>NC_091287.1:567331524-568061524 GCF_032444005.1 Ranitomeya imitator | reverse complement strand
CACTGACAGAAAGGAGCCAGACATCGCACTGACAGAAAGGAGCCAGACATCACAGTGACAGAAAGGAGCCAGACACCGCACTGACAGAAAGGAGCCAGACACCGCACTGACAGAAAGGAGCCAGACACCGCGCTGACAGAAAGGAGCCAGATACCACAGTGACAGAAAGGAGCCAGACACCACAGTGACAGAAAGGAGCCAGACACCACAGTGACAGAAAGGAGCCAGACACCGCACTGACAAAGGAGCCAGACACCACAGTGACAGAAAGGAGCCAGACACCACAGTGACAGAAAGGAGCCAGACACCACAGTGACAGAAAGGAGCCAGACACCACAGTGACAGAAAGAAGCCAGACACTGCGCTGACAGAAAGGAGCCAGACACTACACTGACAGAAAGGAGACAGACACCACAGTGACAGAAAGGAGCCAGACACTACACTGACAGAAAGGAGCCAGACACCACAGTGACAGAAAGGAGCCAGACACCAGTGACAGAAAGGAGCCAGACGCCACAGTGACAGAAAGGAGCCAGACGCCACAGTTACAGAAAGGAGCCAGACACCACAGTGACAGAAAGGAGCCAGACACCACAGTGACAGAAAGGAGCCAGACACCACAGTGACAAAAAGGAGCCAGACATCACAGTGACAGATAGGAGCCAGACATCACAGTGACAGAAAGGAGCCAGACACCACAGTGACAGAAAGGAGCCAGACGCTACAGTGACAAAAAGGAGCCAGACACCACAGTGACAGAAAGGAGCCAGACACCACAGTGACAGAAAGGAGCCAGACACCACAGTGACAGAAAGGAGCCAGACACCGCACTGACAGAAAGGAGCTAGACACCACAGTGACAGAAAGGAGCCAGACACCGCAGTGACAGAAAGGAGCCAGACGCTACAGTGACAAAAAGGAGCCAGACACCACAGTGACAGAAAGGAGCCAGACACCGCACTGACAGAAAGGAGCCAGACATCACAGTGACAGAAAGGAGCCAGACACCACAGTGACAGAAAGGAGCCAGACACCACAGTGACAGAAAGGAGCCAGACACCACAGTGACAGAAAGGAGCCAGACACCACAGTGACAGAAAGGAGCCAGACACCACAGTGACAGAAAGGAGCCAGACACCACAGTGACAGAAAGGAGCCAGACATCACAGTGACAGAAAGGAGCCAGACACCACACTGACAGAAAGGAGCCAGACACCGCAGTGACAGAAAGGAGCCAGACACCACAGTGACAGAAAGGAGCCAGACACCACAATGACAGAAAGGAGCCAGACACCGCACTGACAGAAAGGAGCCAGACACCACAGTGATAGAAAGGAGCCAGACACTACAGTGACAGAAAGGAGCCAGACACCACAATGACAGAAAGGAGCCAGACACCGCACTGACAGAAAGGAGCCAGACACCACAGTGATAGAAAGGAGCCAGACACCACAGTGACAGAAAGGAGCCTGACATCACAGTGACAAAAAGGAGCCAGACACCGTGCTGACAGAAAGGAGCCAGACACCGCAGTGACAGAAAGGAGCCAGACACCACAGTGACAGAAAGGAGCCAGATATCACAGTGACAGAAAGGAGCCAGACACTACAGTGACAGAAAGGAGCCAGACACCACAATGACAGAAAGGAGCCAGACACCACAGTGACAGAAAGGAGCCAGACACCACAGTGACAGAAAGGAGCCAGACACCACAGTGACAGAAAGGAGCCAGACACCGCACTGACAGAAAGGAGCCAGACACCACAGTGACAGAAAGGAGCCAGACACTACAGTGACAGAAAGGAGCCAGACACCACAGTGACAGAAAGGAGCCAGACACCACAGTGACAGAAAGGAGCCAGACACCGCAGTGACAGAAAGGAGCCAGACACCACAATGACAGAAAGGAGCCAGACACCGCAGTGACAGAAAGGAGCCAGACACCACAGTGACAGAAAGGAGCCAGACACCACAATGACAGAAAGGAGCCAGACACCACAGTGACAGAACTGAGCCAGACACCAAAGTGACAGAAAGGAGCCAGACACCACAGTGACAGAAAGGAGCCAGACACCACAGTGACAGAACGGAGCCAGACACCAAAGTGACAGAAAGGAGCCAGACACCACAGTGACAGAAAGGAGCCAGACACCACAGTGACAGAAAGAAGCCAGACACCACAGTGACAGAAAGGAGCCAGACACCACAGTGACAGAAAGAAGCAAGACACCACAGTGACAGAAAGGAGCCTGACATCACAGTGACAAAAAAGAGCCAGACACCAAAGTGACAGAAAGGAGCCAGACCCCACAGTGACAGAAAGGAGCCAGACACCACAGTGACAGAAAGGAGCCAGACACTACAGTGACAGAAAGGAGCCAGACATCACAGTGACAGAAAGGAGCCAGACATCACAGTGACAGAAAGGAGCCAGACACTACAGTGACAGAAAGGAGCCAGACACCACAATGACAGAAAGGAGCCAGACACCACAGTGACAGAAAGGAGCCAGACACCACAGTGACAGAAAGGAGCCAGACACCACAGTGACAGAAAGGAGCCAGACACCACAGTGACAGAAAGGAGCCAGACATCACAGTGACAGAAAGGAGCCAGACACCACACTGACAGAAAGGAGCCAGACACCGCACTGACAGAAAGGAGCCAGACACCGCACTGACAGAAAGGAGCCAGACACCGCACTGACAGAAAGGAGCCAGACACCACAGTGATAGAAAGGAGCCAGACACCACAGTGACAGAAAGGAGCCAGACACCACAGTGATAGAAAGGAGCCAGACACCAAAGTGACAGAAAGGAGCCAGACACCACAGTGACAAAAAGGAGCCAGACGCCACAGTGACAGAAAGGAGCCAGACGCCACAGTGACAGAAAGGAGCCAGACACCACAGTGACAGAAAGGAGCCAGACACCACAGTGATAGAAAGGAGCCAGACGCCACATGTTATGTTTGCTAATGACAGGTGTTATGAAGGCAATCCAGAAACACAGTGTGCATAGCAATCAGAGCGCACACAGTGATCTGACAAATACCCAAAGATACAAGAACGAGCTCTGAGACGTGGAATCTCTGTAGACTGCACACCTGATCCTATCCTAAACACAACTAAAAGCGGCTGTGGATTGCGCCTAACAACTATCTAGGCAACTCGGCACAGCCTAAGAAACTAGCTAGCCTGAAGATAGAAAAATAGGCCTGACTTGCCCCAGAGAAATTCCCCAAAGGAAAAGGCAGCCCCCCACATATAATGACTGTGAGTAAGATGAAAAGACAAAACGTAGGGATGAAATAGATTCAGCAAAGTGGGGCCCGATATTCTAGGACAGAGCGAGGACATTAAAGCGAACTTTGCAGTCTACAAAAAACCCTAAAGCAAAACTACGCAAGGGGGGCAAAAAAACCCACCGTGCCGAACTAACGGCACGGCGGTACACCCTTTGCGTCTCAGAGCTTCCAGAAAAACAAAAGACAAGCTGGACAGAAAAAAAGCAACAAAAAAGCAAAAAGCACTTAGCTATACAAAGCAGCAGGTCACAGGAACAATCAGGAGAAGCTCAGATCCAACACTGAAACATTGACAAGGAGCAAGGATAGCAGCATCAGGCGGAGTTAAGTAATGAAGCAGTTAACGAGCTCACCAGAACACCTGAGGAAGGAAGCTCAGAAGCTGCAGTACCACTTGTGACCACAGGAGTGAATTCAGCCACAGAATTCACAACAGCCACAGTGACAGAAAGGAGCCAGACGCCACAGTGACAGAAAGGAGCCAGACATCACAGTGACAGAAAGGAGCCAGACACCACAGTGACAGAAAGGAGCCAGACGCCACAGTGACAGAAAGGAGCCAGACGCCACAGTGACAGAAAGGAGCCAGACACCACAGTGACAGAAAGGAGCCAGACACCACAGTGACAGAAAGGAGCCAGACACCGCAATGACAGAAAGGAGCCAGACACCACAGTGATAGAAAGGAGCCAGACGCCACAGTGACAGAAAGGAGCCAGACACCACAGTGACAGAAAGGAGCCAGACACCACAGTGACAGAAAGGAGCCAGACACCACAGTGACAGAAAGGAGCCAGACACCACAGTGACAGAAAGGAGCCAAACACCACAGTGACAGAAAGGAGCCAGACACCGCGCTGAGAGAAAGGAGCCAGACACCACAATGACAGAAAGGAGCCAGACACCACAGTGATAGAAAGGAGCCAGACACCACAGTGACAAAAAGGAGCCAGACACCGCGCTGACAGAAAGGAGCCAGACACCACAGTGATAGAAAGGAGCCAGACGCCACAGTGACAGAAAGGAGCCAGACACCACAGTGACAGAAAGGAGCCAGACACCACAGTCATAGAAAGGAGCCAGACGCCACAGTGACAGAAAGGAGCCAGACACCACAGTGACAGAAAGGAGCCAGACACCACAGTGAGAGAATGGAGCCAGACACCACAGTGACAGAAAGGAGCCAGACACCACAGTGACAAAAAGGAGCCAGACACCACAGTGACAGAAAGGAGCCAGACACCACAGTGACAGAAAGGAGCCAGACACCAAAGTGACAGAAAGGAGCCAGACACCACAGTGACAGAAAGGAGCCAGACACCACAGTGACAAAAAGGAGCCAGACATCACAGTGACAGAAAGGAGCCAGACACCACAGTGACAAAAAGGAGCCAGACATCACAGTGACAAAAAGGAGCCAGACACCACAGTGACAAAAAGGAGCCAGACACCACAGTGACAGAAAGGAGCCTGACACCACAGTGACAGAAAGGAGCCAGACACCACAGTGACAAAAAGGAGCCAGACATCACAGTGACAGAAAGGAGCCAGACACCACAGTGACAGAAAGGAGCCAGACATCACAGTGACAGAAAGGAGCCAGACACCACAGTGACAAAAAGGAGCCAGACACTACAGTGACAGAAAGGAGCCAGACACCACAGTGACAGATAGGAGCCAGACACCACAGTGACAGAAAGGAGCCAGACGCCACAGTGACAGAAAGGAGCCAGACACCACAGTGACAAAAAGGAGCCAGACGCCACAGTGACAGAAAGGAGCCAGACACCACAGTGACAGATAGGAGCCAGACATCACAGTGACAGAAAGGAGCCAGACACCACAGTGACAAAAAGGAGCCAGACACCACAGTGACAGAAAGGAGCCAGACGCCACAGTGACAGAAAGGAGCAAGACGCCACAGTGACAGAAAGGAGCCAGACACCACAGTGACAGATAGGAGCCAGACATCACAGTGACAGAAAGGAGCCAGACACCACAGTGACAGATAGGAGCCAGACATCACAGTGACAGAAAGGAGCCAGACACCACAGTGACAAAAAGGAGCCAGACACCACAGTGACAGAAAGGAGCCAGACGCCACAGTGACAGAAAGGAGCAAGACACCACAGTGACAGAAAGGAGCCAGACATCACAGTGACAGAAAGGAGCCAGACACCACAGTGACAGATAGGAGCTAGACACCACAGTGACAGAAAGGAGCCAGACACCACAGTGACAGAAAGGAGCCAGACACTACAGTGACAAAAAGGAGCCAGACACCACAGTGACAGAAAGGAGCCAGACACCACAGTGACAGAAAGGAGCCAGACACCACAGTGACAGAAAGGAGCCAGACGCCACAGTGACAGAAAGGAGCAAGACACCACAGTGACAGAAAGGAGCCAGACATCACAGTGACAGAAAGGAGCCAGACACCACAGTGACAGATAGGAGCTAGACACCACAGTGACAGAAAGGAGCCAGACATCACAGTGACAGAAAGGAGCCAGACACCACAGTGACAGATAGGAGCCAGACACCACAGTGACAGAAAGGAGCCAGACGCCACAGTGACAGAAAGGAGCCAGACACCACAGTGACAGAAAGGAGCCAGACACCACAGTGACAGAAAGGAGCCAGACGCCACAGTGACAGAAAGGAGCAAGACACCACAGTGACAGAAAGGAGCCAGACATCACAGTGACAGAAAGGAGCCAGACACCACAGTGACAGATAGGAGCTAGACACCACAGTGACAGAAAGGAGCCAGACATCACAGTGACAAAAAGGAGCCAGACACTACAGTGACAAAAAGGAGCCAGACACCACAGTGACAGAAAGGAGCCAGACATCACAGTGACAGAAAGGAGCCAGACACCACAGTGACAAAAAGGAGCCAGACACTACAGTGACAGAAAGGAGCCTGACACCACAGTGACAGAAAGGAGCCAGACATCACAGTGACAAAAAGGAGCCAGACACCACAGTGACAAAAAGGAGCCAGACATCACAGTGACAGAAAGGAGCCAGACACCACAGTGACAGAAAGGAGCCAGACATCACAGTGACAGAAAGGAGCCAGACACCACAGTGACAAAAAGGAGCCAGACACTACAGTGACAGAAAGGAGCCAGACACCACAGTGACAGATAGGAGCCAGACACCACAGTGACAGAAAGGAGCCAGACGCCACAGTGACAGAAAGGAGCAAGACGCCACAGTGACAGAAAGGAGCCAGACACCACAGTGACAGATAGGAGCCAGACATCACAGTGACAGAAAGGAGCCAGACACCACAGTGACAAAAAGGAGCCAGACACCACAGTGACAGAAAGGAGCCAGACACCACAGTGACAGAAAGGAGCCAGACACCACAGTGACAGATAGGAGCCAGACACCACAGTGACAGAAAGGAGCCAGACACCACAGTGACAGAAAGGAGCCAGACACCACAGTGACAGATAGGAGCCAGACACCACAGTGACAGAAAGGAGCCAGACACCACAGTGACAGAAAGGAGCCAGACACCACAGTGACAGATAGGAGCTAGACACCACAGTGATAGAAAGGAGCCAGACACCACAGTGACAGAAAGGAGCCAGACACCACAGTGACAGATAGGAGCCAGACATCACAGTGACAGAAAGGAGCCAGACACCGCAGTGACAGAAAGGAGCCAGACACCACAGTGACAGATAGGAGCCAGACACCACAATGACAGAAAGGAGCCAGACACCACAGTGACAGATAGGAGCCAGACACCACAGTGATAGAAAGGAGCCAGACGCCACAGTGATAGAAAGGAGCCAGACACCACAGTGACAGAAAGGAGCCAGACACCACAGTGACAGAAAGGAGCCAGACACCACAGTGACAGAAAGGAGCCTGACACCACAGTGACAGAAAGGAGCCAGACACCACAGTGACAGAAAGGAGCCTGACATCACAGTGATAGAAAGGAGCCAGACACCACAATGACAGAAAGGAGCCAGACACCACAGTGACAGAAAGGAGCCAGACACTGTGCTGACAGAAAGGAGCCAGACACCACAGTGACAGAAAGGAGCCAGACACCACAGTGACAGAAAGGAGCCAGACACCACAGTGACAGAAAGGAGCCTGACATCACAGTGATAGAAAGGAGCCAGACACCACAGTGACAGAAAGGAGCCAGACACCACAGTGACAGAAAGGAGCCAGACACCACAGTGACAGAAAGGAGCCAGACACCACAGTGACAGAAAGGAGCCAGACACCACAGTGACAGAAAGGAGCCAGACACCACAGTGACAGAAAGGAGCCAGACACCACAGTGACAGAAAGGAGCCAGACACCACAGTGACAGAAAGGAGCCAGACACTGTGCTGACAGAAAGGAGCCAGACACCACAGTGACAGAAAGGAGCCAGACACCACAGTGACAGAAAGGAGCCAGACACCACAGTGACAGATAGGAGCCAGACACCACAGTGACAGAAAGGAGCCAAACACTGCGATGACAGAAAGGAGCCAGACACCACAGTGACAGAAAGGAGCCAGACACCACAATGACAGAAAGGAACCAGACACCACAGTGACAGAAAGGAGCCAGACACTGTGCTGACAGAAAGGAGCCAGACACCACAGTGACAGAAAGGAGCCAGACACCACAGTGACAGAAAGGAGCCAGACACCACAGTGACAGAAAGGAGCCAGACACCACAGTGACAGAAAGGAGCCAGACACCACAGTGACAGAAAGGAGCCAGACACCACAGTGACAGAAAGGAGCCAAACACCACAGTGACAGAAAGGAGCCAGACACCACAGTGACAGAAAGGAACCAGACACCACAGTGACAGAAAGGAGCCAGACACCACAATGACAGAAAGAAGCCAGACACGACAGTGACAGAAAGGAGCCAGACACCGCAGTGACAGAAAGGAGCCAGACACCACAGTGACAGAAAGGAGCCAGACACCACAGTGATAGAAAGAAGCCAGACACCACAGTGACAGAAAGGATCCAGACACCACAGTGACAGAAAGAAGCTAGACACCGTGCTGACAGAAAGGAGCCAGACATCACAGTGACAGAAAGGAGCCAGACACCACAGTGACAGAAAGGAGCCAGACACCACAGTGACAGAAAGGAGCCAGACACCACAGTGACAGAAAGGAGCCAGACACCACAGTGATAGAAAGAAGCCAGACACCGTGCTGATAGAAAGGAGCCAGACACCACAGTGACAGAAAGGAGCCAGACACCGTGCTGAAAAACATATATATTCTTAAAAAACCACCCCAGAAGCCACGTGTCTGATTGATGCAGTTTTTAGATGTAGATCTGCAGCGCCCCCAGATCAGGGCAATGGGGCACTCGATACCGGGTCCTTAGGTTCTGGGGATGTCACGGTGGCCAGACCCGGCCCATGGCCCTTTGAGGGGTGCCCAATAAAAGGCAGAGTATTTATAGTAATTATAGTGTCCTCCCTATGGGAGGTGGAGCCGCATATTTATTACTGTAAATGAGCGGCCCCACGTGACCGCATTCAGGAGAAGATGCGGCCAGAACAGGAAGCAGCAACAGCCAACGAGGGAGGCGGGTGAGTATTTTCAGAACAGCGGGGGGGGAGGGGCGCACAGGGGGTTGGGGGGGCGGGGGCCACATAGATCTTTATTTTAAACACTATTATTCATATCTTCCCTGCAGCAAACGCTGCTGCAGGGAAGATATGAATCGCGGATTCAGCACCAGTGGATTCAGCTTACTGTAGCGCTATCTCCTGCACGGCACACGGACTGCACTCGGACAACGTCCGTGTGTGGTACGTGTTTTACATGGACCCATTGGCTTTATTGGGTCCGTGTAATCCGTGCGCTCCCACGAACACTGACATGTCTCCGTGTTTGGCACACGGAGACACGGTCCGTGAAAACACGCTGACATCTGAACAGATGCAGTGATTTTTATGTGTCTACGTGTGTCAGTGTCTCCGGTACGTGAGGAAACTGTCACCTCACGTACCGGAGACACTGACATGTGAAACCGGCCTTACACGGATTCTCAGAGATAGAGAAGTGCGAGGAGCGCAGAAAGCAGCAGACACGGGCAGCCCCGAGCCGAGCGAGCGGCCACTACTGGTCACCAGCCGCACCGCGCTGACCACCAACGGGGGAGGGGGCCGGGACACTGTCAGTCTGTGCGCTCAGGGGGAGGGGCATAGGGAGGAGCTATGAATAGGGGGCGTGGCCAGAGAGTAGAAGCCTATAAATACCCAGCTGTGAGGCTGCTGAGCTGCAGAAGAGAGGTGCTGGCACTGAGCAGGTGTGACGGATATTGGCTTGTACTGGTGAAAGGTAAATGTGAGCTACTGTTCCCTGTTATCAGCCAGGCCTGACTGCAGCGCTGTTCTGCACCAGGTGATTGGAGGCTTTGCTCTGTAGCATCCCCTGATCGCAGCACGGCGGCTTCTTCTATTTCTGAGGCTGCGGCTGATAACAGAGAGTAATTGTCTCCTGTCCTACAATCTATTCCTGTTATCTGCTGTTACTGAGGGGGAGCACAGCGCTGGCAAAAAACTGCACATAAAGGGGAAGGTCACATAAAGGGGAAGGCCGCATAAAGGGGAAGGTCACATAAAGGGGAAGGTCACATAAAGGGGAAGGTCACATGGAGGTTTATTTTCTGCAGGAAAGAAGCTGCTGTAAATGTAGGTTTAGGTGTGTGGGGTTTTGGGCGCTGACTTGTCTTTGTCCAGGACTTTTCTGCAGGAATAAAATCTGCAAATAATGATCCCTGAGTCTTTCCACACCCGATATAAACCCTGCAGTGACGTGACGTGCTCTGTGTCCATAACAAGCACCAGCACAACATCCTGATGGGGGGAAAACTATGTGAGACTCCTGAAATCTCATCGGCTTTGCTGGTGGGGTAAAAAGCAGCTGAAAATGAGCATTAAAAATGCCCAGTGTGAACTTACCCCAAACCTGCTTTTATTGTGCTTCTTAACCCCTTAGTGACCACCGATATGTCTTTGCTGCCCTCACATATCCGACCACAGCTTTCCCTGACAGGTGTGAATCCAGGGCTGTACACTACAGCTGCCACCTCGCTGGATCAGCCTGGATTGTGTAAGAGGGTGAACTGTAGTCCCACTGAGAGGGCACTAGGACCCTGTGGTTTTTGCCTGTTGCAGCAGAGGACAGACCTCCCAGAGACAATGTGTGCTGCGGGGTGGGGTCTAGTGTCTCGAGTGTAAAGTGAAAGTAGGAAGTGAGAGCTGAGAGAGAAAAGGCGCGAAGAAAAGGAGAGGCTGCTGTGAGATCTTAAAAAGAGACTGTGTGGATTTACTGCAAGTGTTTTTGGAGGAAAAGAAGCTTTTGAGAGACTTTTTGTTGCTAACGTTCCCCTGGAGAAGAGCTAACCCTTTATCTAAGAAAAGACGGAGACTTTGCTAAGAACCCAGTACGAATTTGGAAGTCTGTGGATTCCCTGTGCATTGAGTGGAGGAACAAGTCTGGACAGACTGCTGATACAGAGACGGACGGATTGTCGTGGAAGCATTCCTAGGAGCTACAGAAGCAGAGACAACATCGTGAGACCACTAACTAAGTCCCCGGCGTTTGGGCTCGGCATCGGCCGACAAGACAAGAGGAGCTTGCTGTAACTTATTGGCGCTGAAGATATGGACTGGCTACAGCCTGTGCGGATTCCTGCCTGAGAGGAAATCTATCTCAGGATACGGTACCATAGTTATAGATACCCGGGTATCTCTGCTCAGAGTGTTAAATTGTTACTTTAGAGGTGTATCTTATATTAGAGTTGTGTAAGTTATACTCAATGTGCCATTCCAGGGGCTCCCTTAATAACACTACATTCAATTTACACTTGTTCCTGTTTTTAGTTGTCTGTTAGGTAAATTTCTTACTAGTCTGTTGTAGTATACAGTTCTCAGGAGACCTTGGAGTGGCACAGTGATTTCAGCTGCTGCTGAATTAGTGTATCTTTGGGGTGCATCTGCCTTAACCCCTTCCCGACCTTTGACGCATACGCTGCGTCATGAAAGTCGGTGCCATTCCGACCCATGACACAGCATATGCGTCATGGAAAGATCGCGTCCCTGCAGGCCGGGTGAAAGGGTTAACTCCCATTTCACCCGATCTGCAGGGACAGGGGGAGTGGTAGTTTAGCCCAGGGGGGGTGGCTTCACCCCCTCGTGGCTACGATCGCTCTGATTGGCTGTTGAAAGTGAAACTGCTAATCAGAGCGATTTGTAATATTTCACCTAAAAAAATGGTGAAATATTACAATCCAGCCATGGCCGATGCTGCAATATCATCGGCCATGGCTGGACACACTAATGTGCACCCACCCCACCCCTCCGATCGCCCCCCCAGCCCCCCGATCTGTGGTCCGCACCCCTCCGATCCCCCCCCCCCGCACAGCGATCCCCCCCCGTGCTCCGATCCACCCACCCGCACAGCGATCCCCCACTCCGTGCTCCAATCCACCCCCCCGTGTTCCGATCCACCCCCCCGTGCTCCGACGCCCCCCCCCCCCGTGCCCTGATCTCCCCCCCTTATACTTACCTGGCCTCCCGGGGACCATCCGTCTTCTTTCCTGGGCGCCGCCATCTTCCAAAATGGCGGGCGCATATGCAGTGCGCCCGCCGAATCTGCCGGCCGGCAGATTCGTTCCAGAGTGAATTTTGATCAATTTAGGGGTTGGGTTAGGAATGTGCACACATATTCTGGTCCTCTGCGGATTTTTCCGCTGCGGATTTGATAAATCCGCAGTGCTAAACCGCTGCGGATTTATGGCGGATTTACCATGTTTTTTCTGCGCATTTCAATGCGGTTTTACAACAGCGATTTTCTATTTGAGCAGTTGTAAAACCGCTGCGGAATCCGCAGAAAGAAGTGACATGCTGCGGAATGTAAACCGCTGCGTTTCCGTGCAGTTTTTCCGCAGCATATGTACAGCGATTTTTGTTTCCCATAGGTTTACATTGAACTGTAAACTCATGGGAAACTGCTGCGGATCCGCAGCGTTTTCCGCAGCGTGTGCACATACCTTTAGAATTAGGCTATGTGCACACGGTGCGGATTTGGCTGCGGATCCGCAGCAGTGTTCCATCAGGTTTACAGTACCATGTAAACATATGGAAACCAAATCCGCTGTGCCCATGGTGCGGAAAATACCACGCGGGAACACTGCGTTGTATTTTCCGCAGCATGTCAATTCTTTGTGCGGATTCCGCAGCGTTTTACACCTGTTCCTCAATAGGAATCCGCAGGTGAAATCCAGACAAAAAACACTGGCAATCCACGGTAAATCCGCAGGTAAAACGCAGTGCCTTTTACCCGCGGATTTTTCAAAAATGGTGCTGAAAAATCTCATACGAATCCGCAACGTTGGCACATAGCCTTAGGGTTAGGGGTGTGTTGGGGTTAGGGTTGTGGTTACGGGTGTGTTGGGGTTAGGGTTGTGATTAAGGTTACGGCTACAGTTGGGATTAGGGTTAGGGGTGTGTTGGAGTTAGAATTGAGGGGTTTCCACTGTTTAGGCACATCAGGGGGTCTCCAAACGCAACATGGCGCCACCATTGATTCCAGCCAATCTTGTATTCAAAAAGTCAAATGGTGCTCCCTCACTTCCGAGCCCCGACGTGCACCCAAACAGTGGTTTACCCCCACATATGGGGTACCAGCATACTCAGGACAAACTGCGCAACAATTACTGGGGTCCAATTTCTCCTGTTACCCTTGTGAAAATAAAGAAATGCTTGCTAAAACATCATTTTTGAGGAAAGAAAAATGATTTTTTATTTTCACGGCTCTGCGTTGTAAACGTCTGTGAAGCACTTGGGGGTTCAAAGTGCTCACCACATATCTAGATAAGTTCCTTTCGGGGTCTAGTTTCCAAAATGGGGTCACTTGTGGGGGGTTTCTACTGTTTAGGCACACCAGGGGCTCTGCAAACGCAACGTGACGCCCGCAAAGCATTCCATCAAAGTCTGCATTTCAAAACGTCACTACTTCACTTCCGAGCCTCGGCATGTGCCCAAACAGTGGTTTACCCCCACATATGGGGTATCAGCGTACTCAGAAGAAACTGGACAACAACTTTTGTGGTCCAATTTCTGCTGTAACCCTTGGGAAAATAAAAAATTCTGGGCTAAATAATTATTTTTGAGGAAAGAAAACGTATTTATTATTTTCACGGCTCTGCATTATAAACTTCTATGAAGCACTTGGGGGTTCAAAGTGCTCACCACACATCTAGATAAGTTCCTTTCGGGGTCTAGTTTCCAAAATGGGGTCACTTGTGGGGGGTTTCTACTGTTAAGCCACATCAGGGGCTCTGCAAACGCAACGTGACGCCCACAGAGCATTCCATCAAAGTCTGCATTTCAAAATGTCACTACTTCACTTCCGAGCCCCGGCATGTGCCCAAACAGTGGTTTACCCCCAAATATGGGGTATCAGCGTACTCAGGAGAAACTGGACAACAACTTTTAGGGTCAAATTTCTCCTGTTACCCTTTGTAAAATAAAAAACTGCAGGCTAAAAGATCATTTTTGAGAAAATAATTTTATTTTTTTTATTTTCATGGCTCTGCGTTATAAACTTCTGTGAAGCACTTGGGGGTTCAAAGTCCTCACCACACATCTAGATTAGTTCCTTTGGGGGTCTAGTTTCCAAAATGGGGTCATTTGTGGGGGATCTCCAATGTTTAGGCACACAGGGGCTCTCCAAACGTGACATGGTGTCCGCTAATGATTGGAGCTAATTTTCCATTTAAAAAGCCAAATGGCGTGCCATCCCTTCCGAGCCCTGCCGTGCGCCCAAACAGTGGTTTACCCCCACATATGGGGTATCAGCGTACTCAGGACAAACTGGACAACAATATTTGGGGTCCAATTTCTCCTATTATCCTTGGCAAAATAGGAAATTCCAGGCTAAAAAATCATTTTTTAGGAAAGAAAAATTATTTTTTATTTTCATGGCTCTGCGTTATAAACTTCTGTGAAGCACCTGGGGGTTTAAAGTGCTCAATATGCATCTAGATAAGTTCCTTGGGGGGGTCTAGTTTCCAAAATGGGGTCACTTGTGGGGGAGCTCCAATGCATAGGCACACAGGGGCTCTCCAAATGCGACATGGTGTCCGCTAACAATTGGAGCTAATTTTCCATTCAAAAAGTCAAATGGCGCACCTTCCCTTCTGAGCCCTGCCGTGTGCCCAAACAGTGGTTTACCCCCACATATGAGGTATCAGCGTACTCGGGAGAAATTGCCCAACAAATTTTATGATCCATTTTATCCTACTGCCCATGTGAAAATGAAAAAATTGAGGCGAAAATAATTTTTTTGTGAAATTAAAGTACTTTTTCATTTTTACAGATCAATTTGTGAAGCACCTGAGGGTTTAAAGTGCTCACTAGGCATCTAAATAAGTTCCTTGGGGGGTCTAGTTTCCAAAATGGGGTCACTTGTGGGGGAGCGCCAATGTTTAGGCACACAGGAGCTCTCCAAACGCGACATGGTGTCCGCTAACGATGGAGATAATTTTTCATTCAAAAAGTCAAATGGCGCTCCTTCCCTTCCGAGCCTTATCATGTGCCCAAACAGTGGTTTACCCCCACATATGAGGTATCAGCGTACTCAGGACAAATTGCCCAACACATTTTAGGATCCATGTTATCCTGTTGCCCATGTGAAAATGAAAAAATTGAGGCTAAAAGAATTTTTTTGTGAAAAAAAAGTACTTTTTCATTTTTACGGATCAATTTGTGAAGCACCTGGGGGTTCAAAGTGCTCACTATGCATCTAGATAAGTTCCTTGGGGCGTCTAGTTTCCAAAATGGGGTCACTTGTGGGGGAGCTCCAATTTTTAGGCACACGGGGGCTCTCCAAACGTGACATGGTGTCCGCTAAAGAGTGCAGCCAATTTTTGATTCAAAAAGTCAAATGGCGCTCCTTCCCTTCCAAGCCCTGCCGTGCGCCCAAACAGTGGTTTACCCCCACATATGAGGTATCAGCGTACTCAAGACAAATTGGACAACAACTTTCGTGGTTCAGTTTCTCCTTTTACCATTGGGAAAATAAAAAAATTGTTGCTAAAAGATGATTTTTGTGACTAAAAAGTTAAATGTTCATTTTTTCCTTCCATGTTGCTTCTGCTGCTGTGAAGTACCTGAAGGGTTAATAAACTTCTTGAATGTGGTTTTGAGCAACTTGAGGGGTGCAGTTTTTAGAATGGTGTCACTTTGGGGTATTTTCAGCCATATAGACCCCTCAAACTGACTTCAAATGTGAGGTGGTCCCTAAAAAAAATGGTTTTGTAAATTTCGTTGTAAAAATGACAAATCGCTGGTCAAATTTTAACCCTTATAACTTCCTAACAAAAAAAAATTTTGTTTCCAAAATTGTGCTGATGTAAAGTAAACATGTGGGAAATGTTATTTATTAACTATTTTGTGTCACATATCTCTCTGGTTTAACAGAATAAAAATTCAAAATGTGAAAATTGCGAAATTTTCAAAATTTTCGCCAAATTTCCGTTTTTATCACAAATAAACGCAGAATTTATTGACCTAAATTTACCACTAACATGAAGCCCAATATGTCACGAGAAAACAATCTCAGAACCGCTAGGATCCGTTGAAGCGTTCCTGAGTTATTACCTCATAAAGGGACACTGGTCAGAATTGCAAAAAACGGCAAGGTCTTTAAGGTCAAAATAGGCTGGGTCATGAAGGGGTTAATATTCTCCATATTACCTTGATTATTTTGCCTTTGAGTAAATACCGTTGGAGATTTCTGCCTTGGTCTTGGTTTGTGACTCACTGGATCTTATTCGGACCTCTGGTCATTACAATTGTCTTTAGTGCCAGCCATGGCTTTTTAACCCCGAACATGCTGCCGTCAATAGTGACTGCAGCATGTAAATGGTTAACAGTCTGGGAGGCTTTATCCCCATGGGCGTCCTGAGATTCATGGACAAATGGCGGCCTGCTCAGAAGTCACCGGCGTTTAGGCTGTGTGCACACGTTGCAGACTTTTCATGATGGTTTTTTTTTTTTTTTTTGCTACAAAATGTGAAAAAAACCGCATATATTATCCATCCCATCATTTAGCATGCATTCTGCAATTTTTGTGCACATGATGCGTTTTTTTTCTGTGAAAAAAATGCAGCATGTTCATTAATTTTGCGGATTTCCCACTATATTATTGCATTGGGAACCTCTGGAAAAATCCGCGAAAAATGCGGTAAAAACGTGTGCAGATTTCTAGCAGAAAATGTCCGGTTTTGCTCAGGAAATTTCTGCAAGAAATCGTGACCGTGTGCACACGGCCTTAGGTGGTAAAAATGGACGTTTTCCTTCCTGTCATGTGACTTTGTGTTCATTCCTGAAAAGCACCTGAAGGGGAATAAACCACCTGACAGCAGTTTTGAGGGGGGCTGCTTTTAAAATGGTCTCACTTTTGGGGATTCTAGAAAATATAGGACCCCCAAAGTCACTTCAGAATGGAATAGGTCCCTAAAGAAATGTTTTGTAAATCTCTTAGGCTACGTTCACATTTGTCGGAGACGCCACGCACAACGCAAACAAACGCACGCTAAAACGCAGCGTTTTGCGACGCATGTGTCCTTTTTTGCCGAATTTTGGACGCAAAAAAAATTCAACTTGTTGCGTCCTCAGCGCCCTACGCTTGTGGCAAAAAAAACGCATGCATCGCAAAACGCAGCACAACGCATGTCCATGTGCCCCCCATGTTAAATATAGGGGCGCCCGACGCAACGCAAAGGTGAACGTAGCCTTAATTGCTGCTACAGTCCTAAACCTTCTAACATCATAATAAAATAATTAGACATGGAGCTGATGTGAAGCCGACCTGAGGGAAACGTTGTTTGATGACGACTTTATGTGGTCTGACTATCTGGATTAAAGGCATAATCAAAGTTTTTAGTAATTTTTAGAACTTTTTTCATATTTTTTTGTCAAACTTTTGTTGTATTAAAAAATGCATAAAATATTGAGATACATTTATCATTAACATAAAGTACAATGTGTCATAAGAAAACCATTTCAATAGCGGTGAGATGTAATGGAGCTCCAGAGTTATTACCACATAACTTCACACTGGTCAGAGTTGAAAACCGTGGCCTGGTCTCTAAGGGGTTAAGTGCACATGCAGCCCCCCAGGTGACCGGTTGCTGCAGTGATGTTGCCTTCCTTTCACGCTTGGAGGCGAGGGAGACTATGGCTACTTTCATACCTCCGTCGGCCCGACGTACCGACCAACGGACAAAAAGTTACATTGAACGGTTTTTTTTTTGTCACGACGGACCAATAAAACACGACGCATCCGTCGCACGACGTGTGGTCAATACATCGCAATCCGTTGTCCATTAAAGTGTATGGTAAAAAAATAGATCCTGCGGGCACATTTGCAGGATCTGTTTTTCTGCTGTAACTATGGATTGCGACGGAGGTAAAAAGACGGAAGTGTGAAGTAGCCTCTCTCCATCAGGTAAGGCTTCTTTCACACTTCCGTCTTTTCACATCCGTCACAATCCATTATTTTGAGAATACAGGATCCGGCATCTTCCCATACACTTGTATTAGTGATGGACGGCCGTCCGTTTCATCCGTCGTGCACTGGATCCGTTGTATAATAGCGGTCCGTCGTGCAGAGAGAACGTTCATTGTAACGCTTTTTGTGCACGTCAAGTCCGGGAAAGTGTAGGGTGTAATAGGCTGTAGATGATATGGCGGATGTATACTCGTCCTATTACGGATTTGTCTATGCGTTACCTGAGAGTGATCCACTGTGCGCACGTCTTGTTATCCTGACTCCGGGGCATTGCAGACGGCGCCCGGAAGTGACGCATGCGGTCCAGTGACGTCATTGTGAACCGCGGCGCCATGGTGGACGCCAGAAGCAATGCAACACCCGGTTGCAGATGCTGATAAAATGTCGGCTACAATTAGTATTTCTTCACGTCATCCTGACTATTCACAATAACACTTGAATGTTAGGATTTGTGGTGTTGAACTTGTCCTGTCCCCCTCCCCCACTGTATAATTGCTTCCTCCCTGTTATCAGTTTATTTCAGCCGCCTTCCCCAGTAATGGCTGATAACAGGGAGTAATAGATGAGTCTCCTGTCTGCACAGGATCAGTGAGATGATCTTCTCTTCTGTGGACATTACTGACTCCTCCATGTCTCTGTTCCTTTCCCCAGGATGAATCCTCTGCTGTCGCTGATTCTGCTGGGATCTGTGGTTCTGGCTCTGGGATGCGCTCCTGCACCTG
This sequence comes from Ranitomeya imitator, assembly GCF_032444005.1. NCBI lineage: Eukaryota > Metazoa > Chordata > Amphibia > Anura > Dendrobatidae > Ranitomeya > Ranitomeya imitator. Next base: position 568,042,913 of record NC_091287.1, on the reverse strand, counting down.
GAGGTGAGATTCTGTGCACGGGGTGGGTTATAGAGCAGGTGGAGGGGTCAATGTCTGGAGATGCTGTGATGACCTTCCATCTTGGTGCTGTGACCATACAGCCGTACTACCTGCACTGTATCCTGGGCTCCAGTCTACCATAATGTGCAGGTGACATGAAGGACATTGGTTTTCTGGTGATGGCAAATGGTGGTCAGGTCTTCACTTGCTTAGAGTCTTACATTTGTCAAGTTCTCCAAATGTTTAGTGGCTGAGGTGTCTTGATGCGTAACCATATCCCACATGTTGTGCTTTGGGCGGTCAGGTCTTGCTGGATGTCGGTCTTGGATGCGGTGGTTCTTGGTGCATGGAGTAAAGTCCGATCAGAGCGACTGTAGTGCCGGAAGTGAGATGTGAAGTCCGATCATCACTCCTGCTGCTGACTGATGAGGCCACCATGGTCCAGTCCAAATACTCATTGTGGCCCCCTTACGTCTTCGCCCCCTTTCTTGCATTGACCAATGATATATCTTCTACTCATGGTGTAACGGTAGACATTACAGTCTGCCCCACCAACATTTGTTTTTTAAATGAAAGCGTTGGCCCATCCTTGGGAATGAATTGTGTGTAATGAGATCTGTGCACATCTTCTGTATGAATAAATATTTCACCAAAACTCTACTTGCCCCCACCCTACCATCCCTAAAAGAGGTCCAGTGCACTGCTGCTGCCAGCGCCACCAGGAGATGCAGACTGATCGCACCGGTCAACACCTGGAGCACTACTGTGTGATTATCTAATCTGGTGGCCGTCATCCATGCACTATTATCAGTATCTATATAGCACCATTGATTCCATGGTGCTGAACATGAGAAGGGGGTTACATACAAGTTACAGATATCACTTACAGTAAATAATCACCGACTGATACAGAGGGGCGAGGACCCTGCCCTTGCGGGCTTACATTCTACAGGATTATGGGGAAGGAGACAAATACAGGTCCTTCTCAAAAAATTAGCATATAGTGTTAAATTTCATTATTTACCATAATGTAATGATTACAATTAAACTTTCATATATTATAGATTCATTATCCACCAACTGAAATTTGTCAGGTCTTTTATTGTTTTAATACTGATGATTTTGGCATACAACTCCTGATAACCCAAAAAAACCTGTCTCAATAAATTAGCATATTTCACCCATCCAATCAAATAAAAGTGTTTTTTAATAACAAACAAAAAAACCAACAAATAATAATGTTCAGTTATGCACTCAATACTTGGTCGGGAATCCTTTGGCAGAAATGACTGCTTCAATGCGGCGTGGCATGGAGGCAATCAGCCTGTGACACTGCTGAGATGTTATGGAGGCCCAGGATGCTTCAATAGCGGCCTTAAGCTCATCCAGAGTGTTGGGTCTTGCGTCTCTCAACTTTCTCTTCACAATATCCCACAGATTCTCTATGGGGTTCAGGTCAGGAGAGTTGGCAGGCCAATTGAGCACAGTAATACCATGGTCAGTAAACCATTTACCAGTGGTTTTGGCACTGTGAGCAGGTGCCAGGTCGTGCTGAAAAATGAAATCTTCATCTCCATAAAGCATTTCAGCCGATGGAAGCATGAAGTGCTCCAAAATCTCCTGACAGCTAGCTGCATTGACCCTGCCCTTGATGAAACACAGTGGACCAACACCAGCAGCTGACATGGCACCCCACACCATCACTGACTGTGGGTACTTGACACTGGACTTCAGGCATTTTGGCATTTCCTTCTCCCCAGTCTTCCTCCAGACTCTGGCACCTTGATTTCCGAATGACATGCAAAATTTGCTTTCATCAGAAAAAAGTACTTGGGACCACTTAGCATCAGTCCAGTGCTGCTTCTCTGTAGCCCAGGTCAGGCGCCTCTGCCGCTGTTTATGGTTCAAAAGTGGCTTTACCTGGGGAATGCGGCACCTGTAGCCCATTTCCTGCACACGCCTGTGCACGGTGGCTCTGGATGTTTCCACACCAGACTCAGTCCACTGCTTCCTCAGGTTCCCCAAGGTCTGGAATCGGTCCTTCTCCACAATCTTCCTCAGGGTCCGGTCTCCTCTTCTCATTGTACAGTGTTTTCTGCCACATTGTTTCCTTCCAACAGACTTACCATTGAGGTGCCTTGATACAGCACTCTGGGAACAGCCTATTTGTTGAGAAATTTCTTTATGGGTCTTACCCTCTTGCTTGAGGGTGTCAATGATGGCCTTCTTGACATCTGTCAGGTCGCTAGTCTTACCCATGATGGGGGTTTTGAGTAATGAACCAGGCAGGGAGTTTATAAAAGCCTCAGGTATCTTTTGCATGTGTTTAGAGTTAATTAGTTGATTCAGAAGATTAGGGTAATAGGTCGTTTAGAGAACCTTTTCTTGATATGCTAATTTATTGAGACAGGTTTTTTGGGTTATCAGGAGTTGTATGCCAAAATCATCAGTATTAAAACAATAAAAGACCTGACAAATTTCAGTTGGTGGATAATGAATTTATAATATATGAAAGTTTAATTGTAATCATTACATTATGGTAAATAATGAAATTTAACACTATATGCTAATTTTTTGAGAAGGACCTGTAGGTTGAGGGTTGCAGGAGCTCCGGTGTTGGTGAGGCGGTAGCTCCGGTGTTGGTGAGACTGTAGCTCCGGTAGTGATGAGGAGGCAGCGGGGTCAGTGCAGGCTGTAGGCTTTCCTAAAGAGATGGGTTTTCAGGTTCCATCTGAAGGATCCAAATGTGGTTGATAGTTGGACGAGTTGGGGCAAAGAATTCCAGAGGATGGGGGATATTCTGGAGAAGTCTTGGAGGTGATTAGGTGAAGAGCAAATGAGTGTAGAGGAGAGAAGGAGGTCTTTGGAGGACCAGAGATTACGTGAGGGAAGATATCGGGAGATTAGTTCAGAGATATATGGAGGAGACAGGTTGTGGATGGCTTTGTAGGTCAGTATTAGTAATTTGAACTGGATACGCTGAGGGAATGGGAGCCAGTGAAGAGATTTGCAGAGGGGAGAAGCGGAGGAGTAGCGAGGGGAGAGATGAATTAGTCGGGCAGCAGAGTTAAGGATGGACTGGAGAGGAGCAAGGGTGTTAGCAGGGAGGCCGCAGAAAAGGATGTTGAGGCGGGAGATGATGACGATATGCACAAGCATTTTAGTAGATTGACGGTTGAGGAAAGTACAGAGTCTGGAGATACTTTTGAGCTGGAGACGACAGGAGGTGGAAAGAGCGTGGAATGTCACTAATTGTGATGGGTCAGGAAAATGTCTGAGATGGAGGAAAGATGATTTCAGATTTGTCCACACAGAGTTTAAGGAAGCGAGCGGAGAAGGAGGATATGGCTGATAAACACTCCGAGATTTTGGAGAGCAGAGAGGTGACATCTGGGCCAGAGAGGTAGATCCGAGTGTCATCCAAATAAAGGTGGTACTGGAATCCATGGGACTTTGAGTTGTCCTAGGCCAAGTGTATAGATTATGAAGAGTAGGGGTCCTAGAACAGAGCCTTGGGGGACTCCAACAGAGAGAGGGTGGGATGAGGAGGTGGTGTGGGAGACGCTGAATGTGCGACAGGAAAGGTACGAGGAGATCCAGGATAGGGCGAGGTCTTTGATGCCAAAGGAGGAGAGGATCTGTAGTAGGCAGCAGTGGTCAACTGTGTCAGAAGCAGAGGACAGGTCTAGAAGGAGGAGTACAGAGTATTGTCCATTAGCTTTGGCTGTAAGTCATTGGTAATTTTGGTCAGGGCAGTCTCAGTGGAATGATGTGGATGCAAACTAGATTGTCAAAGAGTACCATGAAGTGTGCTGCTGCATGTGAGCGTCTTTACAGATGGTGATATGGCCGCAGATTTACTCCTGCCAATGCCTCTTTACAATTCTGTAGTACATCACTCCTCCCAGCCACTAATAAATATATATTGCTGCAGTCCATCTCTCCTCTCGGCCTTACAATATGTTGTACCAGCCTGCACTACCTAAGTTGCTCTTCCTTATCACCTTTTTGACGAGCTTATGTACATGCCCCTTTTCCCCGAGCCAACCGGCCCTTCATCCATCTGATGGATCCAGGATCAGATGTCACCAGTGCTGGCAGCACCCACATCTCCTCCATATATGTGATCTTTTCTGTTCTCTCCTCAGCCACGGATCTAGCATGGACCGGCGTGGCCTCCCAGGTGTCGGACTATCCGTATTCTACTAGGAGCGGAGTGGCCAAGAACGCCATCGACGGGAACAAAGACACCGACTTCAATAGTGATTCCTGCACTCACACCAACCTGGAGAAGGATCCCTGGTGGAAGCTAGACCTGAAGCAGAGCTACAAGATCTCCATCGTTGTCCTGACAAACAGGATGGACTGTTGTCCAGAGCGACTGATGGGGGCCGAGGTCCGAATCGGAAACTCCCCCGACAACAACAACCCGGTGTAAGTTCATAGAAGCTAAATATTTGTTTTCTAGGAGACCAAACAAAAGTTCAGTGCAGCTTGCACAAGTTACTGATCATCTGATGAACAAGCAAATCGTTATTTTGTAAGGTGACAGTCTTTATTCTTGGCAGCATATCGTCCTGTGTAACCAGCATGTGCTGTTGAGAACAATGGCAGCCTATGTGCACTGTACGATATCTCAGATGGTGATCAAAATGATACCCAAAGCGTTCATCACTGCCCAAATATCCCGTAAATGCTCCTGATGACTTATTGGTGACCCTGGCTGATAGGTGGAGCGATCTGACAGTGTGGATTGATGGTGGCTCCCCCCCCCCCCCATGACCTGAAGCATGATTGTGAGAGGGACCAGGGCCGTATTCGTGGCCAAAAGTGATAGCTGTTGGAGCGCACCCTGACATACATGCTGTCCCATTTGCAGCATACCTTCTGTAATATCTTCTGCACCATCAGTCCCATCTGTTCTGCTGTGGGTTCACTCCTGCTGGTTTCAGAGTCCAGTTTGTAACTTGTAACAGACAACTTTACTTATTCTTTTGCAGTATGTCCAGTTCAAGTACAGCAACTTCACAGGGAACATAACAGTACACATCCTTGTCTATTCCTGTGCTTTTCCCTACTTCTTACAGAATTCTACCAGGTTGTTCCATCTGGTACCACAGCGCTCCTTCTGTCCAGCTTTACTACCTTTAGGGGTTCCCCTGTCCATTTCACACCAGACATAAGGGCATCTGCCCATGTAGTAAGCTGCCACATCTTGGTGCTGCCCCGCATTCCACTGTTGCTGTTTTTCCTTCAGTACCCAAGCCCTGGACGTGTGGGCTCCCAGCTTCAAATGTTATGGTGCCCACTGTGTTGCCCGCACTCTAAAGCCCTACTGGACTGTCTGGGCTCCCTGGGTCCACTGGAGAAAAAAAGGCTTACTATCTTATCCCACAGTAGGACCCTCCTAAACTTAACTAGTTCCTGTCTTATCCTGTAGTATTCTAATATGCTCCTCTCTAGTGGCTATCCTGCATACCACACTTTCCCTAAACAATAACATATGTACATTATTATTATACATTTTTATAGCGCCATTTATTCCATGGCACTTTACATGTGAATACGGGGCAAATATAGACAAATACATTAAACATGAGCAGATAACAAGGCACACGAGTACATGAGGAGGGAGGACCCTGCCCGCGAGGGCTCACAGTCTGCAGGGGGTGGGTGAGGATACACTAGGAGAGGGAAGAGCTGGCTGTGCGTCTGTTCAGTAGGTTGAGGATCACTGCAGGCTGTAGGCTTGTCGGAAGAGATGAGTCTTCAGGTTCTTTTTGAAGGTTTCTATGGTAGGCGCAAGTCTGATGTGTTGGGGTAGAGAGTTCCATTGTCGTTACACAGCATACAGTAATATATATAGCGCAGCAATACACAAACATTAATTGTGAAAGAGGGGTGAGGTACAAGTCAGTCCTGGTACATCCCTTACATGATCACCTGTGACAACATAGCAGGGCTTAAGATGGCAACTAAGATTGTGGTGGGAAACAGCATGTGGTGGTCTCTGAGACGACAGGTAGACTGCAGCTAAATCAGTGCTGAGGAAAGTGAGGGGGCTTCCCCACAGCCAGACGTTCCCTGCAGGACCATGAAGTGGCCAGGAATCTGCATGGATGGACTATTGGCTGTAAGAATGAGAAATGTTCCTGTTAGTTTGGAGCTAATGAGCTTATTGCCTCCTGGTAGTAACACAGCAAAGTATGTGCCTCTTACACCTCAAATCTTGGTACAGAATGTTACTGTTCAATAGTAACTGCAAGTTCCCAAGCTTGATGCCTCCTGGTACTGTAACCATTGAGCTCTGTACCTCTTGTTCTGTAACCTCCAAGCTTGGGGCCTCTTTCGTAGTGTATGCACTGTGCCCAGTGTCTTCTGATCTGTATGTGATAATGAAGGATCCACTGATGGTCACATTTGCTGGTTTTCTCCTCCAGGTGCGGCACAGTCACCAGTGTTACTACTTCCACCTTGACCTTCTGCTGTCCTGGGATGGAGGGTCGGTACATCAGCGTGGTGATCTCCGGACGCTCGGAGTACCTGTCCATGTGCGAGGTCGAGGCTTATTCAGACTCTGTGACAAACAAGGATAAAGTCTGCTCATAGCTCCTGTAATATCAGGGTTTGTCTCCTTTTCCAGATCTGTATTTCATAGGAAGTTTCCATCTTACAACCCGTGGATTTGCGGTAATGTCTGAATAAATCTCACTGTAATAATAACCCTGTCTACATTATTGCCTTTTTTGATGTATGGCCAATGTGAGCTGCGGCATCTAGTGACTCACTGCGCACCTATGGGAAAACCACTATATAATGTATGTATGAAATATTAATCTGCACAAAAAGGTACTTGGCGCATAGATTAGCCGAACTGCCAACGTCAAGGTATTCTTCAAAGTTGGGTCCCTGTCCTGATGTCTCCTCACCTGGGCAGAAAAGCCTACAATTGATAGGGCAAGAATGGACCAGCTAACTACTTACAATCACCTGTAGCTGGTAGGAGTAGGAGTGCACATGTCCAAAAAGGATCTGATACAAATGGAGAAGAGACCAGCACATCTAGGCTAGTGTGAACAAGTGCTAACCAAAAATATATTGAAAAACTAGGGTTGCACCATGAATTACTAAAGGGGACTGCTCTAGAACATTGAAACTGCCATAGAAAATGGAGGGGGATGTTAGAACTTATGAAATATTAATCTGCAAAGTCGCTATAAATTACAGTAAAGTGAGAATTTTTTTAATTAGTTCCAGTTAATGCTGATAACTTTCTGAAAGGTGCATGTATTTTGGCCAGGGACAGGTAAGGGGTGGTGGTGCAGGGTGAGACTGCATCTGATCAACTGTGATGGCTCAAACTAACTTCCCTCTGCTGCGTGCTCTCTTGGCTTGGATCTCCCGGTTCTTCAGTCGGAACTGGTCCTTGGCAACGGCGGCTATAAGACAACACCTGCCTTCTGTCTGTCCTGCTACAAGTCCAGGCATCCATTACTCACCTTGACTTCTCTCCTGGGCCTTATAGCATTTTTAACTTTGCAACAGCTGCCACCTGACCTTGTGTATTTTCCAATCTCTCCCCCTCAGGAACAGCATTTTTCTTTTTTGATGTTCCTGCTGATGCAGCTCTTGCTACTTTCTCTTGTAGTTTTTGGTATTTTAAACAGTATATAGTGGTGCCTGCTTGTAGATGGATCGCCCCCCAGAGTGGGGCAATGGGGTACTCGGAGCCGGGTCCTTCAGTTCTCAGTACTTAGTGGGAATGTCACCATGGCTGACCCGGTCCGTGGCCCTAGGGGAACATCCCTTGTAAATTGGGGAAAGGTCTTAAAAGGGATAATGTGCGTGACGCCACATGTGGTATTTGGTCAGGGTGACCGACGCTGCTTAGGGGTCCGCTGGGGTGATGTTATGGCAGCTAGATGGTATACCTTCCCACAGGTGAAGTATGTCCCCAGGGCTTCCCAGAGTGTAGGTGGTGGATGGTGCAAGGCACAGTGAATAACGAAGACATAGGGTTTTACTGAAGGTTCAGCATCCACAGTCCAGAGTAGGGACCACAGGGTAGGCAGAGTCCGGCCGGTCTGAAGGCAATTCCAGAGTCCCCTTATCCAGGAGGAATTCAATAGCCTTCCCCTAGTGCACAGTAACGTAGTAGGTCCTCACTGTTACTTCTCTCTGTCCCCCAGATGGTACAGGTAGGACAAATCCCATATGACTGATGGCCTGGGGCTTGTTTTATAGGGATCCTAGAGACGCCCTGACACCCACAAGTTGCCACTGTGTCTTCTTAGGTATAAAGGTCAGACAGCCAACTTGGAATCAAATGCCCTGCCAGTCTCTGAAGTAACGGCATAGAGCTCTTTACTCCCTCGGTGTTCTGGCCACCGGATCTGCGCTTCAGGTGGAGGCAGCCTGCTTCTAGCTGGTCTCCCACTGATGTTTCACTCCTGTTGCTATGACTTCTGTGCTCACTCACTACAGCACAATTCCTTTCTTGTCTTTGAAGCGATGGCCGGGGGACCACCACGATGCAGGAAGACTACTGTACACAAGATGAAAACACAAAGCACAGTAAGACCAAAAACACTCTGTTGCAAAAAAATCACAGTGGACAGCAAGTGCTAGTAAAAAGATGGAAAAAACAGGGTATTTGGTTGATACGTTTTTTGCAAAAAATGTATATTAAGCCGCTCTACCAAACGTCAAGGTATACCCATATCAGAGCAGTCCTAACTATGTAATCCCTATCTGATGTATTTAAAACCTGGTCATACGTATCAACCAAATACCCTGTTTTTTCCATCTTTTTACTAGCACTTGCTGTCCACTGTGATTGTTTTTGCAACAGAGTGTTTTTGGTTTTACTGTGCTTTTTTGTGTTTTCAAGTCTCTTGGTGGTGTGAACATGTCTCTACATCAGATTCTGAACCACAAAATCTTGAATGTTTTGTACCCTTGCAGTGAGATTATCCATACAAGAGGACAGACCTTGAATGTCCATATCTACACATGTATCCTGAACCACCCAGAGGTAAAGGGGAAAAGAGAGACAAAACACACTGCAAAGAAAAAAAAAAAGGGTCTCAGAACTTCTCTTATCCCTCTATTGAGATGCATTAGTACTTTGGGCCTCCTGTACTGTTATGACCTGGTGGTGAGGACAATAATGGACCTGGTGGTTAAGAGCACACGGAATGACCTGATAGTTACTAATAATACAGGACAAGCTCTGAGACGTGGGAACTCTGCTGACCGCAATCCCTAATCCTATCACACACACTGGAAATAGCTGTGGAGCGCTCCTGACGCTCCCTAGGCGCCTCGTCACAGCCTAAGGAACTAGCTAGCCCTAAAGATAGAAAAATAAAGCCTACCTTGCCTCAGAGAAATTCCCCAAAGGAACAGGCAGCCCCCCACATATAATGACTGTGAGTTAAGATGAAAATTACAAACACAGAGATGAAATAGATATAGCAAAGTGAGGCCCGACTTACTGAACAGACAGAGGATAGGAAAGATAACTTTGCGGTCAGCACAAAAAACTACAAAAAGACCACGCAGAGGGCGCAAAAAGACCCTCCGCACCGACTCACGGTGCGGAGGCGCTCCCTCTGCGTCCCAGAGCTTCCAGCAAGCAAGACAAAAATCAAAATGGCAAGCTGGACAGAAAAAATAGCAGACAGAGAAAAACAAGCAGGAACTTAGCTTCTGCTGGGAAGACAGGTCACAAGAACGATCCAGGAGCGAACTAGACCAATACTGCAACATTGACAGGTGGCATGGAGCAATGATCTAGGTGGAGTTAAATAGAGCAGCCAGCTAACGAATTAACCTCGTCACCTGTGGAAGGAACCTCAGAAGCCGCAGCCCCACTCACCACCACCAGAGGAAGCCCATGGACAGAACCAGCCGAAGTACCATTCATGACCACAGGAGGGAGCTTAACAACAGGCCCTATAGTAATCATGTCCTACACCCTGCCATCTTCCTGTAATAACGTCCCCCATCCAGGTACCCGTGTGCCTTATTACTGCCCCCCCACTACCCCATATGCCTCCATCCTGCCCAACCATATTGCAAATTTCAGTACAAAAAAACAGAGTTCCTCCTTACCTGACCGTGGCCCCGCACATGTACAGTTACTGAGTGAACAGCTGAATCCTGCCTCTGGGGCATCTTGAGGGGGGACCTGGAATGGGCCACTCTCCTCACCAGGCCCCATACACCAGTAAGGGCAGTAATATCCTGACCAGCGTTATTGATTACTGGCAGACAGATGAAGATTACATTTTTATCCTAATAAATGGGAAAAAGAGGGTAATTGTCAGGGAGTGTTTTGTTCAAACAAGGGACTTTTTTCCCCCATGTAATGGAGTTAGTAATGATGGCATCTTATAGACGCATCTCAATTACTAACCCCTGGGCTTGATGTCACCTTTGTATTGTCAGGTGACATCAACCCCGCAAATATTACCCCACTTACCACTACAGGACAAATAGGAAGAGCTGGGCAAAGTGCCAGGATTAGCGCATCTAATTTTCTGGGTGGTTGCAGGCTGCCATTTATAGGTTGGGCAGGGCCAATATCCATGGTCTCTTACCATCCCCTAGATATCGGCTTTAGCTTGGCTGGTTATCAAAAATGGAGGGACTCTATGCCTTTTTTTTTCTTTAACCCCTTCATGACCCAGCCTATTTTGACCTTAAAGACCTTGCCATTTTTTGCAATTCTGACCAGTGTCCCTTTATGAGGTAATAACTCGGGAACGCTTCAACGGATCCTAGCGATTCTGAGATTGTTTTCTCGTGACATATTGGGCTTCATGTTAGTGGTAAATTTAGGTCAATAAATTCTGTGTTTATTTGTGATAAAAATGGAAATTTGGCGAAAATTTTGAAAATTTTGCAATTTTCACATTTTTAATTTTTATTCTGTTAAACCAGAGAGTTATGTGACACAAAATAGTTAATAAATAACATTTCCCACACGTCTAATTTACATCAGCACAATTTTGGAAACAAAATTTTTTTTTGCTAGGAAGTTATAAGGGTTAAAATTTGACCAGCGATTTCTCATTTTTACAACGAAATTTACAAAACCATTTTTTTTAGGGACCACCTCACATTTGAAGTCAGTTTGAGGGGTCTATATGGCTGAAAATACCCAAAAGTGACACCATTCTAAAAACTGCACCCTTCAAGGTGCACAAAACCACATTCGAGAAGTTTATTAACCCTTCAGGTGCTTCACAGCAGCAGAAGCAACATGGAAGGAAAAAATGAACATTTAACTTTTTAGTCACAAAAATGATCTTTCAGCAACAATTTTTTTATTTTCCCAATGGTAAAAGGAGAAACTGAACCACGAAAGTTGTTGTCCAATTTGTCCTGAGTACGCTGATACCTCATATGTGGGGGTAAACCACTGTTTGGGCGCACGGCAGGGCTTGGAAGGGAAGGAGCGCCATTTGACTTTTTGAATGAAAAATTGGCTGCACTCTTTAGCGGACACCATGTCACATTTGGAGAGACCCTGTGTGCCTAAACATTGGAGCTCCTCCACAAGTGACCCCATTTTGGAAACTGGACCCCCCAAGGAACTTATCTAGATGCCTAGTGAGCACTTTAAACCCTCAGGTGCTTCACAAATTGATCCGTAAAAATGAAAAAGTACTTTTTTTTCACAAAAAATTTCTTTTCGCCTCAATTTTTTCATTTTCACATGGGCAATAGGATTAAATAGATCCTAAAATTTGTTAGGCAATTTCTCCCGAGTACGCCGATACATCATATGTGGGGGTAACCACTGTTTGGGCACACGGCAGGGCTCGGAAGGAAGGCGCGCCTTTTGACTTTTTGAATGGAAAATTCGCTCCAATTGTTAGCGGACACCATGTCGCGTTTGGAGAGCCCCTGTGTGCCTAAACATTGGAGATCCCCCACAAATGACCCCATTTTGGAAACTAGACCCCCAAAGGAACTAATCTAGACGTGTGGTGAGCACTTTGAACCCTCAAGTGCTTCACAGAAGTTTATAACGCAGAGCCATGAAAAAAAAAAAAAATATTTTCTCAAAAATGATTTTTTAGCCCGCAATTTTTTATTTTCCCAAGGGTAACAGGAGAAATTTGTTGTCAAGTTTCTCCTGAGTACGCTGATACCCCATGTGTGGGGGTAAACCACTGTTTGGGCACATGCTGGGGCTCGGAAGTGAAGTAGTGACGTTTTGAAATGCAGACTTTGATGGAATGCTCTGTGGGCGTCACGTTGCGTTTGCAGAGCCCCTGATGTGGCTAAACAGTAGAAACCCCCCACAATTGACCCCATTTTGGAAACTAGACCTCGAAAGGAAGTTATCTAGATGTGAGGTGAGCACTTTGAACCCCCAAGTGCTTCACAGAAGTTTATAACACAGAGCAGTGAAAATAATAAATACGTTTTCTTTCCTCAAAAATAATTTTTTAGCCCAGAAATTTTAAATTTTCCCAAGGGTAACAGGAGAAATTTGACCCCAATATTTGTTGTCCAGTTTCTCCTGAGTACGGTGATACCCCATATGTGGGGGTAAACTACTGTTTGGGCACATGCCGGGGCTCGGAAGTGAAGTAGTGACGTTTTGAAATGCAGACTTTGATGGAATGCTCTACGGGCGTCACGTTGCGTTTGCAGAGCCCATGGTGTGCCTAAACAGTAGAAACCCCTCACAAGTGACCCCATTTTGTAAACTAGACCCCCCCAAGGAACTTATCTAGATATGTGGTGAGCACTTTGAACCCCCAAATGCTTCACAGATGTTTACAACGCAGAGCCGTGAAAATAAAAAATCATTTTTCTTTCCTCAAAAATGATGTTTTAGCAAGCAATTTTTTATTTTCTCAAGGGTAACAGGAGAAATTGGACCCCAGTAATTGTTGCGCAGTTTATCCTGAGTATGCTGGTACCCCATATGTGGGGGTAAACCACTGTTTGGGCACACGTCGGGGCTCGGAAGTGAGGGAGCACCATTTGACTTTTTGAATACAAGATTGGCTGGAATCAATGGTGGCGCTATGTTGCGTTTGGAGACCCCCTGATGTGCCTAAACAGTGGAAACCCCTCAATTCTAACCCCAACACACCCCTAACCCTTATCCCAACTGTAGCCGTAACCCTAATCACAACCCTAACCCCAACACACCCCTAACCCCAACACACCCCTAACCCTAACCACAACCCTAATTCCAACCCAACCCTAAGGCTATGTGCCCACGTTGCGGATTCGTGTGAGATTTTTCAGCATCATTTTTGAAAAATCCGCGGGTAAAAGGCACTGCGTTTTACCTGTGGATTTACCGCGGATTGCCAGTGTTTTTTGTGCAGATTTCACCTGCGGATTCCTATTGAGGAACAGGTGTAAAACGCTGCAGAATCCGCACAAAGAATTGACATGCTGCGGAAAATACAACGCAGCGTTTCCGCGTGGTATTTTCCGCACCATGGGCACAGTGGATTTGGTTTTCCATATGTGTTAGGAGTCGAGTTTCCTCTGCTGCACAGGGGGAATCTCGATCCGTCTCCGCTGCGGTCTCCCATTCTCCTCCGGCCGCAGTGGAGTCTGCTCAGCATGGACGTCGCTCCCAGTGTCTTGCTCGCTCTCACTCTGTACAGAGAGTTACTGCTGCTTCTTCAGCTCCTGCCATTAAAGTCAGTGCTGGTCAGCGGCGAGCGGACTTCCCTGGGACTAAGTCCTTGTTTGCGCACACTGAGCATGCCCAGAGCAAGATCTCCCGTTGGAGATCGAGGGTCATGTGCTCTGGCTCTGCAGCGCATTCCATTGGTCCTCTTGGCAGGCCCTGGAAGGGCAAAGTTTCTGTGGCCACTTCCTGTCCTGCAATTATATAAACTGCGCATGACCGCACGGCCATGCGCTAGTGTACAATTGAATACGTGTGTTTGTTGTGAGTGCAAGTCGTTCATTAAATACCCCTACCCTATTGTATGACTGTTCGCGTATGGAGTATGGCTGCTATCTAGCGCCCGACAAATCACTCAACGTGTCACACACGTATCAGCGTCGATTGCTGTGACCGCCAGTGCGGCGCCACGCGCCAGTAGTGCGCTTCCTGACCCACGTCTGGGTGCTTAGTGGTGCCTGCCAGCACGGCACAGTTCGCACTTCGGGCTCTAATTATAAGAGTTGCCTAACACACCCTGTTGCGGTGTTGTGTCAGCAAGTGGTCTAATCGAAAAACTCATTTGTTCAGACTGGCCTACCGCCTCAATGCATTAACCTAACGATCCCTGTATGGCCTATTTATAATAAAAAAAAAAAAAAAAAAAGGTTCCTCGCATCATGTTCTCATTCACTTTATGCAGTATTAGCCCTCTGTGTCTGTACTGCTACATACTTAGGCAGGTAACTGGTTCATGCAGCTTTACATGAACACCTGAGCCTTACACTATGGCCGGTCCGAATAACTAAAGCAATTGTTACCATCCACCTCTCGTGTCTCCCCTTTTCCCCATAGTTTGTAGCTTGCGAGCAGCAGGGCCCTCACTCCTCCTGGTATCTGTTTTGAACTGTATTTCTGTTATGCTGTAATGTCTATTGTCTGTACAAGTCCCCTCTATAATTTGTAAAGCGCTGCGGAATATGTTGGCGCTATATAAATAAAATTATTATTATTATTATTATTATTATAATCGGACTTCAATCCTAGTTGGGGTTAAGTTCGCTGACTACTTGCTCGCCTTCTATGTGCGGTACCGCGATCCTGTGACGCAACAGGATCGCTTCCTTCACGTTGGGTGAAGTTTAACCCACGCGAGTATACTTATGAGTACCGCCATATAGTCCGTCATTACTCAGCAGCAGGTTCCATCTCTGCACGGTGGACCCCGGGCTACGAACGCACCGTACACTATCAGTCTTATTATTTGGTGCGTTCCGCTAGCCCTAACAATATGTTTACATGGTACTGTAAACCTGATGGAACACTGCTGCGGATCCGCTGCCAAATCCGCACCGTGTGCACATAGCCTAATTCTAAAGGTATGTGCACACGCTGCGGAAAACGCTGCGGATCCGCAGCAGTTTCCCATAAGCTTACAGTTCAATGTAAACCTATGGGAAACAAAAATCGCTGTACACATGCTGCGGAAAAACTGCACGGAAACGCAGCGGTTTACATTCTGCAGCATGTCACTTCTTTCTACAGATTCCGCAGCGGTTTTACAACTGCTCCAATAGAAAATCGCAGTTGTGAAATGCGCAGTGAAATGCGCAGAAAAACTGCGGTAAATCCGCGATAAATCCACAGCGGTTTAGCACTGCGGATTTATGAAATCCGCTGCGGAAAAATCCGCAGAGGACCAGAATATGTGTGCACATTCCTAACCCTACCCCTAACCCTAACCCTAGTTCTAACTCCAACCTTAGTGGGGAAAAAAAAAAATTCTTTATTTTATTATTGTCCCTACCTATGGGGGTGACAAAGGGGGGGGGGGGAGGGTCATTTACTGTTTTTTTTATTTTGATCACTGTGAGGTTTTATCGCAGTGATCAAAATTCACATTGGAACGAATCTGCCGGCCGGCAGATTCGGCGGGCGCACATTTTGGAAGATGGCGGCGCCCAGGAAAGAAGACGGACGGACCCCGGGAGGCTAGGTAAGTATAAGGGGGGAGATCAGGGCACGGGGGGTGGGGCGTCGGAGCACGGGGGGGTGGATCGGAGCATGGGGGGGGGGATCGTAACACGGGGGGGTGGATCGGAGAACGGGGGGGTGGATCGCAGTGCGGAGGGGTGGATCGGAGTGCGGGGGGGGTAAGATTGGAGCACGGGGGTGGGATTGGAGCACGGGGGAGCGGACAGGAGGACGGAGGAGCTGAGCACAGGACGGAGGGGAGCGGACCACAGATCGGGGGGCTGGGAGGGCGATCGGTGGGGTGGGGGCACATCAGTGTTTCCAGCCATGGCCGATGATATTGCAGCATCGGCCATGGCTGGATTGTAATATTTCACCAGTTTTTTAGGTGAAATATTACAAATCGCTCTGATTGGCAGTTTCACTTCCAACAGCCAATCAGAGCGATCGTAGCCACGGGGGGGTGAAGCCACCCCCCCTGGGCTAAAGTACCACTCCCCCTGTCCCTGCACGCCGGGTGAAATTACAGTTAACCCTTTCACCTGGCCTGCAGGAACGCGATTCCGCCATGACGCATATGCTGCGTCATGGGTCGGAATGGCACCGACTTTCATGACGCAGCGTATGCGTCAAAGGTCGGGAAGGGGATTTAAAAATAATTTAAAAAAAAACACAAACAATTGTGGACCCCTCCATTTTTGATAAGCAGCCACTATAAAGCTGACCACTGCACTGGATCTCAAAAATAGAGGAGGCCCCAAATGTTTATTTGTATTTATTTTTTTTTATGTCCCCGGTTTCCCTGCTAATATTTAACATGGCTGTAATGGAGCCTGAAGCCATGTTCACACAGTGCGTTTTTTACCGCGGAACCGCGGCGGTTTTGCCGCTGCGGTTCCGCAGCTGTTTTCCATGCAGGGTACAGTACACTGTACCCTATGGAAAACAGGACACACTGTGCACATGGTCCGGAAATTGTAAAAAAAAAGACGCGCTGAATAGCTCCCGGAAAAAAGAAGGAGCATGTCAATTCTTCTTCCTGAACCGCAGCGGTTCTGCACCCATAGACCTCCATTGTGAGGTCAAAATCGCAGTAAAACCCGCAGATCAAAAATATATCTGCGGGTTTTACTGCGATTTGATGTGCAGAACCGCTGCAGCAGGAAGTGCGGGGGAGCGGGCGGAAGTGCGTGGGCGGAGTGTGGCTGCCCCCCCGTGCTCCGATCCCGCCCCCCCGTGCTCCGATGCCCCCCCCCGTGCTCCGATGCCCCCCCCCAGTGCTCCGATGCCCCCCCCGTGCCCTAATCTCCCCCCCTTATACTTACCCGGCGTCCCGGTGTCCGTCCGGCCGTCTTCTCCCTGGGCGCCGCCATCTTGCAAAATGGCGGGCGCACTGCCGGCCGGCAGATTCGCTCCAAAGTGCATTTTGATCACTGAGATATAACCTATCTCAGTGATCAAAATAAAAAAAATAGTAAATGACACCCCCCCACTTTGTCACCCCCATTGGTAGGGACAATAAAAAAAATTAAGAATTTTTTTTTTTTTTTTTTTTCACTAAGGTTAGAATAGGGGTAGGGTTAGGGGTAGGGTTAGGGTTAGGGGTAGGGTTAGGGGTAGGGTTAGGTATTTTCAGCCATTTTAGCCCTAAAAAGCTTCCTAGGAAACACACAGTAAAAAAAGGATAAAAAAACGCATCAAAAAACGCATAAAAAAACGCATCAAAAACGCATCAAAAACGGACAAAAAAAGGACCTGCGTTTTCTGCCAAGAGCTGCAGTTTTTTAAAAAAACTGTCCTGAAAAAAAAAAGGATGGAAATCCTGAACGTGTGAACATACCCTTACGGCAAGCTTTGTTTATGCTGCTGAATTTGAAAAGTAACAAGGACTTCTGGAAGAAGTCTGTGTTGGGGTCCATGCGCGGACACTAGGTGTTCAGCACGCACCCTGAACCTTTGTCAGGTTAAACAATCTCTAGTGATAGAACGTATTGTGTATATTGGTGGGCATTATGGGGATGGTGATCTGTTGTCTGAATTATTTTGTGTTGCATTGTAATGTTTTGCACTGTACTGTGAGGAAGCCATGTTCTGCCCAGCAACAGACAATGAGTAGGGTAAGATACAATTAATGCTTGGGACTAGCCTAGAATGGGACAAGCTATGTAGGAAAACCATGGGGAACTTTCTGATAGAAAATTAGAGTCTGGAACACAGCGTTAAAGGACCGTAAAAAGAGTGCAATGCCCGCCCCATTGGAAGGTGACCCTGTATTAGATAATCCTGCCAAAAAAAGGGAGTAACTTTCTGGAGACTGGTCCAAGGAGAGGATTCCTAGACACGAGATCTGGAGGTTGTAATGCTAGAAGGTAGTGATCCTAAACAGAACAGACTGGGCCTAGCGAGTGGTACCAAATGGGAATTCCAGGGGATGGGAGAAATTATACCATGATCTCTGAGCTCAGCACTGAGAGACTTGTGACCAAGGTCTCCACAGTTCAGGCACAACTGTGAATGCAGCCTCAGTGACAGGCAGTAGACTCGATGACATCACCCCGTCACCAAGGCTGCCCTGGAAGCAGCTCAATTTATCAGTGGTCCTGGATGGTCCCATCTTGGCAACACCCAGGTTAAGAACTATTTAATCGCAGACATGTTTTACAGCGTGGGACAGAACGTCAGACAGGTGAGGGATAGGTTTTTTCTTTTTTGGTCTTCTTTAGGCTGATCCAAAAGATGTGAGGAGCTACAAGCAAGTTCTCAGTCTCCCAACAACAATGGTACGTTATATGTCCATCATATGAAATCTGGTGTACATTCGAGATCCAAGTCAGACAGGGAGTGCGCTGGAAGAGTGACAAGGGAAAAGAACTCCAAGTATATTGAAACCTCCATGGCCAATTTGAGGAGGCAGAAGCGGTCTGAGCAGGGCCGTACTTAGAGTTATGCTGCACTAGGCCCTTTTAATGCTGCCTCCCCATTGGTGAGTATGACTAATGCAGACACTGTCGGCAGTGACTTGGGTTACTTTCACATCAGCGATTGAAATCTCTTCAATTCAGCATCCTCCCCTCTCCTCACTTCAGCAGCCTCCCCTCTCCTCAATTTAGCAGCCTCCCGTCTCCTCACCTCAGCAGCCTCCCGTCTCCTCACCTCAGCAGCCTCCCCTCTCCTCACCTCAGCAGCCTCTCCTCACCTCAGCAGCCTCCCATCTCCTCAACCTCAGCAGCCTCACCTCTCCTCACCTTAGCAGCCTCCCATCTCCTCACCTCAGCAGCCTCCCGTCTCCTCACCTCAGCAGCCTCCCCTCTCCTCACCTTAGCAGCCTCCCATCTCTTCACTTCAGCAGCCTCCTCTCTCCGCACCTCAGCAGCCTCCCCTCTCCTCACTTCAGCAGCCTCCCCTCTCCTCACCTCAACAGCCTCACCTCAGCAGCCTCCCCTCTCCTCACCTCCGCAGCTTCCCCTCTCCTCAGTTCAGCAGCCTCTCCTCACCTCCGCAGCCTCTCCTCTCCTCACCTCACCTCAGCAGCCTCCCCTCAGCAGCCTCCCCTCTCCTCACCTCAGCAGCCTCCCATCACCTCACCTCAGCAGCCTCCCGTCTCCTCACCTCAGCAGCCTCCAGTCTCCTCACTTCAGCAGCCTCCTCTCTCACCTCAGCAGCCTCCTCTCTCCTCACTTCAGCAGCCTCCCCTCTCCTCACTTCAGCAGCCTCCCCTCTCCTCACTTCAGCAGCCTCCCCTCTCCTCACTTCAGCAGCCTCCCCTCTCCTCACTTCAGCAACCTCCCCTCTCCTCACTTCAGCAGCCTCCCCTCTCCTCACCTCAGCAGCCTCCCGTCTCCTCACCTCAGCAGCCTTCCGTCTCCTCACTTCAGCAGCCTCCCCTATCCTCAATTTAGCAGCCTCCCGTCTCCTCAGCTCAGCAGCTTCCCCTCTCCTCAGTTCAGCAGCCTCTCTTCACCTCAGCAGCCTCCCCTCTCCTCACCTCAGCAGCCTCCCCTCTCCTCACCTCAGCAGCCTCCCATCACCTCACCTCAGCAGTCTCCCATCTCCTCACCTCAGCAGCCTCCCGTCTCCTCACTTCAGCAGCCTCCTCTCTCCTCACCTCAGCAGCCTCCCCTCTCCTCACTTGAGCAGCCTCCCCTCTCCTCACTTGAGCAGCTTCCCCTCTCCTCACCTCAGCAGCCTCCCCTCTCCTCACCTCAGCAGCCTTCCATCTCCTCACTTCAGCAGCCTCCCGTCTCCTCACTCACCTCACTCTCCTGCAGCCTCCTGTCTCCTCATTCTCCTCTGCAGCCTCCCCTCTCCTCACTCTCCTCTGCAGCCTCCCATCTCCTCACTCTCCTCTGCAGCCTCCCATCTCCTCACTCTCCTCTGCAGCCTCCCATCTCCTCACTCACCTCTGCAGCCTCCCCTCTCCTCACTCTCCTCTGCAGCCTCCCTTCTCCTCACTCTCCTCTGCAGCCTCCTCCGAGTCCTCACACACTGCCCACCTCCTCTGCCTCCTCATCGCTGACTTCAGTATCTCCTGTCTTCCACAAAGATGACATGCTGCTCAGCTCCGGAATGAAGAGCGTGCAGCCTGTCACATGACCGGTGTCAGGACCATGATGCACTTGGGCCTGCTGCTGCTGCTTAAAGGTGCAGCACCGATTTCTGGATTCACTAACAACACTGTAGCTGTATCTTTAAATCACCGCAGTGTTATGTATCTGGCTTGCAGCGGCCATGAACTATTGTGCCTGGGGCCCGACCAGCAGTAGCAAGGGAGGAGGGCCTGGGCTGCCAGGGTATCAGGTCCCCCCTTTTTGCTACTCTTCATCTGGCCCCTTACTATTGTAGTAATGTCATGATGGCGGCTCTGCCCACAGCAGCCGAAACACTGAGGTGGGCGGGCTGACCTCAGACTAAAAAAACAAAACAAACATTGCTCAGGTGCTCCCCGCCCGCATCCTGGTGCTCTCAGCACGTGGTCTCAAGTGCCTAGTGGCAAATACAGCCCTGGAGCTCTGTTCAGGATGGGAGGAGATACGGGGGTGGAAATCTGGATAGTAAGGGCAGAGAAGTGGAGCTATGGGGAGGATTGGTGGAGCTATGGGTAGGATGCGTGGAGTTGTGTGTAGGATGGGTGGAGCTATCGTAGGATGGGTGGAGCTATGGGTAGGATGCGTGGAGTTGTGTGTAGGATGGGTGGAGCTATGGGTAGGATGCGTGGAGTTGTGTGAAGGATGGGTGGAGCTATCGTAGGATGGGTGGAGCTATGGGTAGGATGGGTGGAGCTATGGGTAGGATGCATGGAGTTGTGTGTAGGATGGGTGGAGCTATCGTAGGATGGGTAGAGCTATGGGTAGGATGGGTGGAGCTATGTGTGGGATGGGTGGAGCTATGGGTAGGGTGGGTGGAGCTCTGGCCAGGACTGGGCGTGGCTGTAGACTAGTAAGGTATAAATACCCAGCACTGAGGGCTCCAGTCCCAGATGCTGCAGGAGCTGCTCCTGTGAGTACAGGGAATAGTCACTGAGTACAAGGAACCAGCAGGTGTGGAGATCACCCAAGACCTTCACTTTCATCTCCAACAGGTAAATGCAAGCTATTGTCCCCTGTTATCAGCCATGACTAACTGCAAAGTGACTACACCAGGTGATTAACCCCTTAGTGATGTGGCGAAATTTTTGATATCTGACCAGTGTCACTTTATGTGGTAATAACTCTGGAATGCTTCGCCAAATTCCAGTGATTTTGAGATTGTTTTTTTTTTTTTTGACACATTATACTTTATGATAATGGTAAATTTAGGTCGATATGTTTTGTGTTCATTTATAAAAAATATCAGAAATTTTACAAAAGTAAAAAAATTAGCAATTTTCAATCTTTGAACGATTATCCCTTTAATTCACAGTCCCACCACAGCAAACCATTAATAAATCACACTTCCCACATGTCGGCTTTACATCAGCACCATTTATAATAAGTAATTTTATTTTGTTAGCATTTTAGGAGATTTAAAAATGTAGCAGTAACTTTTCATGGAAATTTACAAAATTGTTTTTTTAGGGACCTCTCCAGGTTTGAAGTTACTTTAGGGGTCCTATATATTGGAGAACCCTCAAAAGTGAAACCATTTTAAAAACAGCACCCCCTCCACATATTGAAAACTGCAGTCAGGTAGGTTATTAACCCTTCAGGTGATTTTCAGGAATTAATACAAAGTGGCGTGATAGGAATGAGAAAATTGATTTTTACCACCTAAATGTCGCTATTTGCTCGTGAATTGTCATGGAAACATCAGGACCACACGATCACGATCTCAGGGTGCCGATGGGGATAAAGGGGGAGAAGCCACACTCTTATAAACATTTACATGATCTATTTATAATTGACAGCAGCTTCTAAGGAGTTAAACAGATAATTACGGAGCAAACACTGATCGTGGCTGATGCAGCAAGTTGTCAGCTGTAGCGTACAGCCGACATCTGCTGGATTGTCTCCTGTATGGGGATGATATTAAAAGACGTATTGACAGTCATGAAGGGGTTAATGGTCCCCTGTGCACACAGCACGTTCACATCAGGCGCTCGGTGCATCATGGTGGCGGAACCGTTCAGTGCCTGTTCACACCTGCCTGGTTCCCTTCACCTCCTTTATAAAAACGATGTGGGACCCCTGTAGTTTTGATAACCAGTCGGGCAAAACTCTCAGCTGTCACCTTCAGCGAGGCTGGTTATCAAGAATAGAGGGGGACGCACATTGTATTTTTAACTACCTAAATAACTTAAAAAAAATAAAAATGTGGTGTGGGGTCCCCCATTTTTAAGAAGCCTTGCTAAAGCAGACAGCTGGGGGCTGATATTCTCAGGCTGGTAAGGGGCCATGGATATTGGCCCCCAGTCTAAAATAGCAGCTGCCCAGAAAAGGCCTATCTATTTGATGCACCAATTCTGGCGCTTTGCCCGGCTCTTCCCACTTGCCCTGTAGCGGTGGCAAGTGGGGTTCATATTTGTGGGGTTGATGTCGCCTTTGTATTATCAGGTGACACTAAGCCCGTGGATTTGTAATGGGCAGACATCTGTATGACCCATATCCATTATTAATCCTATACTTATATGGTATATAAAGTCTTTTATTAGAAATAAAACAAAACACTTTCACCATTTTAAAACATATCCCTCACCCGTCCGATGTTCTGTCCCATGCCATAATCCATGTTTTCACCCTGGGCAGTGCCAAGATGCGACCGTCCAGGCTGAGAACTACTGGGAAATAAGATGCGGTGACGTTCTAGAGGTTTCTGCTGGTCACTGAGGCTGCGATCCCAGCCGGCAAATGAACTGCAGTGACCTCTGCATTGTGAGAGAGCCTCGCTGTGCACAGGAGAGTTCACCGCAGGTCACGGGGAGAATTACTGCGGTGAACTAGCTACAGTCATCAGCTGATGGGAGTAGTAGTCCCATCAGCTGATATCAATGACTGGAGGTAAACATGTTTACCCCCGATCACAGCTGATCTTCTGACCTCATGGGAACCGATCAGGAGCTGTTTGCTGAGCATTCAGGCACATGACAGAGTCACGCACCCGGTGTTCAGGCAGCCGAACCTGAGCAGTAACAGACATCCTGGTGAACTCTACTGCTCACTCATCAGTCTGGAGAGAAGTGACTACAATCTATAACTCGGTTATCGGCCTTCTCAGATGAGGAGTGTTGTCTGCACAAGATCAGTGAGACATTACTGACTCCTCCATGTCTGTTCTCTTCTTTCCCCAGGATGAATCCTCTGCTGTCTCTGATTCTTCTGGGATCTGTGGTTCTGGCTTTTGGATGCGCTCCTGCACCTGGAGGTGAGATCCTGTGCCCGGGGTGGGTTATAGCGCAGGTAGAACAGTCAGGTGTCTGTCCTGGCTTTAGGGGGACGGGGCTTTCCCTGGCTCTGTGATTCTGGGTCTATGGTGGAGGAGGGGGTGCAGTGCACCCAACAATCAGGGCTTAGGGTGACTTCAGCGGATATTGCAGGAAGTTACTGGTCAGTTGTCGGCTTGTAGTGTAGTTGCAGACCAGTCACCATGACTCTGCTGATCCCTACAGTGGGTACCTCAAATCGTAACAGTGGAGGGAAACAGCCGGGACTAACACTTAGCCGGGGATACAGGTGGTCGAGTGGGGTAAAACTAGAAGAAGGAGGGCGTTAAACTAGAAGAAGAGGGGACGGGAAGAAAAACATTAGACTTGAACAAAGAAGATCCAGGAAAACATACTCAGAAGGGAGGTAAGAACATTTCTAAAACAATCCACAGCGAGGAGATTGGAACAAAACAAAATCCTCTAAACTGCATGCTCGCAAACGCCAGAAGCCTGACAAACAAGATGGAAGAACTAGAAGCAGAAATATCTACAGGTAACTTTGACAAAGTGGGAATAAGCGAGACATGGTTAGATGAAAGCTATGACTGGGCAGTTAACTTACAGGGTTACAGTCTGTTTAGAAAGGATCGTAAAAATCGGAGAGGAGGAGGGATTTGTCTCTATGTAAAGTCTTGTCTAAAGTCCACTTTAAGGGAGGATATTAGCGAAGGAAATGAGGATGTCGAGTCCATATGGGTCGAAATTCAGGGAGGGAAAAATGGTAACAAAATTCTCATTGGGGTCTGTTACAAACCCCCAAATATAACAGAAACCGTGGAAAGTCTACTTCTAAAGCAGATAGATGAAGCTGCAACCCATAATGAGGTCCTGGTTATGGGGGACTTTAACTACCCGGATATTAACTGGGAAACAGAAACCTGTGAAACCCATAAAGGCAACAGGTTTCTGCTAATAACCAAGAAAAATTATCTTTCACAATTGGTGCAGAATCCAACCAGAGGAGCAGCACTTTTAGACCTAATACTATCTAATAGACCTGACAGAATAACAAATCTGCAGGTGGTCGGGCATCTAGGAAATAGCGACCACAATATTGTACAGTTTCACCTGTCTTTCACTAGGGGGACTTGTCAGGGAGTCACAAAAACACTGAACTTTAGGAAGGCAAAGTTTGACCAGCTTAGAGATGCCCTTAATCTGGTAGACTGGGACAATATCCTCAGAAATAAGAATACAGATAATAAATGGGAAATGTTTAAGAACATCCTAAATAGGCAGTGTAAGCGGTTTATACCTTGTGGGAATAAAAGGACTAGAAATAGGAAAAACCCAATGTGGCTAAACAAAGAAGTAAGACAGGCAATTAACAGTAAAAAGAAAGCATTTGCACTACTAAAGCAGGATGGCACCATTGAAGCTCTAAAAAACTATAGGGAGAAAAATACTTTATCTAAAAAACTAATTAAAGCTGCCAAAAAGGAAACAGAGAAGCACATTGCTAAGGAGAGTAAAACTAATCCCAAACTGTTCTTCAACTATATCAATAGTAAAAGAATAAAAACTGAAAATGTAGGCCCCTTAACTCCTTCACCCCAAAGCCTGTTTTCACCTAAGTGACAGGGCCAATTTTTACAATTCTGACCACTGTCACTTTATGAGGTCATAACTCTGAAACGCTTCAACGGATCCTGGTGATACTGTTTTCTTGTGACATATTGTACTTCATGATAGTGGTAAAACTTCTTCGATATGACTTGCATTTATTTGTGAAAAAAACAAAAATTTGTCGGAAATTATGAAAATTTAGCAATTTTCTAACTCTTAGTTTTTATGCCCTTAAATTAGAGAGTTATATCACATAATATAGTTAATAAACAACATTTCCCACATGTCTGCTTTACATCAGCACAATTTTGGAAACATAATTTTTTTTTGTTAGGACGTTATAAGGGTTAAAAGTTGACCAGCAATTTCTCATTTTTGCAAAAAAATTTGCAAAACCATTTTTTTACGGACCACCTCACACTTGAAGTGACTTTGAGGGGTCTATATGACAGAAAATGCCCAAAAGTGACACCATTCTAAAAACTGCACCCCTCAAGGTACTCAAAAACACATTCAAAAAGTTTATTAACCATTCAGGTGCTTCACAGGAATTTTTTGAATGTTTAAAAAAATTGAACATTTAACTTTTTTTTCACAAAATTTTTATTTCAGGTCCAATTTGTTTCATTTTACCAAGGGTAACAGGAGAAATTGGACCACAAAAGTCGTTGTACAATTTGTCCTGAGTGCGCTGATACCCCATATGTGGGGGTAAACCACTGTTTGGGCACATGGCAGAGCTCGGAAGGGAAGGAGCGCCATTTGACTTTTCAATGCAAAATTGGCTGGAATTGAGATCGGACGCCATGTCGCATTTGGAGAGCCCCTGACGTGCCTTAACAGTGGAAACCCCCCACAAGTGACCCCATTTTGGAAAGAAGACCCCCTAAGGAACTAATCTAGATGTGTGGTGAGCACTTTTAACCCCCAATTGTTTCACTAAAGTTTAGAATGTAGCATTGTGAAAATTAAAAAATCATTTTTTCTTTCCACAAAATGATGTTTTAGCCCGCAATTTTTTTTCTCCCAAGGGTAACAGGAGAAATTGGACCACAAATGTTATTGTCCAATTTGTCCTGAGTACGCTGATACCCCACATGTGGGGGGGGAACCACCGTTTGAGTGCATGGCAGAGCTCGGAAGGGAAGGAGCACCGTTTGAAATGCAGACTTAGATGGATTGGACTGCAGGTGTCATGTTGCATTTGCAGAGCCCCTAATGTACCTAAACAGTAGAAACCCACCACAAGTGACCCCATATTGGAAACTAGACCCCCCAAGGAACTTATCTAGATGTGTTGTGAGAGCTTTGAACCAACAAGTGTTTCACTACAGTTTATAACGCAGAGCCGTGAAAATAAAAAATATTTTTTTGCCACGAAAATGATATTTTATCCCCTATGTTTTTATTTTCCCAAGGGTAACAGGACAAATTGGACCCCAAAAGTTGTTGTCCAACTTGTCCTGAGTACGCTGATACCCCATATGTTGGGGGGAACCACTGTTTGGGCACACAGGAGAACTCGGAAGGGAAGGAGCCCTGTTTTACTTTTTCAAAGCAGAATTGGCTGGAATTGAGATCGGACGCCATGTCGTGTTTGGAGAGCCCCTGATGTGTCTAAACAGTGGAAACCCCCAATTATAACTGAAACCCTAACCCCAACCCTAACCCTAATCCTAACCCTAACCCTAACCCTAGCCCTAACCCTAGCCCTAGCCCTAACCCTAGCCCTAACGGGAAAATGGAAATAAATACATTTTTTTACATTTTATTATTTTTCCCTAACTAAGGGGGTGATGAAGGGGGGTTTGATTTACTTTTATAGCGTTTTTTATATCGGATTTTTATGATTGGCAGCCGTCACACACTAAAAGACGCTTTTTATTGCAAAAAATAGTTTTTGCATCACCACATTTTGAGAGCTATAATTTATCCATATTTTGGCCTACAGAGTCATATGAGGTCTTGTTATTTGCGGGACGAATTGACATTTTTATTGGTAACATTTTCGGGCAGATGACATTTTTTGATCGCTTTTTATTCCGATTTTTGTGAGGCGGAATAAACAAAAACCAGCAATTCCTGAATTTCTTTTAGGGGGGGCGGTTATACCGTTCCACGTGTGGTAAAATGGATAAAGCAGTTTTATTCTTCAGGTCAGTACGATTACAGCGACACCTCATTTATGTAATTTTTTTTATGTTTTGGCGCTTTTACACAATAAAAACTATTTTATATAAAAAAATAATTGTTTTTGCATCGCATTATTCTGAGAGCTATAACTTTTTTATTTTTCTGCTGATGATGCTGTGTGGTAGCTTTTTTTTTTGCGGGACAAGATGACGTTTTCAGCGGTACCATGGTTATTTATATCCGTCATTTTGATCGCGTGTTATTCCACTTTTTGTTCGCCTGTATGATAATAAAGCAATGTTTTTTGCCTTATTTTTTTTTTTGCGGTGTTCACTGAAGGGGTTAACTAGTGGGATAGTTTTATAGAGCGGGTCGTTACGGATGCGGCGATACCAAATATGTGTACAATTATTGTTTTTTGTTTTTTTTACATAAAGGGATTTATTGGGAAATGTTTTTTTTTTTATTCGGGGATTTTTTTTTTTATTTTTTTACACATTCTATTTTTTTTTTTTTTTTACTTTCTAACATTGTCCCAGGGTGGGACATCTCTGTATTAGATCAGATCGTTGATCTGACAGGCAGTTTAGCTGGCTTTCCAGCGCCTGCTCTCAGCAGGCGCCGGCTAGCCATGTCACTTCATGACCCGGAAGGAGTCCGGCGGCCATCTTGGATCCGGGGACTCCTTCCGGGTCACCGGAGCAACGCGATCTCATTGCGTTGCTCCGGTGGGAGAGCGCAGGGAGCCCCCGTCCCTGCGCGATCCCCCTCTATGCCGCTGTCACTACTGACAGCGGCATCAGAGGGGTTAAATGCCCGCGATCGGCGATGGCGCCGATCGTGGGCATTGCTGCGGGGTGTCAGCTGTCATATACAGCTGACACCCGCACCCGATCACCGCGGCGCTCAGCGCGAGACCGCGGTGATCGGTGCGTCGTACTAGTATTGCTGCTGGCACAAATGCAGTGCCGGCAGCGCAGTACTAGTACGGCGCATGGCGCGAAGGGGTTAAAAAATAGTGAGGAAAGAATGGTTGTAGATGACGAGGAAAAAGCTAACATATTAACCCCTTCCCGACCTGTGACACAGCGTATGCGTCATGAAAGTCGGTGCCAATCCGACCTGTGACGCATATGCTGTGTCACAGAAAGATCGCGTCCCTGCAGATCGGGTGAAAGGGTTAACTCCCATTTCACCCGATCTGCAGGGACAGGGGGAGTGGTAGTTTAGCCCAGGGGGGGTGGCTTCACCCCCCCGTGGCTACGATCGCTCTGATTGGCTGTTGAAAGTGAAACTGCCAATCAGAGCGATTTGTAATATTTCACCTAAAAAACTGGTGAAATATTACAATCCAGCCATGGCCGATGCTGCAATATCATCGGCCATGGCTGGAAACACTTATGTGCACCCACCCCACCGATCGCCCCCCCAGCCCTCCGATCTGTGGTCCGCTCACCTCCGTCCTGTGCTCCGCTTCCCCGTCCTCCTGTCCGCTCCCCCCGCACTCCGATCACCCCCCCCCGCACAGTGATCCCCCCCCGTGCTCCGATCACCCCCCCTGCACAGCGATCCCCCACCCCGTGCTCCAATCCACCCGCACTCACACCGATCCTCATCCGTGCTCCGACGCCCCCCACCCCGTGCTCCGACGCCTCCCCCCCCGTGCTCCGACGGCCCCCCGTGCTCCGACGCCCCCCCGTGCCCTGATCTCCCCCCCCTTATACTTACCGAGCCTGCCGGTGTCCGTCTTCTTTCCTGGGCGCCGCCATCTTCCAAAATGGCGGGCGCATGTGCAGTGCGCCCGCCGAATCTGCCGGCCGGCAGATTCGTTCCAGAGTGAATTTTGATCACTGAGATATAATCTATCCCAGTGATCAAAATAAAAAAATAGTAAATGACACCCCCCCCCTTTGTCACCCCCATAGGTAGGGACAATAAAAAAAATAAAGAATTTTTTTTTTTCACTAAGGTTGGAGTTAGGGGTAGGGTTAGGGGTAGGGTTAGGGGTAGGGTTAAGGGTAGGGTTAGGGGTAGGGTTAGGGGTAGGGTTAGGGTTAGGGGTAGGGTTACGGGTAGGGTTAGGGTTCGGGATATGCACACGTATTCTGGTCCTCTGCGGATTTTTCCGCAGAGGATTTGATAAATCCGCAGTGCTAAACCGCTGTGGATTTACCGCGGTTTTTCTGCGCATTTCACTGCGGTTTTACAACTGCGATTTTCTATTGGAGCAGTTGTAAAACCGCTGCGGAATCCGCAGAAAGAAGTGACATGCTGCAGAATGTAAACCGCTGCGTTTCCGTGCTGTTTTTCTGCAGCATGTGTACAGCGATTTTTGTTTCCCATAGGTTTACATTGAACTGTAAACTCATGGGAAACTGCTGCGGATCCGCAGCGTTTTCCGCAGCGTGTGCACATACCTTTAGAATTAGGCTATGTGCACACGGTGGCTGAGGATTCACAGCGTATTGGCCGCTGCGGATTCGCAGCAGTGTTCCATCAGGTTTACAGTACCATGTAAACATATGGAAAACCAAATCCGCTGTGCCCATGGTGCGGAAAATACCGCGCAGGAACGCTGTGTTGTATTTTCCGCAGCATGTCAATTCTTTGTGCGGATTCCGCAGCGTTTTACACCTGTTCCTCAATAGGAATCCACAGGTGAAATCCGCACAAAAAACACTGGCAATCCGCGGTAAATCCGCAGGTAAAACGCAGTGCCTTTTACCCGCGCATTTTTCAAAAATGGTGCTGAAAAATCTCATACGAATCCGCAACGTTGGCACATAGCCTTAGGGTTAGGGTTGGAATTAGGGTTGTGGTTAGGGTTGTGATTAGGGTTACGGCTACAGTTGGGATAAGGGTTATGGGTGTGTTGGAGTTAGAATTGAGGGGTTTCCACTGTTTAGGCACATCAGGGGGTCTCCAAACGCAACATGGCGCCACCATTGATTCCAGCCAATCTTGTATTCAAAAAGTCAAATGGTGCTCCCTCACTTCCGAGCCCCGACGTGTGCCCAAACAGTGGTTTACCCCCACATATGGGGTACCAGCATACTCAGGACAAACTGCGCAACAATTACTGGGGTCCAATTTCTCCTGTTACCCTTGAGAAAATAAAAAATTGCTTGCTAAAACATAATTTTTGAGGAAAGAAAAATGATTTTTTATTTTCACGGCTCTGCGTTGTAAACGTCTGTGAAGCACTTGGGGGTTCAAAGTGCTCAGCACATATCTAGATAAGTTCCTTGGGGGGTCTAGTTTCCAAAATGGGGTCACTTGTGGGGGGTTTCTACTGTTTAGGCACACCAGGGGCTCTGCAAACGCAACGTGACGTCCGCAGACAATTCCATCAAAGTCTGCATTTCAAAAGTCACTACTTCCCTTCTGAGCCCCGACGTGCGCCCAAACAGTGGTTTACCCCCACACATGGGGTATCGGCGTACTCAGGAGAAACTGGACAACAACTTTTGGGCTCCAATTTCTCCTGTAACCCTTGGGAAAATAAAAAATTCTGGGCTAAAAAATTATTTTTGAGGAAAGAAAACGTATTTATTATTTTCACGGCTCAGCGTTATAAGCTTCTGTAAAGCAATTGGGGGTTGAAAGTGCTCACCACATATCCAGATAAGTTCCTTTGGGGGTCTAGTTTCCAAAATGGGGTCACTTGTGGGGGGTTTCTACTGTTTAGGCACACCAGGGGCTCTGCAAACGCAACGTGACGCCCGCAGACCATTCCATCAAAGTCTGCATTTCAAAAGTCACTACTTCCCTTCTGAGCCCCGACGTGTGCCCAAACAGTGGTTTACCCCCAGACAAGGGGTATCGGCGTACTCAGGAGAAACTGGACAACAACTTTTGTGGTCCAATTTCTCCTGTAACCTTTGGGAAAATTAAAAAATTCTGGGCTAAAAAATTATTTTTGAGGAAAGAAAACGTATTTATTATTTTCACTGCTCTGTGTTATGAACTTCTGTAAAGCACTTGGGGGTTCAAACTGCTCACCTCACATCTAGATAATTTCATTTCGGGGTCTAGTTTCCGAAATGGGGTGACTTGTGGGGGGTTTCTACTGTTTAGTCACATCAGGGGCTCTGCAAACGCAACGTGACGCCCGTAGAGCATTCCATCAAAGTCTGTATTTCAAAACGTCACTACTTCACTTCCGAGCCCCAGCATGTGCCTAAACAGTGGTTTACCCCCACATATGGGGTATCAGCGTACTCAGGAGAAACTGGACAACAACTTTTGGGGTCAAATTTCTCCTGTTACCCTTGGGAAAATAAAAAATTGCGGGCTAAAAAATCATTTTTGAGAAAAGAAATTTTTTATTTTATTTTCATGGCTCTGCGTTATAAACTTCTGTGAAGCACTTGAGGGTTCAAAGTGCTCACCACACATCTAGATTAGTTCCTTTGGGGGTCTAGTATCCAAAATGGGGTCATTTGTGGGGGATCTCCAATGTTTAGGCACATAGGGGCTCTCCAAACGCGACATGGTGTCCGCTAATGATTGGAGCTAAATTTCCATTTAAAAAGCCAAATGGCGTGCCTTCCCTTCTGAGCCCTGCCGTGCGCCCAAACAGTGGTTTACCCCCACATATGGGGTATCTGCGTACTCAGGACAAACTGGACAACAACATTTGTGGTCCAATTTCTCCTATTACCATTGGCAAAATAGGAAATTCCAGGCTAAAAAATCATTTTTGAGAAAAGAAAAATTATTTTTTATTTTCATGGCTCTGCATTATAAACTTCTGTGAAGCACCTGGGGGTTCAAAGTGCTCAGTATGCATCTAGATAAGTTCCTTGGGGGGTCTAGTTTCCAAAATGGGGTCACTTGTGGGGGAGCTTCAATGCATAGGCACACAGGGGCTCTCCAAATGCGACATGGTGTCCGCTAACGATGGAGATAATTTTTCATTCAAAAAGTCAAATGGCGCTCCTTCCCCTCCGAGCCTTACCATGTGTCCAAACAGTGGTTTACCCCCACATGTGAGGTATAGGTGTACTCAGGAGAAATTGCCCAACAAATTTTAGGATCCATTTTATCCTGTTGTCCATCTGAAAATGAAAAAATTGAGGCGAAAATAATTTTTTTGTGAAAAAAAAGTACTTTTTCATTTTTACAGATCAATTTGTGAAGCACCTGGGGGTTTAAAGGGCTCACTATGCATCTACATAAGTTCCTTGGGGCGTCTAGTTTCCAAAATGGGGTCATTTGTGGGGGAGCTCCAATTTTTAGGCACACGGGGGCTCTCCAAACGTGACATGGTGTCCGCTAAAGAGTGCAGCCAATTTTTCATTCAAAAAGTCAAATGGCGCTCCTTCCCTTCCAAGCCCTGCCGTGCGCCCAAACAGTGGTTTACCCCCACATATGAGGTATCAGCGTACTCAGGACAAATTGGACAACAACT
This sequence comes from Ranitomeya imitator, assembly GCF_032444005.1. NCBI lineage: Eukaryota > Metazoa > Chordata > Amphibia > Anura > Dendrobatidae > Ranitomeya > Ranitomeya imitator. The sequence goes on along the minus strand of NC_091287.1, from coordinate 568,010,276 downwards.
TTCGTTGTTCAGTTTCTCCTTTTACCATTGGGAAAATAAAAAAATTGTTGCTGAAAAATCATTTTTGTGACTAAAAAGTTAAATGTTCATTTTTTCCTTCCATGTTGCTTCTGCTGCTGTGAAGCACCTGAAGGGTTAATAAACTTCTTGAATGTGGTTTTGTGCACCTTGAGGGGTGCAGTTTTTAGAATGGTGTCACTTTTGGGTATTTTCAGCCATATAGACCCCTCAAACTGACTTCAAATGTGAGGTGGTCCCTAAAAAAAATGGTTTTGTAAATTTCGTTGTAAAAATGAGAAATCACTGGTCAAATTTTAACCCTTATAACTTCCTAGCAAAAAAAAAATTTTGTTTACAAAATTGTGCTGATGTAAAGTAGACGTGTGGGAAATGTTATTTATTAACTATTTTGTGTCACATAACTCTCTGGTTTAACAGAATAAAATTTCAAAATGTGAAAATTGCGAAATTTTCAAAATTTTCGCCAAATTTCCGTTTTTATCACAATTAAACACAGAATTTATTGACCTAAATTTACCACTAACATGAAGCCCAATATGTCACGAAAAAACAATCTCAGAACCGCTAGGATCCGTTGAAGCGTTCCTGAGTTATTACCTCATAAAGGGACACTGGTCAGAATTGCAAAAAACGGCAAGGTCTTTAAGGTCAAAATAGGCTGGGTCATGAAGGGGTTAAACACCTTCTTCTCCACGGTATTCACGGTGGAAAATGAAATGCTAGGGGAAATCCCAAGAAACAATGAAAACCCTATATTAAGGGTCACCAATCTAACCCAAGAAGAGGTGCGAAACCGGCTAAATAAGATTAAAATAGATAAATCTCCGGGTCCGGATGGCATACACCCACGAGTACTAAGAGAACTAAGTAATGTAATAGATAAACCATTATTTCTTATTTTTAGGGACTCTATAGTGACAGGGTCTGTTCCGCAGGATTGGCGCATAGCAAATGTGGTGCCAATATTCAAAAAGGGCTCTAAAAGTGAACCTGGAAATTATAGGCCAGTAAGTCTAACCTCTATTGTTGGTAAAATATTTGAAGGGTTTCTGAGGGATGTTATTCTGGATTATCTCAATGAGAATAACTGTTTAACTCCATATCAGCATGGGTTTATGAGAAATCGCTCCTGTCAAACCAATCTAATCAGTTTTTATGAAGAGGTAAGCTATAGACTGGACCACGGTGAGTCATTGGACGTGGTATATCTCGATTTTTCCAAAGCGTTTGATACCGTGCCGCACAAGAGGTTGGTACACAAAATGAGAATGCTTGGCCTGGGGGAAAATGTGTGTAAATGGGTTAGTAACTGGCTTAGTGATAGAAAGCAGAGGATGGTTATAAATGGTATAGTCTCTAACTGGGTCGCTGTGACCAGTGGGGTACCGCAGGGGTCAGTATTGGGACCTGTTCTCTTCAACATATTCATTAATGATCTGGTAGAAGGTTTACACAGTAAAATATCGATATTTGCAGATGATACAAAACTATGTAAAGCAGTTAATACAAGAGAAGATAGTATTCTGCTACAGATGGATCTGGATAAGTTGGAAACTTGGGCTGAAAGGTGGCAGATGAGGTTTAACAATGATAAATGTAAGGTTATACACATGGGAAGAAGGAATCAATATCACCATTACACACTGAATGGGAAACCACTGGGTAAATCTGACAGGGAGAAGGACTTGGGGATCCTAGTTAATGATAAACTTACCTGGAGCAGCCAGTGCCAGGCAGCAGCTGCCAAGGCAAACAAGATCATGGGGTGCATTAAAAGAGGTCTGGATACACATGATGAGAGCATTATACTGCCTCTGTACAAATCCCTAGTTAGACCGCACATGGAGTACTGTGTCCAGTTTTGGGCACCGGTGCTCAGGAAGGATATAATGGAACTAGAGAGAGTACAAAGGAGGGCAACAAAATTAATAAAGGGGATGGGAGAACTACAATACCCAGATAGATTAGCGAAATTAGGATTATTTAGTCTAGAAAAAAGACGACTGAGGGGCGATCTAATAACCATGTATAAGTATATAAGGGGACAATACAAATATCTCGCTGAGGATCTGTTTATACCAAGGAAGGTGACGGGCACAAGGGGGCATTCTTTGCGTCTGGAGGAGAGAAGGTTTTTCCACCAACATAGAAGAGGATTCTTTACTGTTAGGGCAGTGAGAATCTGGAATTGCTTGCCTGAGGAGGTGGTGATGGCGAACTCAGTCGAGGGGTTCAAGAGAGGCCTGGATGTCTTCCTGGAGCAGAACAATATTGTATCATACAATTATTAGGTTCTGTAGAAGGACGTAGATCTGGGGATTTATTATGATGGAATATAGGCTGAACTGGATGGACAAATGTCTTTTTTCGGCCTTACTAACTATGTTACTATGTATGATGTAGATGTGACCTGTATCGCCTATGTAACCATTGTGCAGTGCCCTTTCATAGTTTCTTGCTCTATAATGGCAGCGCCCGTTCAGCAGGTAACAGCCGGGCAGGATGACTTGTCTCCACTTTCCTAGCTCTGCAGTCTCCTATCCGTTCCATCCAGGGCCGCCTTCACACTGGCACTTATATTTTCTGTTTGGTGTTACCAGTAGGGGCTCGCTGCACACATTACACTGGGTGTCACGATAATGTAAAAATGTCATAATGTGAGATTAGTTCTAGAAAGTACCATGGCACAGACACACGCTGCAGTTTCAACCCCCCCTTTCTCCCCCTCTGCATTCGCTCAAACAACAAGCAAAGCCCTATGGCAGATACTCTGTGCAACTTGATACCAATGTGTGAAGTTTATGGCTTTAGCTGCAGATACCAGTCTCCATGAAAACTACTCATTCCCCCCTCCCATCTAATACTAGTTGGAACTGGTGTAAAGCCCTGAGTTTTTGTTCAGTTAAAGTTATCCTCTGCTGTCTCTGATTCTTCTGGGATCTGTGGTTCTGGCTGTTGGATGCGCTCCTGCACCTGGAGGTGAGATCCTGTACCCCGGGTGGGTTATAACGCATGTAGAACAGTCAGGTGTCTGTCTGTCCTGGCTTTAGGGGGACGGGGCTTTCCATGGCTCTGTGATTCTGGGTCTATGGTGGAGGAGGGGGTGAAGTGCACCTAACAGTCAGGGTTTAGGGTGACTTCAGTAGATATTGCAGGAAGTTACCGGTCAGTTGGGCACCGATTTGGGCTACAGAGATAAGAATTATATATTCCGGGTGTCCATCGGCAGATCTATCACTCACAGAAAGCGCTTGCAGCTAAACGCAATGAGTGCAAAGTGTGGATTTCTCAGTAAGCAGTTCAGGTAATTACTACGTGTGTACACTTAAAAGAATCTCCATGATGTGGGGCACATTCTGATCATCATGTCTTACTTATGCGAGGTTCACACAGCAAGTTATGCATAAAAAAAGTTTTCATATCCTAAGTAAAGGGGAGGTGTCAGCCTCTAAGTGATGTCACCACAGGGGGAGAGCCTGGGTTTTGGGCTGAGAAAATCTTAGGAAACAGCATTCCAGCAGCGTCTTGTGTCTGGGGTCCTGCTGCTAATACAGATGTGCTATGCATCTAGATGTATTTATCCTCCTAAGCCACAGGCCAGTCAAGATGATACCATGATGACATAAAGGCCTGTAAGTGTTCTTTTCAAGTTTAATCCCATTTTATTTGTGATTTGTATTGTACAAATGATTTTTGTCTTCTTTATAATATCTTTTATACTTTGAAAACACTGCTTACCTATTTTTGGAGTAAAATATATAATTTACTAGCTTGTCTCTCCCAGCTCTATAAACTAACTGTCACGTCCTCTGAAGTGAATTATGCTACTTGGGTTGGTTCCGGACCTGTTAATCCTTAGGAAATCGGAGCTGGTGGCAGCATACTTTTGTTCTGTGCGATTACGAATATTTGTAGCCACGGCGATGTTGATAATTCTTGTTCCCGCCTGTGTGGTAGTTATCGCCCTCGCTGCAGCATGCCCAATAGCCAGTACATAGTAGGCAGCCTTTCTGGCGACTAATTACCCTAGGTGCAGTACCTGATCTGACCTGAGGGTAAGGGGGCGCCAGAGAGCTGCAAGTTCCAAACCAGAAGTGGGATATAGATAAATCCCCTTCAGAAGCAACCAGGGGCAACCAAACAACCCTGGTTCGTGACAAATTGGTGTGAGTAGTGGGGACTGTCACGATTCACACCGTCACCCCTATGTCACAGTTCGGGGTGACTTTAGGCCAACAGACGGCTATCACATGTGCAGGGGGGCTTATCTTAGTTATCCCTCCACTCCACAATGTGATGAAAAAGCACACACAAGGCTATTGACCTCTTAGTTTACAGCAGGGGCTTATTTTAGGTATCCCACTGCTCTTCAATATACCACGAACTGCAGGGATTTATGTATATCCCACTTACAGTTCCCACTTGAAACTTGCAGCTCTCTGGCGCCCCCCTTTTGTCAGGTCAGATTAGGTACTGCACCTAGGGTAATTAGTCGCCAGAAAGGCTGCCTGCTATGTACTGGCTATTGGGCACGCTGCAGCGACGCGATAAACTCCTCCCACTCAGGCAGGAACAATAATTATCAATGCCGCAGTCGCTACAATGACACCCAAAGGCACTGTACAAATGTATGCTGCCACCAGCTTCGATTAAACGGGTCTGAAGCTAACCTAAAACAGTAGCGTAATTCCCTTCAGAAGAACGAAAACTAGTAATTTATATATTTTACTCCGTTAAAATTAAGGCAGTTTTTATAAAAAGATGTTACAATATGAGACAATTGAAAATATGTACAAGGTAATTATAAAAATAACGGGTTAAATGAGAAATAACACTTACATGTGTTCAGATCATGTGAGGCAACCAGGCTAGTGGTGGAGTTTCCATCTGTCCCAGTGCATCAGGACTCTGGTTATGAACAGCTCTTCAAGTCAGACTCATATAGGCTCCTTTTGTGAATTCTGCTTTTGGGCTCCCTCCGGTGGTTGTAGGTGGTAATGCAGTTGTCCCTGGGCTTCAGTCCTGGACAGGTGTATCTGCTGATTGCAATTCTGACTGGAGTATTTAGGTTTGCAGGACTCATTAGTCCTTGCCAGTTGTCAATGTTTCTTGGGAAGTGTTGGATCTCTGTCTGGCTTCTCCTGCTTAGCTGCCAATTCAGCAAAGATAAGTGTCTGTTTCTTTTTCTATGGCACACAAGCTGTGTGCTTGTTTTTTGATTATATTCCTGCTCTGAGTGTAGGAGTCTCTGGAGTTGCAGATATCCGTTCCACGTCTTTAGTTAGATGGAGGAATTTTTTGTATAATCTGCTGTGGATATTTTTGGAAAGGTTTTAATACTGACCGCACAGAACTCTGTCCTATCCATTCCTATTTTAGCTAGAGTGGCCTCTTTTGCTAAATCCTGTTTTCTGCCTGTGTTTGTCTTTTCTCTCCTACTCACAGCCAATATTTGTGGGGGCTGCCTATCCTTTGGGTTTCTGCTCTGAGGCAAGGTAGTATTCCTATTTCCATCTATAGGGGGTATTTAGTCCTCCGGCTGTGACGAGGTGTCTAGGGTTTGTTAGGTACATCCCACGGCTACTTCTAGTTGCGGTGTTAAGATCAGGATTTGCGGTCAGTATAGTTACCACTTACTCCAGTGAAAGTTTTCATGCTGCTCCAAGGTCACCGGATCATAACAGTACAACTGGCCAATAATGAGTTAAATGCATCTCAGAAGAAGGGAAGAAAGGTGTTGAGCCATTTTTTTTTAGCACTGTGTTTTGTCTTCTCTTCCCTCTTTTTCTCTGGGTGGCTGAGGAGTCTTGTGCTAGCATGGATATTCAGGAATTAGCTTTTCGTGTGGACCAGCTTGCTGCTAGGGTACAGGGTATTTCTGATTATATTGTTCAGACTCCTGTTTTAAAACCAAAGATTCCTACTCCTGATTTGTTTTTTGGTGACAGGTCCAAATTTTTGAGTTTTAAAAACAACTGTAAACTGTTTTTTGCTTTGAGACCTCGAACCTCCGGTGATTCCATTCAGCAGGTTAAAATCGTCATCTCCCTGCTGCGTGGCGACCCGCAGGATTCTGCGTTTTCCCTGGAATCTGGGAATCCGGCTTTGCTTAATGTAGACTCCTTTTTTCAGGTTTTAGGATTATTATATGATGAACCTAATTCTGTGGATCAAGCTGAGAAGACCTTGTTGGCCCTGTCTCAGGGTCAAGAGGCGGCAGAATTGTATTGTCAGAAATTCAGAAAATGGTCGTGTTGACTAAATGGAATAATGATGCTTTGGCGGCAATTTTCAGAAAGGGTCTTTCTGAATCCATTAAAGATGTTATGGTGGGGTTTCCCACGCCTGCAGGTCTGAGTGATTCTATGTCTCTGGCCATTCAGATTGACCGGCGCTTGCGGGAGCGCAGAACTGTGCACGCTGTGGCGTTGTCCTCAGAGCAGATTCCTGATCCAATGCAGTGTGATAGGATTCTGTCTAGAACGGAACGTCAAGGATTCAGACGTCAGAATAGGTTGTGCTATTTTTGTGGCGATGCTTCTCAAGTCATTTCAGTCTGCCCTAAGCGGACAAAGAGGATCGCTAGTTCATTTACCATCAGTACTGTACAACCTAGATTTCTGCTATCTGTGTCCTTGATCTGCTCATTGTCATCATTTTCTGTCATGGCGTTTGTGGATTCAGGCGCCGCCTTGAACTTAATGGACTTTGAGTTTGCCAGGCGTTGTGGTTTTCCTTTGCAGCCTTTGCAGAACCCTATTCCTTTAAGGGACATTGATGCTACACCCTTGGCTAAAAATAAGCCCCAGTTTTGGACACAGGTGACCATGCGCATGGCGCCAGCCCATCAGGAAAATTGTCGATTTCTGGTGTTGCATAATTTGCATGATGCTATCGTGCTGGGTTTTCCGTGGTTGCAGGTACATAATCCTGTGTTGGATTGGAAGTCCATGTCTGTGACTAGTTGGGGTTGTGAGGGGGTTCATAATGATGTTCCTTTGATGTCAATCTCCTCTTCTTCCTCTTCTGAAATTCCAGAGTTTTTGTCTGATTTTCAGGATGTATTCGATGAGCCCAAATCCAGTTTCCTTCCACCGCACAGGGACTGCGATTGTGCTATTGACTTGATTCCAGGCTGTAAGTTTCCTAAGGGTCGACTTTTCAACCTGTCTGTGCCTGAACATACCGCCATGCGGAGCTGTATTAAGGAGTCTTTGGAGAAAGGGCATATTCGACCATCTTCTTCACCGTTGGGAGAGGGGGTTCTTTTTTGTTGCTAAAAAAGATGGTTCCTTGAGACCCTGTATTGATTATCGCCTCTTGAATAAAATCATGGTCAAGTTTCAATACCCTTTACCTTTGCTTACCGATTTGTTTGCTAGGATTAAGGGAGCTAGTTGGTTTACGAAGATTGACCTTCGGGGGGCATATAATCTAGTTCGTATTAAGCAGGGTGATGAATGGAAAACTGCGTTTAACACGCCCGAAGGCCATTTTGAATACCTTGTGAAGCCATTCGGGCTCACTAATGCTCAATCTGTTTTTCAATCCTTCATGCATGATATTTTCCGGACTTATATTGATAAGTTCTTGATTGTATATTTGGACGATATTTTGATTTTTTTTCCGATGATTGGGAGTCTCATGTGGAACAGGTCAGGATGGTATTTCAGATCCTTCGTGACAATGCCCTGTTTGTGAAAGGGTCTAAGTGTCTCTTTGGGGTGCAGAAGGTTTCTTTTTTGGGCTTTATTTTTTCTCCCTCGTCTACAGAGATGGATCCGGTTAAGGTTCAGGCCATTCATGATTGGATTCAGCCCACATCCGTGTAGAGCCTTCAGAAATTTTTGGGTTTTGCAAATTTTTATCGCCGTTTCATTGCTAATTTTTCCAGCGTGGTTAAAGCCTTGACCGATTTGACGAAGAAAGGCGCTGATGTGGTGAATTGGTCCTCTGCGGCTGTCTCTGCCTTTCAGGAGCTTAAACGTCGATTTACTTCTGCTCCGGTGTTGCGCCAACCGGATGTTTCTCTTCCATTTCAGGTTGAGGTTGACGCTTCTGAGATTGGGGCAGGGGCTGTTTTGTCTCAGAGGGATCCTGTTGCTTCCTTAATGAAACCATGTGCCTTCTTTTCCCGTAAGTTTTCGCCTGCTGAATGCAATTATGATGTCGGCAATCCTGGAGTTGTTGGCTATAAAGTGGGCGTTTGAGGAGTGGCGACATTGGCTTGAGAGAGCTAAGCACCGTATTGTGGTCTTGACCGATCATAAGAATTTGATTTACCTCGAGTCTGCCAAACGGCTGAATCCTAGACAGGCTCGATGGTCCTTGTTTTTTTCCCGTTTTGATTTTGTGGTCTCGTACCTTCCAGGTTCTAAGAACATTAAGGCTGATGCCCTCTCTAGGAGTTTTTTGCCTGATTCTCCTGAGGTCTTAGAACCGGTCGGTATTCTGAAAGAAGGGGTGGTCCTTTCTGCCATTTCCCCTGATTTACGACGGGTTCTTCAGGAATTTCAGGCTGACAAACCTGACCGCTGTCCTGTGGGGAAACTGTTTGTTCCTGACAGATGGACTAGTAGAGTGATTTCTGAGGTTCACTGTTCCGTGTTGGCTGGTCATCCTGGCATTTTTGGTACCAGAGACTTGGTTGGTAGGTCCTTTTGGTGGGCTTCTTTGTCGCGTGATGTGCGTTTCTTTGTGCAGTCCTGTGGGACTTGGGCGCGGGCCAAGCCTTGTTGTTCCCGTGCTAGTGGGTTGCTTTTGCCATTGCCGGTCCCTGAGAGGCCCTGGACGCATATTTCTATGGATTTTATTTCCGATCTTCCGGTTTCCCAGAGGATGTCGGTTATCTAGGTTGTTTGTGAGCGGTTCTCTAAGATGGTTCATTTGGTGCCTTTGCCTATATTGCCTAACTCTTCGGATTTGGTTCCGTTGTTTTTTCAGCATGTGGTCTGTTTGCATGGTATTCCGGAGAATATTGTGTCCGACAGAGGTTCCCAGTTTGTTTCTAGGTTTTGGCGGGCCTTTTGTGCTAGGCTGGGCATTGATCTGTCTTTTTCTTCTGCATTTCATCCTCAGACAAATGGCCAGACCGAGCGAACTAATCAGACTTTGGAGACTTATTTGAGATGCTTTGTGTCTGCTGATCAGGATGATTGGGTGGCCTTCTTGCCATTGGCCGAGTTTGCCCTTAATAATCGGGCTAGTTCTGCTACTTTGGTTTCGCCTTTCTTTTGTAATTTTGGTTTTCATCCTCGTTTTTCTTCTGGGCAGGTTGAGCCTTCTGACTGTCCTGGTGTGGATTCTGTGGTTGACAGGTTGCAGCAGATTTGGGCTCATGTGGTGGACAATTTGGTGTTCTCTCAGGAGGAGGCTCAACGTTTTGCTAACCGTCGCCGGTGTGTTGGTTCCCGGCTTCGGGTTGGGAATCTGGTCTGGTTGTCTTCCCATCATGTTCCTATGAAGGTTTCTTCTAAGTTTAAGCCTTGGTTTATTGGTCCTTATAGGATTTCTGAGATTATTAATCCGGTGTCTTTTCGACTGGCGCTTCCGGCCTCTTTTGCGATCCATAATGTCTTCCATAGATCTTTATTGCGGAAATATGTGGAGCCCGTTGTTCCCTCTGTTGATCTTCCGGCCCCTGTGTTGGTTGATGGGGAGTTGGAATATGTTGTTGAGAAGATTTTTCGAGGCGGAAGCTTCAGTACCTTGTCAAATGGGTTATGGCCAGGAGGATAATTCTTGGGTTTTTGCCTCTGATGTCCATGTCGCTGATTTGGTTCGTGCCTTTCATCTGGCTCATCCTGATTGACCTGGGGGCTCTGTTGAGGGTTCGGTGACCCCTCCTCAAGGGGGGGGGGTACTGTTGTGAATTCTGCTTTTGGGCTCCCTCTGGTGGTTGTAGGTGGTAATGCAGTTGTCCCTGGGCTTCAGTCCTGGACAGGTGTATCTGCTGATTGCAATTCTGACTGGAGTATTTAGGTTTTCAGGACTCATTAGTCCTTGCCAGTTGTCAATGTTTCTTCTGAAGTGTTGGATCTCTGTCTGGCTTCTCCTGCTCAGCTGCCAATTCAGCAAAGATAAGTGTCTGTTTCTTTTTCTATGGCACACAAGCTGTGTGCTTGTTTTTTGATTATATTCCTGCTCTGAGTGTAGGAGTCTCTGGAGTTGCAGATATCCGTTCCACGTCTTTAGTTAGATGGAGGAATGTTTTGTATAATCTGCTGTGGATATTTTTGGAAAGGTTTTAATACTGACCGCACAGAACTCTGTCCTATTGTCAGGAATCCCCTGACCGCTGCCACCAATTTGTCACGATTCACACCGTGACCATCACCCCTACGTCACGGGTCGGGGTGACTTTAGGCCAACAGATGGCTATCACATGTGCAGGGGGGCTTATCTTAGTTATCCCTCCACTGCTAACAATGCGATGAAAAAGCATACACAAGGCTATTGACCTCTTAGGTTACAGCAGGGGCTTATTCTAGCTATCCCACTGCTCTTCAATATACCACGAACTGCAGGGATTTATGTATATCCTGCTTACAGTTCCACTTAACACTTGCAGCTCTCTGGCGCCCCCCCTTACTCTCAGGTCAGATTAGGTACTGCACCCTGGGTAATTAGGCGCCAGACAGGCTGTACTGGCTATTGGGCACGCTGCAGCGACGCGATAAACTACTCCCACTCAGGCAGGAACAATAATTATCAACGCCGCAGTCGCTACAACATAACCCAAAAGTCTGCACACGGTATCACTGCCACCAGCTTCGATTAAACGGGTCCGAAGCTAACCCAACACAACAGTAGCGTATTTCCCTTCAGAAGACTTAGGGTACGTTTAGAGCATGGAGAATGAACTAATATTAAATATTATATCCCAAAAAAATTAGGCAGTGCTTTATCAAAAATATTTTATAAAGATGTTACAAATGAGACAATTGCAAATATGTACAAGGGTAATTATAAAATAAACAGGGATTAAATGAGAAAAGATAACACTCACATGTTCTCAGTTCATTGCATGGCAGGCAACCATACGTCCCAGCTCATTGGATGTGTGCAGGGCTTTCCAGAAGACGAAGCAAGCAAGCAAGGCAGAGCTGGGGATCTGGCAGAGATTTAAAAAACCTGCAGCCTGTGACATCACAGAAAGGCTGGCTTATCCAGACCCTCCTCTCTCTGCATTCTGAGTACTGCAACCTTAAATTTATCGACTTTCTATAACTTCGCTACAAAACATGTCATAGTCATAACAAACCCAGCATTCATCTCGGATTCACGTGGGCATTCTAATGAGATCAAATATGTCCTATCTGGGATACATATTTACAGAGAAAACCCTACTTCTTTACCAGATGGAGTTAGAAGCCCGTGTTTCGAGGGATGGGTAGGTCCACCGAGTGAGATTAAGAATATATATTTTCGTGTTCGTAACGTAAACGGTCGGCATAATATCTTACAAAAACTAAACAAAGAACTTCCATGGATTTCTGGAAACTTCTAGACACTTCTAAACAGTTCTCTGCTAGAGGAAGATTTGAGTCTAGTCGTAAATACCTTTCGGCCATAAAACTCCCCCCAGTACATTGGCAAAGCAGCTCTTGGCTGAGTAAAAGGGAAGGGGGGCTTGTTAGCCCACAGCCTTGAGCAAGAGAAGCTACTTATATGATATTTCATACCATATCGTGACACCTCCCCCTTTTGGTGTGCGCTAGGGAGGCAGAACCCCATGGTATGCCTCCATGGGCACCTCAGTAGGTTCACCCTGGCGGGACAGTCCATCTGCATTCCCATGCTCTTTGCCCGTTTTGTGTTCAATGGTGAAGTCAAACTGCTGAAGGGCAAGGCTCCAGCGTAGCAACCTGCCATTTGTTCCACACATGGCGTTTAGCCAGCGCAGAGGGTTGTGGTCGGTCACCACAGTGAAGGGGCGACTGTACAAGTAGGGCTGCAAGCGCTGCAGGGCCCAGACTATGGCCAGGCACTCCTTCTCGATGGTGGAGTAGGCCACTTCCCTCGGCAAAAGTTTCAGGCTCAGGTATAACACGGGGTGCTCTTGGTCCTCCGAGTCAACCTGGCTGAGTACAGCACCAAGGCCAAACTCGCTGGCGTCGGTCTGCACCAAGAACGGTCGACTGCTGTCGACTGCTTTCAACACAAGGGCGTTGCACAGTGCGGTTTTCAACGCCTGGAAGGCCCCCTCACAGCCATCTGTCCAGTTGACAATGTGGGGTAGCTTCTTCCTGGTGAGGTCCGTCAAAGGTTTTGCCAGGCTACTATAGTGCTGTACAAAGCGCCTATAGTACCCTGCAGTGTCCAAGAAGGACATCACCTGTTTCTTGGTCACGGGAGTGGGCCAGCTCACGATCGCGCCCACTTTCTCCGGCTCTGGCTTCAGGGTGTTCCCGCCTACCCAGTGCCCCAGGTAGTGAACCTCCCTCATACCCATCTGGCACTTTCCCGGCTTGATAGTCAGTCCTGCTTGGTGAATTCGCCTGAGCACCTCCTCGAGATGCTGCAGGTGTTCCTTCCAGGAGGAATTGAAGATGGCAATGTCATCCAAGTACGCCACGGCGTACTTCTCCAGTCCCTGAAGCAGGAGGTTGACCATCCGCTGGAAAGTGGCAGGGGCATTTTTCATGCCGAAGGGCATGACCGTGGACTCGTACAGTCCAAAGGGTGTGATAAAGGCGGACTTCTCCTACGCCTCGGGGCTCAGGGGAATCTGCCAGTATCCTCGACTCAGATCCATTATTGTTAGGTAATCTGCGCTAGCTAACTTATCCAGCAGCTCCTCGATGCGCGGCATTGGGTGCGCGTCAGAGGCTGTGATGGCGTTGAGCCCCCTGTAGTCCACGCAGAACTGGGTGGTCCGGTCCTTCTTTGGCACGAGAACTACAGGTGATGCCAACATGCTCTTTGACCGTCGAATCAACCCCAGCTGTAACATCTCATCGATCTCTTGGCGCATAATCTGCTGCACCTGGTCAGAGATTCGATAGGGTGTTCACCGTAGTGGGGCGTGATTCCCGGTGTCCTCCTCGTGGACTGCTAACTCGTCCTCCCAGGTCGGTTGGAGAACACGACCCGGAAAGGTTCCAGTGTGGTCTGCAACTGCAACCACTGGGGTTCAGTTAACGAGGCGCTTACCTCCACATCCTCGATGGACCCATTGGCCTTGGCATGGGCCATCATGTCCAGGAGGGTGTCTTCCTCCCCGTCTTCGGGCAAGCTGCAGACCGGTAGGACGAAAGGTTCACATTCGTGATGAGCCTTCATCATGTTGACGTGAAAGGCCTTTCGCCTACCCTGAGCGTGGTCAAGCGTGACCACGTAAGTGACCGGGTTGAGCTGTTGGTGGATGACGTACGGGCCCTCCCAGGCTGCCTGAAGCTTATCCGTTGGTACGGGGACCAGCACCCACACCTTTTGACCCACGTGGTAGGTCCGCTCTCCGGCGTTCCGGTCGTACCAAAGCTTCTGGTCAGCCTGAGCCTGCGTCATGTTGTCATGCACCAACTGCGTCAAGGTCTGCATCTTGTCACGGAAGCGCATGACATACTCCACTATGGACACTTCAGAAGGGTTCGGCTCCTCTTCCCAGGATTCTCTTACCAACCCAAGGGGTCCCCGGACTCGCTTGCCGTACAGGAGCTCGAAGGGGGAGAACCCCGTCGAGGCCTGCGGAACCTCTCGGTAAGCGAACAGCAGGTGTGGGAGGTACCGCTCCCAGTCGCACCCTTGAGTCTCAACCAGTATGCGTAGCATCTGTTTGAGGGTACCATTGAAGCGTTCACACAAGCCATTGGTTTGTGGGTGATACGCACTCGATACCAGGTGCTTCACCTGCATTCTCTTACAGAGAGCCTCCATTAGGCGAGACATAAATTGGGTCCCTTGATCAGTAAGCATTTCCCTGGGAAATCCTACATGTGAAAAGATGGCCAACAGGGCATCCGCCAACTTATCTGCCCTAGTTGACGACAGAGCTACTGCCTCTGGGTACCGGGTAGCGTAGTCTACCACAGTAAGGATGTATTGCTTTCCAGAGCTGCTGGGGACAGCCAGCGGGCCCACAATGTCCACCGCGATCCTCTGGAAAGGCTCCTCTATCACTGGCAAAGGGATCAGGGGAGCCTTAATAGCAGGCCCCACTTTCCCCACTCTTTGACAGGTGACACAGGAGCGGCAGTAGTTTCACACATCTGTCCCCATCTTAGGCCAATAGAAGTGTTGAGACAGCCGTGCCTTAGTTTTGCTGATCCCCAAGTGTCCAGCTAGCAGGATCTCATGGGCAATCCGCAACAACTCACTCCGGAATTGCTGCGGTACGACCAGCTGTCTTTCCCTCAACCACTCCTTTTGTGATTCTCCGGGTACTGTCTCCCGGTACAACCTTCCTCGTTCCCAGAACACCCTCTCCTTATCAGTCTCGGAGGTGGGCGTCTCGGCGAATTGCCTCAAACTCTCTAGGCTCGCATCTGTGTGCAGAGCGGCCTGAAACTCCTGGCTAGGGGAAGCCAGAAGCGACGTCAGGGTCCCTTCCCCACGGGAACCCTCTTGGACCTGCTCTGGGTCCACCTCTGGTTCAGTCACAGTGATGACTGAGGAGGGTCCGGAAGGCTGACAGTTATCTGTAGTGTTGAGCATTCCGATACCGCAAGTATCGGGTATCGGCCGATATTTGCGGTATCGGAATTCCGATACCGAATTCCGATACTTCCCGCGTATCGGATACCGGAATCGGAAGTTCCCAGAATTCAAACTGAACGCTGCAGCCAATGAGGAATGATTGGAAGTGTGGGCACATTCTGTTTAGCATGGTGGGCATGTAAGTACTGGCAAGGCTGTGATTGGCTGCTGAAATGATGTCACTCTGCACTATAAAAAACGCTGCCGCCATTTTGCGCTCACTCTGCTGTGATTTCAGTTAGGGACAGTGTTAAAAATCGTTATTGTGCAAAAATATCTAATCAAGACTTAACCAGGTGCGTTATTCTTAAAAGAAAAATGTCATGATTTTCTGAAGAAAGTATAGTGGTTTATTGACTAGTCCACAGAAAAACCAAATTGCAGAAAACATAAAAATAGATTGTCCATGTGTAGATATCAGCGCTTTTCTTGTTACTCATCTTTCCAAGGTCCTGAATGGTAAAGTCATCTGTCTGTGTGGAGTTTGAAGGTCATCATGGCATGGAGTAGCTAACAGCTGTTGTTCCTCGTGTCTTGTCCCATGTCCATGGAGAATGATGGTGAAGGAAGGGAGGTGACCGTCCCACGTGACAAAAGCCCCCACACCCTCCTTAGAGACGTTTATATATGTTCAACACTGATCACGTGTCTTCTGTATATGGAGTTAACTTATACTCTGAGCTACATACACAGAAATAGCTTTTGATAGTGTCAGCAAGAAACCATGTGCTCGGTACAGAATAAAAATAAGAATAATTAATATTTAACAGACAGGACGCTGTGTTCTAACTGAGGGCCAGTTGAGCTAGCTAATTGCTTTATTTTCCTTTCCAAAGGCTAATTTAGCAAAACGCTGTGTGTTGTTCACTGTTCACCTTGCTCTTGCCTTGCAGCGCTGTTTTAACAGCGTTCTGCAAGGTCTCTGTGTGTGTGTGTGCAGCTCACTCTGTAGTCTGTGTGCAGCCATATACCCGGTTGTATTCAGCTCAGGGGGGGTTCACACTGCCTCACACAGTTGTCCTTTTTTGCTCATAATGCAGCCTGCTGCACATTTTTTCTCAAATTTCCTATTAGTGTTTTTCCACCCGTCTCCAGCTAAATTGTGGAAAAACACTACATAGGATAACCTAGAGGGGGTTTTTTGGCCTTGCAGCGCCGTTTACGGCTGTCTGCACGGTCTCCGTGTGATTTAAACTAGCTCTGTAGCCCGATCTGCACAAAAAAAAAAGTAAAGTTCACCAAACACAACTTAACACTTGTGTAGGCCACATTTGAAAAATAATAAAGTTTAGTCCACACTTTACAACATTAGTGTTTCTTACACCTGTTAGGAGGAGCATTTCAGGAATAAGCACACTAAGGCCTTAGTACTTTTCTGCTTATCTTTATCTGTCAACCAAGATGAAGAGGGCAGGGAGTAAGGCACGTGGGCGTGGGCGCGGAGCAGGGAGAGGAGCAGGGAGAGGACGTGGTGATTCTGTGCCTGCTGCGGGCGCCGGTGACTCGTCGTCACTCAGTTTCAGCAGGGAACAGTCCTTCATGCGCAGCTTTGTCGGAGAGCGCCGTGCACCGCTGCTGCGTGAAGACCAAATTGAAGCCGTTGTCGGGTGGATGGCAGCTAACGCCTCGGCATCGACTTCAGTTAGTGCCACATCCTCTCAGGCACAGAGCACTGGAGAGCAGCCATCTGTCTCTTCACCACCTGCCAAATTGGCCAGGCAGTCAGAGAGCCCAGGACAGGAGCCGTCTCTACTTCTGTTCTCTGAATCTCTTGGCTTGGAAACAGGGGGCCAGCCAAGCAGCATTGGAGAAATGGAAGAAGAGGCAGTGTGCAGTGATGCCCAACAGCTTTTTCTCTCTGACTCTGAAGAGGCAGGGGGGCCAGTGCCTCCGGTGACCACAGCGCAGTACGCATCTGATGATGAAACTCAGGTGCCGCTTTCTGATGCGTACTGTGCTGCCGAGACTACCCAGGAGGAGCAGTTGGTGGCATAGGGTAGTGGAGATGATGAGGTCCTTGACCCATCGTGGCGTGAGGAACAGGAAGGTGGTGGGAGCAGCTCTGAGGAAGAGCTTCCCCTTACGGGCCAAAGAGGGAGAGGGAGGGGGAAGACTGCGGAGCCTGTAGCCTCCACTTTGGCACCCGTTAGGAGCCTGTCTCTTTCCAAAGCCAAAAAGGGCGCTCCCAAGACTTGCAGTGCCTGGTCCTTTTTTGACACAGTTGCAGATGACATTTGTTTTGTCAAATGCAAGCTGTGTCATCAGAAAGTAAAAAGAGGGAAAAATGTCAGCAACCTCAATACCACAAATATGTGGAAACATGTGCGGACCAGGCACGCGGTGGAGTTACAGAAACAGACTGAAGATGTAGGCCAACCAACAGCGGCAGCTACCACCTCTTCAGCTCGTGTTGCCTCTTCCTCCAGCTCACGCACAGCTGGTTTGGCTTCCTCCCAGGATCGCCATGGAAGAACCTCTGGCACTGTTGTCCAGAGACCTTGTGTAATTCCACCCACAGCACCACCTTCCCAGTCATCCTCACACTCCCAGTCTACTCTACAGCCATCGGTAGTACAGGCATGGGAGAAAAGGCGGGCATTCTCGGCCAACCACCCCCGAGCACAGGCTCTGAATGCAGGCATTGCCAAACTGTTGTCCCTGGAAATGCTCTCGTTCAGGCTGGTGGAGACTGACAGCTTCCGTGACTTGATGGCATTGGCAGTCCCACAGTACAAGGTGCCCAGCCGCTTTTACTTCAGCAGGCAGGCTGTCCCTGCTCTGCACAGGCATGTTGAGGCAAACATAAAACATGCGCTACTGAACGCCGTCAGTAGCAAGGTCCACCTCACCACCGATGCGTGGACCAGTCAGCATGGACAGGGGCGATATGTTTCCCTCACTGCCCCTTGGGTTAATGTTGTTGAGCCAGGTACAGATCGTGCGAGTGGCGCAGGACGTGTCCTGCCCACTCCAAGGATTGCAGGAATCCAGTCTGTACGCATCGACTCCTCCTCTTACACCAGTTCCTCAGATTCCTCTCTGCAGGATCCGTCACAGTCCACCTCCACATGGACCCGTGAACGTTTACCTATGACCGACATGAGCACAGCCGTGGCCAAACGTCAGCAGGCCGTCTTGAAACTAGTTTCATTGGGGCATCGAAGCCACACAGCGCAGGAGCTCTGGAATGCCATCAAGCAGGAGAGCGATGTGTGGTTACTGTCAGCGAATCTCCAGCCAGGCATGGTAGTGTGTGACAATGGCCGAAATCTGGTGGCAGCTTTGGCCCTTGGCAACCTCACTCACATCCCATGTCTGGCACATGTGCTCAATTTGGTTGTGCAGAGTTTTCTGAGGGACTATCCGGATCTTGATGCCCTGCTGCACAAGGTCCGCCTAGAGTGTGCTCACTTGCGGCGTTCCAGCTTGGCCAGATCCCGCATTGCTGCTCTGCAGCGCCGATTCCGCCTTCCGGAACACTGCATCATATGTGACCTACCTACCCGGTGGAATTCCACGTTGCATATGTTGGAGCGGTTGTGTGAGCAGCAGCAAGCAGTTATGGAGTACCAGCTGCATCAGGCGCAAAGAAGTCGCAGTCAGCGCCGATCAGACTTCACAACCACAGAGTGGGCCACTATGAAGGACGTCTGCCAGGTTTTGCGTCCTTTTGATTATTCCACACGGATGGCAAGTGCAGATGATGCACTAGTCAGCATGACTGTCCCCCTTATCTGCCTGCTTCAGCAAACTTTGCAAGGGTTAAGGGATGATGTTGTGGAAGAGGTGGAGGATGAGGAGTCACCTTTTCCATCAGCTTCTGGAGAGTCAGCGCCACGTGGTTCCTCACAAAGGGGTACGCAGGGGCCAATTTGTGAGGAGGATGAGGAGGAGTCAATGGAGGAGGAAGAGCTCCGTCCAGAGGAGGGAGCGACACAATTGTCCAGTGGTCAGTGTGTACAGCGAGGGTGGGGTGATGACGAGCGGGCAGAGATCATGTCTCAAGCAGGGGACAGCGTTTCTGGGCCAGTTGGCACTCTGCAGCACATGGTGGATTTCATGCTGCAGTGCCTGAGAAACGACCGCCGCATCGACCACATTCTCAACATGCCTGATTATTGGGTGTTCACCCTCCTCGATCCTCGCTACCGGGACAACGTCCAAAACCTCATCCCTGCGTTGACCCGGGAGCGTAAATTGCGGGAGTACCACGACACACTGGTGAATTCCATCATCTTCTCCTGTCCAACTGAGAGGAGTGCTGCTAGTGCTTTACAAAGCAGCTCAGTGCGTCGAGGCAGTGGGGGAGGCTCTGCCCAAAGAGGGAGCAGAAGCAGTGCCTCTGCCCAAGGCAAGCCCAGTATGGCACAACTCTGGCACACTTTTGTGTGCCCGCCCCAAATGTCTACACCATCACCGGTGGCTCCAGTCAGCAGGAGGCAACGGTTCCGTCAGATGGTGACAGACTACATGGCTTGCCCTCTTACTGTACTCCCAGACGGCTCTTCCCCGTTCAAGTTTTGGGTCTCTAAGCTGGATACATGGCCAGAGCTAAGCCAGTATGCATTGGAGGTGCTGGCTTGCCCTGCGGCTAGTGTCTTATCGGAACGTGTCTTTAGTGCCGCAGGTGGTGTACTAACAGACCGTCGCATGCGACTATCCTCCGATAACGTTGACCGGCTTACTTTCCTGAAAATGAACCAGGCCTGGATCTCGCAGGAATTTGCCACTCCTCTGCCTGATTAAGTAATTGGGTGTCATCCAGGTCTCCTGCTGTGTTCATCTTTCTACCACCTGAACTGCTATTCCTGGGCTCCAACACCGCCAGTTGCGGCTCAGAAGTGCAGGCTGCACAGTAAAAACATACGACCCAGTGTTATTGGGTTTCAGTAACGGCAGCTGATCCCCAGCTGTGTAGCCGGCAATGTGTCCTGCGACCGCCACGCTGGCACAACAACCTAAATGTAAGGGAACCTGTCCCCCCCCCCCCCGTCGTTTGTTACTGAAAGAGCCATCTTGTGCAGCAGTAATGCTGCACAAGGAAAAGGTAGCTCTTTTTTTTTTAGCTCTTTGCACACGCAGAACTTAACACTTATAAAATGTGTTCACTGATACCGTTATACTGTCCCGGAGCTGGGACTTTTCTTCGTAATGTGACGCAGCACAGCCGTCATTCCTACCCCCTTGGTGCCATGCGCTGCCTCCTCAGCATTGTTTTAAGCTGTCATGGAGCCTGCGCTGTTCTGTTATCCCTTGGGCATGCCCTATTTGCGCTGCCTGTCTTCTGACATAATTTGGTGTCAGGCTGGCTGCGCCTGTGCGGCCGCGCTGCCCGAGATCCCGCCTCGCAGTGTCTTCTGATTGAGTCACACTGCGGGCCTGGGATCCATGGGCATGCGCAGTGCATATCTTCCCCTCGGGCTCTCGCTCATTTCCCTCCGCCTTCTTTAGACTGTGCGCCGTCAGCTGATCCCTAATAGCATGCCACGGCCGTGACACCGCACAGTCTGAAGAAGAGGGAAGGAGGGGAGTGAGAGTCGAGGATATGCACTGTGCATGCCCATGGTTCCAAGGCCCGCAGTGGGATTACGTTAGACGAGACTGCGAGGTGGGATCTGGAGCAGCGTGGACGCACAGGCACTGACAGCCTGACACCAAATTATGTCAGAAGACAGGCAGCGCTAATTGGGCATGGCCAAGGGCTAACAGAACAGCGCAGGCTCCGTGACAGCTTAAAACAACGCTGAGGAGGCAGCGCACGGCACCAAGGGGATAGGAATGACAGCTGTGCTGTGTCCCATTACGAAGGAAATTCGCACCTCCGGGACGGTTTAACGGTATAAGGGGACACATTTTTAGTGTTTACTTCGGTGTTTGCAAGGAGCATAATTAAAAGAACCACCTTTTCCTTTTGCATCCTTAGTGCTGCACAAGATGGCTCTTTCAGCTACAAACGTCTTGGGGGGGGGGTTAAAGGTTCCCTTTCAACTTGCTCCAATTAGGCTTCGGCCTACACTCTGTTCCTCTGCTCCTCCTGCTGTCCCTGGGCTCTAACACCGCCAGTTGGTGCCTGGAAGTGCTGTGTGCACAGTCAACAGTCGCTCTTCTGTTATTGGGGTTCAGTAACGTCAGCTGATCCCCAGCTGTGTGTGCGGCAATACCTCCAATCTGCTCCTCCTGCTGTCCCTGGGCTCTAACACCGCCAGTTGGTGCCTGGAAGTGCTGTGTGAACAGTCAACAGTCGCTCCTCTGTTATTGGGGTTCAGTAACGTCAGCTGATCCCCCAGCTGTGTGTGCGGCAATACCTCCAATCTGCTCCTCCTGCTGTCCATGGGCTCTAACACCGCCAGTTGGTGCCTGGAAGTGCTGTGTGCACAGTCAACAGTCGCTCCTCTGTTATTGGGGTTCAGTAACGTCAGCTGATCCCCAGCTGTGTATCCGGCAACGTGTCATGCGACCGCCACGCTGGCACAACTAAAATGTAAGGGGACCTGTCCCCCCCCCCCCCTAGGCGTTTGTTACTGAAAGAGCCACCTTGTGCAGCACTAATACTGCACAAGGGAAAGGTCGCTCTTGAAATTATGCTCCTTGCAAACGCTGAACTACACACTCATGTAATGTGTCCCCTCACACCGTCCAACCGTCCCGGAGGTGGGACTTTCCTTTGTAATGTGACGCAGCACAGCCGTCATTGCTACCCCCTTGGCACCGTGCGCTGCCTCCTTAGCGTTGTTTGATTCCGTCATGGACCCTGCACTGTTATGTTATCCCTTGGCCATGCACAGTTTGCGCTGCCCGTCCTCTGACATCATTTGTTGTCGTCCTGGCTGCGCCTGTGCGTCCACGCTGCCCGAAATCACACCTCGCAGTGTCGTCTAATGTGATCCCACAGTGGGCCTGGTATCCATGGCCATGCGCAGTGCATATACTAGCCTCTCACTCACCTTCTTCACGCTTCTTCAGACTAGTCGGCGTCAGCTGATCCCTAATAGCATGCCACGGCCGTGACGCCGCACAGTCTGAAGAAGCAGGAAGGAGGTGAGTGAGAGGCGATGATATGCACTGCGCATGCCCATGGATCCCTGGCCCGCAGTGGGACTACATTAGATGACACTGCAAGGTTGGATCTCGGGCAGCTTGGACGCACAGGCACTGCCAGCCTGACACCTACATGATGTCAGAAGACGGGCACCGCTAACTGTGCATGGCCAAGGGATAACATTACAGCGCGGGCTCCGTGACAGAACCAAACAACGTTGAGGAGGTGGCGCCCGGCACCAAGGGGGTTGGAATGACGGCTGTGCTGTGTCACATTACAAAGGAAAGTCCCACTTCCGGGATGGTTTGACGGTGTGAGGGGGGGCACATTATATGAGTGTGTACTTCAGCGTTTGCAAGGAGCATAATTTTTGGAGCCACCATTTTCCATGTGCAGTATTACTGCTGTACAAGATGGCTCTTTCAACAACAAATGCCTGGGGGGGGAGGTTAAAGGTTCCCTTTCAACTTGCTCCACTGCAGGCTTCGGCCTACACTCTGCTCCTCTTTGATTCCCTGGGTTTCAACACTGTCAGTTGCCACCTGGAAGTGTTGTCTACACAGAAAAAACACTAGGTGATGTGTCAGTGGGGTTCAGCACCGCCAGCTGTTCCCCTGCTGTGTAGTCGGCAACGTGTCCAGCACAAGCCACGCTGGCACAACAGAACAAAAGCTGCCACCAGTGCAGGCTTCGGCCTACACTCTGCTCCTCTCCTCCTCCTGCTGACCCTGGGCTCAAACACCGCTAGTTTTTGCCCGGAAGTGCTAGCTGCACAGAGAAAAACACCAGCCAATGTGTTAGTGGGGTTCAGCACCGCCAGCTGTTCCCCTGCTGTGTAGCCGGCAACGTGACCTGCAAACGCCACGCAGGCACATGAACTGAAATTAAAGGGAACCTGGCCCCACCCCCCCAGGTGTTTCTATGTATAACAGCCACCTAGTACAGCAGTACTGCTGCATTTGTACAAAGTGGCTGTTTTTTTATCCTTGCCCACGTAGAATTAAACACGTAAAATATGTGTCTCATTACAGACCATTACAATGTCCCTGAGGTGTGACTTTACTTTTTAATGACACGCACCACCCCCCTTGGTAGCGCTGCCCGTCTTCTGACATCATTGGTTGGCTGCCTGTGCCTGTGCGTCCGCCCTGCCCGACACAACCCCCCTCGTTTCATATATTTTGGCTGCGAGGGTGTGATTGATGGGCATGTGCAGTGCATATGTTCGCCTGTCTTAACTCATCTCCTTCCGCCTTCTTCAGACTGTGCGGCCTCCTGGCCGTGGTAGGCGATAAGGGATCAGCTGAGGCCGCCCAGTCTGAAGCAGGTGTAAGGACATGTGTGAGCGGCAAACATATTTACTGCACAAGGCCACGAATCCCAGCCACGCAGTGTGATTTTTTGAAAACACACTGTGGGCCTGGGATTCATATCCATTGCTAACCGCAACGGCCAACATGAAATGAGGTGAGAAGACAGGCAGCGCTCACAGCGCATGGCCAAGGGATCACAATAGCGCAGACTCCTGTACAGCTAATACAACGCTCAGGAATCTGCGCCCACCACCTAGGTGTAAATTTTGACACCTGTGCTGCGTCTCCTTAAAAAGACAAGTCACGCCTCCACTACTGTTTGACAGTATAATGGGCTAAATAGTGTACGTGTTTTATTCAGCGTGTGCAAGGAGCAAACTAAATAGAGCAACCTTTTACTTGTGCAGCATTAATGCTGCACAAGGTGTGGCTCTTGTACCTTGCAACACCTGAGGGGGGGTTAAAGGTTACCTTTGAAATTGGTTCAACTGGGCTTCGGCCTACACTCTGCTCCTCTCCTCCTCCTGCTGACCCTGGGCTCTAACACCGCTAGTTTTTGCCCGGAAATGCGAGCTTCACAGAGAAAAACAACAGCCAATGTGTTAGTGGGGTTCAGCACCGCCAGCTGTTCCCCTGCTGTGTAGCCGGCATCGTGTCCAGCACAAGCCACGCTGGCACAACCGACCAAAAGCTGCCACCAGTGCAGGCTTCGGCCTACACTTTGCTCCTCTCCTCCTCCTGCTGACCCTGGGCTCTAACACCGCCAGTTTTTGCCCGGACATGCGAGCTGCACAGAGAAAAACACCAGTCAATGTGTCAGTGGGGTTCAGCAACGCCAGCTGTTCCCCTGCTGTGTAGCTGGCAACGTGTCCTGCAAACGCCACGCAGGCACATGAACTGAAATTGAAGGAAGCCTGCCCCCCCCCCAGGTGTTTCTATGTATAACAGCCACCTTGTACAGCAGTACTGCTGCATTTGTACAAGGTGGCAGACTTTTTCTCCTTGCCCACGTTTAATTAAACACGTACTAAATGTGTCTCATTGAGACCATTCCACTGTCCCTGAGGTGTGACTTTCCTTTCTAATGATACGCAGCACCACCCTTGTTAGCGCTGCCCGTCTTTTGACATCATTGGTTAGCTGGCTGCGCCTGTGCGTCTGCCCTGCTCGAAACAACGCCCCTCGGTGTCTTATTTTTTTGGACAACGAGGATGTGATTGATGGGCATGTGCAGTGCATATGTTTGCCTGTGTTCACTCATCTCCTTCCGCCTTCTTCAGACTGGGTGGCCTCATGACCGCGGCATGCGATAAGGGATCAGATGAGGCCGCCCAGTCTGAAGCAGGTGTAAGGACATGTGTGAGCGGCAAACATATTTACTGCACAAGGCCACGAATCCCAGCCACGCAGTGTGATTTTTAGAAAACACACTGTGGGTCTGGGATTCATGTCCATCGCTAACCGCAACGGCCGACATGAAATGAGGTCAGAAGACAGGAAGCGCTCACAGCGAATGGCCAAGGGATAATAAGAGCGCAGACTCCTGTACAGCAAATAACAACGCTCAGGAAGCTGCGCCCATGCACCAAGGTGTTATTTTCGACACCTGTGCTGCTTTTCTTTAAAAAGACAAGTCACGCCTCCACTACTGTTCTACAGTAGAATGGGCTAAATAGTGTACGTGTTTTATTCAGCGTGAGCAAGGAGCAAAATTAAGAGAGCAACCTTTTACTTGTGCAGCATTAATGATGCACAAGGTGTGGCTCTTGTACCTTGCAACACCTGAGGGGGGGTTAAAGGTTACCTTTGAAATTGGTTCAACTAGGCTTCGGCCTACACTCTGCTCCTCTCCTCCTCCTGCTGACCCTGGGCTATAACACCGCCAGTTGTAGCCTGGAAGTGCTAGCTGCACAGAGAAAAACACCCGCCAATGTGATAGTGGGGTTCAGCACCGCCAGCTGTTCCCCTGCTGTGTAGCCGGCATCGTGTCCAGCACAAGCCACGCTGGCACAACTGACCAAAAGCTGCCACCAGTGCAGGCTTCGGCCTACACTCTGCTCCTCTCCTCCTCCTGCTGACCCTGGGCTATAACACCGCCAGTTGTAGCCTGGAAGTGCTAGGTGCACAGAGAAAAACACCCGCCAATGTGTTACTGGGGTTCAGCACCGCCAGCTGTTCCCCTGCTGTGTAGCCGGCATCGTGTCCAGCACAAGCCACGCTGGCACAACTGACCAAAAGCTGCCACCAGTGCAGGCTTCGGCCTACACTTTGCTCCTCTCCTCCTCCTGCTGACCCTGGGCTCTAACACCGCCAGTTTTTGCCCGGACATGCGAGCTGCACAGAGAAAAACACCAGTCAATGTGTCAGTGGGGTTCAGCAACGCCAGCTGTTCCCCTGCTGTGTAGCTGGCAACGTGTCCTTCAAACGCCACGCAGGCACATGAACTGAAATTGAAGTGAGCCTGCCCCCCACCCCCAGGTGTTTCTATGTATAACAGCCACCTTGTACAGCAGTACTGCTGCATTTGTACAAGGTGGCTGACTTTTTCTCCTTGCCCACGTGGAACTCAACACGTACAAAATGTGTCTCATTAGAGACCATTACAATGTCCCTGAGGTGTGACTTTCCTTTTTAATGACACGCAGCACCCCCATTGTTAGCGCTGCCCGTCTTCAGACATCATTGGTTGGCTGGCTGTGCCTGTGCGTCCGCCCTGCCCGACACAACGCCCCTCGTTGTCTCATATATTTTGACTGCGAGGGTGTGATTGATGGGCACGAGCAGTGCATATGTTCGCCTGTCTTCACTCCCCTCCTTCCGCCTTCTTCAGACTGTGCGGCCTCATGGCCGTGGCAGGCAATAAGGGATCAGCTGAGGCCGCCCAGTCTGAAGCAGGTGTAAGGACATGTGTGAGCGGCAAACATATTTACTGCACAAGGCCACGAATCCCAGCACCGCAGTGTGACTTTATGGAAAGACACTGTGGGTCTGGGATTTATGGCCATCGTTAACCGCACCGGCCAACATGAAATGAGGTCATAAGACGGCCTGCACTAACAGGGTATTGCCAAGGGATAACACAAGAGCGCACTCTCCTGTACTGCAAATAACAAGGGTAAGGAGTCTGCGCCCAGCACCTAGGTGTAAATTTTGACACCTGTGCTGCGTCTTCTTCAAAAGAAAAGTCACGCCTCCACTACTGTTTGACAGTATAATGGGCTAAATAGTGTACGTGTTTTATTCAGCGTGTGCAAGGAGCAAAATGAAGAGAGCAACCTTTTACTTGTGCAGCATTAATGCTGCACAAGGTGTGGCTCTTGTACCTTGCAACACCTGAGGGGGGGTTAAAGGTTACCTTTGAAATTGGTTCAACTAGGCTTCGGCCTACACTTTGCTCCTCTCCTCCTCCTGCTGACCCTGGGCTCTAACACCGCTAGTTTTTGCCCTGAAGTGCTAGCTGCACAGAGAAAAACACCAGCCAATGTGTTAGTGGGCTTCAGCACTGCAAGCTGTTCCCCTGCTGTGTAGCCGGCATCGTGTCCAGCACAAGCTACGCTGGCACAACCAACCAAAAGCTGCCACCAGTGGAGGCTTCGGCCTACACTCTGCTCATCTCCTCCTCCTGCTGACCCTGGGCTCTAACACCGCTAGTTTTTGCCCGGAATTGCTAGCTGCACAGAGAAAAACACCAGCCAATGTGTTAGTGGGGTTCAGCACCGCCAGCTGTTCCCCTGCTGTGTAGCTTGCAACGTGACCTGCAAACGCCACGCAGGCACATGAACTGAAATTGAAGGGAGCTTGCCCCCCACCCCCAGGTGTTTCTATGTATAATAGCCACCTTGTATAGCAGTACTGCTGCATTTGTACAAGGTGGCTGACTTTTTCTCCTTGCCCACGTGGAACTCAACACGTACAAAATGTGTCTCATTGAGACCATTCAACTGTCCCTGAGGTGTGACTTTCCTTTCTAATGATACGCAGCACCCCCCTTGGTAGCGCTTCCCGTCTTTTGACATCATGGTTAGCTGGCTGCGCCTGTGCATCCGCCCTGCATGAAACAACGCCCCTTGTTGTCTTATTTATTTTGTCAGCGAGGGTGTGGTTTATGGGCACGAGCAGTGCATATGTTCGCCTGTCGTCACTCATCTCCTTCCGCCTTCTTCAGACTGTGCGGCCTCCTGGCCGCGGCATGCGAAAAGGGATCAGCAGAGGCCGCCCAGTCTGAAGCAGGTGTAAGGACGTGTGTGAGCGTCAAAAATATTTACTGCTCAAGGCCACGAATCCCAGCACCGCAGTGTGACTTTATGAAAAGGCAGTGTGGGTCTGGGATTTATGGCCATCGTTAACCGCAGCGGCCAACATGAAATGAGGTCATAAGACGGGCAGCGCTAACAGGGCATTGCCAAGGGATAACACAAGAGCGCAGACTCCTGTACAGCAAAAAACAACGCTCAGGAAGCAGCGCCAAGCACAAAGGCGTTATTTGGGACACCTATGCTGCGTCTCCTTAAAAATACAAGTCACGCCTCAACTACAGTTTGACTGTAGAATGGGCTAAATTGTGTACGTGTTGCATTCAGCGTGTGCAAGTAGACAAATTAATAGAGCAACCTTTTCTTGTGCAGCATTAATGCTGCACAAGGTGTGGCTCTTGTACTTTGTAACACCTGAGGGGGGTTAAAGGTTACCTTTGAAATTGGTTCAACTAGGCTTCGGCCTACACTCTGCTCCTCTCCTCCTCCTGCTGACCCTGGGCTCAAACAACGCTAGTTTTTGCCCGGAAGTGCTAGCTGCACAGAGAAAAACACCAGCCAATGTGTTAGTGGGGTTCAGCACCGCCTGCTGTTCCCCCACTGTGTAGCCGGCAAAGTGTCCTGCAAACGCAACGCAGACACAAAGCTGACTCCAGTGCAGGCTTCGGCCTACACTCTGCTCCCCCTGCTTACCCTTTGTTCCAACACCGCTAGTTGGGGCTGTAGGAAGACAATCTTTGATAGGCAACGCATCCGGGTTCCAGCACCGCCAGCTGGTTCTCGGCAGTGTTTTTGTCACAGGTACTCCCTCGTGCCAAACCTGGTTCCAGCACTGTCAGCTGTTTCCGGGTAGTGTCAAGCTCACTGAGACGCCTATGCTTGCCCCGTCGTGGTGCGGTCGGGTTAGCCAACTCCAGGGTGCCTCCAGTTTAGGAGCTTCCTATGTGGGCTGCGTGAATTGGTAGTCAAGGCTGGTTTTGTAGTGCCAGTAGGCCCAGCTCCCCCTGTAGGACTGTTGGGGTTCGGTAACTGCGGCTGCCTCGCGGCCTAGCTGTTCTCTCCTCTCCTGTGGGCCTTGGGGTCCACCACCTGGTTCCAGGACCGTCAGCTGGTTCCGGGCCGAGCCTTTGGCTTAGGTGCCTCCTCCTGGGTATCCGAGTTCCGCCAACGTCAGGCGGTCCTTGGTAGTGCTTTTACGCGCGGGCACCTACAGCTTAGTAACCGGGTTCCAGCACCGTCAGCTGGTCCTCGGTCGTGCCATTGGCTCTTGCACACTGGGGCAATGCATCTGGGTTCCAGCACCGCCAGCTGGTTCTCGGCAGTGTTCTTGTCACAGGTACTTCCTCATGCCAAGCCTGGTTTCAGCACCGTCAGCTGTTTCCGGGTTGTGTCAAGTTCACTGAGACGCCTATGCTTGCCCCGTCGTGGTGCGGTCGGGTTAGCCAACTCCAGGGTGCCTCCAATTTAGGAGCTTCCTATGTGGGCTGCGTGAACTGGTAGTCAAGGCTGGTTCTGTAGTGCCAGTAGGCCCAGCTCCCCCTGTAGGACTGTTGGGGTTCGGTAACTGCGGCTGCCTCGCGGCCTAGCTGTTCTCTCCTCTCCTGTGGGCCTTCGGGTCCACCTCCTGGTTCCAGCACCGTCAGCTGGTTCCAGGCCGAGCCTTTGGCTTAGGTGCCTCCTCCTGGGTATCCGAGTTCCGCCAACGCCAGGCGGTCCTTGGTAGTGCTTTTAAGCGCGGGCACCTACAGCTTAGTAACCGGGTTCCAGCACCGCCAGCTGGTTCTCGGCAGTGTTCTTGTCACAGGTACTCCCTCGTGCCAAGCCTGGTTTCAGCACCATCAGCTGTTTCCGGGTTGTGTCAAGCTCACTGAGACGCCTATGCTTGCCCCGTCGTGGTGCTGTCGGGTTAGCCAACTCCAGGGTGCCTCCAGTTTAGGAGCTTCCTATGTGGGCTGCGTGAACTGGTAGTCAAGGCTGGTTCTGTAGTGCCAGTAGGCCCAGTCCCCCTGTAGGACTGTTGGGGTTCGGTAACTGCGGCTGCCTCGCGGCCTAGCTGTTCTCTCCTCTCCTGTGGACCTTCTGGTCCACCACCTGGTTCCAGCACCGTCAGCTGGTTCCGGGCCGAGCCTTTGGCTTAGGTGCCTCCTCCTGGGTATCCGAGTTCCGCCAACGCCAGGCGGTCCTTGGTAGTGCTTTTAAGTGCGGGCACCTACAGCTTAGTAACCGGGTTCTAGCACCGTCAGCTGGTCCTCGGTGCCATTGCCTCTTGCACACTGGGGCAATGCATCCGGGTTCCAGCACCGCCAGCTGGTTCTCGGCAGTGTTCTTGTCACAGGTACTCCCTCGTGCCAAGCCTGGTTTCAGCACCGTCAGCTGTTTCCGGGTTGTGTCAACTTCACTGAGACGCCTATGCTTGCCCCGTCGTGGTGCGGTCGGGTTAGCCAACTCCAGGGTGCCTCCAGTTTAGGAGCTTCCTATGTGGGCTGCGTGAACTGGTAGTCAAGGCTGGTTCTGTAGTGCCAGTAGGCCCAGCTCCCCCTGTAGGACTGTTGGGGTTCGGTAACTGCGGCTGCCTCGCGGCCTAGCTGTTCTCTCCTCTCCTGTGGGCCTTCAGGTCCACCACCTGGTTCCAGCACCGTCAGCTGGTTCTCGGCAGTGTCTTTTGCTCTTGTACCTTCTGCTCCCCATCCTGGTTCCAGTACCGTCAGCTGGTTCCGGGCAGAGCCTTTGGCTTAGGTGTCTCCTTCTGGGTATCCGAGTTCCGCCAACGTCAGGCGGTCCTTGGTAGTGCTTTCAGGCACGGGTACCTCCTGCTTAGTAACCGGGTTCCAGTAACGTCAGCTGGTCCTCGGTAGTTCCATTGGCTCTTGGACCTTCGGCTACCCATCCGGGTTCCAGTACCGTCAGCTGGTTCTCGGCAGTGTCTTTTGCTCTTGTACCTTCTGCTCCCCATCCTGGTTCCAGTACCGTCAGCTGGTTCCGGGCAGAGCCTTTGGCTTAGGTGCCTCCTTCTGGGTATCCGAGTTCCGCCAACGTCAGGCGGTCCTTGGTAGTGCTTTTTAGCACGGGTACCTCCTGCTTAGTAACCGGGTTCCAGTAACGTCAGCTGGTCCTCGGTAGTTCCATAGGCTCTTGAACCTTCGGGTAGCCATCTGAGTTCCAGTTCCATCAGCTGGTTCTTGGCATTTTCTCAGCCTTCTTGTACCTTCTGCTACATTTCCAAGTTGAAGACCCTAAAGTCGACGACCCGGAAGACCACCCCGATGACGACGACCCGGAAGACCACCCCGATGACGGCGGAGACGACGACGGCGGAGACGACGACGGCGGAGATGACGACACTGGAGACGACGACCCTGGAGACGACGACATGGAAGACCGAGAAGCAGAAGAACAAGAGGCTGCAGAACAAAGAGCAGAAGAACATTAAGCATAAGACTTAATATCAGAGCAAAAGATATTATCTAAATTATATGCAGAAGAAGACTAAGCAGTGTATGGGGGTGAGTCCGTTCCTCCTCGTGGTGCCCCTGGATAAAGCCTGATGCTGCAGGCCAAACTGAACGCGGACAAATGTAACTTTTGTGACTGGCAGAACGGAAGATGTAATCTTCCAACTTTTATAGATAACAACTACGGGAATGCCTGTCACAAATGAGAATATGATGAAGAAGTAGAATAGGAAGAATAATAACAGTGGAATAAAAAGAATATGTAGAATAGGAAGAAAAATAATAGTTGAATAAAATGAATATGAAGAATGTAATAAAAAAAAAAAAAAAGGTAAAGGATGAAGAAGAAGATGAATAAGGTGAAGAAGAAGTTGATGTCAAAGATGCTGATGATGATGATGAAGATGAAAGTGTGGGAAAAGTAAAAAAAAAAAAGAAGAAAAAGAAGGGGAAGGGCGTGGAATAGTGAAACATCAATATCTGACAAAATAAAAATTTACATAGTCAATATCTTTGTCACTCCGAACGTCTTAAAAAAAAAAAAAAAAAACATGCTATTCTATTTGATTGGGATAAACCTCTATGACTTTAATGTCTCCGCCACCTCCCCAAATACATCCGGCATTATTCTTAGTTGTTTTCCTTCATGTAGAATGAACCTACAAGGCAAGAAAGGGTTTATTTTAATTCCGATATTTTGGTCCCATTGACTTGCATTGGGATCGGGTATCGGTATCGGCGATATCCGATATTTTTTGCATATCGGCCGATCCTATCCGATACCGATACTTTCCGATATCGGAAGGTATCGCTCAACACTAGTTATCTGTGTTCTGGGCACTCTGACTGCGGGTGACAGCAGCTACGTAGGCTGTCTCCCCGGGGATTTCTACAGGCCCATCAACCGGCGCTGCTATGGGCTCTACCTCCCCATCCACCCCCAACACTCCAGGGGCAGTGCTACTTATGGGCCAGTTACCTTCCTCGGTGGCACTGGTCACTTTCATGGCATCACCTTCCTCACGGTTCCCATGCATCTCCCCATTTCCTGTAGCACCGACACTTGCCCCTGTTAGGGGTTCCTTAGCCGTCTCACTCCGCAGAGCGACGTGGCTGGGCACGCCTGTACCTATGGACACATTAACCTTCACAGAAAAATCATTATCAGGTTCAGCTGGCACAGGTACAACATTTTCACCATCAATCCTAGGAAAAAAATGGTTAATAGATGCATCAACACAAGATAAAGCATGGTCAGGTAACACATGCGATTTCCCATCATCATCATCATCATCATCATCATCAGGGTTAACGTTACCCTCATTAGGAGATTGGGGAGGGGTGTCTGGAACGTAGTATGCAACCATCCTCCCCAAATCAGTCCCCAACAAAACATCAGTGGGCAAATTATCAGACAGCCCCACTTCCTTCACCCCGCTCCTGGCACCCCAATCAATAAAAACCCGGGCCATCGGTAAGGGACAGCTGAGGCCCCCAATCCCAGTGACAGTTAGGGTTTTCCCCGGAATGATTTCTTCAGGGGCCGTTGAGGCCTGTAGCAACATGGCCTCCCACAGTGACGTGCTGTACGTTGTCACACACCCTCCCAACCACACCACCCACCAAAAGAACTGCTGCATTAGGCCCTGGGGCCTTGGCTGGGGTGTTCTTCTGCTTGGTTGGGCAGGAGGGACTGAGATGACCAGTCTGATTGCAGGTGTAACCCTTGCGAGGTTCGGTGGTAGGTCTGGTGCTGTTGGCCACAGGGCCAGGACCTCTGGTGTGTTGGCTGGCAGGGATACTGGCGTTGGTTGCAGGCTTACCCCCTCTCCAGCTGGTGGTGACTGGCTTCTGCACTTCCGATCTACGGTTGGCCTCATAGGCATCGGCAATCTGCGCTGCTTTCGTCACGTCTTTGGGTTCTCTGTCCATCACGAACTGTCACACCTCAGCTGGGCAAAGATGAAAGAACTGGTCTTTGATCATCAGGTCTCGCAGCTGTGCAAAGGTGGTCACTGACAGTCCTTGGTCCACTGGTCAAAGTGGGTCCCCAGTCCATCACATCACTGTAACTGTCGTGTGGGCCACGTTGAAGGGTCCGGAACTTTCTACGGTACACCTCGGGTGTAAGCTGGTACTTGGCTATCAGAGCCTGCTTGATGGCCTCATAGTCACCATCTTGTTCTTGAGGGAGGGCAGCAAACGCCTCCAGAGCTTTGCCTCTCAGCCCTGGTGTCAGGTATCGTGCCCATTCATCTGTAGGCAGCCGGTACTGTCTGCAGGCTTTCTCAAAGGCCCACAGAAAAGTGTCCAAATCTCTGTCCTTACATAGTAACATAGTAACATAGTTAGTAAGGCCGAAAAAAGACATTTGTCCATCCAGTTCAGCCTATATTCCATCATAATAAATACCCAGATCTACGTCCTTCTACAGAACCTAATAATTGTATGATACAATATTGTTCTGCTCCAGGAAGACATCCAGGCCTCTCTTGAACCCCTCGACTGAGTTCGCCATCACCACCTCCTCAGGCAAGCAATTCCAGATTCTCACTGCCCTAACAGTAAAGAATCCTCTTCTATGTTGGTGGAAAAACCTTCTCTCCTCCAGACGCAAAGAATGCCCCCTTGTGCCCGTCACCTTCCTTGGTATAAACAGATCCTCAGCGAGATATTTGTATTGTCCCCTTATATACTTATACATGGTTATTAGATCGCCCCTCAGTCGTCTTTTTTCTAGACTAAATAATCCTAATTTCGCTAATCTATCTGGGTATTGTAGTTCTCCCATCCCCTTTATTAATTTTGTTGCCCTCCTTTGTACTCTCTCTAGTTCCATTATATCCTTCCTGAGCACCGGTGCCCAAAACTGGACACAGTACTCCATGTGCGGTCTAACTAGGGATTTGTACAGAGGCAGTATAATGCTCTCATCATGTGTATCCAGACCTCTTTTAATGCACCCCATGATCCTGTTTGCCTTGGCAGCTGCTGCCTGGCACTGGCTGCTCCAGGTAAGTTTATCATTAACTAGGATCCCCAAGTCCTTCTCCCTGTCAGATTTACCCAGTGGTTTCCCGTTCAGTGTGTAATGGTGATATTGATTCCCTCTTCCCATGTGTATAACCTTACATTTATCATTGTTAAACCTCATCTGCCACCTTTCAGCCCAAGTTTCCAACTTATCCAGATCCATCTGTAGCAGAATACTATCTTCTCTTGTATTAACTGCTTTACATAGTTTTGTATCATCTGCAAATATCGATATTTTACTGTGTAAACCTTCTACCAGATCATTAATGAATATGTTGAAGAGAACAGGTCCCAATACTGACCCCTGCGGTACCCCACTGGTCACAGCGACCCAGTTAGAGACTATACCATTTATAACCACCCTCTGCTTTCTATCACTAAGCCAGTTACTAACCCATTTACACACATTTTCCCCCAGACCAAGCATTCTCATTTTGTGTACCAACCTCTTGTGCGGCACGGTATCAAACGCTTTGGAAAAATCGAGATATACCACGTCCAATGACTCACCGTGGTCCAGTCTATAGCTTACCTCTTCATACCTTCTTACCTTCTCCATAACAGGAAAGTGATCGGGCCGGGGCTTCGGTGTCTGAGCGCTGCTGGGCTCACGGTTGGTCTGGGACAACCCCTGCATTTGCAGTCGGGCCATCTGCAGCTGGTACTCCCGCTCCGCTTGGGCCTCTCGCTCGGCTCGCTGGGCCTGGGCCTCTCGCTCGGCTCGGGCATCCTGCCGGTATTGCTGAATCAGCTGTAGGCGTCCAACATGGTCATCAGTGGGGAGTTCTCCCAAGGCCGCCTGCAGGTGGGGGTCCATTTCGCCCTGGTTGCTAATCGGGCCGGCATTCAGTGGTTGGACCTCTGCTGCAGCACCATGTTCACTTGTGCTGGCTTCTGCGGCCTCTGGGCTCTGTGACCTGGCTTGGTCTGCTTCAAATTGCACCAGTTCAGCGACCATTTGAATCTTGGTCTTACCCTGGGGGTTCAGGCCATGGTTCAGCCTGATGACATCACAAAAAAGGGCTGGTTTACCCAGACCCTCCTCTCTCTTCAGTTTAACTAAATTTAACCTAAATTTGTCTAATGCCTGTAGCTTAGCTACAGAACATGTCATAGTCATAACAAACCCAGCATTCATCTCATATTAACATTGGCATTCTAATGAGATCAAATATGTCCTATTTGTGATGCATAATTACAGAGAAATCCGAGTTAGAAGCTCATGTTTACAGCGGTTGACAGATCCGCCAATGGACGTTAAGAATATGTATTCAATATTCTCCTAGCCCAAGTCGTTGGCCCAATATCTAATCATATTAGAACAAAGACTCTCATAGATTCTGGAAGCTTCTATACCAGTTTCAGCTGGTACAACTTTCCACTGCAGCTATGCCTGATCGTAAATACCTTTCTTCAATAAACTTCCCCACACATAGTGAAAGGGAAGGGGGGGGGTTTAGCCCACAGCCTGGACTAACAAGAGAAACTAAACTTATATGATATTTCATACAATATAGTGACAGGGACGATAAAGGTATCCTTCCCGGCATTCCTGACATATTGTTGGCAGCATGGTGTGAACCGTGACACTGGAGTCTATCTTGGGGCAGTGGCCCACGAGTGGTGCGGTCCATCCTTGGGCTTGAGGCTCATACAGTAATGGTGCACCCCTCTTGCAAATATTTCACCAAAATCAATCGCCATACCCCCATCCCTAAAAGAAAAGATCCAGTGCACTGCTGCCAGTAACACAAGACACTGGGTGTTGACCGCTGCCATTAATCAGAGTAATAATGTATGATCCTTCTGATTCTGGTGTCACCACCATCCATGTACAATGTCTCCTGGCCCACAAGTGCCTGCTTACAGATTGTGAAGCGGTCACAGATTGCTCCACTCAACTCCACTGTGCAGTACATGGCATCTCTAAATACAGCCCCATCCTGGAGAAGATCACTCCTTTTTACCTGTACATGGAGCACCATTCTGCAGAATATCTTCTAAGGTGACAAAACACCCAGTGGCTGAGCAACCCTACAGTTACTATGGGGCTTGTCTGGGCAGTTCTAAAATGACTAGAGGACGAGATTGCTCTGTACATACCCCTCTGTCCCCCAGGCCAATTTCCCTTTTGGTCCATCTGATAGATCCAGGATCAGATGTCACCAGTGCTGGCAGCACCCACATCTCCTCCATATATGTGATCTCTTCTGTTCTCTCCTCAGCCACGAATCTAGCACTGAACGGCGTGGCCTCCCAGGTGTCGGACTTTACGTTTTCCATCATGAGCGGAGTGGCCAAGAACGCCATCGATGGGAACAAAAACACGGACTTCCGTAAAGCATCCTGCACTCACACCAAGATGGTGAAGGATCCCTGGTGGAAGGTGGACCTGAAGCAGAGCTACAAGATCTCCGTCGTCGTCCTGACAAACAGGATGGACTGTTGTTCGCAGCGACTGATGGGGGCTGAGGTCCGAATCGGAAACTCCCCTGACAACAACAACCCGGTGTAAGTTCATAAAGAAGCAACATTTTCTCTAGAAGCCTTATGCTCCCTCCAGGGAGCTTCATCTGT
Source organism: Ranitomeya imitator (assembly GCF_032444005.1). Taxonomy (NCBI): domain Eukaryota; kingdom Metazoa; phylum Chordata; class Amphibia; order Anura; family Dendrobatidae; genus Ranitomeya; species Ranitomeya imitator. The sequence goes on along the minus strand of NC_091287.1, from coordinate 567,973,891 downwards.
AGTCTGGTGCTGTCAATTGAATTACTCAAAGCTACCATGGACAAGGTCCAGCAGTGAGGTCTGCACTTCCTGGCCACTGGACATCGTGTCTTCCTAGGTAATCATGATGGTCGTGCAGACTGCTGATTTGTCAGGTGAAATGATCTTTGGCTTCGCACAAATATTATTCTCTGCATCACATTTTACTGTGAAAATGTGAGTAGGTGGCTGCTGTGCTCAGGTGGTGGGCTTCCCTGTCGGTAGTGTGTGGCAGCTGGGCTTGGGGGTGGGCCTCCTTGCCGGTAGTGTGGCAGCTGGGCTTGGGGGTGGGCCTCCCTGCCTGTAGTGTGTGACAGCTAGCCTTGAGGGTGGGCCTCCCTACTGGTAGTGTGGCAGCTGGGCTTTGGGGTGGGCCTCCGTGCTGGTAGTGTGTGTGACAGCTAGGCTTGGGGGTGGGCCTCCCTACCGGTAGTGTGTTTGACAGCTAGGCTTGGGGGTGGGCCTCCCTACCGGTAGTGTGGCAGCTGGGCTTGGGGGTGGGCCTCCTTGCCGGTAGTGTGGCAGCTGGGCTTGGGGGTGGGCCTCCCTGCCGGTAGTGTGTGGCAGCTGGGCTTGGGGGTGGGCCTCCCTGCCGGTAGTGTGGCAGCTGGGCTCGGAGGTGGGCCTCCCTGCCGGTAGTGTGTGTGGCAGCTAGGCTTGGGGGTGTGCCTCCTTGCCGGTAGTGTATGGCAGCTGGGCTTGGGGGTGGGCCTCCCTTCCGGTAGTGTGTGGCAGCTGGGCTCGGGGGTGGGCCTCCCTGCCGGTAGTGTGGCAGCTGGGCTTGGGGGTGGGCCTCCCTGCCTGTAGTGTGTGACAGCTAGCCTTGAGGGTGGGCCTCCCTACTGGTAGTGTGGCAGCTGGGCTTTGGGGTGGGCCTCCGTGCTGGTAGTGTGTGTGACAGCTAGGCTTGGGGGTGGGCCTCCCTACCGGTAGTGTGTTTGACAGCTAGGCTTGGGGGTGGGCCTCCCTACCGGTAGTGTGGCAGCTGGGCTTGGGGGTGGGCCTCCCTGCCGGTAGTGTAGTTGTCGATCTGTACATGATAGATCTGATCCACTGCTGGCTACATTTGCTGGTTTTCTCCTCCAGGTGCGGCACAGTCACCAGTGTTGCCTCTTCCACCTTGACCTTTTGCTGTAACGGGATGGAGGGTCGGTACGTCAGCGTGGTGATCCCCGGACGCGCGGAGTACCTGACACTGTGCGAGGTCGAGGTTTATGGAGAACCAGTCACTAACAGTAATAACGATACCTGCTAATAGAGGCGGTAACATCACATCGTTGCCTTCAGCTGCTGCTGGTTCTTCAACTTCTCCAGGTTTCATGAGGAACTTCCATTGTACGACCTGTGCATTTGTTAAAACGTGAAAATAAACCGGTCTGTTGAATTCATTCCGTAAAGTCTTCAGTATTTTATTTAACCACTTCATGCCTGAATGACTTTCCTTGTTCCTGACAGGCACTTTCAGACATGTAGGATTGTCCCTCTGAGCTGTCTATATGGACATGCAGGTGATAGAAGGATGAATAAAATCATACCGTAATATCTGCAGTGTGATGTCTTGTTCCTGAGAAACCCATGTTTTGCTTAATATGTAAAGGAGCGGTTAAGATTTATGGGCGTGGCATAGATCTCCCTGAGGCTCCGCCCTCAGAGCTTATTGTAAATGATAGGCATTAACTCAGGCGGGCCGAGCCTACAGTAGGCCGATCCTCTTAAAGAACTACAAAGGCCTTTCTTGATCTGATATTTAGGTAATTTCTGCTTTTTACATGACGCAGGGGCTTCATTTCTTGTTTTTACTAGTAACAGCCGTTACATGACCAAGTTTCCTTTACTTGGAGGTGATGGTGGAGCCAGTGAGGAGGGACATGCAGTGTCCAGGGTAGTCTGTCTCCGGTGACCCATCAGCTCTCCTACGACCACTGTATAGTGAGGGACGACCGCAGTATATGGAGGGGGAAACTGTCAGCACTGACTTCGGTGTACATGGCAGCAATGCAGAAGGCACCGATGGTAACAAACCGCCTCTGCCTTCTCTATGGGGACAGGCGGCTGCTCCTGATGTCTTAGAATATCACCGTAGAGCGCAGGAGCGGGACCGCCGGACGTATGATCATGAGCCCAGACATGCATGAGAACGTCACTAACACTTGGGCTCCAAATCATCAAAGTGTTTGCAACAGAAAACTGCTGAGAAACCTCGAATTTCTGCAAAAATTTTGTGTATTTTGGATTTTACACATTTTGGGCAAATCTCAGAAAATCTAGCAAAATGGATGCAGAGGAGTTGGAACCTGGGAACACATCACATGTATGAATACTGGGGTTATAATTCCCCAGAGACGTTGCCCCAGTCCACCGAGGAGAAGTTAACGGGCGTGCGTTTATTAATGAATTCGGCAAATCCTAATCGCTCTCATTATGGCTTAAGGCAATCCTACAGAATTGGGCCCAGGGTGCTCAGCGGCAGAATTGTGGCCTCTAGTGGCCAGTGTGAGGGCTGCAATATCGATCACTACAGATCCCAGCTGGGTTCGTTTTCCCAAATTCATGTTTTCAGATACAAAGAACCTCCTTCACTGTCACAAATTAGTGAAAAGTGTGCAATGTCTGCCTGAGTTTTTTTTTTTTTTTAATGTACTGATGCGCCCCCGCTCATCGTCTGCCCACCCTGGTCGTCCCCCACTTGTCTAATGACATTCAGCCAAGATATAAAACCTAATTATCAGAAATGGGCGTCCTGTATAAAAAGCCGTTCCCTGGAGATCCCAGGAGATCATCCCAATCTGCATTAGAACCGGAAGATTAATAAAGCCCCAAATGTCGCAGGCGTCCTGTAGATACAAGGTATCTGCAATAATCCAGCTGTGAAGCCTGAGAGATTCCTGCTACCTGGACTGTATGACGATCCCGGTGGGGCACAGGCTGCGCGCTCCGGGGGGAAGATCCCAGTGGTGCACAGGCCGCGCGCTCCGGGGGGAGGATCCCAGTGGTGCACAGGCCGCGCGCTCCGGGGGGAAGATCCCGGTGGGGCACAGGCTGCGCGCTCCGGGGGGAAGATCCCAGTGGTGCACAGGCCGCGCGCTCCGGGGGGAAGATCCCAGTGGTGCACAGGCCGCGCGATCCGGGGGGAAGATCCCAGTGGTGCACAGGCCGCGCGCTCCGGGGAAAAGATCCCAGTGGTGCACAGGCCGCACGCTCCGGGGGGAAGATGGAATGGGGTACTCGGTATCGGGTCCTTCAGTTCCCTCAGCGAGGATGTCACGGTGGCCCGACCCGGACCGTGGCCCTATGAGGGGCGCCCAATAAAAGGCAGAGTTCGTAGATAACGGTAGTGTTCGTGACGCCACCTGTGGTGTCCGGTCAGGGTGACCGACGCTGCTTAGGGGTCTGCTTGGGTGATGTTATGGCAGCTAGATGGTGTACCTTCCCACAGGTGGAGTATGTCCCCAGGGCTTCCCAGAGTGTAGATGATGATGGTGGATGGTGTGAGGTGCAGTGAATAACGAGGACACAATGGGTGCAGTCTCTTTACCTTTACTGAAGGCTTCGGTATCCACAGTCCAGAGTGCCGGATGACAGGGTAGGCAGGGTCCGGCTGGTCTGATGGCAAATCCAGAGTCCCCTTATCCAGGTGGAAATCAGTAGCCTTCCCCTTGCGCACAGTAACGTAGTAGGTGCCTACTTGCATTAGCTACCATAAGATCCTCACTGTTGTTACTTCTCTCTCTCGGTCCCCCAGATGGATAGGACAAACCCGTATGACGGTGGTGGCCTGAGGCTATTTTATAGGGACCCTAGCATCGCCCCTCCTCCGCGATTGCATCCGTGTCTGCTTGGGTTCTTAGGTCGGACAGCCAACTTGGAATTGACTGCCCTGCCGGTCTCTGAAGTAAAGCGTAGAGTCTATTACCCCCTTGGTGTTCCGGCCACCGGCCCGCGCTCCAGAAGGAGACAGCCTCTCTTAGAACAGGACTCCTTCTGGTTTTTGTTCACCTTTTGCTGTGACTTCGTGTCTCACTCACTACAGCACACTTCCATTCTTGTCCTTTCATAGGAGGCTGCCGCATGGGTTGCAGGCGCAGCTCTGTGTCCTTCTTTCCTTCCTCCTCAGAGTTCAATCTGGATCTAACTGGAGATCACCCCAGCCAGCTCGACCGGGAGACCTTTCCTTGTCGGTCCCCAGCCAGGAACTCTCCTAAACTGACTCTCCTCTCTTCTGCCTCTGACTAACTTCCTAACCAGCCCACCAGTTTTACCCTGTGTGAGGAGCGGCCTAGTAAATAGAACCCTTAGCTCCCCCTGGTGGCCGGCGTGTGAAGTGTGTGTGTGTGGCTGTGATACCTGGCAGGGTGAACTCCTTTGGTGCCATCAGACGTAACATCACTCCCCCTGGTGGAAGAACGACATTACTGCAACGACCAGGACTCTGGGGCGCTGCAAAGATCCCAGTGGTGCACAGGACACGCACTCCGGGGTAAGATCCCAGTGGTGCAAAGGCCGCGCGCTCCAGGGGGAAGATCCCAGTGGGGCACATGCCGCGTGCTCCGGGGGGAATATCCAGTGGGGCACAGGCTGCGTGCTCCGGGGGGAAGATCCCAGTGGTGCACAGGCTGCGCGCTCCGGGGGAAAGATCCCAGTGGTGCACAGGCTGTGCGCTCCGGGGGAAAGATCCCAGTGGTGCACAGGCTGTGCACTCCGGGGGGAAGATCCCAGTGGTGCACAGGCTGCGCACTATGGGGGGGGAAGATCCCAGTGGTGCACAGGCTGCGCGCTCCGGGGGGAAGATCCCAGTGGTGCACAGGCTGCGCGCTCCGGGGGGAAGATCCCAGTGGTGCACAGGCTGCGCACTATGGGGGGAAGATCCCAGTGGTGCACAGGCTGTGCACTCCGGGGGGAAGATGCCAGTGGTGCACAGGCTGCGCACTATGGGGGGGAAGATCCCAGTGGTGCACAGGCTGCGCGCTTCGGGGGGAAGATCCCAGTGGTGCACAGGCTGCGCGCTCCGGGGGGAAGATCCCAGTGGTGCACAGGCTGCGCGCTCCGGGGGGAAGATCCCAGTGGTGCACAGGCTGGTCCACCTTCCCTAACACGACACGTTTTCCTTTACCGAACTGATCAGTCTTCGAACGCCTAATCCAAAAGGCGATCCCTCCAGCCCAAAATTCCACAATCTCCACTAACAAGCCCCCAGCCTTAACCTTTTTAGGGGACACCAGCTCTCCGAGTCTCAAAGCCCCGAAGGCCAATGAAAACGCCAACCGAAACAAAACAGCCTCAAAGTGAGAACTACAAATCCCCTCCAATGCCTCCCCAAAACGCTCCAACATCCCAAAAGATATGGGCCTACGCGTATCGCAAATTCGAGGAACCCTTCCGAAAACCTCTTAACGCCTGCCGAATCAAGAAATCCTTTGTAATGTCCACGGAACCTTGAAGCTTGAAACCAAAGGCCAAAACCAGCTATGAATTTGTTCAACTTTGACACCGACCAACCCCATTCCTCCGCCGACCCTATCAAAAGCAAAACCGCCATGACCTTATCACCATCTAATTCTACCGTACCCAACTGTTCCAACCACCATTCCCACAAATGCCATGACGATTCATAACCTGACCACGTCCGTCCCGACACCGAGGCCTGTATCAACCGACCGCCTCGTCCGCAACAATCCACCACAAATGAGAAGGGCATGCTGTTCCTGTATCCTCTGCGTGTGGTGCCAACTCCCGGAAACGCTCCCACTGCAACCGAGACAAAGCATCCGCTATAAAGTTTTGAACGCCGGCAACATGTACAGCCGAAATCCATGCATTCAATTCCAGGCACCGCAATACCAGCTCCCGAACCAGTCTGATTACCGGGGGAGAGGAAGAAGAAAGACTATTAATCACCGCTACCACACTCAAGTTATCGCAATGGAAACAGACCCGCCTATCCTTGAACGTACTGCCCCAAATAAACACCGAGACCACAATTGGAAACAGCTCAAGCAACACCAAATTTTTTGTTAAACCGGTTTCACACCACCAATCGGGCCAAACGCCAACACTCCATTTTTCTCCGCAATAGTCCCCGTTGCCGACACTGCCCGTCGCATCCGTAAAAATCTCGCAGTCAAAATCATTCAGATCCTCCTGTTGAATCAAGGCTCTGCCATTATAATTTTCCAAGAAACATCGCCAGATAACTAAATGCTCTTTATTCAAACGAATGAAATGATGTGCCGACCGCACTCCAGCAGTCGCTCTGGATAATCTCCGGCAAAACATTCTACCCATAGGCATGATACGATACGCAAAATTCAAACGCCCCAACAACGACTGTAACGCTTTCAATGTAACCTTGCGCAACTTTTCGCATCTCAGCACCTCCTGCCGTAGAGACGACAACTTCTCCTCATGCAGCCTGCACTCCATCCTCTCTGACTCTATGAGAATACCCAGAAAGCTCAACACCGTGCAAGGGCCCTCCATTTTTTCCTGCGCTAACGGCACACCAAAATGTCCCGCCACCCATTCCATGGTAGCCAGCAAATTTCCGCACAAAAGAGAATCCGGCGGGCCGACAAACAAAAAGTCATCCAAGTAGTGGATTACTGACGGAACCTGGGAAACATCCCGAACAACCCACTCAAGAAAAGTACTAAAGGACTCAAACAGCGAGCACGAAATCGAACAGCCCATAGGCAAACACCTATCCAAATAAAAAAAAACATTCCAAAAACATCCCAACAGCGGAATGCTACTGGGGTGAACAGGAAGCAATCGGAAAGCCGATTCAACATCTGTCTTAGCCATTAACGCACCTGCGCCATACCTACGCACCCATTGTACCGCAGCATCAAAAGAAGTATATACCACGGAGCATAGCTCTTCAGCGATGCTGTCGTTGACTGACTGGCCCTTTTGGATATGACAGGTGTTGAATCAAACAAAACTTATTGGGCTCCTTCTTAGGAACAACCCCCAAAGGTGAAACAACCACCCCCTCCCCGGGTAAACAACTAAACGGCCCCGCCATTCGCCCCAACTCAACCTCTTTCACCAATTTTGCCGTAACTACGTCCGCCTGTAAATTAGCCGACCTCAAATTCTTTTTTGAAAAGGGGATAGCATGAGTAGGATGAGGAATCCGAAAACCCTCAGAAAAACCTTCCCAAAGTAATCTCACCTTTTCCCGATCCGGGTACCTATTTAGATAAGGGGCCATCTTTTGAACCTTCACTGGCGTCACCCCCTTGACAGCCTCCCACTGCTGGTTTACCCCTTGCCTTTTTAAAACATTTGGCCGCTCCATGCGAGGCCCCGCTGCAGTGAGAACAGACATGCTTGAACTTACAAGTATTGCCGTACTTCCATTGGCCGTTGTTAAACTGCCAACATGTCCCTGTTTTGTTCTTTGCCCCCTGCAACCCCTGTCCACCAGCTCCCTGTCCCAACTGCTGACCGCTACTCCCTCCCCCCCTTGAAAGGACTGCCCTATATCTTTTTGATCCCATTTTATCTCGGGCCTGACCGCCTTCCTTTGCCGAAACTGTTCGTCGTACCCGAGCCACGCCTGGCCCCCCGTACGCCCTATGTGCTTCCCCAATGGCATCCAAGTAACAAAAAAGTCCAGAAAAGTTCTCCGGAAACTTTTCCCCAATAACACTCGCCAAAATGGCGAACGCCTGCTGCCAATTCACAAATGTCTGCGGTATTAGTCGCCAACTCCTCTTTTCCTCCTCCTCCTTTTTACTATCCTCCTTCTTTCCCTTGTCTAAATTAAATTTCTCCAAAGGAAGGAGGGAGAAAATCTCCACATATTCATCCTTCCAAATTTTTTCCTTTATTTCTTTTTTTCAAATGAGCCCCTAAAGGCCCTTCAAAACACACATAAACCTCCCCTTTTGCTCTATCGTCCAATTTAATCGTATCATCTTTGTCCTTTTCTGTTTGGACCGACACCCCCACCGACGCTTGTTCCATACCACTTGATCTGTCTGACCCAAATGCCCCTCCTGCACCCTGACCAGACACCGACAACCATGCTCCTATGGGAGAAGACTGTGAACTATCAAGGCCCCCCCATCCAGCCTCCTCAAAATCTGTGACATACCCGCCCAAACCCCCCCATTCCAGCTATCCCCTACATCCCCCAGAACGAACCCCACTATCCAGCACCGCAAAAGGATTAGACTCATACTCAAGAGGCTGTGCAGGTGCTGTGTCCCCGCCAGCCGTGCGACCAGAGTCCTGTCGATCTCCGAATTTGCGTGGGTCACTCCCGGATCCCGAGTCCTCTGCGCTGCTGTGTTGCTCCTGGCCCGCGCCCCTGGCCTCCTCGTCACCAGGGGGGACCGGAGCAGAAGAAACAAACCTCTCGCTCGACCTCCTAGGTGACCTCGACCTTGCGGCTGCCAGTCCGTCTCCATGCCTGTCTTCCTGCTGGGCCCTGCTGTGAGCCCCAGCCTCTATTACAGTACGACCCCTCCGAACTGAGCCAGGCTGAGGGGCCGGGCTACCCACCGCCGTGCTGTTGCCGCCATCGTCGCGTCCCTGCTCCGCCGCTGCTCCCTCGAAGCTCTGCCTCCTCGCCATCACCGGCGCCACGGCCCGTGCTGCTCCCCACCGGGTGGTACCTCTCCTCACCACCACCTGGATCAGCAGCCACTTCCGGTGCGGCCCGCGCCTCTGATCGGGCCTGCATCGAAACTGCTCCAGACCGCCGACCAACGCCAGCAGCGCCGGCCGGTGGATTCCTGCCGGAGGGCGGGCCGGGCTGGGCTGGTGCACCACGGCCTGCACCCTCCGCAGGGTCCCGGGAGGGGCCCCGCGGCCGGCGTGTGCCACGTGTACTCGCCCCCTGGGATAGATGCTCCAGGGGACGGGTCCTCCTCGATCTGGTCCCCTGGCTTCCCGGACCGCAGCGTCTCCAGCTGGTCCTCCAGCCAGCTGCCGCGTCTGGACCGCGCCATTATGGATTCCACTGTGGACATCTTCGCACGTCTACTCTCGCCGCTGACGTGACAGGTAATGTCCCTTCCCGCACTTTTCCCCTTTAAACCCGCCCCACAACCTAAAACCACCGCTTTTTTCAACCCCCTTGAACCAATTCTCACTGCCCCTGATTATTTTCAAACAATGCTCCCACTCTCCTTGGCAACGCAGTCATGGGGGGCTTTCGTTTAGCTGCGTTACTACAGCCCCCCCACTAGAGATTTCAACGCAAGATTGTGCGGATGTTGGATAAAGAACCTCGACTAACATCCAAACAAGTTCAAGCTGCCCCGCAGTCCGAGGGTACAACAGTGTCAACCCGTACTATCCGTCGGCGTCTGAATGAGAAGGGACTGTATGGTAGGAGACCCAGGAAGACCCCACTTCTTACCCCGAGACATAAAAAAGCCAGGCTGGAGTTTGCCAAAACTTACCTGAAAAAGCCTAAAACGTTTTGGAAGAATGTTCTCTGGTCAGATGAGACAAAAGTAGAGCTTTTAGGGCAAAGGCATCAACATAGAGTTTACAGGAGAAAAAAGAGGCATTCAAAGAAAAGAACATGGTCCCTACAGTCAAACATGGCGGAGGTTCCCTGATGTTTTGGGGTTGCTTTGCTGCCTCTGGCACTGGACTGCTTGACCGTGTGCATGGCGTTATGAAGTCTGAAGACTACCAACAAATTTTGCAGCATAATGTAGGGCCCAGTGTGAGAAAGCTGGGTCTCCCTCAGAGGTCATGGGTCTTGCAGCAGGACAATGACCCAAAACACACTTCAAAAAGCACTAGAAAATGGTTTGAGAGAAAGCACTGGAGACTAGAGTTGAGCGACCTTGACCTTTTTAGAGTCGAGCCGGGTTTCGCGAAACCCAACTATCTCAAAAGTCGGGTCGAGTGAAATCGGCCGATTATGACGTAAAGTCGGGATCGACCGAAACACGAAACCCAATGCAAGTCAATGGGGCAGCATAGTCGGCAGTGAGTGGGGGCCAGGAAAACACCTAGAGTGCCCATTTTAATGTCAAAACCATCCATTCTTCTTAATGAAGCTTGTCAAGCGTAATTTACCTTATAATAATTGGAAGGCATTTGAAATTGGGGTTCATTTGGCTAAAGTTGTGGTGGGTAGGGCTGGTTCAAGTAATTAGTGGGCCCAGGAAATCTGGACCACGTCACGGCAGTGGAGCAGGGAGAGGTAAGTATTTCAACTTTGCAAGTGCTGTGAACCTGAGCAAGCAGGGGGGGCCCACTCGTTGGCATTGGCACTGGCACAGGGCCCCTCAAAGTACAGCGGTGTGTTTGCACGGCGGGGGCGCCTCCCACCGGCAGCAACACTTTTGCGTACTATGAGAGGCCCTGTGCCAGTGACGTCGCCAACTAGTATTCCTCCCCCCACCTGATGAAGGAACCTGCACTTTCATCTGCACCTTCCTCTTTGTCCCCGTGTAAGGTGGTATGGTATGCGGGAAGAGGAACCTGACTTTCAGCAGGGTCACAATCTTGCTGTGTAGCGTGCACGGGGAATGTTGCGTTATGGGTCAATGTACCAGCAGACTCATCTATCACTGGCTGGGCAATGGGCAGGATGAGGAGGAAACACAGATATAGGCCCAAAGAATAAAGTGGGCTAAATGCAGTTCAAAATTGGTAACACAGGAATAACCAGGGGGCATTGCAGTGGAGGACAACTGGAATGAGAGGCTGACACAGAGAGTAGGCCCAAATCAGTAAGTAGTCGAAATGCAGTTCAAAATTGGCAACCGTAGTAAACAGGCGGCACAGCTTTGTTCAGTGGAGGAGAACAGCAAGGAGTGGCAGACACCGATAGTAGGCCCCAACCCAACTAGTAGGCCAAATGCAGTCTAACATTAACAACTACTTAACGAGAGCCTGAAAATGGAATTTCAGGACAGGAAACCAGGAGAACAGCAAGGAGTGGCAGACACCGATAGTAGGCCCCAAACCAACTAGTACGCCAAATGCAGTTGTTCCGTTTAACCACAATTTAATGAGAGCCTGAAGATAGAAGTTCAGGAAAGGCAACCTGGAGAACACCTTGGAGTGGAACACACCATCTCTCTCCACCCCATACCCAATTTGTAGGCCTAATGCAGCCTACTTTCCGACAACTACTAAACGAGAGCCGGAAGATCGAAGCAATGGAGAGGAAACCTGGAGAACACCTTGGAGTGGAACACACCATCTCTCTACACCCCATACCCAATTTGTAGGCCTAATGCAGTGTAGTTTCCAAGAACTACTAAACGAGAGCCGGAAGATCGAAGCTCAGGAAAGGCAACCTGGAGAACACCTTGGAGTGTAACACACCATCTTTCTACACCCCATACCCAATTTGTAGGCCTAATGCAGTGTAGTTTCCAAGAACTACTAAACGAGAGCCGGAAGATCGAAGCTCAGGAAAGGCAACCTGGGGAACACCTTGGAGTGTAACACACCATCTCTCTCCACCCGATACCCATTTTTTAGGCCTAATGCAGTGTAGTTTTCTGCAACTACTAAACGAGAGTCGGAAGACCGAAGCAATGGCAAGGAAACCTGGGGAACACCTTGGAGTGTAACACACCATCTCTCTCCACCCCATACCCAATTTGTAGGCCTAATGCAGCCTACTTTCCGACAACTACTAAACGAGAGCCGGAAGATCGAAGCTCTGGAAAGGCAACCTGGAGAACACCTTGGAGTGGAACACACCATCTCTCTACACCCCATACCCAATTTGTAGGCCTAATGCAGTGTAGTTTCCAAGAACTACTAAACGAGAGCTGGAAGATCGAAGCTCAGGAAAGGCAACCTGGGGAACACCTTGGAGTGTAACACACCATCTCTCTACACCACGGAAGGGCTGATTCTTAGGAAGGAAGGCTGTTGGAAATAAGCATTGCGCGTCCGGGGGTGATTATATTCTTATTAGGTATATACTCACCCTCGGACGCGCCCTGCTTCTTTATTTGGAATGAATGTTTATTTGCAATGTGGTGTTGACTTTCTCTATTATTTTGGTAATTAATGATTTTATTATTTTCATTGTTTTGCATCTTCTCGGCAATAATATAAAGAAGACGCGACAGGACAACACTCGGTGGATGCCATATGTGTGTTTTCAATTTAAAAAACCTTTCAGTTAACTACTTGCAGGAGAAAGTAATTGTAGCTGGTGGCCATTTTTAGTACTGTACCAGATTTTAGTTGTGTGTTTGTTTTTAATGTTAAAATGTCTGCATTTGATATCTCTCCAGTATTTTCTTTTTTATAAGCAAAATACTTATTTTTATATTTTCTGATGTTGGTTCCAGGGGTACACGGGCAGCAGTGGTGTGGTCAGTGGAGGCCTAGTGGAAAGAGTGACCGCAGACAGGCATCGAACGCCTAAAATAATAACACATGGCTGTAGGCAATTTTAAATTGGTTCCAGGGGTACACGGGCAGCAGTGGTGTGGTCAGTGGAGGCCTAGTGGAAGGAGTGACCGCAGACAGGCATCGAACGCCTAAAATAATAACACATGGCTGTAGGCAATTTTAAATTGGTTCCAGGGGTACACGGGCAGCAGTGGTGTGGTCAGTGGAGGCCTAGTGGAAGGAGTGACCGCAGACAGGCATCGAAGGCCTAAAATAATAACACATGGCTGTAGGCAATTTTAAATTGGTTCCAGGGGTACACGGGCAGCAGTGGTGTGGTCAGTGGAGGCCTAGTGGAAGGAGTGACCACAGACAGGCATCGAAGGCCTAAAATAATAACACATGGCTGTAGGCAATTTTAAATTGGTTACAGGGGTACACAGGCAGCAGTGGTGTGGTCAGTGGAGGCCTAGTGGAAGGAGTGACCGCAGAAAGGCATCGAAGGCCTAAAATAATAACACATGGCTGTAGGCAATTTTAAATTGGTTCCAGGGGTACACGGGCAGCAGTGGTGTGGTCAGTGGAGGCCTAGTGGAAGGAGTGACCGCAGACAGGCATCGAAGGCCTAAAATAATAACACATGGCTGTAGGCAATTTTAAATTGGTTCCAGGGGTACACGGGCAGCAGTGGTGTGGTCAGTGGAGGCCTAGTGGAAGGAGTGACCACAGACAGGCATCGAAGGCCTAACATAAGAAAAATGTCAATACAATGGTATTGACCGTGCCAGGCATTGAAGGATGTCAGTGCATAGACTAAACATTGGTGGAGCTGTGAGATAATTTTGCAAGTGGTAGAGCACTGTTTGAGCTGGGGGGGGGGGGAACTGTCTTGTGGCCGGCGGTACAGGCCCAGGGCCCCTCATATTACAACGGTGTGTCTGACGTTGGGTGCGCACCACCACCGCCAGAGACACTTTATTGTACTATGAGGGACCTAGTGGCAGTGCCGTCGACCAAAAGCGGGCTCACCCACCTCTTCAGACAAACTGCACTCTCACGGGTGCTGTCGCCAAGTGTCGATACCACGGCCCCGTGTGGGGAGTTTGGCCATTTAGTGAGGTGTAAACATGTCGTATGCTGGACAATCAGGTGCAGAAAATTACGAGATTGGAAAAGGCATTCAGAATAGTCCACAGGCAAGACCTTTTCATAGGAAAGCTAGGTGTCGGCCGGGCAAGGTGGGGCAAAAGATTTCGAAATCCAGTTGTGGTTCATTTTAATGAAGGTTAGATCATCTACATTTTGGGTAGCCAGACGAGTCCTTTTTTCTGTTAGTATTGAACCTGCAGCACTGAATACTCTTTCTGATAGGACACTAGCTGCCGGGCAAGCAAGCTCCTGCAATGCATATTCTGCCAATTCTGGCCAGGTGTCTAATTTTGATGCCCAGTAATCAAATGGGAATGATGGTTGAGGGAGAACGTCGATAAGGGATGAAAAATAGTTTGTAACCATACTGGACAAATGTTGTCTCCTGTCACTTTGAATTGATGCTGCAGTATCTGTCCTGTCTGCGGTCTTAGCAAAATCACTCCACAACCTGGTCAGAAAACCCCTCTGGCCAACGCCACTTCTGATTTCTGCCCCTCTAACACCTCTGGTCTGCTGGCCCCTGCAGCTCGTGTGAGAACGATCACGGGCGCTGTGTGCAGGGAATGCCAGAAGCAAACGGTCAACAAGAGTTGATTGTTTGGTTGCTAATATTAGTTCCAAGTTCTCATGTGGCATTATATTTTGCAATTTGCCTTTATAGCGAGGATCAAGGAGGCAGGCCAACCAGTAATCGTCATCATTCATCATTTTAGTTATGCGTGTGTCCCTTTTGAGGATACGTAAGGCATAATCCGCCATGTGGGCCAAAGTTCCAGTTCTCAAATCTGCGGTTGTGCTTGGTTGAGGGGCAGTTTCAGGCAAATCCACGTCACTTGTGTCCCTCCAAAAACCAGAACCCGGCCTTGCCGCGCCACCAATTTCCAGTGGCCCCGGAAAAGCTTCCTCATTAAAAATATAATCATCCCCATCATCCTCCTCGTCCTCCTCCTCCTGTTCGCCCGCTACCTCGTCCTGTACACTGCCCTGGCCAGACAATGGCTGACTGTCATCAAGGCTTCCCTCTTCCTCAGCTGCAGACGCCTGATCCTTTATGTGCGTCAAACTTTGCATCAGCAGACGCATTAGGGGGATGCTCATGCTTATTATGGCGTTGTCTGCACTAACCAGCCGTGTGCATTCCTCAAAACACTGAAGGACTTGACACATGTCTTGAATCTTCGACCACTGCACACCTGACAACTCCATGTCTGCCATCCTACTGCCTGCCCGTGTATGTGTATCCTCCCACAAAAACATAACAGCCCGCCTCTGTTCGCACAGTCTCTGAAGCATGTGCAGTGTTGAGTTCCACCTTGTTGCAACGTCTATGATTAGGCGATGCTGGGGAAGGTTCAAAGAACGCTGATAGGTCTGCATACGTCTGGAGTGTACGGGCGAACGGCGGATATGTGAACAAAGTCCACGCACTTTGAGGAGCAGGTCGGATAACCCCGGATAACTTTTCAGGAAGCACTGCACCACCAGGTTTAAGGTGTGAGCCAGGCAAGGAATGTGTTTCAGTTGGGAAAGGGAGATGGCAGCCATGAAATTCCTTCCGTTATCACTCACTACCTTGCCTGCCTCAAGATCTACAGTGCCCAGCCACGACTGCGTTTCTTTCTGCAAGAACTCGGACAGAACTTCAGCGGTGTGTCTGTTGTCGCCCAAACACTTCATAGCCAATACAGCCTGCTGACGTTTGCCAGTAGCTGCCCCATAATGGGAGACCTGGTGTGCAACAGTGGCAGCTGCAGATGGAGTGGTTGTGCGACTGCGGTCTGTGGACGAGCTCTCGCTTCTGCAGGAGGACGAAGAGGAGGAGGAGGGGGTGCGAACGGCTACAGCCAACTGTTTCCTAGACCGTGGGCTAGGCAGAACTGTCCCAAACTTGCTGTCCCCTGTGGACCCTGCATCCACCACATTTACCCAGTGTGCCGTGATGGACACGTAACGTTCCTGGCCATGCCTACTGGTCCATGCATCTGTTGTCAGGTGCACCTTTGTGCTCACAGATTGCCTGAGTGCATGGACGATGCGCTCTTTAACATGCTGGTGCAGGGCTGGGATGGCTTTTCTGGAAAAAAAGTGTCGACTGGGTAGCTCGTAGCGTGGTACAGCGTAGTCCATCAGGGCTTTGAAAGCTTTGCTTTCAACTAACCGGTAGGGCATCATCTCTAACGAGATTAGTCTAGCTATGTGTGCGTTCAAACCCTGTGTACGCGGATGCGAGGCTAAGTACTTCCTTTTTCTAACCATAGTCTCATGTAGGGTGAGCTGGACTGGAGAGATGGAGATCGTGGAACTAGCGGGGGTGCCGGTGGACATGGCAGACTGAGAGACGGTGGGAGATGGTATTGTTGCCACCGGTGCCCTAGATGCAGTGTTTCCTACTACGAAACTGGTGATTCCCTGACCCTGACTGCTTTGGCCTGGCAAAGAAACCTGCACAGATACTGCAGGTGGTGCGGAAAATGGTGGTCCTACACTGCCGGAAGGGATGTTGCGTTGCTGACTAGCTTCATTGGCCGAGGGTGCTACAACCTTAAGGGACGTTTGGTAGTTAGTCCAAGCTTGCAAATGCATGGTGGTTAAATGTCTATGCATGCAACTTGTATTGAGACTTTTCAGATTCTGTCCTCTGCTTAAGGTAGTTGAACATTTTTGACAGATGACTTTGCGCTGATCAATTGGATGTTGTTTAAAAAAATGCCGGACTGCACTCTTTCTAGCATCGGATACCTTTTCAGGCATTGCAGACTGAGCTTTAACCAGATGGCCACGCTGTCCTCCAACAGGTTTTGGCTTTGCCACGCGTTTTGGGCAAGATACGGGCCCGGCAGATGGAACCTGTTGCGATGTTGATGCCTGCTGCGGCCCCTCCTCCTCCGCTTCAGAACTGCTGCCGCCTGCACCCTGTTCCCCCAATGGCTGCCAATCGGGGTCAAGAACTGGGTCATCTATTACCTCTTCTTGTAGCTCGTGTGCAACTTCGTCTGATTCACCGTGTCGGTCGGTGGTATAGCGTTCGTGATGGGGCAACATAGTCTCATCAGGGTCTGATTCTTGATCATTACCCTGCGAGGGCAATGTTGTGGTCTGAGTCAAAGGACCAGCATAGTAGTCTGGCTGTGGCTGTGCATCAGTGCACTCCATGTCAGATTCAACTTGTAATGGGCATGGACTGTTAACTGCTTCACTTTCTAAGCCAGGGACGGTATGTGTAAAGAGCTCCATGGAGTAACCCGTTGTGTCGCCTGCTGCATTCTTCTGTTGTTGTTTTTGCTGAAGAGGACAAGGAAGCGACTTGTCCCTGACCGTGAACATCCACTAACGACGCGCTGCTTTGACATTTACCAGTTTCACGAGAGGAGGCAAAAGAGCTAGAGGCTGAGTCAGCAAGATAAGCCAAAACTTGCTCTTGCTGCTCCGGCTTTAAAAGCGGTTTTCCTACTCCCAGAAAAGGGAGCGTTCGAGGCCTTGTGTAGCCAGACGACGAACCTGGCTCCACAGCTCCAGACTTAGGTGCAATATTTTTTTTCCCACGACCACCTGATGCTCCACCACTACCACTACCCTCATTACCAGCTGACAATGAACGCCCCCGGCCACGACCTCTTCCACCAGACTTCCTCATTGTTTTAAAAACGTAACCAAACTAACGGTATTTGTTGCTGTCACACAACTTACACGGTGAGCTATAACTTCAG
Organism: Ranitomeya imitator; assembly: GCF_032444005.1. Lineage (NCBI taxonomy): Eukaryota > Metazoa > Chordata > Amphibia > Anura > Dendrobatidae > Ranitomeya > Ranitomeya imitator. Next base: position 567,956,678 of record NC_091287.1, on the reverse strand, counting down.
TATGATTTAGCTACCCCTTTACAGGTGAGTGAGACCACAACGAAAATCAAGCACAATGTTACACACTCTGTTGCTGGTGGCAACAAATGAGAGAGATGCCACACACGCAGGACTGTCACTGAAGCACAAATGTAAATATTAATCTCCCACTGATTTGTTTTTTTTTTTTTTTTCAGGGAGACTTTAGGAAAAAAAAATAATAGAATAAAATGATTTTTTCAGGAAGAATTTAGAAACCAAATAAAATAAAATGATTTTTTCAGGGAGAATTTAGAAAACAAATAAAAGAAAAAATAGGCTTTCTATGGCCCACTGAGTGAGAGATGACGCACACAGGAGTCAGGAGTGGCACACAAGCCCAGAGGCCAATATTTATCTCCCACTGATTGATGTAGTGATTTTTTCAGGTAGATTTTGGAACCCAAATCAAGCAAAAAAAATAATAGGCTTTCTATGGCCCACTATTTGTGAGAGAGAGATGGCACGCTCAGGACTGGCACACAAGCAGAAAGGGCAATATTAATCTCCCACTTTTTTTTTTTTTGTTCCAGGGAAAATTTATAAACCCAATAAAAATAATAATAAATAGGCTTTCTATGGCCCACTATCTGAGAGAGAGAGAGATGGCACGCTTAGGACTGGCACACAAGCCCAAAGGCCAATATTAATCTCCCACTAATTGATTTATTGATTTTTTCAGGTAGAATTTAGAACCCAAATAAAGCAAAAAAAAAAATTAATAGGTTTTCTATGGCCCACTGAGTGAGAGATGACACAGACAGGGATGGCACTCTAGCAGAAATGTCAATCTTAATCTCCCACAAAAAAAAAAAAAAAACAGGGAGTGTCCTTCAATTACTATCTCCCTGCAGTAATCTCAGCCAGGTATGGCAGGCAGCAATAAGGAGTGGACTGATGCACAAATTAAATAAAAAGTGTGGACAAACAAACAAGATAGCTGTGCAGAAAGGAAGGAACAAGAGGATTTGTGCTTTGAAAAAAGCAGTTGGTTTGCACAGCGGCGTACACACAGCAATGCAGCTATCAGGGAGCCTTCTAGGGCAGCCCAATGAGCTACAGCGCTGAGGAAAAAAAAAAAATGTAGCTTCCACTGTCCCTGCACACCGAAGGTGGTGTTGGGCAGTGGAAATCGCTACAGCACAAGCGGTTTGGGGGTTAATGGACCCTGCCTAACGCTATCCCTGCTTCTGACGAAGCGGCAGCAACCTCTCCCTAAGCTCAGATCAGCAGCAGTAACATGGCGGTCGGCGGGAACGCCCCTTTATAGCCCCTGTGACGCCGCAGACAGCAAGCCAATCACTGCAATGCCCTTCTCTAAGATGGTGGGGACCAGGACCTATGTCATCACGCTGCCCACACTCTGCGTTTACCTTCATTGGCTGAGAAATGGCGCTTTTCGCGTCATTGAAACGCGACTTTGGCGCGAAAGTCGCGTACCGCATGGCCGACCCCGCACAGGGGTCGGATCAGGTTTCATGAAACCCGACTTTGCCAAAAGTCGGCGACTTTTGAAAATGAACGACCCGTTTCGCTCAACCCTACTGGAGACTTCTAAGGTGGCAGCAATGAGTCCAGACCTGAACCCCATAGACACCTGTGGAGAGGTTTGGAGAAGGCGCCTTCAAATATCAGGGACCTGGAGCAGTTTGCCAAAGAAGAACGGTCTAAAATTCCAGCAGAGCATTGTAAGAAACTCATTGATGGTTACCGGAAGCGGTTGGTCGCAGTTATTTTGGCTAAAGGTTGTGCAACCAAGTATTAGGCTGAGGGTGCCAATACTTTTGTCTGGCCCATTTTTGGAGTTTTGTGTGAAATGATCAATGTTTTGCTTTTTGCTTCATTCTCTTTTGTGTTTTTTCATTTAAGACAAATTAAATGAAGATAATAATAACAAAGAATTTGTGATTGCAATCATTTTCAGGAAGAAACTGAGTATTATCTGACAGAACTGCAGGGGTGTCAATACTTTTGGCCATGACTGTAACACTACAGAAAAACAATCCTTACCTGCCATATTCCTCCGCACTGTCCGGGGCTCCGTCCTCTCCTCACAGGACCGTAATATTCAGTCACTATGTGGTCTGGTCATGGGGTGGCGCTATTTCTAGGTGGATAAGGATTTGTATTGGGGAAAGCTGGGTGAATAGTGATTTGTATGGGGAAAGCTGGGTGAATAGTGATTTGTATGGGGGAAAGCTGGATGAATAGTGATTTGTATGAGGAAAGCTGGGCTGATACCGTTTTGTATAGGGAAAGCTGGGTGAATAGTGATTTGTATGGGGAAAGCTGGGTGAATAGTAATTTGTATGGGAGAAAGCTGGGTGAATAGTGATTTGCATGGGGGAAAATTGGGTGAACAGTGATTTGTATGGGGAAAGCTGGGTGAATAGTGATTTGTATGGGGGAAAGCTGGGTAAATAGTGATTTGTATGGGAGAAAGCTGGGTGAATAGTGATTTGCATGGGGGAAAGTTGGGTGAACAGTGATTTGTATGGGGAAAGCTGGGTGAATAGTGATTTGTATGGGGAAAGCTGGGTGAATAGTAATTTGTATGGGAGAAAGCTGGGTGAATAGTGATTTGCATGGGGGAAAGTTGGGTGAACAGTGATTTGTATGGGGAAAGCTGGGTGAATAGTGATTTGTATGGGGGAAAGCTGGGTAAATAGTGATTTGTATGGGGGAAAGCTGGGTGGATAGTGATTTGTATGGGGAAAGCTGAGTGGATAGTGATTTGTATGGGGAAAGCTGGGTAAATAGTGATTTGTATGGGGAAAGCTGGGTGAATAGTGATTTGTATTGGGAAAGCTGGGAGAATAGTGATTTGTATAGGGAAAGCTGGGCTGTTACTGTTTTGTATGGGGAAAGCTGGGTGAAAAGTGATTTGTATGGGGAAAGCTGGGTGAATAGTGATTTGCATGGGGGAAATTTGGGTGAATAGTGATTTGCATGAGGGGAAAAGCTGGGTGAACAGTGATTTGTATGGGGAAAACTGTGTTAATAATGATTTATATGGGGAAAGCTGGGTGAATAGTGATTTGTATAAGAAAAGCTGGGTGAATAGCGTTCTGTATGGGGAAAGCTGGGCGGATACTGTTTTGTATGGGGAAAGCTGAGTGAATAGTGATTTGTATTGGGGAAAGCTGGGTGAATAGTGATTTGTATGGGGAAAGCTGGGTGAATAGTGATTTGTATGGGGGAAAGCTGGATGAATAGTGATTTGTATGAGGAAAGCTGGGCTGATACCGTTTTGTATAGGGAAAGCTGGGTGAATAGTGATTTGTATGGGGAAAGCTGGGTGAATAGTAATTTGTATGGGAGAAAGCTGGGTGAATAGTGATTTGCATGGGGGAAAGTTGGGTGAACAGTGATTTGTATGGGGAAAGCTGGGTGAATAGTGATTTGTATGGGGGAAAGCTGGGTAAATAGTGATTTGTATGGGAGAAAGCTGGGTGAATAGTGATTTGCATGGGGGAAAGTTGGGTGAACAGTGATTTGTATGGGGAAAGCTGGGTGAATAGTGATTTGTATGGGGAAAGCTGGGTGAATAGTAATTTGTATGGGAGAAAGCTGGGTGAATAGTGATTTGCATGGGGGAAAGTTGGGTGAACAGTGATTTGTATGGGGAAAGCTGGGTGAATAGTGATTTGTATGGGGGAAAGCTGGGTAAATAGTGATTTGTATGGGGGAAAGCTGGGTGGATAGTGATTTGTATGGGGAAAGCTGAGTGGATAGTGATTTGTATGGGGAAAGCTGGGTAAATAGTGATTTGTATGGGGAAAGCTGGGTGAATAGTGATTTGTATTGGGAAAGCTGGGAGAATAGTGATTTGTATAGGGAAAGCTGGGCTGTTACTGTTTTGTATGGGGAAAGCTGGGTGAAAAGTGATTTGTATGGGGAAAGCTGGGTGAATAGTGATTTGCATGGGGGAAAGCTGGGTGAATAGTGATTTGCATGGGGGAAATTTGGGTGAATAGTGATTTGCATGAGGGGAAAAGCTGGGTGAACAGTGATTTGTATGGGGAAAACTGTGTTAATAATGATTTATATGGGGAAAGCTGGGTGAATAGTGATTTGTATAAGAAAAGCTGGGTGAATAGCGTTCTGTATGGGGAAAGCTGGGCGGATACTGTTTTGTATGGGGAAAGCTGAGTGAATAGTGATTTGTATTGGGGAAAGCTGGGTGAATAGTGATTTGTATGGGGAAAGCTGGGTGAATAGTGATTTGTATGGGGGAAAGCTGGATGAATAGTGATTTGTATGAGGAAAGCTGGGCTGATACCGTTTTGTATAGGGAAAGCTGGGTGAATAGTGATTTGTATGGGGAAAGCTGGGTGAATAGTAATTTGTATGGGAGAAAGCTGGGTGAATAGTGATTTGCATGGGGGAAAGTTGGGTGAACAGTGATTTGTATGGGGAAAGCTGGGTGAATAGTGATTTGTATGGGGGAAAGCTGGGTAAATAGTGATTTGTATGGGGGAAAGCTGGGTGGATAGTGATTTGTATGGGGAAAGCTGAGTGGATAGTGATTTGTATGGGGAAAGCTGGGTAAATAGTGATTTGTATGGGGAAAGCTGGGTGAATAGTGATTTGTATTGGGAAAGCTGGGAGAATAGTGATTTGTATAGGGAAAGCTGGGCTGTTACTGTTTTGTATGGGGAAAGCTGGGTGAAAAGTGATTTGTATGGGGAAAGCTGGGTGAATAGTGATTTGCATGGGGGAAAGCTGGGTGAATAGTGATTTGCATGGGGGAAATTTGGGTGAATAGTGATTTGCATGAGGGGAAAAGCTGGGTGAACAGTGATTTGTATGGGGAAAACTGTGTTAATAATGATTTATATGGGGAAAGCTGGGTGAATAGTGATTTGTATAAGAAAAGCTGGGTGAATAGCGTTCTGTATGGGGAAAGCTGGGCGGATACTGTTTTGTATGGGGAAAGCTGAGTGAATAGTGATTTGTATTGGGGGAAGCTGGGTGAATAGTGATTTGTATGGGGAAAGATGGGTGAATAGTGATTTGCATGGGAGAAAGCTGGGTGAATAGTGATTTGCATGGAGAAAGCTGGGTGAATAGTGATTTGCATGGGGGAAAGCTGGGTGAATAGTGATTTGTATGGGGGAAAGCTGGGTGAATAGTGATTTGTATGGAGAAAGCTGGGTGAACAGTGATTTGAATGGGGGGAAAGCTGGGTGAATAGTGATTTGCATGGGGAAAGCTGGGTGAATAGTAATTTGTATGGGAGAAAGCTGGGTGAATAGTGATTTGAATGGGGGGAAAGCTGGGTGAATAGTGATTTGCATGGGGAAAGCTGGGTGAATAGTAATTTGTATGGGAGAAAGCTGGGTGAATAGTGATTTGCATGGGGGGAAAGCTGGGAAATAGTGATTTGCATGGGGACAGCTGGGTGAATAGTAATTTGTATGGGAGAAAGCTGGGTGAATAGTGATTTGCATGGGGGAAAGTTGGGTGAACAGTGATTTGTATGGGGAAAGCTGGGTGAATAGTGATTTGTATGGGGAAAGCTGGGTGAATAGTGATTTGCATGGGGGGAAAGCTGGGTGAATAGTGATTTGTATAGGGAAAGCTGGGTGAATAGTAATTTGTATGGGAGAAAGCTGGGTGAATAGTGATTTGCATGGGGGGAAAGCTGGGTGAATAGTGATTTGTATGGGGAAAGCTGGGTGAATAGTGATTTGTATGGGGAAAGCTGGGTGAATAGTAATTTGTATGTGGGAAAGCTGGGTGAATAGTGATTTGTATGGGGAAAGCTGGGCTGTTACTGTTTTGTATGGGGAAAGCTGGGTGAAAAGTGATTTGTATGGGGAAAGCTGGGTGAATAGTGATTTGCATGGGGGAAAGCTGGGTGAATAGTGATTTGCATGGGGGAAATTTGGGTGAATAGTGATTTGCATGAGGGGAAAAGCTGGGTGAACAGTGATTTGTATGGGGAAAACTGTGTTAATAATGATTTATATGGGGAAAGCTGGGTGAATAGTGATTTGTATAGGAAAAGCTGGGTGAATAGCGATCTGTATGGGGAAAGCTGGGCGGATACAGTTTTGTATGGGAAAAGCTGGATGAATTGTGATTTGTATGGGGAAAGCTGAGTGAATAGTGATTTGTATGGGGGGAAGCTGGGTGAATAGTGATTTGTATAGGGAAAACTGGGTGAATAGTGATTTGTATGGGGAAAGCTGGGCTGATGCTGTTTTGTATGGGGAAAGCTGGGTGAATAGTGATTTGCATGGGGGAAATTTGGGTGAATAGTGATTTGCATGAGGGGAAAAGCTGGGTGAACAGTGATTTGTATGGGGAAAACTGTGTTAATAATGATTTATATGTGGGAAAGCTGGGTGAATAGTGATTTGTATGGGGAAAGCTGGGCGAATAGTGATTTGTATGGGGGAAAGCTGGGTGAATAGTGATTTGTATGGGGAAAGCTGGGCGGATACTGTTTTGTATGGGGGAAAGCTGGATGAATAGTGATTTGTATGGGGGAAAGCTAATTGAATAGTGATTTGTATAAGGAAAGCTGGGTGAATAGTAATTTGTATGGGGAAAGCTGGCTGAATAGTGATTTGTATAAGGAAAGCTGGGTGAATAGTGATTTGTATGGGGAAAGCTGGGTGAATAGTGATTTGTATGGGGAAAGCTGGGTGAATAGTAATTTGTATGGGAGAAAGCTGGGTGAATAGTGATTTGTATGGGGGAAAGCTAATTGAATAGTGATTTGTATAGGGAAAGCTGGGTGAATAGTAATTTGTATGGGGAAAGCTGGGTGAATAGTGATTTGTATGGGGAAAGCTGGGTGAATAGTAATTTGTATGGGAGAAAGTTGGCTGAACAGTGATTTGTATGGGGAAAGCTGGGTGAATAGTGATTTGCATGGGGGAAAGTTGGGTGAACAGTGATTTGTATGGGGGAAAGCTGGACGGATAGTGATTTGTATGGGGGAAAGCTAATTGAATAGTGATTTGTATAGGAAAAGCTGGGTGAATAGTAATTTGTATGGGGGAAAGCTGGGTGAATAGAGATTTGTATGGGGGAAAGCTAATTGAATAATGATTTGTATAGGGGAAGCTGGGTGAATAGTAATTTGTATGTGGGAAAGCTGGGTGAATAGTGATTTGTATAGGGAAAGCTGGGTGGATACTGTTTTGTATGGGGAATGCTGGATGAATTGTGATTTGTATGGGGGGAAGCTGGGTGAATAGTAATTTGTATGGGGAAAGCTGAGTGAATAGTGATTTTTATGGAGAAAGCTGGGTGAATAGTGATCTGTATGGAGGAAAGCTGGGCGGATACTGTTTTGTATGGGGGAAAGCTGGGTGAATAGTGATTTGTATGGGGAAAGCTGGGTGAATAGTGATTTGCATGGGGGAAAGCTGGGTGAATAGTGATTTGCATGTGGAAAAGCTGGGTAAATAGTGATTTGCATGGGGGAAATTTAGGTGAACAGTGATTTGCATGGGGAAAACTGTGTTAATAATTATTTATATGGGGAAAGCTGGGTGAATAGTGATTTGTATAGGGAAAGCTGGGTGAATAGTGATTTGTATGGGGAAAGCTGGGTGAATAGAGATTTGTATGGGGGGAAGCTGGGTGAATAGTAATTTGTATGGGGAAAGCTGAGTGAATAGTGATTTGTATGGAGAAAGCTGGGTGAATAGTGATCTGTATGGAGGAAAGCTGGGCGGATACTGTTTTGTGTGGGGGAAAGCTGGGTGAATAGTGATTTGTATAGGGAAAGCTGGGTGAATAGTGATTTGTATGGGGGGAAGCTGGGCGGATACTGTTTTGTATGGGGAACGCTGTGTTAATAATTATTTATATGGGGAAAGCTGGGTGAATAGTGATTTGCATGGGGGGAAGCTGGGCGGATACTGTTTTGTATGGGGAACGCTGTGTTAATAATTATTTATATGGGGAAAGCTGGGTGAATAGTGATTTGCATGGGGGAAGCTGGGTGGATACTGTTTTGTATGGGGAACGCTGGGTGAATAGTGATTTGTATGGGGAAAGCTGGGTGAATAGTGATTTGCATGGGAGAAAGCTGGGTGAATAGTGATTTGTATGGAGAAAGCTGGGTGAATAGTGATTTGCATGGGGGAAAGCTGGGTGAATAGTGATTTGTATGGGGGAAAGCTGGGTGAATAGTGATTTGTATGGAGAAAGCTGGGTGAATAGTGATTTGAATGGGGGGAAAGCTGGGTGAATAGTGATTTGCATGGGGAAAGCTGGGTGAATAGTAATTTGTATGGGAGAAAGCTGGGTGAATAGTGATTTGCATGGGGGGAAAGCTGGGTGAATAGTGATTTGCATGGGGAAAGCTGGGTGAATAGTAATTTGTATGGGAGAAAGCTGGGTGAATAGTGATTTGCATGGGGGAAAGTTGGGTGAACAGTGATTTGTATGGGGAAAGCTGGGTGAATAGTGATTTGTATGGGGAAAGCTGGGTGAATAGTGATTTGCATGGGGGGAAAGCTGGGTGAATAGTGATTTGTATTCTCAAAATGAGAATGCTTGGTCTGGATGAAAATGTGTGTAAATGGGTTAGTAACTGGCTTAGTGATAGAAAGCAGAGGGTGGTTATAAATGGTATAGTCTCTAACTGGGTCGCTGTGACCAGTGGGGTACCGCAGGGGTCAGTATTGGGACCTGTTCTCTTCAACATATTCATTAATGATCTGGTAGAAGGTTTACACAGTAAAATATCGATATTTGCAGATGATACAAAACTATGTAAAGCAGTTAATACAAGAGAAGATAGTATTCTGCTACAGATGGATCTGGATAAGTTGGAAACTTGGGCTGAAAGGTGGCAGATGAGGTTTAACAATGATAAATGTAAGGTTATACACATGGGAAGAGGGAATCAATGTCACCATTACACACTGAACGGGAAACCACTGGGTAAATCTGACAGGGAGAAGGACTTGGGGATCCTAGTTAATGATAAACTTACCTGGAGCAGCCAGTGCCAGGCAGCAGCTGCCAAGGCAAACAGGATCATGGGGTGCATTAAAAGAGGTCTGGATACACATGATGAGAGCATTATACTGCCTCTGTACAAATCCCTAGTTAGACCGCACATGGAGTACTGTGTCCAGTTTTGGGCACCGGTGCTCAGGAAGGATATAATGGAACTAGAGAGAGTACAAAGGAGGGCAACAAAATTAATAAAGGGGATGGGAGAACTACAATACCCAGATAGATTAGCGAAATTAGGATTATTTAGTCTAGAAAAAAGACGACTGAGGGGCGATCTAATAACCATGTATAAGTATATAAGGGGACAATACAAATATCTCGCTGAGGATCTGTTTATACCAAGGAAGGTGACGGGCACAAGGGGGCATTCTTTGCGTGTGGAGGAGAGAAGGTTTTTCCACCAACATAGAAGAGGATTCTTTACTGTTAGGGCAGTGAGAATCTGGAATTGCTTGCCTGAGGAGGTGGTGATGGCGAACTCAGTCGAGGGGTTCAAGAGAGGCCTGGATGTCTTCCTGGAGCAGAACAATATTGTATCATACAATTATTAGTTTCTGTAGAAGGACGTAGATCTGGGGATTTATTATGATGGAATATAGGCTGAACTGGATGGACAAATGTCTTTTTTCGGCCTTACTAACTATGTTACTATGTTACTATGTATGGGGAAAGCTGGGTGAATAGTAATTTGTATGGGAGAAAGCTGGGTGAATAGTGATTTGCATGGGGGGAAAGCTGGGTGAATAGTGATTTGTATGGGGAAAGCTGGGTGAATAGTGATTTGTATGGGGAAAGCTGGGTGAATAGTAATTTCTATGTGGGAAAGCTGGGTGAATAGTGATTTGTATGGGGAAAGCTGGGTGAATAGTGATTTGTATGGGGAAAGCTGGGTGAATAGTGATTTGTATGGGGAAAGCTGGGTGAATAGTAATTTGTATGTGGGAAAGCTGGGTGAATAGTGATTTGTATGGGGAAAGCTGGGTGAATAGTGATTTGTATGGGGAAAGCTGGGTGAATAGTGATTTGTATGGGGGAAAGCTGGACGGATAGTGGTTTGTATGGGGGAAAGCTAATTGAATAGTGATTTGTATAGGGAAAGCTGGGTGAATAGTAATTTGTATGGGGGAAAGCTGGGTGAATAGTGATTTGTATGGGGAAAGCTGAGTGGATAGTGATTTGTATGGGGAAAGCTGGGCGAATAGTGATTTGTATGGGGAAAGCTGGGTGAATAGTGATTTGTATTGGGAAAGCTGGGAGAATAGTGATTTGTATAGGGAAAGCTGGGCGGATACTGTTTTGTATGGGGAAAGCTGGGTGAATAGTGATCTTTATGGGGGAAAGCTGGATGAATTGTGATTTGTATGGGGAAAGCTGAGTGAATAGTGATTTGTATGGGGGGAAGCTGGGTGAATAGTAATTTGTATGTGGGAAAGCTGGGTGAATAGTGATTTGTATGGGGGAAAGCTGGGTGAATAGTAATTTGTATGTGGGAAAGCTGGGAGAATAGTGATTTGTATGGGGAAAGCTGGGCGAATAGTGATTTGTATTGGGAAAGCTGGGTGAATAGTGATTTGTATGGGGAAAGCTGGGCGAATAGTGATTTGTATGGGGGAAGCTGGGTGTATAGTGATTTGTATGGGGAAAGCTGAGTGAATAGTGATTTGTATGGGGAAGCTGGGCTGTTACTGTTTTGTATGGGGAAAGCTGGGTGAAAAGTGATTTGTATGGGAAAACTGTGTTAATAATGATTTATATGGGGAAAGCTGGGTGAATAGTGATTTGTATAGGGAAAGCTGGGTGAATAGCGATCTGTATGGGGAAAGCTGGGCGGATACTGCTTTGTATGGGGGAAAGCTGGGTGAATAGTGATTTGTATAGGGAAAGCTGGGTGAATAGTGATTTGTATGGAGAAAGCTGGGCTGATGCTGTTTTGTATGGGGAAAGCTGGGTGAATAGTGATTTGTATGGGGAAAGCTGGGTGAATAGTGATTTGCATGGGGGAAATTTGGGTGAATAGTGATTTGCATGGGGGAAATTTGGGTGAATAGTGATTTGCATGAGGGGAAAAGCTGGGTGAATAGTGATTTGTATAGGGAAAGCTGGGTGAATAGTGATTTGTATGGGGAAAGCTGGGTGAAAAGTGATTTGTATGCGGAAAGCTGGGTGAATAGTGATTTGTATGGGGGAAATTTGGGTGAATAGTGATTTGCATGGGGGAAAAGCTGGATGAATAGTGATTTGTATGGGGAAAACTGTGTTAATAATGATTTATATGGGGAAAGCTGGGTGAATAGTGATTTGTATAGGGAAAGCTGGGTGAATAGCGATCTGTATGGGGAAAGCTGGGCGGATACTGCTTTGTATGGGGAAAGCTGGGTGAATAATGATTTGTATGGGGAAAGCTGGGCTGTTACTGTTTTGTATTGGGAAAGCTGGGTGAAAAGTGATTTGTATGGGGAAAGCTGGGTGAATAGTGATCTGTATGGGGAAAGCTGGGCTGATGCTGTTTTGTATGGGGAAAGCTGGGTGAATAGTGATTTGTATGGGGAAAGCTGGGCTGTTACTGTTTTGTATTGGGAAAGCTGGGTGAAAAGTGATTTGTATGGGGAAAGCTGGGTGAATAGTGATTTGCATGGGGGAAAGCTGGGTGAATAGTGATTTGCATGGGGAAAAGCTGGGTGAATAGTGATTTGCATGGGGGAAATTTGGGTGAACAGTGATTTGTATGGGGAAAGCTGGGTGAATAGTGATTTGCATGGGGGAAAGCTGGGTGAATAGTGATTTGCATGGGGAAAAGCTGGGTGAATAGTGATTTGCATGGGGGAAAGCTGGGTGAATAGTGATTTGTATGGGGGAAAGCTGGGTGAATAGCGATCTGTATGGGGAAAGCTGGGCGGATACTGCTTTGTATGGGGGAAAGCTGGGTGAATAGTGATTTGTATGGGGGAAAGCTGGGTGAATAGTGATTTGTATGGGGAAAGCTGGGTGAATAGTAATTTGCATGGGGGAAAGCTGGGTGAATAGTAATTTGTATGGGGAAAATCACGGTGAATAGTGGTTTGTATGGGGAAAGCTGAGTGAATAGTGATTTGTATGGAGAAAGCTGGGTGAATAGTGATCTGTATGGGGGAAAGCTGGGTGGATACTGTTTTGTATGGGGAACGCTGGATGAATAGTGATTTGTATGGGGAAAGCTGGGTGAATAGTGATTTGTATGGAGAAAGCTGGGTGAATAGTGATTTGTATGGGGGAAAGCTGGGTGAATAGTGATTTGTATGGAGAAAGCTGGGTGAATAGTGATTTGAATGGGGGGAAAGCTGGGTGAATAGTGATTTGCATGGGGAAAGCTGGGTGAATAGTAATTTGTATGGGAGAAAGCTGGGTGAATAGTGATTTGCATGGGGGGAAAGCTGGGTGAATAGTGATTTGCATAGGGAAAGCTGGGTGAATAGTAATTTGTATGGGAGAAAGCTGGGTGAATAGTGATTTGCATGGGGGAAAGTTGGGTGAACAGTGATTTGTATCTGGAAAGCTGGGTGAATAGTGATTTGTATGGGGAAAGCTGGGTGAATAGTGATTTGCATGGGGGAAAGCTGGGTGAATAGTGATTTGTATGGGGAAAGCTGGGTGAAAAGTGATTTGTATGCGGAAAGCTGGGTGAATAGTGATTTGTATGGGGGAAATTTGGGTGAATAGTGATTTGCATGGGGGAAAAGCTGGATGAATAGTGATTTGTATGGGGAAAACTGTGTTAATAATGATTTATATGGGGAAAGCTGGGTGAATAGTGATTTGTATAGGGAAAGCTGTGTGAATAGCGATCTGTATGGGGAAAGCTGGGCGGATACTGCTTTGTATGGGGAAAGCTGGGTGAATAATGATTTGTATGGGGAAAGCTGGGCTGTTACTGTTTTGTATTGGGAAAGCTGGGTGAAAAGTGATTTGTATGGGGAAAGCTGGGTGAATAGCGATCTGTATGGGGAAAGCTGGGCTGATGCTGTTTTGTATGGGGAAAGCTGGGTGAATAGTGATTTGTATGGGGAAAGCTGGGCTGTTACTGTTTTGTATTGGGAAAGCTGGGAGAAAAGTGATTTGTATGGGGAAAGCTGGGTGAATAGTGATTTGCATGGGGGAAAGCTGGGTGAATAGTGATTTGCATGGGGAAAAGCTGGGTGAATAGTGATTTGCATGGGGGAAATTTGGGTGAACAGTGATTTGTATGGGGAAAACTGTGTTAATAATGATTTATATGGGGAAAGCTGGGTGAATAGTGATTTGTATGGGGAAAGCTGGGTGAATAGCGATCTGTATGGGGAAAGCTGGGCGGATACTGCTTTGTATGGGGGAAAGCTGGGTGAATAGTGATTTGTATGGGGGAAAGCTGGGTGAATAGTGATTTGTATGGGGAAAGCTGGGTGAATAGTAATTTGCATGGGGGAAAGCTGGGTGAATAGTAATTTGTATGGGGAAAGCACGGTGAATAGTGGTTTGTATGGGGAAAGCTGAGTGAATAGTGATTTGTATGGAGAAAGCTGGGTGAATAGTGATCTGTATGGGGGAAAGCTGGGTGGATACTGTTTTGTATGGGGAACGCTGGATGAATAGTGATTTGTATAGGGAAAGCTGGGTGGATACTGTTTTGTATGGGGAATGCTGGATGAATTGTGATTTGTATGGGGAAAGCTGAGTGAAAAGTGATTTGTATGGGGGGAAGCTGGGTGAATAGTGATTTGTATGGGGAAAGCTGGGTGAATAGTGATTTGCATGGGGGAAAGCTGGGTGAATAGTGATTTGCATGTGGAAAAGCTGGGTAAATAGTGATTTGCATGGGGGAAATTTGGGTGAATAGTGATTTGCATGGGGGAAATTTGGGTGAATAGTGATTTGCATGAGGGGAAAAGCTGGGTGAATAGTGATTTGTATAGGGAAAGCTGGGTGAATAGTGATTTGTATGCGGAAAGCTGGGTGAAAAGTGATTTGTATGCGGAAAGCTGGGTGAATAGTGATTTGTATGGGGGAAATTTGGGTGAATAGTGATTTGCATGGGGGAAAAGCTGGATGAATAGTGATTTGTATGGGGAAAACTGTGTTAATAATGATTTATATGGGGAAAGCTGGGTGAATAGTGATTTGTATAGGGAAAGCTGGGTGAATAGCGATCTGTATGGGGAAAGCTGGGCGGATACTGCTTTGTATGGGGAAAGCTGGGTGAATAATGATTTGTATGGGGAAAGCTGGGCTGTTACTGTTTTGTATTGGGAAAGCTGGGTGAAAAGTGATTTGTATGGGGAAAGCTGGGTGAATAGCGATCTGTATGGGGAAAGCTGGGCTGATGCTGTTTTGTATGGGGAAAGCTGGGTGAATAGTGATTTGTATGGGGAAAGCTGGGCTGTTACTGTTTTGTATTGGGAAAGCTGGGTGAAAAGTGATTTGTATGGGGAAAGCTGGGTGAATAGTGATTTGCATGGGGGAAATTTGGGTGAATAGTGATTTGCATGGGGGAAATTTGGGTGAATAGTGATTTGCATGAGGGGAAAAGCTGGGTGAATAGTGATTTGTATAGGGAAAGCTGGGTGAATAGTGATTTGTATAGGGAAAGCTGGGTGAATAGCGATCTGTATGGGGAAAGCTGGGCGGATACTGCTTTGTATGGGGGAAAGCTGGGTGAATAGTGATTTGTATAGGGAAAGCTGGGTGAATAGTGATTTGTATGGAGAAAGCTGGGCTGATGCTGTTTTGTATGGGGAAAGCTGGGTGAATAGTGATTTGTATGGGGAAAGCTGGGTGAATAGTGATTTGCATGGGGGAAATTTGGGTGAATAGTGATTTGCATGGGGGAAATTTGGGTGAATAGTGATTTGCATGAGGGGAAAAGCTGGGTGAATAGTGATTTGTATAGGGAAAGCTGGGTGAATAGTGATTTGTATGGGGAAAGCTGGGTGAAAAGTGATTTGTATGCGGAAATCTGGGTGAATAGTGATTTGTATGGGGGAAATTTGGGTGAATAGTGATTTGCATGGGGGAAAAGCTGGATGAATAGTGATTTGTATGGGGAAAACTGTGTTAATAATGATTTATATGGGGAAAGCTGGGTGAATAGTGATTTGTATAGGGAAAGCTGGGTGAATAGCGATCTGTATGGGGAAAGCTGGGCGGATACTGCTTTGTATGGGGAAAGCTGGGTGAATAATGATTTGTATGGGGAAAGCTGGGCTGTTACTGTTTTGTATTGGGAAAGCTGGGTGAAAAGTGATTTGTATGGGGAAAGCTGGGTGAATAGCGATCTGTATGGGGAAAGCTGGGCTGATGCTGTTTTGTATGGGGAAAGCTGGGTGAATAGTGATTTGTATGGGGAACGCTGGGCTGTTACTGTTTTGTATTGGGAAAGCTGGGTGAAAAGTGATTTGTATGGGGAAAGCTGGGTGAATAGTGATTTGCATGGGGGAAAGCTGGGTGAATAGTGATTTGCATGGGGAAAAGCTGGGTGAATAGTGATTTGCATGGGGGAAATTTGGGTGAACAGTGATTTGTATGGGGAAAACTGTGTTAATAATGATTTATATGGGGAAAGCTGGGTGAATAGTGATTTGTATGGGGAAAGCTGGGTGAATAGCGATCTGTATGGGGAAAGCTGGGCGGATACTGCTTTGTATGGGGGAAAGCTGGGTGAATAGTGATTTGTATGGGGGAAAGCTGGGTGAATAGTGATTTGTATGGGGAAAGCTGGGTGAATAGTAATTTGCATGGGGGAAAGCTGGGTGAATAGTAATTTGTATGGGGAAAGCACGGTGAATAGTGGTTTGTATGGGGAAAGCTGAGTGAATAGTGATTTGTATGGAGAAAGCTGGGTGAATAGTGATCTGTATGGGGGAAAGCTGGGTGGATACTGTTTTGTATGGGGAACGCTGGATGAATAGTGATTTGTATGGGGAAAGCTGGGTGAATAGTGATTTGTATGGAGAAAGCTGGGTGAATAGTGATTTGTATGGGGGAAAGCTGGGTGAATAGTGATTTGTATGGAGAAAGCTGGGTGAATAGTGATTTGAATGGGGGGAAAGCTGGGTGAATAGTGATTTGCATGGGGAAAGCTGGGTGAATAGTAATTTGTATGGGAGAAAGCTGGGTGAATAGTGATTTGCATGGGGGGAAAGCTGGGTGAATAGTGATTTGCATGGGGAAAGCTGGGTGAATAGTAATTTGTATGGGAGAAAGCTGGGTGAATAGTGATTTGCATGGGGGAAAGTTGGGTGAACAGTGATTTGTATCTGGAAAGCTGGGTGAATAGTGATTTGTATGGGGAAAGCTGGGTGAATAGTGATTTGCATGGGGGAAAGCTGGGTGGATAGTGATTTGTATGGGGAAAGCTGGGTGAATAGTAATTTGTATGGGAGAAAGCTGGGTGAATAGTGATTTGCATGGGGGGAAAGCTGGGTGAATAGTGATTTGTATGGGGAAAGCTGGGTGAATAGTGATTTGTATGGGGAAAGCTGGGTGAATAGTAATTTGTATGTGGGAAAGCTGGGTGAATAGTGATTTGTATGGGGAAAGCTGGATGAATAGTGATTTGTATGGGGAAAGTTGGGTGAATAGTGATTTGTATGGGGGAAAGCTGGACGGATAGTGGTTTGTATGGGGGAAAGCTAATTGAATAGTGATTTGTATAGGGAAAGCTGGGTGAATAGTAATTTGTATGGGGGAAAGCTGGGTGAATAGTGATTTGTATGGGGAAAGCTGAGTGGATAGTGATTTGTATGGGGAAAGCTGGGCGAATAGTGATTTGTATTGGGAAAGCTGGGAGAATAGTGATTTGTATAGGGAAAGCTGGGCGGATACTGTTTTGTATGGGGAAAGCTGGGTGATTAGTGATCTTTATGGGGGAATCTGGATGAATTGTGATTTGTATGGGGAAAGCTGAGTGAATAGTGATTTGTATGGGGGGAAGCTGGGTGAATAGTAATTTGTATGTGGGAAAGCTGGGTGAATAGTGATTTGTATGGGGGAAAGCTGGGTGAATAGTAATTTGTATGTGGGAAAGCTGGGTGAATAGTGATTTGTATGGGGAAAGCTGGGCGAATAGTGATTTGTATTGGGAAAGCTGGGTGAATAGTGATTTGTATGGGGAAAGCTGGGCGAATAGTGATTTGTATGGGGGGAAGCTGGGTGTATAGTGATTTGTATGGGGAAAGCTGGGTGAATAGTGATTTGTATGGGGAAGCTGGGCTGTTACAGTTTTGTATGGGGAAAGCTGGGTGAAAAGTGATTTGTATGGGGAAAGCTGGGTGAATAGTGATTTGCATGGGGGAAAGCTGGGTGAATAGTGATTTGCATGGGGGAAATTTGGGTGAATAGTGATTTGCATGAGGGGAAAAGCTGGTTGAACAGTGATTTGTATGGGAAAATTGTGTTAATAATGATTTATATGGGGAAAGCTGGGTGAATAGTGATTTGTATAGGGAAAGCTGGGTGAATAGCGATCTGTATGGGGAAAGCTGGGCGGATACTGCTTTGTATGGGGGAAAGCTGGGTGAATAGTGATTTGTATAGGGAAAGCTGGATGAATAGTGATTTGTATGGAGAAAGCTGGGCTGATGCTGTTTTGTATGGGGAAAGCTGGGTGAATAGTGATTTGTATGGGGAAAGCTGGGCGAATAGTGATTTGTATTGGGAAAGCTGGGTGAATAGTGATTTGTATGGGGAAAGCTGGGCGAATAGTGATTTGTATGGGGGGAAGCTGGGTGTATAGTGATTTGTATGGGGAAAGCTGGGTGAATAGTGATTTGTATGGGGAAGCTGGGCTGTTACTGTTTTGTATGGGGAAAGCTGGGTGAAAAGTGATTTGTATGGGGAAAGCTGGGTGAATAGTGATTTGCATGGGGGAAAGCTGGGTGAATAGTGATTTGCATGGGGGAAATTTGGGTGAATAGTGATTTGCATGAGGGGAAAAGCTGGTTGAACAGTGATTTGTATGGGAAAATTGTGTTAATAATGATTTATATGGGGAAAGCTGGGTGAATAGTGATTTGTATAGGGAAAGCTGGGTGAATAGCGATCTGTATGGGGAAAGCTGGGCGGATACTGCTTTGTATGGGGGAAAGCTGGGTGAATAGTGATTTGTATAGGGAAAGCTGGATGAATAGTGATTTGTATGGAGAAAGCTGGGCTGATGCTGTTTTGTATGGGGAAAGCTGGGTGAATAGTGATTTGTATGGGGAAAGCTGGGCGAATAGTGATTTGTATTGGGAAAGCTGGGTGAATAGTGATTTGTATGGGGAAAGCTGGGCGAATAGTGATTTGTATGGGGGGAAGCTGGGTGTATAGTGATTTGTATGGGGAAAGCTGGGTGAATAGTGATTTGTATGGGGAAGCTGGGCTGTTACTGTTTTGTATGGGGAAAGCTGGGTGAAAAGTGATTTGTATGGGGAAAGCTGGGTGAATAGTGATTTGCATGGGGGAAAGCTGGGTGAATAGTGATTTGCATGGGGGAAATTTGGGTGAATAGTGATTTGCATGAGGGGAAAAGCTGGTTGAACAGTGATTTGTATGGGAAAATTGTGTTAATAATGATTTATATGGGGAAAGCTGGGTGAATAGTGATTTGTATAGGGAAAGCTGGGTGAATAGCGATCTGTATGGGGAAAGCTGGGCGGATACTGCTTTGTATGGGGGAAAGCTGGGTGAATAGTGATTTGTATAGGGAAAGCTGGATGAATAGTGATTTGTATGGAGAAAGCTGGGCTGATGCTGTTTTGTATGGGGAAAGCTGGGTGAATAGTGATTTGTATGGGGAAAGCTGGGTGAATAGTGATTTGCATGGGGGAAATTTGGGTGAATAGTGATTTGCATGGGGGAAATTTGGGTGAATAGTGATTTGCATGGGGGAAATTTGGGTGAATAGTGATTTGCATGAGGGGAAAAGCTGGGTGAATAGTGATTTGTATAGGGAAAGCTGGGTGAATAGTGATTTGTATGGGGAAAGCTGGGTGAAAAGTGATTTGTATGCGGAAAGCTGGGTGAATAGTGATTTGTATGGGGGAAATTTAGGTGAATAGTGATTTGCATGAGGGGAAAAGCTGGATGAATAGTGATTTGTATGGGGAAAACTGTGTTAATAATGATTTATATGGGGAAAGCTGGGTGAATAGTGATTTGTATAGGGAAAGCTGGGTGAATAGCGATCTGTATGGGGAAAGCTGGGCGGATACTGCTTTGTATGGGGAAAGCTGGGTGAATAATGATTTGTATGGGGATAGCTGGGCTGTTACTGTTTTGTATTGGGAAAGCTGGGTGAAAAGTGATTTGTATGGGGAAAGCTGGGTGAATATCGATCTGTATGGGGAAAAGCTGGGCTGATGCTGTTTTGTATGGGGAAAGCTGGGTGAATAGTGATTTGTATAGGGAAAGCTGGGTGAATAGCGATCTGTATGGGGAAAGCTGGGCGGATACTGCTTTGTATGGGGAAAGCTGGGTGAATAATGATTTGTATGGGGAAAGCTGGGCTGTTACTGTTTTGTATTGGGAAAGCTGGGTGAAAAGTGATTTGTATGGGGAAAGCTGGGTGAATAGCGATCTGTATGGGGAAAGCTGGGCTGTTACTGTTTTGTATTGGGAAAGCTGGGTGAAAAGTGATTTGTATGGGGAAAGCTGGGTGAATAGTGATTTGCATGGGGGAAAGCTGGGTGAATAGTGATTTGCATGGGGAAAAGCTGGGTGAATAGTGATTTGCATGGGGGAAATTTGGGTGAACAGTGATTTGTATGGGGAAAACTGTGTTAATAATGATTTATATGGGGAAAGCTGGGTGAATAGTGATTTGTATGGGGAAAGCTGGGTGAATAGCGATCTGTATGGGGAAAGCTGGGCGGATACTGCTTTGTATGGGGGAAAGCTGGGTGAATAGTGATTTGTATGGGGGAAAGCTGGGTGAATAGTGATTTGTATGGGGAAAGCTGGGTGAATAGTAATTTGCATGGGGGAAAGCTGGGTGAATAGTAATTTGTATGGGGAAAGCAGGGTGAATAGTGGTTTGTATGGGGAAAGCTGAGTGAATAGTGATTTGTATGGAGAAAGCTGGGTGAATAGTGATCTGTATGGGGGAAAGCTGGGTGGATACTGTTTTGTATGGGGAACGCTGGATGAATAGTGATTTGTATGGGGAAAGCTGGGTGAATAGTGATTTGTATGGGGAAAGCTGGGTGAATAGTGATTTGTATGGGGAAAGCTGAGTGGATAGTGAATTGTATGGGGGAAAGCTGGGTGAATAGTAATTTGCATGGGGGAAAGCTGGGTGAATAGTAATTTGTATGGGGAAAGCAGGGTGAATAGTGGTTTGTATGGGGAAAGCTGAGTGAATAGTGATTTGTATGGAGAAAGCTGGGTGAATAGTGATCTGTATGGGGGAAAGCTGGGTGGATACTGTTTTGTATGGGGAGCGCTGGATGAATAGTGATTTGTATGGGGAAAGCTGGGTGAATAGTGATTTGTATGGGGAAAGCTGGGTGAATAGTGATTTGTATGGGGAAAGCTGACTGGATAGTGAATTTTATGGGGGAAAGCTGGGTGAATAGTTATTTGTATGGGGGAAAGCTGAGTGGATAGTGATTTGTATAGAGCAAAAGAGGGGAGAAGCCAGCGCAGCCTAAGGTTAAGACGCAATACATAAAGTGCACATATTAATTTCTAACTGTATTATCAGAATGAGACATTTAGCAAACAACCTTTATCCTCGCTCGCCCCTCTGGCGCCATGGGGGGGACTCAGTGATGCTCCAGGTACAGTTTGCTTTCAATGTGGTCTTGCTTTTAGTTCATTTAGGCCTTTATGGCACAGCGAATATAAAAAACGTAGTGTAGGACCGCCCCAGTATGAGAATGCCGTGAAGAGGCGGGGGGGCTCAAAGAATTGATCAATTGTTTGCTAAATGTCTCATTTTGATAATACAGTTAGAAATTAATATGTGCATTTTATGTATTGCGTCTTAACCTTAGGCGGCGCTGGCTTCTCCCCTTTTTTGCTCAGTGATTTGTATGGGGGAAAGCTGGGTGAATAGTGATTTGTATGGGGAAAGCTGGGTGAATAGTGATTTGAATGGGGAAAGCTGGGCTGATGCTGTTTTGTATGGGGAAAGCTGGGTGAATAGTGATTTGTATGGTGAAAGCTGGGTGAATAGTGATTTGAATGGGGAAAGCTGGGCTGATGCTGTTTTGTATGGGGAAAGCTGGGTGAAAAGTGATTTGTATGGGGAAAGCTGGGTGAATAGTGATTTGCATGGGGGAAATTTGGGTGAATAGTGAATTGCATGAATGGAAAAGCTGTGTGAATAGTGATTTGTATGGGGAAAACTGTGTTAAAAATGATTTATATGGGGAAAGCTGGGTGAATACTAATTTGTATGGGGAAAGCTGGGTGAATAGCGATCTGTATGGGGAAAGCTGGGCGGATACTGCTTTGTATGGGGGAAAGCTGGGTGAATAGTGATTTGTATGGGGAAAGCTGGGTGAATAGTGATTTGTATGGGTAAAGCTGGGTGAATAGTAATTTGCATGGGGGAAAGCTGGGTGAATAGTAATTTGTATGGGGGAAAGCTGAGTGAATAGTGATTTGTATGGAGAAAGCTGGGTGAATAGTGATTTGTATGGAGAAAGCTGGGTGAATAGTGATCTGTATGGGGAAAAGCTGGGTGGATACTGTTTTGTATGGGGGAAAGCTGGGTGAATAGTGATTTGTATAGGGAAAGCTGGGTGAATAGTGATTTGTATAGGGAAAGCTGGATGAATAGTGATTTGTATGGGGAAAGCTGGGCGGATACTGTTTTGTATGGGGAACGCTGGATGAATAGTGATTTGTATGGGGAAAGCTGGGTGAATAGTGATCTGCATGGGGGAAAGCTGGGTGGATACTGTTTTGTATGGGGAACCCTCCTTACATTGTGTTTGTTCTGCTCTCCACACTCCATACCTGTAGAGGTCGCAGCTTGGGATTTCCTGTACAGTGTATATGCAGCGCCCCAGGGACCTGGTCGTTGCAGTATAGCGCTCTGCCACTAAGGGGAGTGATGGTACGTCTGATGGCACTAAAGGAGTTCTCCTGACCAGGTATCACCAGCACACATTACACTTCACACTCCGGTCACTAGGGGGAGCAAAAGGCTTTATTTATTGGGCCACTCTTCACACTGGTAAAACTAGGGGTTGGGGAGGAAGTTAGTTAGAAGCTGACTGGGTTGGAACCAGGCAACATCCCGTGGCAGGGGGTGTTGCAGGGAGAAGACACAGGGGGGTCCCTGTCAGGCGTGGGAACCTGGCAGGTGCTTTGCGAACAGAGCAGATTGTTACGGAAACGCGCCTGCACCTCCTGCGGCGGTATCCTAAGAAAGAGACACGAAGGGAAGGATATTGTGGAACAGTGTAAGCGAGATCAAGCACAAAGGAGAACCAGTAGGAGTCGTGCCGTGAGACCGAGGCAACATCCTACTGAGGCGCGTAGCCGGTGGCCGGAACACCGAGGGAGTAACCGACTCTACGCCTTACTTCAAACTCCGCAGGACAGTTAATTATAGGTTGGCTGTCTACCTTACTACACCTAAGAAGACATAGGGGGCAACATTGGGAGAGGGGCGTCTCTAGGGTCCCGGAAGACCTCCAAGCCTTCCCGTCATACGGGTGCGTCCTAGCCATAACATACTGGGGGACGAGAAACTAGTAACATCTGGAACTGAAGAGAGAGAGAGAGCTGTAGAGAACGAACGAACGAGAACAGCAGTTGTGAGGACTATCCCGAATGCTCAGCAGGGTAGGACTACAACACACAGGCGCTAGTGGTGGGCACTGATTTCCATCTGCGAGGGAAACTCTGGATGTGCCCATCGGACCGGCCGGTCTCTGATAGCCCTGTTAACCGGGCTCTGGATTGAGGATCCTGAAGTCTTCAGTAAAGAGGTAAAGAGACTGCAACCCTGTGTCCTTGTTATTGCCTGTACCTCACACCATCACCATCCACCTTACTGGGAAGCCCTGGGGACATACTTCACCTGTGGGAAGGTAAACCATCCAGCTGCCATCACATCACCCCAGCGGACCCCAAGCAGCGTCGGTCACCCTGACCGAACACCACAGGTGGCGTCACGAAACCTAGACAGACTGTACCACCTTTATTGGACGCCCCTTAGCAGGGACGCGGACCGGGTCTAGCCACCATGACAGCCTCAGAACCGAACCAGAGGGGCCCGGTATCGAGAACGCATGGCCCTGTGTCTGAGGGCGCTCCACATTTACACATAGAAAAGGTCGGAAGCCGCGGTGAGCGCTCCGCCATAGCTCCGCGGGTTCACCCACACCCTCTGACGTCACATGACTCCCAGCAGGCCCTGCTCCTGAGCACTTGTGGGCCCCCGGGCTCCTCCGCCGCTGATATTTCCCTGCAGCCTCAGCAGTTCCTGCTAATGGGAGCATGGAGGACGAGGCCAAGCGGAGCCCCTGAGGGCTGGGGACATGGGCAGCGAAGTAGCGGGCTGTGTCCAGGGTCAGGCTGCAAGGTTCAGTAACGATTGTTGCTGGGTGAGCTGACCCCCCCAACTTAAAGGAACAAACAACCCTTTCCCGGGTGCCACCCCCTGCATCCTGCCGCCCTAGGCGCGTGCCCTCAGACGTAAACCCGCGGACCTTTTTTACAGCTGCGGTATTTTGCTGTGGATTTGACTGACTAAATGGAAGTCATTGGGGGCAGAAATGCTGCAGATCCACAAAAAGTGACATGCTGCGGAAAATAACACGCTGCAAATAAGGACGGAAATGTCCAGATCATGCGCCCACTTCAGGAATGTCGTTATCATTAGTGATCCATTGTGTTTATGAGCATCTCCACTTGGAAAAAACGCTGCGAAAACGTTACAAATCCGCATCCTCCAAAGACTGATGGGGAATGTGGAATGTGAGCCGCCGGGGACAGCGATGAGAATGTGTGTACAGCGCTGCGGAATATGTTAGCGCTATATAAAAATAGATCATTATCGTGTGAAAATATGGGACCGGCTCATCGGGAGGTGTTCAAGGATCTTCTCCCAAGGACTAGAGGTGCCCTGCTGTGGATGCTGATAATGCTGGGGGCAGCGGCGACTTCACTCCTCCTGCACCGTTAGCGCTGCAGCTTCACTCCTTCTCCTGCACCATTAGCACAGCAGCTTCACTCCTTCTCCTGCTTCGTTAGCGCGGCGGCTTCACTCCTTCTCCTGCTTCGTTAGCGCGGCGGCTTCACTCCTTCTCCTGCACTGTTAGCGCTGCAGCTTCACTCCTTCTCCTGCACCGTTAGCGCTGCGGCTTCACTCCTTCTCCTGCACTGTTAGCGCTGCGGCTTCACTCCTCCTGCACCGTTAGCGCTGCGGCTTCACTCCTTCTCCTGCACCGTTAGCGCTGCAGCTTCACTCCTTCTCCTGCACCGTTAGCGCTGCAGCTTCACTCCTTCTCCTGCACCGTTAGCGCTGCAGCTTCACTCCTTCTCCTGCACCGTTAGCGCTGCGGCTTCACTCCTTCTCCTGCACCGTTAGCGATGAGGCTTCACTCCTTCTCCTGCACCGTTAGCGCTGCGGCTTCACTCCTTCTCCTGCACCGTTAGCGCTGCGGCTTCACTCCTTCTCCTGCACCGTTAGCGCGGCGGCTTCAATCCTTCTCCTGCACTGTTAGCGCAGCAGCTTCACTCCTTCTCCTGCACCGTTAGCGCTGCGGCTTCACTCCTCCTCCTGCACCGTTAGCGCTGTGGCTTCACTCCTTCTCCTGCACCGTTAGCGCTGCAGCTTCACTCCTTCTCCTGCACTGTTAGCGCTGCGGCTTCACTCCTTCTCCTGCACCGTTAGCGCTGCGGCTTCACTCCTCCTCCTGCACCATTAGCGCTGCGGCTTCACTCCTTCTCCTGCACCATTAGCGCTGCGGCTTCACTCCTTCTCCTGCACCGTTAGCGCTGCGGCTTCACTCCTCCTGCACCGTTAGCGCTGCGTCTTCACTCCTTCTCCTGCACCGTTAGCGCGGTGGCTTCACTCCTTCTCCTGCACCATTAGTGCGGTGACTTCACTCCTTCTCCTGCACCGTTAGCGCGGTGGCTTCACTCCTTCTCCTGCACCATTAGTGCGGTGACTTCACTCCTTCTCCTGCACCGTTAGTGCGGCGGCTTCACTCCTTCTCCTGCTTCGTTAGCGCTGCGGCTTCACGCCTTCTCCTGCACCGTTAGCGCTGCGGCTTCACTCCTTCTCCTGCACCGTTAGCGCGGTGGCTTCACTCCTTCTCCTGCACTGTTAGCGCTGCGGCTTCACTCCTTCTCCTGCACTGTTAGCGCTGCGGCTTCACTCCTTCTCCTGCACCGTTAGTGCGGCGGCTTCACTCCTTCTCCTGCTTCGTTAGTGCTGCGGCTTCACGCCTTCTCCTGCACCGTTAGCGCAGTGGCTTCACTCCTTCTCCTGCACTGTTAGCGCTGCGGCTTCACTCCTTCTCCTGCACTGTTAGCGCAGTGGCTTCACTCCTTCTCCTGCACTGTTAGCGCTGCGGCTTCACTCCTTCTCCTGCACCGTTAGCGCAGTGGCTTCACTCCTTCTCCTGCACTGTTAGCGCGGCGGCTTCACTCCTTCTCCTGCACTGTTAGCGCTGCGGCTTCACTCCTTCTCCTGCACTGTTAGCGCAGTGGCTTCACTCCTTCTCCTGCACTGTTAGCGCAGTGGCTTCACTCCTTCTCCTGCACTGTTAGCGCAGTGGCTTCACTCCTTCTCCTGCACTGTTAGCGCGGCGGCTTCACTCCTTCTCCTGCACCGTTAGTGCGGCGGCTTCACTCCTTCTCCTGCACCGTTAGTGCGGCGGCTTCACTCCTTCTCCTGCACCGTTAGCGCGGCGGCTTCACTCATAGTAACATAGTTAGTAAGGCCGAAAAAAGACATTTGTACATCCAGTTCAGTTTACAGTCATGGCCAAAACTATTCACACCCCTGCAATTCTGTCAGATAATACTCAGTTTCTTTGCAATCACAAATTATTTTGTATTATTATCTTCATTTAATTTGTCTTAAATGAAAAAACACAAAAAGAATTGTCCTAAAGCCAAATTGGATATAATTCCACACCAAACATAAAAAGGGGGTGGACAAAAGTATTGGCACTGTTCGAAATATCATGTGATGCTTCTGTAATTAGTGTAATTAACAGCACCTGTAACTTACCTGTGGCACCTAACAGGTGTTGGCAATAACTAAATCACACTTGCAGCCAGTTGACATGGATTAAAGTTGACTCAACCTCTGTCCTGTGTCCTTGTGTGACCACATTGAGCATGGAGAAAATAAAGAAGACCAAAGAACTGTCTGAGGACTGGAGAAACCAAATTGTGAGGAAGCATGAGCAATCTCAAGGCTACAAGTCCATCTCCAAAGACCTGAATGTTCCTGTGTCTACCGTGCGCAGTGTCATCAAGAAGTGTAAAGCCCATGGCACTGTGGTAACCTCCCTAGATGTGGACGGAAAAGAAAAATTGACAAGAGATTTCAACGCAAGATTGTGCGGATGTTGGATAAAGAACCTCGAGTAACATCCAAACAAGTTCAAGCTGCCCTGCAGTCCGAGGGTACAACAGTGTCATCCCGTACTATCCGTCGGCGTCTGAATGAAAATGGACTGTATGGTAGGAGACCCAGGAAGACCCCACTTCTTACCCCGAGACATAAAAAAGCCAGGCTGGAGTTTGCCAAAACTTACCTGAAAAAGCCTAAAACGTTTTGGAAGAATGCTCTCTGGTCAGATGAGACAAAAGTAGAGCTTTTTGGGCAAAGGCATCAACATAGAGTTTACAGGAGAAAAAAAGAGGCACTCAAAGAAAAGAACACGGTCCCTACAGTCAAACATGGCGGAGGTTCCCTGATGTTTTGTTGTTGCTTTGCTGCCTCTGGCACTGGACTGCTTGACCGTGTGCATGGCTTTATGAAGTCTGAAGACTACCAACAAATTTTGCAGCATAATGTAGGGCCCAGTGTGAGAAAGCTGGGTCTCCCTCAGAGGTCATGGGTCTTCCAGCAGGACAATGACCCAAAACACACTTCAAAAAGCACTAGAAAATGGTTTGAGAGAAAGCACTGGAGACTTCTAAGGTGGCCAGCAATGAGTCCAGACCTGAATCCCATAGATCACCTGTGGAGAGATCTAAAAATGGCCGTTTGGAGAAGGCGCCTTCAAATATCAGGGACCTGGAGCAGTTTGCCAAAGAAGAATGGTCTAAAATTCCAGCAGAGCATTGTAAGAAACTCATTGATGGTTACTGGAAGCGGTTGGTCGCAGTTATTTTGGCTAAAGGTTGTGCAACCAAGTATTAGGCTGAGGGTGCCAATACTTTTGTCTGGTCCATTTTTGGAGTTTTGTGAAATGATCAATGTTTTGCTTTTTGCTTCATTCTCTTTTGTGTTTTTTCATTTAAGACAAATTAAATGAAGATAATACCAAAGAATTTGTGATTGCAATCAGGAAGAAACTGAGTATTATCTGACAGAATTGCAGGGGTGTCAATACTTTTGGCCATGACTGTATATTCCATCATAATAAATCCCCAGATCTACGTCCTTCTACAGAACCTAATTGTATGATACAATATTGTTCTGCTCCAGGAAGACATCCAGGCCTCTCTTGAACCCCTCGACTGAGTTCGCCATCACCACCTCCTCAGGCAAGCAATTCCAGATTCTCACTGCCCTAACAGTAAAGAATCCTCTTCTATGTTGGTGGAAAAACCTTCTCTCCTCCAGACGCAAAGAATGCCCCCTTGTGCCCGTCACCTTTCTTGGTATAAACAGATCCTCAGCGAGATATTTGTATTGTCCCCTTATATACTTATACATGGTTATTAGATCGCCCCTCAGTCGTCTTTTTTCTAGACTAAATAATCCTAATTTCGCTAATCTATCTGGGTATTGTAGTTCTCCTTCACTAGCGCTTCGTCTTCACTCCTTCTCCTGCACCATTAGCGCGGCGGCTTCACTCCTTCTCCTGCACCATTAGCACGGTGGCTTCACTCCTTCTCCTGCACCATTAGCACGGCGGCTTCACTCCTTCTCCTGCATTGTTAGCGCAGCAGCTTCACTCCTTCTCATGCACCATTAGCGCGGCGGCTTCACTCTTTCTCCTGCACCGTTAGCGCAGGAGCTTCACTCCTTCTCCTGCACCGTTAGCGCAGGAGCTTCACTCCTTCTCCTGCACCATTAGCACGGCGGCTTCACTCCTTCTCCTGCACCGTTAGCGCAGAGGCTTCACTCCCTATCCTGCACCATTAGCGCCGCGGCTTCACTCCTTCTCCTGCACCATTAGCGCTGCGGCTTCACTCCTTCTCCTGCACCATTAGCGCCGCGGCTTCACTCCTTCTCCTGCACCGTTAGCGCGGCGGCTTGACTGCTACGACCCAAGACCGTTTTCTCCCATCAAGTGACACACACAACAGTTATCGTAACTTTTAAAACTTTATTGGGAAATATACTCATAACATTTCCATCTTTTACTTTGGGTAAATATTTTTTGGTCGCAGCTTAAACCGGCAGTATCTGCCAACAACAGGGGTGTAGGGAGATTACTGCCTTCCGGTCTCCCGGGCAGGTATCTTCACCACCAACAAAAACTCCACCCTTCCGCCAAGGAAGAGCGAACCTAGAGAGCTACGACCCCCCCCAATGCATGCACCGCCTGAACCACGCCTTCTCTAATACCATTGAGGAAGATATCTATTCCCGCCTCATTCAAATGAACTCCGTCTGGAAGCAGAAAACCGGAATTGTCCCCTTCCAGCCGATGGTGCCGAACAACTATACCATTTTTAAACCTTACAAAACGCGATATCCTCTGATTCAACGTGCGTCTGGATCTCTCCATGGCATTCAACTCCCTGGCCCCCTGCCACACCAGCCTTGGGATAACTTCGGACCAGACCAGACGCATCAATGGGAAAAAAAACTCGGAAACTTGTCCATGTCTGATCTGATCAGTGTAAGTAGTTCAGCCAGTGGGGACGAAGCCAGGTCGTTTCCTCCGGCATGGATGACGACAATGGTGGGGGATGAAGCCACCCGTGCAATATGAACAACCTCCGGAAGGACTTGGGACCACATCATGCCTCTCATGCCACGCCATATCACGTCGACATCGTTGAACCCCAGGGATCGCCCTCCTGGGCCCAATTCAGCGCGGCGGGCAGCCCAATAGACTTATGAGTGACCCATTATCCAGACACTGGGTCGCACCCCATCTGGGAATAAAATGCAAACAGTTAGACAATAACCGACAATCAAAGGAAATTAACCGATGTATTACCAAAGCTGCTCCCGTATTATGATAGTACTAAAAACAACCCAAATTTTTTATAGCAATAAGTCAGGCCTGATGTATCTATTAAAACAGCGAGATCTCCATCTACCCACCCTTTGAATTTCTGATTCGAACAAACCCGCTCTAGATGCTTCTGTTGCTGCGCCTATTCGAAATGAGTGAGTCCCAAATTCTGCTGCGGGCATTCCAACCATTGACAACGTACGTCTCAATATAGCTAAAAATTGGCCCGACACTAGTGGAACCCCATTTTCATGTACGAAAAATTGAGAACCATCCTTCCTAACTCGCGTGTAATTCAAAATTAGCATTAACGGGCATATGTCCTTGTTGATGGCAAATATAGGGAACCAAGTTCCCCTACCTTCTTGATCAGTTTTGGATTTACGTATTCTAATCCTTAGACCGTCGTTGCAAATCAGAATGTCCTCCCGCCTAAGGCCACCCGGTTTATTCAAAGCAGTAGGAACAATCTCACTGACCCGCATGGCCCCAAAAAATGCTAGGCCAAACGCCGCTGATGTTAGCGCAGCTTCGTATTTGGAATCGCAAACAGAATCCGTTGCCTTAACCAAGTTCACTAACAAATCAAAGGATATAGGACGCCTGTTATCACCGTGCTTATTTGCTCGTCGCCAACCTTTCAGTATCTGGCTAACCAGAAAATGTTTCGTGGAATCCGGCCAGCCTCGCAGCTTGAAATGGAACGCTAGCGCAGACATACGATTGCGCACCACTGAACCCGACACTCCCATAGCATACATCTTGGATAAGAACCCCATTGTCACCTGCATTCGAGCCTCCTCTGAAGACCCCACTGGTTTTCCTTCTGCTAAAAAGCACCACTCCTCCCACACCTTACCATATGCTTTCCAGGTTGACGGGGCTATCGAAGATCGTATTAGCGGCATCAGGTCCCCAGGACATCCCAGATCGACTGTGGGCATTCCACCTCCTCCAAGGGCTCCTGAATGCGCCGTCCCAGTACATCCTGCGAGTGAGACCCAGTTAGTAACTCAGACAACTTCTCATTGCTGACGATTAGTGCGTTCGCTTTAAACCAAACATTAAATGTTAAACATTTCAATACTATGAACCTAATTAGGTCTAACACCAACGATGAAGGAGATGCTAGGTAGTTGATGGCATGAGCCCCGCTAACGGTTTTAAGGTGAAGACGAATACGCTTGTTGGCCAATTGTGAACCCCAGATTTCCATGGCCACTGCCACCGGAAGGAGGTCAATCAGGGTTGGCTCTGCGTGCCAATTCCTGTGAACCCATAAAGCAGGCCAATTCGCTGAACACAATTTGTTACCCAGACGAATGCTGAAACCAGTGTGGCTTGACGCCGCAAAAAAACAAACCCATGTCCTCATTTGAGCATTCTGACTCCTGAAAGCAAGTCCTACCATTGTAGTTGTTGAGGAACAGCTTCCATATGTTTAAATCAGAACGTAGATGTGCTGTAATCCTGATTCTATGGTGGCTTTGTTTCACTCCTCTCGTGGCTATCATTAATCTGCGCGAGAAGATCCTGCCCGCTGGCATGACCCTACAGGCAAAATTCAAGGAGCCAAGCATTGACTGCATTTGCGTCAATGTGACTTTACCAACCGAAATACTTCCGCTAATGAGTTCCAGCAGTTTCTTAATTTTCTCCATCGGCAACCTAAATTCCATGGCGACCGAATCGATTTCGATCCCGAGGAATGTGATCACTGATACTGGCCCAATCATTTTTTCAGGGGAAAGTGGGACCCCGAAATGTTCCATGGCATCTTTGAATTGGGCTAGGGTTGTGGAGCAAACATCTGATCCAGCTGGACCAACTATCAAAAAGTCATCGAGATAGTGCATGATGGCGGTTTGCCGAGTGATTTTGCGAGCAACCCATTCTAAAAACATACTAAATAATTCGAAATAAAAACAGAAAATAGAACACCCCATGGGAAGACATGTGTCATAATAGTATAGATCCTCAAATTTAGCTCCCAGTAGGTGGTGACAGTCCGGGTGTACCGGAAGCAGCCGGAACGCGGATTCTATGTCCGATTTTGCCATAAGGGCCCCCGGGCCCGCGCTTCTGACTAAGTCGATCGCTTTGTCAAAGGAAATGTAAGTGACGGCAGTAGTGTATAATCCATAGGTTTCGTCAAACTCAATCTGACAGGTGCCCCGCCCCTATCAAAGTGTATCAAAGTGTGTAACCCCTCCCCTCCTCCTGTCAGCCAGCTGACCCTGAGGCTGGCTGATTTCCCCTTTTGATATCGTTTATATAACACATGTTTATAATTATAGCCTAGTCGTGTATTTATTTTACACGTGGTTTATAACACCTTTCTCATTTGTTTTATATTAGATTTTATACGTAGCCCGAGTTTGATTCTGCAAGCTGTGTTTTATTCAGTGTATTCATATAGTGCAGAACTTATAACACACCAAGCTGTTTATTTGTGGTCCTACAGAACATTAACTAAATGGTAGGGTTATTTGCGGGTCAGAGGTTTATAAAGCCTAGGTCAATTGCTGTTGTAATCGCTTTACCAATAAATGTTTATTTACACAAACAGAAAAGTTATTGTGGCCTGTAGCTGTCTATTTGTTTTTTGTATTCGCTTCCTTAGAAAACTTATTTGTAATTCTACTGAACATTAACAGTAAATTGTAAGCTGTGTTTATTCACAGTGTAGCAGATTTTCTCCTACAGAAAAGTTATTGTGTCCTGTAGCTGTCTATTTGTTTTTGTATTCGCTTCCTTAGAAAACTTATTTGTGTTTCGACGGATCATTAACAGTAAATTGTAAGCTGTGTTTATTCACAGTGTAGCAGATTTTCTCCTTGTGGCTGCCTTATATACACAAACAGAAAAGTTACTGGACAACTTATTTTATATATATATATATATATATATATATATATATATATATATATATATTATGCACCAATGTTGCAACACAAGCTATAATATGACCCAATGTTACAACACAAGTAAGAAGCGGCGTGTTTTATACGAATATAAAACAAAGACACGATATTGTAAAAAATTTAAAAAGATTTATTTCTCACAATAAAACAACAGCTCAAAGACATTTCAATACTATAAAATTCCAGGAAGCACATTTTAAGTTAGCTAACAGCATGATGCTGACAAATGCATCTTTGCGGAATCTGATAACGACACGATGAACAAAGGACTGCGCCTGAAAATCTTGATGTCACAAAACCTGATACGGTTCGATCATTATTCTGCAAGTCAGACGTGAAATTTTGTAAAACCTTCTTAAATGGAAAGCCTCGAGCTAAATGGTATAATACATATATGCAATAATGACCGCATACACGGCTATACAAATCTTGAATTTGTGCGCTCTGATAACAATAAGAATAACAATTCTTGTTCAGGAATGTCACAAAAGCGCGTGGAAAGATAATATTATCCGCACGGAAGCCGTAACTGTCAAAAAATATGCCCGTCTTATCGTCGCAGAGTACGATTAATATCCAGTGGCGACCAGCTTGATTCGCCGGGTCTGATTCGCCGGGTCTGTATTCACAATATATGCCGCGGGTCTCTGAGTCACTCTTTCTTCCGGAAGCAAATCACACGGAAACACACCGGCGAATATGCGGTCTGTATAATTATCGGACCGCCTACAACTGTAAGCTGCAGACTGTCCATCGTTGCTTAATTAAAATCGTACAAGATCTCTCGCCTGTTATTAATTTCCAGAATGGTGTGGTTGACTGCAAAGACAATCATATTTATCGTGTGGGGTGTCGCTATCGCAAAGCGGACTTCAGCACGCAGATTACCTGTTTTAATGAGCGAGAAATGGCCTCCAGGCTCTTGATCAGGCGATAAATCAAAAGCAAATAGCGTGAAGCCAGCCATAAATTCTTCACGATCTATCGCCATGGCACAATCAGCCTTTTGCTTGCCCGATATATGGGCAAGCGCCATATATTCTCTGATGGCTAAATCAGCATTAAAATTAGGATTATAAGGCCTCGCGGGTATCTGCTGACCATCCAGATATAATGCCGCGTGGTTGACGTGGTAGTGGTGAAAGTCCAGTGGGTTTTTTGTATAAGAACCGCTGAAGCCCTCATTATCTACAAACCCCAATATAACAGTTTTTGGTATCTGTCCTAGGAAGAGGTTCTCGTGGTTCGTGATCCGTGTCCCTGCGGCGATGCTGTACACTTTCAGGCATGTTCGGTCAACAGCGTACTTGGCTGTTGCTGCTAGGAGGGCCTGGCTGTGGCCGATTCGGACAGCCGGTGATACCTGCACTCTTTTCACATAGAGAGCCGCCTGCGAGATTTGTACCTTCAGCGGCTCGGCTTCTGCGGACATGAGGCAGAAAGTATCCTTATTTCTTGACAGCTTAACCTTAAGGTCAAGACCGTTCAATATTAACTTTGGCTGGTTAAATATATCCCCAAAAATGGGCCCCAAAAGATCGATGGGTTTTGAGCGAGAAGCGGCACTGGCTCTTTTGATAAATCCCGCATTTGCGCCATCCAGGCGCCTGTCATTATGATGCCCCGCAGTGTCTTTATAGAACAAACCGGCTGTAAATTGTGATGCCAGCGTCTGTGAACTGTAATTTAAAAGGGTCTCTATGTACGCTCTATAGCTGTAGAGATTGTCCGATTGTGAGATAAGTCGGTCTCCCAGAGTAATATCGACCTGGTTAAAAAGAGTGGCTAGAGGGCAGTTTATGAGCGCCACACGCGCACCATCGGCGATGGCCGTATTATCCTGCTTCACGATGCGACAGCTTATGTACAGCAGCGTGTTGTTCAGATCATAATAATAATCACCGCTACCAGATATGTAAAACTCCAACGGTCCATTGTCTGACAGAGCAGCAACCGGCTGTACTTCTACAAATAGAGATTTCTCGATACTTGTTTGAGTCGGTGGTACGGCAAAAATATCCAGTTCAGATTTTGCGCACTCTACAGAAGCGTCATGCAGGAAAGCCATGGTAACTGATTAGAAGATGTCGTCCGCAGAGCGTCTTACTCGTTTCTGACGGGGCCGTCTCTTGGATGTAGTTTTATTCATGAGCATCGGCGGTAAAGGAGGGCAAACGCGCCGCTTTCTTTTTTGGGCTTTTTTAGCGACATAGATTATCCCAGAGCCGTCTTGCTGTGTTGGCGTATTTATCCTTTTCATAAGGGCCGTCGATGCTGATGTCACGGCATCTGCAGCGATGTTCCGGGCAGCCGTCCGAACGTGTGGTTTTACTAATTCTAAGCCTTTTCTGAAAAGCGGAACGGCGCGCCGAAATAAGCCTTTAAATAGCCCTGCCAGGCCAGAGCCATACATGTACTCGCTCCCGCGGAATCCCTCTTGCCCGTGCCCCGACTGGGCAGTATAGTAGCGGGCATAAACAGCAGGATCTCCATACACCCTTTGAGACAGCATTTTATCGTGTCAATGCTGACGAGGTCTAAAATGTAATCGCACTATACACTTTCCGTATCTGAATTTAACCGGCGTGCCCTGGTCCGACATGACTGTAATGTTTATGGAGTCAAAGTGTTGCTTGCACAGCGGTATGTAATCGGGCCGTGAGTAGCGCACCGTGACAATATCATTATCATCGCCGCTAACTTCTACGGTTCGTAGCAGTTGAACGTAACTGTCACCTACAAGTTGATGTTGAATTATATCAGTGTATACAAAAAGCGAATAAAAACCAGCCTTTGAATCGGGGTAAAAGCGGCGATTCCACGGCATTAAAGCAACGGGGGAGTCATCGACGGTCTGCAGTCCGAAAATAAATTTTAGCTTAGTACCCAGAGCAAACTGTATAGGTGATGGGTCGGACAGGATCACCTCACGGCGTAGCTCATCATACCGTATTCTGTAGGCAGGCGTAGATAAATACAGCGCTTCTATTCAGGCATTGACCGCGCCAACTAGCTTAGGAATGGACGAGTAAAATCCTGATTTTATGTGATACTGTACTAACGGTTCGCCGTGTTTAGCCGCGTAGAAGCTCCCTTCAAAAGCATCAAACGTGTTCCACGTATGGGGGTACTGTATTTCCGTTAACGCCACCTCATAATCTGCTGAAAGACGAACGGCCCGCGCTAACTTGGTATTGTACTCCGATATTGTGTTTTCAGGGTAGATTTTAATTGACGAATTACTGGGTAATGTCACGAAAAACGAGCCCGCTTCCATGGTTATATATCTGTCAACTCCGAGGCCGGGATCCAACTATTGAATTTTTCGGGGTAGCCCAGCCATTTGACAAAGCAGTGACTCACACCCCTGACACGTTTTTTTCTCAAAATTTTTTCTACTCTGTAGACAAGATCCTCATCCATAGGTATTTTTTGCAGCTCTTCCTTATAAAATGACCCCTCTACAGCCTCCCCGGCTAAATCACTGATTTTATAAAGGGGCTTATGAAATTTATTGGAGACGGCGGTAATTAAAAAAATCTCTTCGCTGTACGTCTTCTCATAGCCCTTACAGAAGGGCGATTTATAGCGCGATATTCTCACATGAGAGCCAACCGTTAAAGACGGTTTAATCGGTTTATTAGTAATAGTAGAACTGTAAATATTGCGCCAGATTTGCATCACGTTTCTCTCTGACACAGACGCGGGACTACAGCGGATCGTTGAGTGGTACGTATGGTTGTAGCTATGCAGCAAATCCGGTAAAATATCAATATACCTAAAGGTATTATGATGCGTAAGATAGCGCCACATACGGGTTTTTAATGTGCGATTAAAACGCTCGACCATAGCGGCTTTTACATCATTGTTTGTAAAAATGTGATGAATATTATGCGTATTACATAGTTGCTTGAGTGATGAATTTATAAATTCTTTGCCGCGATCCGTCTGCAGTTTCTTCGGTATGCGCTTATCATTTTGAAATATTAATTCGAACGATCTGGCGACACTAGCGCCTGTCTTGTTTGTCAAGGCCACGCACCATGCGTATCTCGATAGAACATCAATCACCGTCAGGATGTATTTGACATTATCATTTTCCCTTGAATAGTCAATTAAACTTACGAGATCCGCCTGCCACTGCGCATCAATGGCCGAGACGTAAATTTTATTTGTCAAAAAGCGTTTTCTAGCAGGCTTGTGTAGCGTGTAGGTGTCTTGCTTATTC
Source organism: Ranitomeya imitator (assembly GCF_032444005.1). Lineage (NCBI taxonomy): Eukaryota > Metazoa > Chordata > Amphibia > Anura > Dendrobatidae > Ranitomeya > Ranitomeya imitator. The sequence continues at coordinate 567,920,187 of NC_091287.1, read as the reverse complement.
AACCAAGCAATCACATCAGATTTCTTTATTCCGCGCTCTCTTGCAGCTCTAAATAATTTGTCAATACCAGAGAATGATCTGGGAGCCTTGCTTGTAAAATATTGTTTTTCTAATATGGCATCATACGATTTAGACGTCATGATTGATTAAAATGATTGTGGCTCGTTAATCAACAGCCTGTTTCTTTCAGAAATTCAGATGTATAAAAATTCCTGTTTTAATCCGGCTATATCATGCGTGAGTTAATGCATGCATTAATTGCATGTATGGTTGTGTTCTGGGTGTTAACAGAAGGCGTGTGATGGGCGTAACTGGGTGTGTTTTTGGGTGTTAACAGGTGAGTTGTTTTCTGACACCCAGGATAAATACAGCTGGCTGTACCACCACAGTACAACAGACATCCACCAGAAGCCAGACTAGACTAAAAAGCAGAGCTATTCTAAATGTAAGTATATAAGACAGTTGTCTTATTATTCGCAAATGCTTAATTATATTTAACTATGCATCTCTAAAACCATAATTAAGGATGTTATTTGTTTAATAAGTGTTATACTGGAGGATAGCTGCATATTTAGTTTTACTGCATAAACCATATTTGTGGTCCATAATTAATATAGAAAGACTTATCCGCGGGCAGCTATTATAACATAATTTATGTAATACAGTAGTTAATAACTGTTAATATGCCCTAACTAGCGTATGCAGCGCTTACTTACTACCTGTGTTTTATTTAACATAGACATATTTATAGTCATATTTATACAGTAGCGGTATATTTAGTGGCGCTGTATAATATAGTTTTACTGCATAAACCATATTTGTGGCGCATAATTAATATAGAAAGACTTAGCCGTATTACCCATGATTTGCTTAGTATAAGCATATTTATACACGGGACGCAGTTTTATTTGTTGGGGTATATAAATGAGTTTGACGAGTGGTGTTGTGTGGTTAATATAGATTGCACAAAAAATTTACACAGCTAATTTATTTTAGATGGAATCCCAAAATTTTTCGGCTTTTTCCAGTCAAGTTGAGGATTCGGTAATAGGTATGTTTCAAGATTTATATACATGTATCTGCTAGTGTCCCATTCTAAGTAAGGACTGTTTTTATATATTATCTTTATATTGTTTATTCTTTCTTGTTTAAGATGAATTTATCAGGAACATCCCCGATAATGTAGATGAATTTACCAGGAACATCCCCGATAATGTAGATGAATTTACCAGGAACATTACCGATGATGTAGATGAATTTATCAGGGACTTCAGCGATGATTTTTTAATCGGCTTCAGCGTGCCTACTCTGGAGTGTGATACACCTGGAGCTGAGTATAGTAACACTAATGCAGGTGACGCTGCTGTGTGGGATTTGACTCAGGACATCATAGGTGCGTTGTGTGTCTGCGTGTATGTGTGTGTGTGTGTGTGTGTGTGTATATAGCTTTTAAGTATTTAGACGTGTAAATATATATATATTAATTCTTTACAGATGTCGACATGTTTCCAGAACCAACCACCTCGGAACACAATCAGATGACTGTTGAGGAACTGATGTACCAGACCCCCACACCGAGAAACAGCCCTGTTTCTAGAGCCCCTAAAAAACAGCTCGGACCGGCGGGCAAGAAAGGAAAAGGTAATCGTGTGAAAAGTTTTCGCACAACCGCTCTGAGAAAATCCACCACGCCTCTACTAAGTCCTATATCTTTATTTATAGCTTGTAAACTGAAGCCTAGAAGAATTTTCACAAAAGAGAATATACCGGAGCTAATGGAGAGCCTCGCAGAAGCTATAGAAGACGCCCCGGCAATCATTCACCACACATCGCTAGCCCGTAAGTGTATATTTTGGTATACATGCACAGTCTCTGTACAATCAATGATACACGTGCTTCACCATTGAGATCCAGGGCACACACATATCTGACACATGTATAATCTTTCCTGCAGCTAAGCGCAGCGGCCTGCGTCGGTCTCACACATATCTGACACATGTATAATCTTTCCTGCAGCTAAGCGCAGCGGCCTGCGCCGGTCTCGCACATATTTGACACATGTATAATCTTTCCTACAGCTAAGCGCAAAGTCATGAGAAAAACACCTCCAGCACCTCTACAGCCGCTACAGATCACCGAGAATGGCGCAGTACCAGCGTGGTCGGCGATACAGACGGCTAATGGAGCTGTTAGAGCATATCCGCTATCACCGATCTGCGTGGTGCAGGACGCAGGAAACCCTGTGCCGTCGGACCATCGTGAAATACTCCATTCAAGCACCGGACAGCCATCGACAATCCGTGTGAATGACCCCGCGCTACTATATCCAGAAGTGGTCGAGGCACCCCGAAAACATAAGCGGAAAACAAAACATGTTACAGAGCCACCAACCGCATCCTGCGCTGTGGGTGCAACAGCCACGATGACTCGTGAAGAGTATGATCGCGAGATTGATCAGCTCGCTGATGGTAAGCAACCATCCGTAGAACCGCTCATTATACGTATGTCCCACACTATGCAACCGTCAGCGCCATGTGTAACGGGTCCTGCTAATTCCTCTGGGGTCGGACCCTCAGGACCCTCTAATTTGGGTGACATATCTCATGTCTGTGTATCTAACTCTGTTAATGTTAAGAAACGGTCAAAGAGGTCGCGGCCGGCTGATGTTAAGGGGTGTAAAGAGCTTAAGGTGTGTAAAAAGCCACGGATTCATGCGCCAGCTATAGATCTGCCGCATGAATACCGCAGCTGGGGCCCCGCTGAAATGCTTGTGTTTCAGGAACACTTCGTCCGCTACTTACGCTACAAACGCTGGGTCCCCAAAATAATGTTTTTTTGCGATACTTTTGAAAAATTATTATCAACACAAAGACCAACACAGGCTAATAAGTCCGAACTATACGCACTTCGGAGCCTGCTGCTGGATGGCGAGATAACAACTACAGCGACCCCATTATGACTAGATATGGTCGGCTACGGCATGCATAAACCACCTAAACTAACACTACCCAGGTATAATAGGGCTAGAGTTATAAAGAGGGCTCTAAAATTGTTGGTCAGCGCTAGACGGGCGCTATGCTCTAGGAGGCGTCGTGGTGACATGTGTCCTGCAATGCCTCTACAGACACCACAGACGTCGTCACAAGAGTCAGAACACCAAACACATAGTCCAGGCAGCTCTGCAGATGCCGCACATGCATCTACACAAAATTCACAAGCCTCAGACGCTGCCGCTGCTGGTAATGTGCGGCGCCCCGATCATACAGTATTTTTGCAACACATCCATCATCATGAAAGAGCCCTCCGCAATTTCAACGGCCATATACATACAGATCATTTTAGATTTGTAAATTTGGAGCGTGTACGATCATTTGAAGAGGGCGTGAATATTGTTCATGAAGGCATTCAGGCATTACTGGATAGAATCATCAGGGACATTGAACCTGGCGACTTTGTACAGTTAAGGTTTGATGCCGGCGATACTTTAGACCCTATTTTCACTACAAAACAAACCCGTGAAGATTTTAATTCCGAATCTTTTTTAAATGCTGTTGCCAGCGCACTTCAAAGTAACGCTGAATGCATATCATCCAATTCGCTAAAGCTAGTCGTCACCATCATTAAAAACCGACGCGGTGGTGTAAAAAGGCGCTTGAAATCTATAGCGAGCAGTCAGATCATTAAACAAAAGAGACAATGGCTGTATGATTTTAACAATTACATGACAAATCTGTGTTTGGCTGCTAGTGTGTGCGCCCTGATGGACGAGACGGATGTCGCTGATGGTGTTTTACTGAGCCGCTCTAAAAACATACACGCAGCACTGGGCATCCCTGATGGGCAATTAGTGAGTTTTAGCGACATCCCGGCATTTGAAAAATATTTGCGGGTCACCATTAAAGTACTGTGCTATAGTCAGGGCGATTGGCGCTACTTTGAGAGCGGTAATACAGCTAATGGCAAAACAGTATTCATATTGTTCCATGATAATCACTACTACGGGATCAAAAATATGAAGGGTTTTATCGGTGCTGATTACTTTTGTGAGCTCTGCAATTCAGTGTTTCACCACAAGAACAACCACTCCTGTCAGTATTTGTGTAAAACCTGTCAGAGAGAGAATTGCGTAGAAAGCGGTGCCGACCAGCAGCCCAGATGTCCTGTTTGCAGAGTTTATTGCCGCTCGAGCGTGTGCCTAGATTATCACAAACAATTGGGATTAGGCGACCCGGCATTCTGCAGACTTAAAACATTTAGTGATAAATGCAACCGTTTTGTTCCCAGAAATAGCGAAACAGAGCATAAATTTAATGGTTTGCGCTGTCCTGTATGTCGCAGACATATAAATAAATTCGATGCCCATCTTTGTTACATGCGGAGGTATGTAGCACAGGATGAGTCCGATTGTTATATCTTTTATGATTTTGAATGTATGCAGGAGACAGGCACGCACGTCCCGAATTACATTTATGCTACAACGCTGTATGGCCGCCCCTCCTGGGAGTTTGAGGGCGATACCTGTACACATGACTTTGTACAGTTCTTTACAAGCGGTACATTTTCAGATCATACATTTATTGCCCACAATGGTGGAAGATACGACGCATACTTTATTGTTAAGGAACTGATTTCTGAAAAACTACAAGTACAGTTGATAACCCAAGGTGGTCGTCTCTTGTGTGTGTCGCTACCCGATTTGTCTATAAGGTTCATAGACTCTCTAAATTTTATCCCCATGAAACTCAGTAAATTACCACAGGCCATGGGCTTTTCAGGAGGCAAAGGACATTTTCCACACTTTTTCAATACCCGAGAAAACCAAAACTATGTAGGTCCCATACCTGATGTAAAATATTATGGGGTGGAGTACATGTCACCTGGTGAGAAGGTAGAGTTCCTGGAGTGGTATGAGACACAGGTAAATACAACTTTTGACTTCAAGGCCGAGCTAAAATCTTATTGCAAACAAGATGTTGAAATTTTGAGACCCGCCTGCGAGATCTATAGAGAGCGTATTATGCAGATGACGCAGAAAAATGTTAAAAAATACTGTAAGCGTCAAAAGCAAAGGATTGTAGTGAGCAGATGTGTTGATCCTTTTCAGCTCATCACCCTGGCCTCGGTGTGTATGACGATGTACCGGTTTAAATTTCTTCCAAAACAGACAATCACCATTTTACCTGGTGATAATTATCACAAGGCAAAAAAGCACTACTCGACACCCGCTATACAGTGGCTCATGTATGTAGCCCACTCTGAGAACATCGACATACAGCACGCTTTGAGAGGCGGCGAAAAACAGGTCGGGAAGTATTTTCTAGATGGCTATGCCTATGTTAGCGGCCAGCACATAGCCTTTGAATTTCAGGGGTGTTTTTACCACGGATGTCCCGTGTGCTATAATGAAAATGACACAAATAAGGTCACACGTACGTCCTACGGCCAGTTATATTACACCTTTTTAGCTAAAAAGCGTTACTTACAGTGCTGCGGGTACACAGTAAGACTGATGTGGGAACATGAGTGGAATGAAATGGTTGAAAATGATTCTAACCTTCAATAATTTCTCCACCAGATGGAATTCCCCGTTCCTTTAGACCCCCGTGATGCGCTTTATGGCGGCCGAACTAACGCCATTAAGCTCTATCACCATCTGGAAGAAGGGGAGACTTTACACTACTACGATTTCACCAGTCTGTACCCCTTTGTAAACAAAACTAAAACATACCCTGTAGGCCATCCAGACATCATCTACGACAATTTTGGATTCATTAAAAAATACTTTGGCATTGCTAGAGTCAAGGTCTACCCGCCGAGAGATTTATTTTTTCCAGTTCTACCGGTAAAACTCAACAAAAAATTAATGTTCCCCCTTTGCTACACATGCGCTGCATATTCCCAGGCAGATATTTGTGCCCACAGTGATGAAGAACGGGCGCTGACAGGCACCTGGTGCACTATAGAGCTCGAGATGGCGATAGAAAAAGGGTATCGGATTGCTCACATCTACGAAATATGGCATTTTCCTAAAACCACTGATGATCTGTTTGCGCCTTACATTAAATTACATCTTAGGGATAAGCAGGAAGCCTCTGGTTATCCTAGCTGGTGCACTGATGACGCCAAGAAACGGCAGTACATTGACTCTTTTCTTGAAAAAGAAGGCGTCCAATTACGGCCTGAAAATATAGCTGTCAATCCTGCCAAGCGACAGATCTCCAAGCTTTTCTTAAATTCTTTATGGGGAAAGTTTGCTCAGAGATCTAATCTATCATGTACCAGCATTGTTAGGGATCCAGATGAACTTTTTAAGTATTTGTTCCTGCCTTACTATGACATTTCGATGTTACATTTCCTTGATGATGACACCGCAACCATTAACTGGAAATATGCAAAAGGCCACCACACACTCAACAAAAACACAAACATTTTTATAGCGTGTTTTACAACAGCGTATGCTCGGTTACAGCTCTATTCGCTGCTGGACCGGCTGCAGGAGCGGTGCCTTTATCACGACACAGACTCAGTTATTTTTGTACAGAGAGATGGTGAGTGGCAACCGCCTTTAGGCGATTACCTGGGGGAGCTGACCAGTGAAATACCCGATGGTACACACATCACAGAATTTGTATCCGCGGGCCCCAAAACTTACGGCTACAAACTCAACACCGGTAAAACTGTCTTAAAAGTTAAGGGGATAACACTAAATGTTGGTAACTCTCAATCTATTAATTTCAACAGTCTGAAAGATCTAGTTCTGGACTACCCGCGCAATTCTGCCGCAGAAACTCAGAAACGTATTGTCGTACAGCAGGCGTCCATTGTGAGAAATAAAAAGTACTGGGATATTGAAACAAGGCCATTACGCAAAACAAAAAAGTGCGTTTATACAAAGCGCCGACTATTAGACGATTTCACAACATTACCTTTTGGGTATTAGTCGAGTATTGTGATGGATACGCGTCTGCAGCACCCTTTCTCTTGCATTCTAGCAGGCCCGTCTAATTCTGGAAAGAGCTATTTTGTAAAACAGCTGCTATATAATATTGAAGGTAATTTTTCTCAGAAACCTGATAATATTGTATGGTTTTATTCGTGTTGGCAAAAACTATATGATGAAATCTCTCTCTCTTTTCCCCACGCCAGATTTGTGGAGGGTCTGCCGAATACATTCGTAGATGACGAATTATTCCCACCGGAGAAGGTGAATTTGGCGATTGTTGATGATCTCATGGAGAGTGCTAGTGAGAATTGTGAGATAGAAAAAGCCTTTACCAAGTATGTGCACCACAGAAATCTCAGCATTTTCTACCTGGTGCAAAACATATTTTGTCAGGGCAAGAAAAGCCGTACGATAAATTTAAACACAAAGTACATGGTGCTTTTTAACAACCCCCAAGATAAATTACAAATTTTAACTCTAGCTCGTCAGATGTATCCCGGAAAAACACGTTTTTTCCTAGAAGCTTTTGAGGATGCCACGCGGGAGCCTTACGGGTATTTGCTTGTAGATTTGCGAGCTAATACGCCTGAGGATCTGCGTTTAAGGACTGGGTTGTTTCCACCCGCGTTTCCGGCTGTCTATGTTCAAAAGAAAAACACTTCTAAAAAGTGAATTTTACCCGCTATCAGACATTCTACGCTGTGTGCATTGTGCTGTAAAGATGTCTGAGAGGCTCCGGCGTAACTGGGCTCTCTTAAAAACCCTAGTGAAAGCAACCCCCGCTGTCAGAAAGTCTATTTTGCGCGATGCAAGCAATGATTTAATTACAGCCATAGGCGAGATTGCTTTAAATATCTTAAAAGGCAGGATTCCGCTGAAAGAGCGCCAAAAAGGTATATTAAAGAAGTGGCGTAAAGCTATAAGAACCCTGAGCGACAGATCTCAGCCCATAAAGAAAAAGAAGCGACTACTAAAACAGACCGGCGGGTTTATCAGCCCTCTTTTAGCTTTTGCAATTCCAATAATAACAAGCCTGATCGCCGGAAGATAATGAAGCATGCAGCGAAAATGTATCTAGTCCCCAAACAGGAGCTAGACAAACTAAGACCCGGTACTACAGATAACATACGCGACAGTGTTATTCGACGCCTTGATGGTGAAATTAGCGACATTTTACAGCGTCGTGACATTCCCGATGATGTGAAAATTTAAATGTATAGCTCTGTGCTACAACGCTACTTGGTACATACAAGGCTCAGCTCAAAAGAAGTAACGGCTTTAAATCTCGTTAGCCCTCCTGATCCTGGTCAGCAGCAATTGCCAAATACTGACTCTGATAAAAATCATGAGATCGCTGAAATTGTCGGACATATAAACCAAAGATATAAAAAGAATGCTGAATTTTTACTAAACAGGCTGCTGCAGAATAAAAATGTCACAGCATGGAATAATAATGCTGAATTTATTTTCAAAGGATCCGTAATACCCGGGTCTAACTTACTGGATTTGGTACGTAGTACAACGCAGAGCCATGCTCTGAACAGTAGAAATTTACCGCCGGGTTGGGATTCATTTATGCAGGCTATGGCCGAGCTAAATATGCCGTCTACAGTTGTGGGTAACCCCGCTACTAGGAAGCTTTTAGATGAATTAAAAATTACCAACAGTGAGACACGCTCTGTATCTACACCGCTGAAGTTAGCGGCGGCTCCCCGTACAATTCAATCTTTACATTCCCCGTCATTAGGTACCACACGTGGAACTTTGCTACCTAAAAAAAGGTCTCTACCGATGCTACAAACCATGTGGCTCACGATGTAAAGAATGTACTGGCTAAAATGCTGTACTTGCCTTGTAACGATATATTAATTATTTTGTAAGAAGTGTAATTGTTCATTGTACTATTTAATGTTTTTACTTTTTATATTCTGTAAGAATTTTATAGTATTGAAATGTCTTTGAGATGCTGTTCTATTGTGAGAAATAAAATTTTTTTTTACATTTTTACAATATCGTGTCTTTGGTTTTTTATTCGTATAAAACACACCGCTTCTTACTTGCGTGTGTTGTAACATTGGTGCATATTATATATATATATATATATATATATATAAAATAAGTTGTCCAGTAACTTTTCTGTTTGTGTATATAAGGCAGCCACAAGGAGAAAATCTGCTACACTGTGAATAAACACAGCTTACAATTTACTGTTAATGATCCGTCGAAACACAAATAAGTTTTCTAAGGAAGCGAATACAAAAACAAATAGACAGCTACAGGACACAATAACTTTTCTGTAGGAGAAAATCTGCTACACTGTGAATAAACACAGCTTACAATTTACTGTTAATGTTCAGTAGAATTACAAATAAGTTTTCTAAGGAAGCGAATACAAAAAACAAATAGACAGCTACAGGCCACAATAACTTTTCTGTTTGTGTAAATAAACATTTATTGGTAAAGCGATTACAACAGCAATTGACCTAGGCTTTATAAACCTCTGACCCGCAAATAACCCTACCATTTAGTTAATGTTCTGTAGGACCACAAATAAACAGCTTGGTGTGTTATAAGTTCTGCACTATATGAATACACTGAATAAAACACAGCTTGCAGAATCAAACTCGGGCTACGTATAAAATCTAATATAAAACAAATGAGAAAGGTGTTATAAACCACGTGTAAAATAAATACACGACTAGGCTATAATTATAAACATGTGTTATATAAACGATATCAAAAGGGGAAATCAGCCAGCCTCAGGGTCAGCTGGCTGACAGGAGGAGGGGAGGGGTTACACACTTTGATACACTTTGATAGGGGCGGGGCACCTGTCAGATTGAGTTTGACGAAACCTATGGATTATACACTACTGACGGCTGTTTCATCCCTGGGTATACCATCGTTAACCGACATACCATTGGGGTATGATAGGTGATGAATTAATCGGTATTTACCTGACTCTTTTTTGGGAACTATACCCAAGGGGGAAACCCGTAAGTTAGGAAAAGGTGGGGAATTGAAGGGACCGCGAAAGCGACCCAACCTGATTTCCTTGTCCAACTTCGCTGCTAGTACGTCAGGTAATTCCTTTGCGGATTGTAAGTTTGTGGCCGATTGTGGCTCCGGGGACCAATTAAATGGGATGAAGAACCCATATGAGAAACCGAAACGCAGTTGCCCCGCAGCCGCTTTATTGGGATATTTGTCCAGCCACGGCTCCATTCTTTTTACGCTCACTGGCGTCGTTAACCTCACCTGTAGAGGGATTTTTCCCGGAGTTAGCTTTTTGGGGTGGTCGTGTGCATTTTGCCACAGGGTGGGAACCTCCGCACGCTGAACACTCATGTCTATATTTACAGTGTCCTACATTAAATAACCAGCATGAACCTGGTCTACGCATGACTGTTGCTGCCGCGTTGTTACCGGACCCGGCAGCGGGCCCGTGAAAGGATTGGGTTGCTCTTTGCGCCATCATCAAGCGGAGCCACGAATCCGTGGCTTTCATACCCCAGCCTAATTGGGGGTTGGCGGCCAAGCGACGGCGGAAATCCTCATCATATTTCCACCATGCTGATCCCCCGTGTGCCTTATAGGAGTTGTAGATGCTATCTAGGTATATAAATAGCTCGGAGCACCTTTCGGGGTGCTTCTCCCCCATAACGCATCCCAGGACCGCAAACGCTTGCAACCAGTTATTGATGGTTTTTGCAACTTTTGGTTTACGTTCATATGTTTTTTCTCCCAACCGCCCCTGTGGCCGCACTTGCTGCTGCGTCTGAAATATTGGTGTTGGTTCTCTCCCCTCCCCATGCCCCGACAAAGGGGTACTCACCGATCGGTGCATTGGCCTCCGGACAGCTTACTTCCCGTGCCACGGGAGTCGACGGACCTTGGCGTTCCATGCGCTGTATGGACCTACGACGAGAGGACTCCTGCCTGTGTGACCTGCCTGAAGAACTATCAGATGAAGAAGGCGAGCGCCAACGCGAAGCTCCAGACCGTCTGCTACGTCGGCTGGACCTAGATCTATATGAACGCCGTTTGCTACCATGACGATCGCGCTTCCTATGCCTGCTTCTGCGATGCTCTCTAGGGGATGACGATGATGACGATGATGATCTGCGCGCGGGGCGGATACCCGCACTCTGTCTGCTATCCAGAGCCGGGGTGCCAGCACCCTGACTTGGGGCACGAACACCGGTTGCCATCAGTGATATTGACGCTGAGGCGTTCTGGTGTTCCCCTAATGCCGCCTGCGAGGGAATAATTTGCCCGCCCGGTATTTGTGAATACGGTGTGCTAAAAATAAGTGGGTAAGGTGGAAACTGTGAGTCGCCCCCTATACTAGTCTGGGAGTATGCACCGTGCTGACCTGATGCTAATATTATGTGGGGTGATCCCATGTTCTGCTGTGCTACCGCTGCCCCATCCTTGTCCCTGACAGTATTAGCATTAGCTTCCCCTGCGTTGCTTGAAAGTGGAGGAATACCTCCCTGCGGAGCCTCAGTCTCCTTTCCTGCCGTCCCTGAGTCCTGTGATGAAGCTGATGTTCCCTGAACTCCCCCCATGCTGTTTCTAGTTAGGTGCCCAGCTCTGGCTAATACTGCTGGCACCTGCAGTCCTGCACTCCCTCTTATTGTGCCTGGGGCAGAAGGGGGAATAAAGCTTATGTCGCTAGTCCCCGACTCTTGTGTCTCCCCCACCTGCTGCAGTTCACTTCCTCCCGTCCCGCTGGCGCCGAGAGCAGCAGGGGCGCGCGCACGAGAGCTGCGCGCGCTCTTTTTTGAAATCGCTGGCGGGCTCAGCCGTGCCGGAGGCCGGGTGGCTCTGCGAGAGCGCCGACCCTCCGGCGGCGCCGCCGTCTGCATTATGGCAGGGAAGGAGTCGCTCCTGGTCAGCAAAGCTGCTAGCCAAGCGCTGCCTTCCCTGCCAATCCTCTCCCTCACCGCACTCTCCAGCGGGTCCATCACACCGGCAGCCCAACAGGTCCGGGTCCTGGGATCGGATGTGATTCCGGCGCTTCCTGGTGCCAAGAGCAGGAGATAAGCCCCGCCCCCTTCTCGGGGAGTTAACCCCGTATTCATCCTTGCCTCACTCGATGGGAGATCTCTCACCAACAAGCGTGGAGAAGGCGCAGCAGTCAGGGGACAGCAGCATGAGCCGCAGTGTCCCAAACACTCCTCCTGTATTGTTAGCGCTGCGGCTTCACTCCTTCTCCTGCACCATTAGCGCGGTGGCTTCACTCCTTCTCCTGCACCATTAGCGCGGCGGCTTCACTCCTTCTCCTGCACCGTTAGCGCAGCAGCTTCACTCCTTCTCCTGCACCGTTAGCGCAGAGGCTTCACTCCTTCTCCTGCACCGTTAGCGCAGAGGCTTCACTCCTTCTCCTGCACCGTTAGCGTTGCGGCTTCACTCCTTCTCCTGCACCATTAGCGCTGCGGCTTCACTCCTTCTCCTGCACCGTTAGCGCTGCGGCTTCACTCCGCTTTTGCACCGTTAGCGCTGCGGCTTCACTCCGCTCCTGCACCGTTAGCGCAGCAGCTTCACTCCTCCTGTATTGTTAGCGCTGCGGCTTCACTCCTTCTCCTGCACCGTTAGTGTGGCAGCTTCACTCCTCCTGTATTGTTAGCGCTGCGGCTTCAGTCCTTCTCCTGCACCGTTAGCGCTGCGTCTTCACTCCTTCTCCTGCACCGTTAGCGCTGCGGCTTCACTCCTTCTCCTGCTCCGTTAGCGCTGCTTCTTCACTCCTTCTCCTGCTCCGTTAGCACTGCTTCTTCACTCCTTCTCCTGCACCGTTAGCGCTGCTTCTTCACTCCTTCTCCTGCACCGTTAGCGCTGCTTCTTCACTCCTTCTCCTGCACCGTTAGCGCTGCTTCTTCACTACTTCTCCTTCACTGTTAGCGCTGCGTCTTCACTCCTTCTCCTGCACCGTTAGCGCTGCGGCTTCACTCCTTCTCCTGCTCCGTTAGCGCTGCTTCTTCACTCCTTCTCCTGCACCGTTAGCGCTGCTTCTTCACTCCTTCTCCTTCACTGTTAGCGCTGCGTCTTCACTCCTTCTCCTGCACCGTTAGCGCAGCGGCTTCACTCCTTCTCCTGCTCCGTTAGCGCAGCGTCTTCACTCCTTCTCCTGCACCGTTAGCGCTGCGGCTTCACTCCTTCTCCTGCACCGTTAGCGCTGCGGCTTCACTCCTTCTCCTGCACCATTAGCGCTGCGGCTTCACTCCTCCCGTATTGTTAGCGCGGCGGATTCACTCCTTCTCCTGCACCGTTAGCGCTTCGTCTTCACTCCTTCTCCTGCACCGTTAGTGCGGCGGCTTCACTCCTTCTCCTGCACCATTAGCGCGGCGGCTTCACTCCTTCTCCTGCACCGTTAGCGCGGCGGCTTCACTCCTTCTCCTGCACCATTAGCGCTTCGTCTTCACTCCTTCTCCTGCACCGTTAGCGCGGCGGCTTCACTCCTTCTCCTGCACCATTAGCGCGGCGGCTTCACTCCTTCTCCTGCACCATTAGCGCGGCGGCTTCACTCCTTCTCCTGCACCATTAGCGCTTCGTCTTCACTCCTTCTCCTGCACCGTTAGCGCGGCGGCTTCACTCCTTCTCCTGCACCATTAGCGCTTCATCTTCACTCCTTCTCCTGCACCGTTAGCGCGGCGGCTTCACTCCTTCTCCTGCACCATTAGCGCGGCGGCTTCACTCCTTCTCCTGCATCGTTAGCGCAGCAGCTTAGTAACATAGTAACATAGTTAGTAAGGCCGAAAAAAGACATTTGTCCATCCAGTTCAGCCTATATACCATCATAATAAATCCCCAGATCTACGTCCTTCTACAGAACCTAATAATTGTATGATACAATATTGTTCTGCTCCAGGAAGACATCCAGGCCTCGCTTGAACCCCTCGACTGAGTTCGCCATCACCACCTCCTCAGGCAAGCAATTCCAGATTCTCACTGCCCTAACAGTAAAGAATCCTCTTCTATGTTGGTGGAAAAACCTTCTCTCCTCCAGATGCAAAGAATGCCCCCTTGTGCCCGTCACCTTCCTTGGTATGAACAGATCCTCAGCGAGATATTTGTATTGTCCCCTTATATACTTATACATGGTTATTAGATCGCCCCTCAGTCGTCTTTTTTCTAGACTAAATAATCCTAATTTCGCTAATCTATCTGGGTATTGTAGTTCTCCCATCCCCTTTATTAATTTTGTTGCCCTCCTTTGTACTCTCTCTAGTTCCATTATATCCTTCCTGAGCACCGGTGCCCAAAACTGGACACAGTACTCCATGTGCGGTCTAACTAGGGATTTGTACAGAGGCAGTATAATGCTCTCATCATGTGTATCCAGACCTCTTTTAATGCACCCCATGATCCTGTTTGCCTTGGCAGCTGCTGCCTGGCACTGGCTGCTCCAGGTAAGTTTATCATTAACTAGGATCCCCAAGTCCTTCTCCCTGTCAGATTTACCCAGTGGTTTCCCATTCAGTGTGTAATGGTGATATTGATTCCTTCTTCCCATGTGTATAACCTTACATTTATCATTGTTAAACCTCATCTGCCACCTTTCAGCCCAAGTTTCCAACTTATCCAGATCCATCTGTAGCAGAATACTATCTTCTCTTGTATTAACTGCTTTACATAGTTTTGTATCATCTGCAAATATCGATATTTACTGTGTAAACCTTCTACCAGATCATTAATGAATATGTTGAAGAGAACAGGTCCCAATACTGACCCCTGCGGTACCCCACTGGTCACAGCGACCCAGTTAGAGACTATACCATTTATAACCACCCTCTGCTTTCTATCACTAAGCCAGTTACTAACCCATTTACACACATTTTCCCCCAGACCAAGCATTCTCATTTTGTGTACCAACCTCTTGTGCGGCACGGTATCAAACGCTTTGGAAAAATCGAGATATACCACGTCCAATGACTCACCGTGGTCCAGCCTATAGCTTACCTCTTCATAAAAACTGATTAGATTGGTTTGACAGGAGCGATTTCTCATAAACCCATTCTGATATGGAGTTAAACAGTTATTCTCATTGAGATAATCCAGAATAACATCCCTCAGAAACCCTTCAAATATTTTACCAACAATAGAGGTTAGACTTACTGGCCTATAATTTCCAGGTTCACTTTTAGAGCCCTTTTTGAATATTGGCACCACATTTGCTATGCGCCAATCCTGCGGAACAGACCCTGTCGCTATAGAGTCCCTAAAAATAAGAAATAATGGTTTATCTATTACATTACTTAGTTCTCTTAGTACTCGTGGGTGTATGCCATCCGGACCCGGAGATTTATCTATTTTAATCTTATTTAGCCGGTTTCGCACCTCTTCTTGGGTTAGATTGGTGACCCTTAATATAGGGTTTTCATTGTTTCTTGGGATTTCACCTAGCATTTCATTTTCCACCGTGAATACCGTGGAGAAGAAGGTGTTTAATATGTTAGCTTTTTCATCGTCATCTACAACCATTCTTTCCTCACTATTTTTTAAGGGGCCTACATTTTCAGTTTTTATTCTTTTACTATTGATATAGTTGAAGAACAGTTTGGGATTAGTTTTACTCTCCTTAGCAATGTGCTTCTCTGTTTCCTTTTTGGCAGCTTTAATTAGTTTTTTAGATAAAGTATTTTTCTCCCTATAGTTTTTTAGAGCTTCAATGGTGCCATCCTGCTTTAGTAGTGCAAATGCTTTCTTTTTACTGTTAATTGCCTGTCTTACTTATAGGAAAAACCCAATGTGGCTAAACAAAGAAGTAAGACAGGCAATTAACAGTAAAAAGAAAGCATTTGCACTACTAAAGCAGGATGACACCATTGAAGCTCTAAAAAACTATAGGGAGAAAAATACTTTATCTAAAAAACTAATTAAAGCTGCCAAAAAGGAAACAGAGAAGCACATTGCTAAGGAGAGTAAAACTAATCCCAAACTGTTCTTCAACTATATCAATAGTAAAAGAATAAAAACTGAAAATGTAGGCCCCTTAAAAAATAGTGAGGAAAGAATGGTTGTAGATGACGAGGAAAAAGCTAACATATTAAACACCTTCTTCTCCACGGTATTCACGGTGGAAAATGAAATGCTAGGTGAAATCCCAAGAAACAATGAAAACCCTATATTAAGGGTCACCAATCTAACCCAAGAAGAGGTGCGAAACCGGCTAAATAAGATTAAAATAGATAAATCTCCGGGTCCGGATGGCATACACCCACGAGTACTAAGAGAACTAAGTAATGTAATAGATAAACCATTATTTCTTATTTTTAGTGACTCTATAGCGACAGGGTCTGTTCCGCAGGATTGGCGCATAGCAAATGTGGTGCCAATATTCAAAAAGGGCTCTAAAAGTGAACCTGGAAATTATAGGCCAGTAAGTCTAACCTCTATTGTTGGTAAAATATTTGAAGGGTTTCTGAGGGATGTTATTCTGGATTATCTCAATGAGAATAACTGTTTAACTCCATATCAGCATGGGTTTATGAGAAATCGCTCCTGTCAAACCAATCTAATCAGTTTTTATGAAGAGGTAAGCTATAGACTTGATCACGGTGAGTCATTGGACGTGGTATATCTCGATTTTTCCAAAGCGTTTGATACCGTGCCGCACAAGAGGTTGGTACACAAAATGAGAATGCTTGGTCTGGGGGAAAATGTGTGTAAATGGGTTAGTAACTGGCTTAGTGATAGAAAGCAGAGGGTGGTTATAAATGGTATAGTCTCTAACTGGGTCGCTGTGACCAGTGGGGTACCGCAGGGGTCAGTATTGGGACCTGTTCTCTTCAACATATTCATTAATGATCTGGTAGAAGGTTTACACAGTAAAATATCGATATTTGCAGATGATACAAAACTATGTAAAGCAGTTAATACAAGAGAAGATAGTATTCTGCTACAGATGGATCTGGATAAGTTGGAAACTTGGGCTGAAAGGTGGCAGATGAGGTTTAACAATGATAAATGTAAGGTTATACACATGGGAAGAGGGAATCAATATCACCATTACACACTGAACGGGAAACCACTGGGTAAATCTGACAGGGAGAAGGACTTGGGGATCCTAGTTAATGATAAACTTACCTGGAGCAGCCAGTGCCAGGCAGCAGCTGCCAAGGCAAACAGGATCATGGGGTGCATTAAAAGAGGTCTGGATACACATGATGAGAGCATTATACTGCCTCTGTACAAATCCCTAGTTAGACCGCACATGGAGTACTGTGTCCAGTTTTGGGCACCGGTGCTCAGGAAGGATATAATGGAACTAGAGAGAGTACAAAGGAGGGCAACAAAATTAATAAAGGGGATGGGAGAACTACAATACCCAGATAGATTAGCGAAATTAGGATTATTTAGTCTAGAAAAAAGACGACTGAGGGGCGATCTAATAACCATGTATAAGTATATAAGGGGACAATACAAATATCTCGCTGAGGATCTGTTTATACCAAGGAAGGTGACGGGCACAAGGGGGCATTCTTTGCGTCTGGAGGAGAGAAGGTTTTTCCACCAACATAGAAGAGGATTCTTTACTGTTAGGGCAGTGAGAATCTGGAATTGCTTGCCTGAGGAGGTGGTGATGGCGAACTCAGTCGAGGGGTTCAAGAGAGGCCTGGATGTCTTCCTGGAGCAGAACAATATTGTATCATACAATTATTAGGTTCTGTAGAAGGACGTAGATCTGGGTATTTATTATGATGGAATATAGGCTGAACTGGATGGACAAATGTCTTTTTTCGGCCTTACTAACTATGTTACTATGTTACTATGTATGTTACTTCTTTGTTTAGCCACATTGGGTTTTTCCTATTTCTAGTCCTTTTATTCCCACAAGGTATAAACCGCTTACACTGCCTATTTAGGATGTTCTTAAACATTTCCCATTTATTATCTGTATTCTCATTTCTGAGGATATTGTCCCAGTCTACCAGATTAAGGGCATCTCTAAGCTGGTCAAACTTTGCCTTCCTAAAGTTCAGTGTTTTTGTGACTCCCTGACAAGTCCCCCTAGTGAAAGACAGGTGAAACTGTACAATATTGTGGTCGCTATTTCCTAGATGCCCGACCACCTGCAGATTTGTTATTCTGTCAGGTCTATTAGATAGTATTAGCTTCACTCCTTCTCCTGCACCATTAGTGCGGCGGCTTCACTCCTTCTCCTGCACCGTTAGCGCAGCAGCTTCACTCCTTCTCCTGCACCATTAGCGCGGCGGCTTCACTCCTTCTCCTGCACCGTTAGCGCTGCGGCTTCACTCCTTCTCCTGCACCGTTAGCGTGGCAGCTTCACTCCTCCTGTATTGTTAGCGCTGCGGCTTCACTCCTTCTCCTGCACCGTTAGCGCTGCTTCTTCACTCCTTCTCCTGCACCGTTAGCGCTGCTTCTTCACTCCTTCTCCTTCACCGTTAGCGCGGCGTCTTCACTCCTTCTCCTTCACCGTTAGCGCGGCAGCTTCACTCCTTCTCCTGCTCCGTTAGCGCGGCGTCTTCACTCCTTCTCCTTCACCGTTAGCGCGGCGGCTTCACTCCTTCTCCTGCTCCGTTAGCGCTGCGTCTTCACTCCTTCTCCTTCACCGTTAGCGCGGCGGATTCACTCCGCTCCTGCACCATTAACGCAGCGGCTTCACTCCGCTCCTGCACCATTAGCGCAGCGGCTTCACTCCTTCTCCTGCACCGTTAGCGTGGCAGCTTCACTCCTCCTGTATTGTTAGCGCGGCGGCTTCACTCCTCCTGTATTGTTAGTGCGGCGGCTTCACTCCTTCTCCTGCACTGTTAGTGCAGTGGCTTTGGTGGCTCTGATATTGGACAAAGATAAAACTGTGTATCAGGGTCTTCAGGAAAGATTACTACGATCACGTGCCCAATAAGTGGTTCATAGAGATGATTGAGTCTCCTATGATTTGTCTAGGGCAGAACCGCGCATTTCTGGAGGAATACACTAGATGTGAATTGAGTCTACAAGGAATCGATGAAAACACTTGTCACAGGGTCTTTCTCCGATATCACACAATCAACAGAGTAAGAGAATAGTGAACAATTCCAAAAGCTTTATTTAAACAAAAACACGAAAAGTCCATATATAATCCACCACACAAAGGATAAGATAGTCCAGAAGCCGAATGCAGTTCAGTAACCGGATAAATGTCCAAGGAGATGAGAGTCCAATAATCCAGCAGACAGAGGATTACATAGTCCACAGGCTTCCCCTTCTCTCTGACGTGCTGTGTTCACATCATCATTCCACACAGGACTGATCTGTGTCTCACCTCCCTGATATTTTAAAGTCTTCCTCCTCATTCACAGGTCAGGAGGGGGAAGGTCTAGGGGCTCATTGCTTCAACAAGCTAGGTCAACATGTTATTAGCATACAGTACAAAACTGTGGGGCTGATATCATATGGCAGCAACAGCCATTCATCAATTGGCAAATAACTACTTCTACAAGAGAACACCATGAAAATAAGTACAATATAAATATACACAAAATGATACCCCCATAATAAGTGAGCATGCTATGAGGTCTACACAGACCTCTGCTCACTTTAGTCCATATTTCTCAATAGTTTATAGTTCCTTGTACAGTGGCAGGGGTTGCAATAATCATGAGCACTTGTTGTCCATAAAGTCCCGGGTCCTGGCTTTATGGTCATACCAGGCTTTTTGACTGGACTGGGCCGTTCACTGATGTTCATTAGCCAAGGTAGCTAGCTGGGCGAGACGGTCTCTGAACTCCAGAACGTAGGGAATGATGGGCATTCCGGCTCCCTCCAATTGTTCTTTCAGAAGAGTGAGAGGCCCACGGAGCTTCTGCTCCCACAAAATGACTTTGTAACTCCCCAATGTCATTTCCAAGGAGGATATTTGCAGGAAGTCCTCCCATAACTCCGAGCCAACACAGTTTTTCTCCAAAACCATAATCCAAACGTACCAAAGCTCGCTGTACATATTTGCGGACATCCCCCGCCAGGACAATGGGAATTCCCGGGCCCTGGTGAATTGCCTCGGGTCGGACCACACGGGGGTCAGCGATAGTCAGGAATGCCCCCGTGTCTCTAAATCCCGACACTTTGCATCCATCAATTAAGACATCCTGCAGGTGGCAATGCCGTTGCTCTGTATTTCTGATGGACAAAGGCCGAGTCCGTACACTCCAGGAATGGTATCTATGGTGCCGTGGTTGGTGGTCCACTCTGGTGGGGGTAGTGGTAGCTCTTCCTCAGGTGGGATGGAGTGCACAAGATGTACTGGACGAGGTGGGGCTGTGTGGGGCTCCCTCCGAATCCTTGAGGTACAGGTGGATTGCAAATGTCCAGGTTGCCCACACCCGTACCATCTCCTCTCTGTGATACCCCCAGGTCGTGGTCGGAACTGTTGGGGCCCAGGATTGTGAGGCGTGATTGTCATCGGTTTGCGACTAGGTGGAAGGGCAGATATAATCGGAGGGGACGAGGTGCGGGAGAAGGCCGTGGTTCATTGTCCAGAAGCCTCCTCCATTGCAGTCGGATAGCAAGGGCTTCATCGGCCAGGGCTGCAGCTCTATCCACGGTGCACGGCGTGCACTCCCGTACCCACTTCCTTACCTCTGCGGGTCACTTGTTCTATAAGGAACGCCTGTATAACATCTTCCACAGTAAAGGTGTTTTCTGCTTCCAGCCATTTCCGACATGCCTGGGATATCTTATGTGCATACATCCTAAATGATCCCCCCGTGGTGCATGGGAGGTCTCAGAACTTGGCCCTATATGAGTCTGGGATGATAGCATGGTAATCCAGGATAGTCTGCTTTACAATGTTATAATCCCGATTCCCTGTGAGTCAATGGTTCGGTAAACCTCCGCCATGCTACCGTTCATGAGTCCCACTAACAAACGCATCCAGCCAGAGTGGGGCACCTCTGTCACAGCACACTGCTGCTCAAAAGTCCTTGAAGAAACCCTCCACATCTCCGGAAGCCTCATCAAATGGCTTAAATTCTGTCCGTGTGATCTGTCCAGGCTCCCGGATCGTTGGGTTTACACTCCACATTGCGTTATCCCCTCTTTCAAGCTCCATTGCTTCTTGTCTCCGATGTGGTAGCCTCCTCCTTGTACTCCTGAGAGACGCCTGGGCCCAGAACCGCCATCTCTTCTTCGTACCACTCTACCCACTGGCTTTTTGGGGTGGGGGTCCTCGTCTCCAGTGCTCGTCCTTCAGACATATGGGAGGAGGTGGCCGAGCTGGCACCCACCAGTAGATCAATTAAGGCTTCTTTAGTCAGTCCCTGGTAGTTCAGGCCCAGGTCTCTGGCTCTCTCCTGTAAACTGGATACAGTCTAATTTCTGTACTCACTCTGTGGATGGTTCTCCATTAGGTTACGCTGTTGATCCCACCGCCGCCACCAGTTGTCACGGGGTCCTTCTTCCTTATCGCACAACAGAGCAAGAGAATAGTGAGCAACTCCAAGACCTTTATTTAGGCAGAAACACGAAAGGTCCATACACGCTCCACCACACAAAGGATAAAATAGTCCAGAAGCCGGTTATACCATATGAACACAAAACGCAAATTGAGCGGGCACTGTGCTGTTCCATGTATATTCCTCAGTTTCCATGTATGTTGTTATATTTTACTCTGCTGCCACCCAATGGCCTTTTTCTGTATGGCAGCTTGTTTTTCATGTATTTCTTGTGGGCATGTCTTACATCCGGTTCAGGGGTCAAATCTTCTCTTCCTCTGGCAGCCATTTCCAGTTTACTTTCTGTTGTGAGAGGACGTGCTTTTGAACTGGGCTTAGGAAGGCATCAGTCTTTCGACCACTCTCTCATGCTGCTCACACTTGCAGACACACTTGGTGCTACATCTTACTGTACCCTGTCTACCCTGCATTTCTGGAGAAGTTCTGTATTACCAGTTATACGCTGTGTGTCCAGATCTACAAAATAAACAAGTCTGGATTACACAATCCCTGGAGTGCATCATCTCTCTGGACGCTGAGCAGCATTGGTCCTGTCTGCCTCACATCGAGGAAATACGAAGGTACGATTATCTCTCTCACAACACTTATTAATCAACCACACCTCCATTCGCCTCATGTGGGGACAGAACAGGCACCATCCACTTGACATAGAAGAAAGGGGGATCACCTGACGCATATCGATATAGACAAGCCACACAAAGAAAAGTGCATGCATCAACATATTGGGATCAGCACACCAATAGTTTTAATACAAAAGATAACAACATTTTATTGAAAACACCACACAAGAACTGTTTAAAAAAACAAAAAAAACAATTAAAAACCCCAAAACAGGATAGAGGATTAGGGTCCATACAAATATCAATGTCAATTTTATATATACATATGTCAATGTGACCAAACTCAAGATAATGTGGAGCAGACGATCTATGCAGGCTGTTACCCCATTCAAAAACAATGACGTTCTTACTAAAATACCATATTCGATGTGAGATCAGGGGAAATAATTGTCCAGCAATTCCATCCACAACTGTGGGAAGTCCTGAGTATCCCAAGGGCACGAGGAGATCAACTGCTCCAGAAATAACCAGTCTCCAAAGCTGCACCAAAGGACCCAGTGTCTTACCCCAGACTATCAGGTAGGAGAGGCGACTATAAGATATACACCGTATCGATATGATTTATTCTATTTATCCTTCCTTGGCCTATAAAATCCATGCACGAAGAGTATTGGTGCCTCTCATCGGGACAACATCCATTGTGACTTCAGAGTCCTTCTCCGCTTCAGAAGTCCCAGAACAGAGAGAATATGGAGGAAGAGGAAGGCAGATTCCTCACAGGCTACAATGTATCACTCTGGAGTCGTCTAGACTGGATACAATGTATCACTCTGGAGTCGTCTAGACTGGATACAATGTATCACTCTGTAGTTGTCTAGACTGGATACAATGTATCACTCTGTAGTTGTCTAGACTGGATACAATGTATCACTCTGGAGCTGTCTAGACTGGATACAATGTATCACTCTGGAGCTGTCTAGACTGGATACAATTTATCACTCTGGAGCTGTCTGGACTGGATACAATGTATCACTCTGTAGTTGTCTAGACTGGATAAAATGTATCACTCTGGAGCTGTCTAGACTGGATACAATGTATCACTCTGGAGCTGTCTAGACTGGATACAATGTATCACTCTGGAGTTGTCTAGACTGGATGCAATTTATCACTCTGGAGCCGTCTAGACGGGATACAATGTATCACTCTGGAGCTGTCTAGACTGGATACAATGTATAGACTGGATACAATGTATCACTCTGGAGCCGTCTAGACGGGATACAATGTATCACTCTGGAGCTGTCTAGACTGGATAAAATGTATCACTCTGGAGTTGTCTAGACTGGATGCAATGTATCACTCTGGAGTTGTCTAGACTGGATGCAATGTATCACTCTGGAGTTGTCTAGACTGGATACAATGTATCACTCTGGAGCTGTCTAGACTGGATACAATGTATCACTCTGGAGTTGTCTAGACTGGATACAATGTATCACTCTGGAGCTGTCTAGACTGGATACAATGTATCACTCTGGAGCTGTATAGACGGGATACAATGTATCACTCTGTAGTTGTCTAGACTGGATACAATGTATCACTCTGGAGCTGTCTAGACTGGATACAATGTATCACTCTGGAGCTCTCTAGACTGGATACTATGTATCACTCTGGAGCTGTCTAGACTGGATAAAATGTATCACTCTGGAGTTGTCTAGACTGGATGCAATGTATCACTCTGGAGTTGTCTAGACTGGATACAATGTATCACTCCGGAGTTGTCTAGACTGGATACAATGTATCACTCTGGAGTCGTCTAGACTGGATACAATGTATCACTCTGGAGCTGTCTGGACTGGATACAATGTATCGCTCTGGAGCTGTCTAGACTGGATACAATGTATCACTCCGGTGTCCGGGCCTTTAGCTCTTGTTGTCTACACTGGATACAATGTATCCACTTGTCAGCTGAGGTCATGACTCGCCATTTAGATTATTGGCCGGGAGTGTAAACAGGCGCGTTCTCACTCCCCAAAAGCAAACGCCGAATCTGACACCGGTGAGAACGTGGAACAGAAGTTATTAGAAAGCTGCAGAACATTTCATTTATCCAGAGATTATGCTTTATTGATCTACAATCCAAGCAGAAAATCTCAGCCTGAGTCTCAGGAAATGTTGACACTGATATTAGTGAGTCATTGGACAATCACTCGCTTCATGAGGGAAAGGGCCGAGAAGCCCCCGGGCTGAAGCATCTGACAGGGCTTCATGAGGGAAAGGGCCGAGGAGCCCCCGGATGCAGCATCTGATGGGGCTTCATCAGGGAAAGGGCCGAGGAGACCCCAGGCTGCAGCATCTTACAGGGATTCATCAGGGAAAGGGCCGAGGAGCCCCCGGGCTGCAGCATCTGATGGGGCTTCATCAGGGAAAGGGCCGAGGAGCCCCCGGGCTGCAGCATCTGACGGGGCTTCATCAGGGAAAGGGCTGAGGAGCCCCCGGATGCAGCATCTGATGGGGCTTCATCAGGGAAAGGGCCGAGGAGCCCCCGGATGCAGCATCTGATGGGGCTTCATCAGGGAAAGGGCCGAGGAGCCCCGGGCTGCAGCATCTTACAGGGCTTCATCAGGGAAAGGGCCGAGGAGACCCCGGGCTGCAGCATCTGATGGGGCTTCATCAGGGAAAGGGCCGAGGAGCCCCCGGGCTGCAGCATCTGACGGGGCTTCATCAGGGAAAGGGCTGAGGAGCCCCCGGATGCAGCATCTGATGGGGCTTCATCAGGGAAAGGGCCGAGGAGCCCCCGGGCTGCAGCATCTGATGGGGCTTCATCAGGGAAAGGGCCGAGGAGCCCCCGGGCTGCAGCATCTGATGGGGCTTCATCAGGGAAAGGGCTGAGGAGCCCCCGGATGCAGCATCTGATGGGGCTTCATCAGGGAAAGGGCCGAGGAGCCCCCGAGCTGCAGCATCTGATGGGGCTTCATCAGGGAAAGGGCTGAGGAGCCCCCGGGCTGCAGCATCTGATGGGGCTTCATCAGGGAAAGGGCCGAGAAGCCCCCGCTCTGCAGCATCTGATGGGGCTTCATCAGGGAAAGGGCCGAGAAGCCCCCGGGCTGCAGCATCTGAAGGGGCTTCATGAGGGAAAGGGCCAAGGAGCCCCCGGGCTGCAGCATCTGATGGGGCTTCATGAGGGAAAGGGCCGAGGAATCCCCGGGCTGCAGCATCTGAAGGGGCTTCATGAGGGAAAGGGCCGAGGAGCCCCGGGCTGCAGCATCTCATGGGGCTTCATCAGGGAAAGGGCTGAGGAGCCCCCGGGCTGCAGCATCTGATGGGGCTTCATCAGGGAAAGGACAGAGGAGCCCCCGGGCTGCAGCATCTGATGGGGCTTCATGAGGGAAAGGGCCGAGGAACCCCCAGGCTGCAGCATCTGATGGGGCTTCATCAAGGAAAGGGCTGAGGAGCCCCCGGGATGCAGCATCTGATGGGGCTTCATGAGGGAAAGGGCCGAGGAGCCCCCGGGCTGCAGCATCTGATGGGGCTTCATGAGGGAAAGGACCGAGGAACCCCCGGGCTGCAGCATCTGATGGGGCTTCATGAGGGAAAGGGCCGAGGAACCCCCGGGCTGCAGCATCTGATGGGGCTTCATGAGGGAAAGGACCGAGGAATCCCCGGGCTGCAGCATCTGATGGGGCTTCATGAGGGAAAGGGCCGAGAAGCCCCCGGGCTGCAGCATCTGATGGGTCTTCATCAGGGAAAGGGCCGAGGAGCCCCCGGGCTACAGCATCTGATGGGGCTTCATGAGGGAAAGGGCCGAGGAGCCTCCGGGCTGCAGCATCTGATGGGTCTTCATCAGGGAAAGGGCCGAGGAGACCCCGGGCTACAGCATCTGATGGGTCTTCATCAGGGAAAGGGTCGAGGAGCCTCCGGGCTGCAGCATCTGATGGGGCTTCATGAGGGAAAGGGCCGAGAAGCCCCCGGGCTGCAGCATCTGATGGGTCTTCATCAGGGAAAGGGCCGAGGAGCCCCCGGGCTACAGCATCTGATGGGTCTTCATCAGGGAAAGGGCCGAGGAGCCTCCGGGCTGCAGCATCTGATGGGGCTTCATGAGGGAAAGGGCCGAGGAGACCCCGGGCTACAGCATCTGATGGGGCTTCATGAGGGAAAGGACCGAGGAATCCCCAGGCTGCAGCATCTGATGGGGCTTCATGAGGGAAAGGGCCGAGAAGCCCCCGGGCTGCAGCATCTGATGGGGCTTCATGAGGGAAAGGACCGAGGAGCCCCCGGGCTGCAGCATCTGATGGGGCTTCATGAGGGAAAGGGCCGAGGAGACCCCGGGCTACAGCATCTGATGGGGCTTCATGAGGGAAAGGACCGAGGAATCCCCAGGCTGCAGCATCTGATGGGGCTTCATGAGGGAAAGGGCCGAGGAGCCCCCGGGCTGCAGCATCTGATGGGGCTTCATGAGGGAAAGGGCCGAGGAGCCCCCGGGCTGCAGCATCTGATGGGGCTTCATCAGGGAAAGGGCCGAGGAGCCCCCGGGCTGCAGCATCTGATGGGGCTTCATCAGGGAAAGGGCCGAGGAGACCCCGGGCTGAAGCATCTGATCGAGCTTCATGAGGGAAAGGGCCGAGGAGCCCCCGGGATGCGGGACTTCTGACCAGACCATACCCCATAAAGGATAAACATAGAGATATTTAGAATTCCTGCCCTAATTAGTAATTCACACAGCTGATGGTTTGTTACAATGTTCACAGTCCAGAGAACCTGTGCACTGAATGCATTGATACCATGAATCTATTTACTGTTCTTTTAGTTTGTTACAATGTATCAGTCCTGAGTTCAGACTATTTAGCTACATTGTCTACACTGTAACATTGTAACAAACTCCTGCTGTGAAAAGTATGAGGACAGAAAGGGGGTTAATCCTCCAGGTGTTAAAACTGTAACGTGAATGTTGATCGCTAATGTTGATGACTATTATATATATTATATATATATATATATATATATATATATATTATATAGGATTATCAATGATCCCTAGTAGGTATAAAGAGCAAGAAGTGGTTGAAGAGCTGAATAAAGTGTAATTTTCATTTTTTTACATTTCTTTTTATTATCTGATATTAACTTCTATAATTTAGGGAGCATAATATGCAAATTTCCCCTGTAGCCATAGTGGTGATAACAGATTTTTCCTGGAGAGCTTTACTTTTTCCCATATATGATTTTGCTCAAACATAAGACAGCAGCATTATACGGAGGAAAGCAAACTCCCCTGGAGAAGGACAGAAGTGTCGTTTTCAGTGTGATCTGGTCGGACTGAGGTCTAACCTGATCACACTGAGATCTCCTCGCTCCTGTGCTGTAAAGTCCTCACATACAACCCCTTATCTCTATCACAGGTAATGAGGAATAATGCACCGATACCGGGGATAGATCCAGAGTGCAGTATGTGACCAACCGCCATGATACAGATGGCTGCACGAGTGTCTGCCCACGGCTGCGCTCTGCATCTATCCCAGGTGTTGTGCACACACTCTCCGTGGGCTCGTCACCTAACCCTGGTGGGTAAGAGAAGACAGAGAAAGGACTCAGAAGGATCTAGAGAAGCTTGAACAATGGGCAGCGACTAATAGAATGTTATTTAACAGAGCGAAATGCAAGATTCTACATCTGGGCAAGAAAAATGAAAATTACATCTACAGAATGGGAAGAATAGAACTAAGCAACAGCACGTGTGAAAATGACTTGGGTGTAGCAATAGATCACAGACTGCACAGGAGTCAACAGTCTGATGCTGTTGAGGGAGGATCTAAAGTGATCCTTCACGGTTGACTCAGTGATTTTCGAATTGATCTACAGAACGTTGCTGGCAACTGAAAATGACCAGACGGAGACGTGTGTCTCTGTTTGGGAGAATCGAGATCTCTGGCCCCCGTTTATTGTGTCACACTTTTCATAATCTTAACAAGTTACAATTCAACCAATCAGCATAAGAACACGCTCACAGTTCTTAACCTACTGTATAAGAATGCAGGAACAGCCTGCGCGTCAAAGTCTCGTAGAACAATACACCCTCAGTCTCATGTCCTGTCCAGGTTGAAACAATCAAGGTCTCATAACAGCTGTGAACTTTACCTAGTAACAAAATTTATCTTAAAACAGCAAGATGGAGTCGAAAAGCACAAAATGAAGCCTGCTTTAACTTTTCTTAGTTTAACCCTTCACAATGCAACAGCGAAAAATGCAAACGCAGTTCTAGGATGTATTAAGAGAACCATATAGTCTTGATGACGTGAATTAATTGTCCCCGTGTACTCCTCCTTGGTCAGACCTCATCTGGAATACTGGGTCCAGTTCTGGGCTCCACATTCCATAAAAGACATCAGCAAACTGGAGCAAGTTCAGAAAGAGCGACCAGAATGGAGAACGGACTGCAAAGTATGTCCTACAAGGAACGGGTAAAGGATCTGGGAATGTTTAGCTTCCAAAAAGAAGGCTAAGAGGAGACGTAATAGCCGTCTACAAATATCTGAAGGGCCGTCAGGGTATGTGCACACGTCAGGTTTTTTTCCTGACAAAATCCTGAGAATTCTGCCAGAAATTCGCGTTTTTTTCCGCGCGGATTTCTCGCGGAATTTGCGCGGTTTTTGCGCGGATTTTTTGCGTTTTTTTTTTTTTTCCTGAATGTCAGTTTTGCTATTAAATCCGCAAAAAATCCGCAAAAAGAATGAGCATGTCCATTCTTTTTGCGGATTGCGTTTTTTTTGCGGAAAATAACGCATACATCTGCACAAAAAATGCGGAATGCATTCTAAATGATAGGATGCATAATTTTAGCGTTTTTTATGCGGATTTATAGCGTTTTTATAGCGAAATTCCGCAAAAAAAACGCAAAAAAGAAGCAATGGAAGGAAACTGAAAGGGAGAAGATACAGATTAGATCTTAGAAAACACCTTCAATGGAAGTCTTCACACAGAGGCTGGACAGACATTTGTCTGAGATGGGTTAGTGA
This sequence comes from Ranitomeya imitator, assembly GCF_032444005.1. NCBI lineage: Eukaryota > Metazoa > Chordata > Amphibia > Anura > Dendrobatidae > Ranitomeya > Ranitomeya imitator. The sequence continues at coordinate 567,891,221 of NC_091287.1, read as the reverse complement.
CTCCTGCATTGAGCCGGGGGTCAGAAACGAGGACCCAGGAGGTCCTAATGAGCCTGGAGGTCCCTTCCAACTCTGACATTATAGGATTCTATGATAACACTTCATGGCTGAATAATATGATACAATTGCCATATAGTGACTACATAATCAATCCATAGAGGAACCAAGTAATGCCGCCATACAATTACTGAATGTTACCCCCAGACATGGTCCCTATTTCCCCCCAATCCTTTTACTCATACACCCTATGGACCTTTCTCGTGGTGTAGACGTACACGCGGTATAGACCGCACACTTATGGTGGCGATGTTTTTGTATTCACACTTCCATTTTCTCAGTGACTCCGGGATCCTTTGTGGATATTTATCTCGGCTGCAGGTGAACGAGTCTGTTTGGTTTATTAGTCATGAGATAATTCTCTCCAGGGAGGAAAACCACAAAGTAGAGGCCGGATCAGAGCGGGAGGAGGACCTGGAGGTATAAATGTCCAGCACTGGGGCTACTCGGGTCACATAGACTACAGGACCTGACTATAGGGGGCGCCACCGTCCATACACTTCACTACAGGACACCGCTGCATATTCTTTATAGGTAAGTGCAATCTATCTCCCCCTGTTATCAGCCATTCGTATCCAGTGCTGATCCTGAGACTCAATGTGAGGGACGAGTAAATTCATGAAATACTTTTCAGAAATATTCCGGTTGATCCCCACAAAAGTTATGCAAATCGTAATTGCTATGAGGAGATGTTTCTGTTCTGAGTTTTCTCGGGATCCCAAATCAAAAGCTATAGGGAGCCAGGAAGGGGTTAAAAAAGCTTCTCCTGATATTTTCCGGGGGCCACTCACCAGTGCAGCCGCTCCTCGCCAGGTCCTCTTCTCGCTCCTCGCCAGGTCCTCCTCTCACTCCTCGCCAGGTCCTCTTCTCGCTCCTCGCCAGGTCCTCCTCTCACTCCTCGCCAGGTCCTCCTCCCGCTCCTCACCAGGTCTTCCTCTCGCTCCTTGCCAGGTCCTCCTCTCGCTCCTCGCCAGGTTCTCCTCTCACTCCTTGCCAGGTCCTCCTCACTTTGCTCTTTGGATCGTTGGGTGTTGACAATGGACCAACTGGTCATGTTGGGCGTGACAGACATCAGTGTTCTGCATTCAGTACACGAGTCCACGATGGGGAATAGACTGTAGGACAAATGTAACCGATGATGGAGATGGCAACGAATCTGTGCGTAAAACCTGCCAACTCCGACCAACTCCATCATCTGTAAGAACGGTCCGAAAAGCCAACTGACCCAGAAGAGTGAGTGCAGCTCCGGCTGTGACTGGAGCAGAAGATCAGTGGATGACTTACTCTTCCTCCATTAGAGTCTTATTATGTTTAGGTACTTTGCTAGCTTCAGTGATTTCTCGGTGTCTGTTCCTCTTCTTTCCCCAGGATGAAACTTCTGTCGTCTCTGATTCTGCTGGGATCTGTGGTTCTGACTCTGGGATGCGCTCCTGCACCTGGAGGTGAGATCCTGTCCACATCATGGACTGCTCTGTATCTGTACACAGTGGGATTATATCTCTGCCACGGGGCGATCACATATCTGTACCGCAGAGTGGGATAAAGCATGTGCAGAGGGGTTAGATTCCTGGTGATGCCGCTACTGAGGTCTCTCAAGCCCAGAACCCAACGCAGTCTAAACTTCCACCATTGTGTCACCCATAGTATAAGTTTGTGGCTACATAACGTCATTATTGTGGTGCTATATACAGTGGGGCAAAAAAGTATTTAGTCAGTCAGCAATAATGCAAGTTCCACCACTTAAAAAGATGAGAGGCGTCTGTAATTTACATCATAGGTAGACCTCAACTATGGGAGACAAACTGAGAAAAAAAAATCCAGAAAATCACATTGTCTGTTTTTTTATCATTTTTTTGCATATTATGGTGGAAAATAAGTATTTGGTCAGAAACAAAATTTCATCTCAATACTTTCTAATATATCCTTTGTGGGCAATGACAGAGGTCAAACGTTTTCTGTAAGTCTTCACAAGGTTGCCACACACTGTTGTTGGTATGTTGGCCCATTCCTCCATGCAGATCTCCTCTAGAGCAGTGATGTTTTTGGCTTTTCGCTTGGCAACACGGACTTTTAACTCCCTCCAAAGGTTTTCTATAGGGTTGAGATCTGGAGACTGGCTAGGCCACTCCAGGACCTTGAAATGCTTCTTACGAAGCCACTCCTTCGTTGCCCTGGCGGTGTGCTTTGGATCATTGTCATGTTGAAAGACCCATCCACGTTTCATCTTCAATGCCCTTGCTGATGGAAGGAGGTTTGCACTCAAAATCTCACGATACATGGCCCCATTCATTCTTTCATATACCCGGATCAGTCGTCCTGGCCCCTTTGCAGAGAAACAGCCCCAAAGCATGATGTTTCCACCACCATGCTTTACAGTAGGTATGGTGTTTGATGGATGCAACTCAGTATTCTTTTTCCTCCAAACACGACAAGTTGTGTTTCTACCAAACAGTTCCAGTTTGGTTTCATCAGACCATAGGACATTCTCCCAAAACTCCTCTGGATCATCCAAATGCTCTCTAGCAAACTTCAGACGGGCCCGGGCATGTACTGGCTTAAGCAGTGGGACACGTCTGGCACTGCAGGATCTGAGTCCATGGTGGCGTAGTGTGTTACTTATGGTAGGCCTTGTTACATTGGTCCCAGCTCTCTGCAGTTCATTCACTAGGTCCCCCCGCGTGGTTCTGGGATTTTTGCTCACCGTTCTTGTGATCATTCTGACCCCACGGGGTGGGATTTTGCGTGGAGCCCCAGATCGAGGGAGATTATCAGTGGTCTTGTATGTCTTCCATTTTCTAATTATTTCTCCCACTGTTGATTTCTTCACTCCAAGCTGGTTGGCTATTGCAGATTCAGTCTTCCCAGCCTGGTGCAGGGCTACAATTTTGTTTCTGGTGTCCTTTGACAGCTCTTTGGTCTTCACCATAGTGGAGTTTGGAGTCGGACTGTTTGAGGGTGTGCACAGGTGTCTTTTTATACTGATAACAAGTTTAAACAGGTGCCATTACTACAGGTAATGAGTGGAGGAAAGAGGAGACTCTTAAAGAAGAAGTTACAGGTCTGTGAGAGCCAGAAATCTTGATTGTTTGTTTCTGACCAAATACTTATTTTCCACCATAATATGCAAATAAAATGTTAAAAAAACAGACAATGTGATTTTCTGGATTTTTTTTTCACAGTTTGTCTCCCATAGTTGAGGTCTACCTATGATGTAAATTACAGACGCCTCTCATCTTTTTAAGTGGTGGAACTTGCACTATTGCTGACTGACTAAATACTTTTTTGCCCCACTGTACATATAATCCAGGAATCATCAAACTGTCAAATACATAGCTAATAATCTGGAATTATTATTCCATAAACCCAAAGAATTCCGGATGTGGAACATGGGAAATAATGAGAATCCCATCAGGCCGGTCTACTGCTTCTCACTGAAAGCTCTTCTGTTCTTATTCCTTCAGCCACAAATATAGCAAGAAATGGAGAAGCCTCGCAGATATCTGACTTTAAATATCCAATAATGGGATATGCCAAGAATGCCATAGATGGTGGCAAAAACACCGATTACCACAAAGGTTCCTGCACTCACACCAATAATCAGAAAAATCCCTGGTGGAAGCTGGACCTGAAGCAGATGTACAAGATCTCAAATGTTGTAATAGCAAATAGGATGGACTGCTGTAAAGAGAGGCTGATGGGAGCCGAGGTCCGAATCGGGAACTCCCCCAACAACAACAACCCAGTGTAAGTCAATGTTAGGTGAAAGGAAACAGGTTATTCCATCTTGTGTTCTTCTACAAGGTCTTGTCTTGTTTTTCTTCAATGCCCCATCTTGCGTTCTTCTAAAATGTCCCTTTTTATGTTCTTCCACAATGTCCCATCTTAGGTTTCTCCTCAATGTCCTGTGTTCTGTTTCCCAGATTCACACACCATGTTTTTTCATAAAGTCTTGTATTTTATTCCCCAAAAACTTCTGTCGTGCATTACTTCACAATGTTCTGGCTTGCATTCCTTAACCATGGCCATCTTTGGTTTCTCCTCTTTGTCCTGTCTTACTTTCTCTCAAAAGCAAAATATTTTTTCCCCACAGGATTCAGTTTTGTGTTCTTCAACAAATTACCATGTTGTGTCTTTTCTCAATGTTCTATCTGGTGTTGCCATCTTATTAATTTCCACAATGTTCTGTCTTCCTTTTATCCACAACGTCTTGTCTTCAGTTTCCCCACATTGTCCCATCGTGTAGATCTTGTGGCCTACGATAATGCCCTGTCCTGTGTCCCTCAGAATCACACGTCTTGTTTTCTCTATAATGCTTTTTGTGTCTCAGAAAATTTTCATGACGAGTTTCACCACAGTTTTGTTTTGTTCCTCAATGTTGTCCCATTTTGTGCTTCTCCAGAATATCACGTCCTCTGTTTTATCTTGATCTACTATATTACGTCTCTTCACACACTTTTTTTCAGTGTTTTGCTTTGCGTTTTTTGTTTTTCCTAATGTCCTGTTTTGCATTACTCCAAAATGTTCTGTCTTGTGTTTTCATGCTGTATCCTGTCTTGCTTGTCTACACATTGTCCCTCTATTATTCCTATAAAAGGTCCCTTGTCGTGTTTCTTCATGATGTCCCATCTTAAAATTCTCCACATTGCTCTACCTATTGTTCCCTTGGAGACATTGTTTTTTTTTTTTTCACAATGTCTTGTTTTGTTTTCTGAGAAACATACTGTCTTATTTCATTCTGTTCTATCATAATGATATATTTTGCTTTTGAACACTTTTCTTCCCAAACTCTCATCTTCTGTTCTTCCACAATGCTTTGTCTTGGATTTCTCCATGATGTGTTGTCTTGTGTTACTCCAAAATGTCCCTCATTTTTCTTCACAATGTCCTTCATTGTGCTATTTCTCTTGTGTTAGTCAGCAATGTACTGTTTTATGTTTCTTCATCTTGTGCCAACTTGAGCTTTTTTATATTGTTCCATCTTATTTTCTTCGACAATGACTTATGGCATATTTCTCAAGCATATCATGTCTTGTGTTTCTCTACAATGTCTCAATTTTGTGTATCTCCATAATGTTCAGTGCTGTTTCTCCACAGGGTTCCATTTTGGGCTTATCCATAACATCTCAATTTGTGTTTCCTAATAATGTCCCACCTCGTGTTTCTCCATGATAGCCCATCCTGTGTTTTTCCACAATGTCCCACCTTGTCTTTTTTCTTACTGTCCCACCTCGTGTTTCTCCATGTTATCCCATCCTGTGTTTTTCCACAATGTCCCACCTTGTCTTTCTTCTTACTGTCCCACCTCGTGTTTCTCCATAATATCCCATCCTGTGTTTTTCCACAAGGTCCCACCTTGTCTTTCTTCTTACTGTCCCACCTCGTGTTTCTCCATAATATCCCATCCTGTGTTTTTCCACAATGTTCCACCTTGTCCTTCTTCTTACTGTCCCACCTCGTGTTTCTCCATGATATCCCAACCTGTGTTTTTCCACAATGTCCCACCTTGTCTTTTTTCTTACTGTCCCACCTCGTGTTTCTCCATGATATCCCATCCTGTTTTTTCCACAATGTTCCACCTTGTCTTTCTTGTTACTGTCCCACCTCGTGTTTCTCCATAATATCCCAACCTGTGTTTTTCCACAATGTCCCACCTTGTCTTTCTTCTTAGAGTCCCATCTTGTGTTTCTCCACATTTTATGTCTTGTGTTTCCTCATAATGTCCCATTTTGTGTTTCCTCATGATGTCCCATTTTGTGTATCTCCAGAATCTTCCATCTTGTGTTTGTCTTTATTGTCTCATCTTGTTTTTCGTCTTATTGTCCAATCCTGTGTTTTTCCACAATGTTCTGTGTTGGGTTTCTCTACAATGTCCCATCTTGTGTTTCCCCATAATGTTCTTTCTTGTATTTCTCCAAAATGTCTCACCTTGTGTTCCCACCCAATGTCTCATCTTTTGCTTCTCTACAATGTCCCATCTTGTGTTTCTAAATTTGCATGGTTGAACTGTAAAGGTTTGTTATAATCGTATAACTTTTGGACATAAATATTACAAAGTTGAACATCTGGCCTTGTGGCTTACATTCTATGTCATATTTCTAAGTAGTCATAGGAACATGGGTTCGAATGTTGGTCCTTAGCTGGCACTTTGGGGGGTTCCTGAATGTTGTTTTTGTTGTTGTTTAGAAGTGACCTAAAAGTGACAAATGTGTTGAACCTGCAATTGATCATCACAAGGTTTTGATGGTTTTCTCCTCTAGGTGCGATAAAGTCAAAAGTGTTAAATCTGCGACCTTGTCCTTCTGCTGTAATGGAATGGAAGGTCAATACGTCAGCGTGGTGATCCCAGGACGCTCAGAATCCTTATCTCTTTGTGAGGTTGAGGTTTATGGAGACCCAGTCAATAAAGGCAATAAAGTCTGCTGGTAGCTGCCAAAGTCAAGGCCAACTTCAAAACTGTGAAGTTTTTTGTTTGTGTGGCGGGTGTTCATCAGCTCTGAGTTTTATAAAGGTTTCCAAATATACAAACAGGGGTTAGGGGATGAGAAGAAACATTTCCTCAACTGATATTTCTGCATTTGGTAGCATTTCTAAATAAACCCAATTTCCTCGGTTCGCACTCATGTCTACATGTCTTCAATGATCAAGGGAAGAAACAATAAAATGTAGAGAATCACGAATCCCTTCACTCCCATGTTCCATGTAGTCCCTCGTCTATGTCATGTCTGCTCCTAATAAAATAAATTAAACAAGATTTTGGGATTCTCTGATAAGAGATGTTTTAGCCATTGGGTCTGATTCATCATTTGCATTCTTTTAGGTTACTTTTCTTTTTGGACTTGTGGTTTTTCTAACATTTTTGTGCACTAAATTAATCAAAATAGCACTTGCAAAGGAAGCCAAAAATTGGATTTTTTTTCTGTCCTTAACTGGTTTTGCAACCTTTTAGTGGGAAAAGTGTTAATGTTAAGAAAAAGTGCCAAAAAACTGACATACATAAAATCACTTCAGGGGGAAGAAGGGCCCGAAAGTAGAGTTGCGACAAATTTTGCAACTTTTCAACAGTTGCATTTCATTAATCTGTCTACAACAACTGGGGAAGCCACACTGAGGCAAAAAACGGAAAAATAAGAGCACTTTAAAAACAAAGCAAATCGCTTGATGAATTTGTTGCGAACAAAAAAGTCGATAATTCAGAGGTAACGACTGCAACAACTGGCGGAAACATAATGAGGAATCGTCCCCAAGTGTCTGTAGGGCCACACAGAGACCCGTAGAGGCTTCATTAGGATGAAGAGAATATTCATTGACTTTGTTTTATGAGACATTGGAGCCAGTAACCAATATCCACAATCCTGACAAATCCCGGGCCGCTCTGCGGCTCTTTATGGTGCTTCTAATAGATTGTTTTAACTATAAAGTGGCAGCTGCCGTCCTCTCAGGGGTGGGCGAAACATCTGAGTGGGCTCCTAACTAGGTGTAGGGGAACCTCAGCAGATGACCGCGCTCTTACTGAAAATTACTCACTATACAAAGACCAACGCAGATATTACCGCCGTACATAGGCGGATTATAATGAGGGCAATCTGGGCCACTGCCCGAGGCTCGATGCAATGGGGGGCACATGGCCAGATTGCCTTCATTATAATTTGTGTGCCACCCACATGACAATATAGCAGATGACAACCTATGCACGCTCAGCGTGGTCACGTCTGCCATATTAGATTACGCAGACCCATGTGATTCCCGGCTGCGGCCTCCTGTTGCTCCGGACGTCTGCCTCCTGCTCCTCTTGTGCTGCCTGGTGATGGCAAGATGCAAACAGCTGTGATAGATGTGTGAGAGAGGGACATGGGCATGTAACCATGGGGGCTGCGGGGTACGTAACCATGGGGGCTGCGGGGTATGTAACCATGGAGGCTGCGGGGTATGTAACCATGGGGACTACGAGGCATGTAACCATGGGGGCTGCGGGGTATGTAACCATGGGGGCTGCGGGGTATGTAACCATGGAGTCTGCGGGGTATGTAACCATGGGGGCTGCGGGGTATGTAACCATGGAGGCTGCGGGGTATGTAACCATGGGGGCTGCGGGGTACGTAACCATGGGGGCTGCGGGGTATGTAACCATGGGGGCTGCGGGGTATGTAACCATGGAGGCTGCGGGGTATGTAACCATGGGGGCTGCGGGGTACGTAACCATGGGAGCTGCGGGGTATGTAACCATGGAGGCTGCGGGGTATGTAACCATGGGGACTACGAGGCATGTAACCATGGGGGCTGCGGGGTATGTAACCATGGGGGCTGCGGGGTATGTAACCATGGAGGCTGCGGGGTATGTAACCATGGGGGCTGCGGGGTATGTAACCATGGAGGCTGCGGGGTATGTAACCATGGGGGCTGCGGGGTATGTAACCATGGGGACTACGAGGCATGTAACCATGGAGGCTGCGGGGTACGTAACCATGGGGGCTGCGGGGTATGTAACCATGGAGGCTGCGGGGTATGTAACCATGGGGGCTGCGGGGTATGTAACTATGGGGACTACGAGGCATGTAACCATGGAGGCTGTGGGGTATGCGGGGTACGTAACCATGGGGGCTGCGGGGTATGTAACCATGGAGGCTGCGGGGTACGTAACCATGGGGGCTGCGGGGTATGTAACCATGGGGGCTGCAGGATATGTAACCATGGAGGCTGCAGAATATGGTACCATGGAGGCTGCAGGGTATGTAACCATGGGGACTACGAGGCATGTAACCATGGAGGCTGCGGGGTATGCGGGGTATGTAACCATGGGGGCTGCGGGGTATGTAACCATGGAGGCTGCGGGGTACGTAACCATGGGGACTACGAGGCATGTAACCATGGAGGCTGCGGGGTATGCGGGGTACGTAACCATGGGGGCTGCGGGGTATGTAACCATGGAGGCTGCGGGGTACGTAACCATGGGGGCTGCGGGGTATGTAACCATGGGGGCTGCAGGGTATGTAACCATGGAGGCTGCAGAATATGGTACCATGGAGGCTGCAGGGTATGTAACCATGGGGGCTGCAGGGTATGTTACCATGGGGGCTGCAGGGTATGTAAACCATGGGGGATGTGAGGTATGTAACCATGGGGGCTGCAGGTTATGTTACAATGGGGGCTGCAGGGTATGTTACAATGGGGGCTGCAGGGTATGTTACCATGGGGGCTGCAGGGTATGTTACAATGGGGGCTGCAGGGTATGTTACAATGGGGGCTGCAGGGTATGTTACCATGGGGGCTGCAGGGTATGTTACAATGGGGGCTGCAGGGTATGTTACAATGGGGGCTGCGGGGTATGTAACCATGGTGGCTGCAGGGTATGTTACCATGGGGGCTGCAAGGTATGTAGCAATTGGGGCTCCAGGGTATGTTACCATGGGGGCTGCAGGGTATGTAACCATAGGGGCTGCTGTAGATATCCCAGTCCTGGGCATGTTGTATTGATCCCGGTCGTGAGCCTGCTGTAGTGATTCCAGACCTGTTCTCGCTATAGTGATCCCAGTCCTGAGCCTTCTGTAGTGATCCCGGTCCTTTACCTGCTGTAGCGATCACAGTCCTGGGCCCACTATAGTGAACCCAGTCCTGGGCCTGCTGTAGAGATGTCAATCCTGGCCCCACTGTAGTTATCCCAGTCCTGGGCCTGCTCCATTGATCCCGGTCCTGAGCCTGCTGTAGTGATTCCAAACCTGTTCTCGCTATAGTGATCCTAGTACTGAGCCTGCTGTAGTGATCCCGGTCCTGGCCTGCTGTAGTGATCCCAGTCCTGGGCCTGCTGTAGTGATCGCAATCCTGAGCCTGCTGTAGTGATCCCAGTCCTGGGCCTGCTGTAGTGATCCCAGTCCTGGGCCTGCTGTAGTGATCCCAGTCCTCGGCCTGCTGTAGTGATCCCAGTCCTGGGCCTGCTGTAGTGATCCCAGTCCTCGGCCTGCTGTAGTGATCCCAGTCCTGGGCCTGCTGTAGTGATCCCAGTCCTGGGCCTGCTGTAGTGATCCCAGTCCTCGGCCTGCTGTAGTGATCCCAGTCCTGGGCCTGCTGTAGTGATCCCAGTCCTCGGCCTGCTGTAGTGATCCCAGTCCTCGGCCTGCTGTAGTGATCCCAGTCCTGGGCCTGCTGTAGTGATCGCAATCCTGAGCCTGCTGTAGTGATCCGAGTCCTCGGCCTGCTGTAGTGATCCCAGCCCTGGGCCTGCTGTAGTGATCCCAGTCCTGGGCCTGCTGTAGTGATCCCAGTCCTGGGCCTGCTGTAGTGATCCCAGTCCTGGGCCTGCTGTAGTGATCCCAGTCCTGGGCCTGCTGTAGTGATCGCAATCCTGAGCCTGCTGTAGTGATCCGAGTCCTCGGCCTGCTGTAGTGATCCCAGTCCTGGGCCTGCTGTAGTGATCGCAATCCTGAGCCTGCTGTAGTGATCCCAGTCCTGGGCCTGCTGTAGTGATCCCAGTCCTGGGCCTGCTGTAGTGATCCCAGTCCTCGGCCTGCTGTAGTGATCCCGGTCCTGGGCCTGCGGTAGTGATCCCAGTCCTGGGCCTGCTGTAGTGATCACAGTCCTGGGCCTGCTGTAGTGATCCCGGTCCTGGCCTGCTGTATTGATCCCAGTCCTGGGCCTGCTGTAGTGATCGCAATCCTGAGCCTGCTGTAGTGATCCCAGTCCTGGGCCTGCTGTAGTGATCCCAGTCCTGGGCCTGCTGTAGTGATCCCAGTCCTCGGCCTGCTGTAGTGATCCCGGTCCTGGGCCTGCTGTAGTGATCCCAGTCCTGGGTCTGTTGTAGTGATCACAGTCCTGGGCCTGCTGTAGTGATCCCGGTCCTGGCCTGCTGTATTGATCCCAGTCCTGGGCCTGCTGTAGTGATCGCAATCCTGAGCCTGCTGTAGTGATCCCAGTCCTGGGCCTGCTGTAGTGATCCAGTCCTGGGCCTACTATAGTGATCCCAGTCCTGGGCCTGCTGTAGTGATCCCGGTCCTGGGCCTGCTGTATTGATCCCAGTACTGTCCTGCTGTAGTGATCCCGGTCCTGGGTCTGCTGTAGTGATCCCAGTCCTCGGTCTGCTGTAGTGATCCCAGTACTGTCCTGCTGTAGTGATCCCAGTCCTCGGCCTGCTGTAGTGATCCCAGTTCTCGGTCTGCTGTAGTGATCCCAGTCCTCAGCCTGCTGTAGTGATCCCAGTTCTCGGCCTGCTGTAGTGATCCCAGTTCTCGGTCTGCTGTAGTGATCCTAGTACTGTCCTGCTGTAGTGATCCCAGTCCTGGGCCTGCTGTAGTGATCCCAGTTCTCGGTCTGCTGTAGTGATCCCAGTACTGTCCTGCTGTAGTGATCCCAGTCCTGGGCCTGCTGTAGTGATCCCAGTTCTCAGTCTGCTGTAGTGATCACAGTACTGTCCTGCTGTAGTGATCCCGGTCCTAGGTCTGCTGTAGTGATCCCAGTGCTCGGTCTGCTGTAGTGATCCCAGTACTGTCCTGCTGTAGTGATCCCAGTACTGTCCTGCTGTAGTGATCCCAGTCCTCAGCCTGCTGTAGTGATCCCAGTCCTGGGCCTGCTGTATTGATCCCAGTACTGTCCTGCTGTAGTGATCCCGGTACTGTCCTGCTGTAGTGATCCCAGTCCTGGGCCTGCTCTAGTGATCCCGGTCCTAGGTCTGCTTTAGTGATCCCAGTCCTGGGCCTGCTGTAGTGATCCCAGTCCTGGGCCTGCTGTAGTGATCCCAGTACTGTCCTGCTGTGGTGATCCCAGTCCTGAGCCTGCTGTGGTGATCCCAGTCCTGAGCCTGCTGTAGTGATCCCAGTCCTCGGCCTGCTGTAGTGATCCCAGTCCTGAGCCTGCTGTAGTGATCCCAGTCCTGGGCCTGCTGTAGTGATCTTAGTCCTGAGCCTGCTGTAGTAATCCCAGTACTGTCCTGCTGTAGAGATCCCAGTCCTGAGCCTGCTGTAGTGATCCCAGTCCTGGGCCTGCTGCAGTGATCCCAGTACTGTCCTGTTGTATTGATCCCGGTCCTGGGCCTGCTGTAGTGATCCCAGTCCTGGGCCTGCTGCAGTGATCCCAGTACAGTCCTGTTGTATTGATCCCGGTCCTGGGCCTGCTGTAGTGATCCCAGTCCTGGGCCTGCTGTAGTGATCTTAGTCCTGAGCCTGCTGTAGTAATCCCAGTACTGTCCTGCTGTAGAGATCCCAGTCCTGAGCCTGCTGTAGTGATCCCAGTCCTCGGCCTGCTGTAGTGATCCCAGTCCTGAGCCTGCTGTAGTGATCCCAGTCCTCGGCCTGCTGTAGTGATCCCAGTCCTGGGCCTGCTGCAGTGATCCCAGTACTGTCGTGTTGTATTGATCCCGGTCCTGGGCCTGCTGTAGTGATCCCAGTCCTGGGCCTGCTGCAGTGATCCCAGTACAGTCCTGTTGTATTGATCCCGGTCCTGGGCCTGCTGTAGTGATCCCAGTCCTGGGCCTGCTGTAGTGATCCCAGTCCTGGGCCTGCTGCAGTGATCCCAGTACTGTCCTGCTGTAGTGATCCCAGTCCTGAGCCTGCTGTAGTGATCCCAGTCCTGGGCCTGCTGCAGTGATCCCAGTACTGTCCTGCTGTAGTGATCCCAGTCCTGAGCCTGCTGTAGTGATCCCAGTCCTGGGCCTGCTGCAGTGATCCCAGTACTGTCCTGCTGTAGTGATCCCAGTACTGTCCTGCTGTAGTGATCCCAGTCCTGGGCCTGCTGTAGTGATCCCAGTACTGTCCTGCTGTAGTGATCCCGGTCCTGAGTCTGCTATAGTGATCCCAGTACTGTCCTGCTGTAGTGATCCCGGTCCTGCTGTAGTGATCCCGGTCCTGGGTCTTCTGTAGTGATCCCGGTCCTCGTCCTGCTGTAGTGATCCCAGTCCTGGGCCTGCTGCAGTGATCCCAGTACTGTCCTGTTCTATTGATCCCGGTCCTGGGCCTGCTGTAGTGATCCCAGTACTGTCCTGTTGTATTGATCCCGGTCCTGGGCCTGCTGTAGTGATCCCAGTACTATCCTGCTGTAGTGATCCCAGTACTGTCCTGCTGTAGTGATCCCAGTCCTGGGCCTGCTGTAGTGATCCCAGTCCTGAGCCTGCTGTATTGATCCCAGTTCTCGGCCTGCTGTATTGATCCCGGCCCTGGGTCTGCTGTAGTGATCCCGGTAATGGGTCTGCTGTAGTGATTCCTCGTTCTGCTGTAGTGATCCCGGTCCTCGTCCTGCTGTAGTGATCTCAGTCCTGGGCCTGCTGTAGTGATCCCGGTCTTGCTGTAGTGATTCCGGTCCTGGGTCTGCTGTACTGATCCCGGTCCTCGTCTTGCTGTAGTGATCCCAGTCCTGAGCCTGCTGTAGTGATCCCAGTCCTGAGCCTGCTGTAGTGATCCCAGTCCTGGGCCTGCTGTAGTGATCCCGGTCCTCGTCCTGCTGTAGTGATCCCAGTCCTGAGCCTGCTGTATTGATCCCAGTTCTCGGCCTGCTGTATTGATCCCGGCCCTGGGTCTGCTGTAGTGATCCCGGTCCTGGGTCTGCTGTAGTGATCCCGGTCCTCGTCCTGCTGTAGTGATCCCGGTCCTGCTGTAGTGATCCCGGTCCTGGGTCTGCTGTAGTGATCCCGGTCCTCGTCCTGCTGTAGTGATCCCAGTCCTGAGCCTGCTGTAGTGATCCCGGTACTGTCCTGCTGTAGTGATCCCGGTCCTGGGTCTGCTGTAGTGATCCCGGTCCTCGTCCTGCTGTAGTGATCCCAGTCCTGCTGTAGTGATCCCGGTCCTGGGTCTGCTGTAGTGATCCCGGTCCTCGACCTGCTGTAGTGATCCCGGTCCTGCTGTAGTGATCCCGGTCCTGGGTCTGCTGTAGTGATCCCGGTCCTCGTCCTGCTGTAGTGATCCCAGTACTGTCCTGCTGTAGTGATCCCGGTCCTGGGTCTGCTGTAGTGATCCCGGTCCTTGTCCTGCTGTAGTGATCCCGGTCCTGCTGTAGTGATCCCGGTCCTGGGTCTGCTGTAGTGATCCCGGTCCTCGTCCTGCTGTAGTGATCCCAGTACTGTCCTGCTGTAGTGATCCCGGTCCTGGGCCTGCTGTAGTGATCCCAGTCCTCGGCCTGCTGTAGTGATCCCGGTACTGTCCTGCTGTAGTGATCCCGGTCCTGCTGTATTGATCCCGGTGTAACAGGCCAAAGTAACCCCGTCCCAGATTAACCCCGGGTATAATTTGGCCTAGGCCAGAGTATACCCCGGGGTATAAACTGGCCTAGGCCAAACTATACCCGGGCATAAAATGGCCTAGGCCAAACTATACCCCGGGGTGTAAAATAGCCTAGGCCAAAGTATACCCCTCCAGGCCAGATTATACCCCCCAGGGTAAGCTGAGGGAAAGCTGCTCATTCTTCTAGGTCACAGCTCCCCCTCCCATCGGGCACTGCTCCTTTTCAAGCTCCTCCACCTCTGGTGACGCCAGGGATCTCCCTTTCTAAGCCCCACCCCCTCCCTATAGTCACATGTGACATGAAATCTTCAGCCCTGCTCGGGCCAGCTCGTTGTCTTGGCGCCTTGGATATGCTTGGAAAAGGGCTTTGTATACCTAGGGGGCACTGACGAGCACTGAGGGGTGGGTGGGGAACCCCTTTACTGGTTGCTATGGGATATAGCATGATCACTCTATCCTAGCAACACCTTGGATACGCTTGGAAAAGGGGTTTATCTATCTTGGGGGCACCATTGCAGCACTGCGGGTGGGTGGGGAAACCTTTTACTGGTTGCTATGGGATTTTACATGACCAATTTATCCTAGCAACGCCTTGTATACGCTTGGAAAAGGGGTTAATCTACCTTGGGGGCACTCTCGCAGCACTTAAGGATAGGTGGTTAACCCCTTAGGTGGTTGCTATGGGATTTTACATGACCACTTTATCCTAGCAACGGCTTGTATACGCTTGGAAAAGGGGTTTATCTACCTTGGGGGCACCCTTGCAGCACTGCGGGTGGGTGGGGAAACCTTTTACTGGTTGCTATGGGATTTTACATGATCACTCTATCCTAGCAACGCCTTGAATACGCTTGAAAAAGGGGTTTATCTACCTTGGGGGCACTCTCGCAGCACTTAAGGATAGGTGGTTAACCCCTTAGGTGGTTGCTATGGGATTTTACATGACCACTTTATCCTAGCAACGGCTTGTATACGCTTGGAAAAGGGGTTTATCTACCTTGGGGGCACCCTTGCAGCACTGTGGGGAAGCCGGGGAACCCTTTTACTGGTTGCTATGGGATTTTACATGACCAATTTATCCTAGCAACGCCTTGTATACGCTTGGAAAAAAAACTATACCCCTCCAGGCCAGATTATGTAACTAATCTGGGGTTAAAGTTGCCTAGCCCAATTTATACCTCTCAGCTCATATTATACCCCAATGAAATCATTTGCATTGAGTGATATACACAAGAATTACTTAATGCTTCAACATTTTATTGAGAAACCAAACTGACAATTCTTAAAGAGTACCTCCCACTATACAAAACTTTTGGGAGGGGGGGCAATAATTTCTCATTAGCTATAAGTCACTTATCATGCAATGCAATTATCTGGGGCAACAAATCGCCCAACAGTCATTCTGTGTATTATGACATTTAGTCTAGCATGTCCTTGCTACCAAATTAATGTTTAAAGCTAAACACTGATAACAACATTGAAATGATCGTGCTTATTTTCAAGATACAGTGCATGTTCAGTTGTTGACTGCAGATTGAAGCTTGCAGGATATGTCAACCAATCCATGGAGTCACCGACGTTTGTGTAGATTATTATGTCGCAACTCAACAGATTCGCCGTGGTCATGATCTCTGCATCAGTTGCCCAGACTCCATCACGAGAGATTCCAGAGATGTTCACATATTCATTCACATTTTGGTTCAAGTAGTCCTGTAGTTTTTTTGTCAAGTCAGTTTTCATATGGTGGATGACTTTATCTCTGAGAAGGGAATGGTTGTCCTCTGTTCCTGTCAAGATGTAGCTGATGGCCCGGAAGAAGCAGTTTCCATCACCTTTGGTTTTATATGTACGCCGTGGTTGTTCAAGGTCTCGTCTGCATCCACAGTATACAACCTTACTAAACGTAAGGCCAAGAGTGGTGCTAAGATACTTCCTTCTTGAACTTGGTAGTAGGTTGAAAGCCTTAGTTTGCTTATTTTTCTGTGTGGCAGAGTCACTGGAATAATCATCATCGGATGGTGGAGAAGCCTCTTTATCCTGGTAAATCTTTAGGTTGCTGGTGTGGTATGTGTTGCTTAATATCTTGCCAGTTTTGTTGTTCTTAAGTTTTACTCGTCCCTTGGTCAAGGATTCCACAACTAAATAAGGTCCAATCCAGCGTGGTTCCATCTTTGAACCTATGCGTTGAATACGGCGCTGATTCTTGATATAAACTATGGTACCAGCAGTGATTTCTTTGTTACTTTTGTGTCGGCGATCAAAGGCACACTTCTGGTGTTCTTGAGCAGAGTGGATGTTGGTACTGACGTCTGAGTGCAGCTTTTTAAGAATGCTTGACAGTGTATTTAGCACATCAGGGGTGGCATGATCTGAAATGGGCATGGGATCCACCGTATCATCTTTTGAGGGATTAAGGTCCATGGGAAGCTTGGCCTTCCGTCCATACATGACCTCAAATGGAGTAACCTTGGTTGAAGCATGCACAGATGTGTGATAGGCAAACAGAACACCAGGGATGAATTGATCCCAGTTGTTTCCTTGGTCATTGACAAGCTTACTAAGAGCTTCTTTAAGTGTCCGATTATCACGTTCCCGCTGGCCATTTGTTTGTGGGTGGTATGCAGATGAAATACGGTGATCTGTTTGAAAATGTTCCATCAGGTTGTCAATGATCGAGTTTACAAACTCTCGTCCCTGGTCGCTAATCAGAGTCTCCATACAGCCAAGGCGACAGATAACGGAGTACAAAAAATTTGCCACTGACTTGGCACTCTTATCTGGGACAGCTGTTGCTTCAGTCCATTTGGAGAAATGATCAGTGGCAGCAACTATATATTTGTTGCCATTTGATGTTTCCTGAAGAGGGCCAATCATATCAATCCCAACTAAGCTCCATACTTTTCCAGGCACTGATATACTGTTGAGTGGTGGAGCTTCCTTTGTGATTTTGGGATTTATAACAAAACATTTTTGACAGGCTTTCACATACTGGTGAACGTCATTTTTCATTCCCTTCCAGTAAAACCGGTCAGAGATTTTGGCTAAAGTTTTATCTCTGCCAAAATGGCCCCCAGATATTGGGTTGTCATGACAGGCCTTCAGGATATTTGGCAGTCGACTTTTAGTAAGAACCTCCTTTTCCCTATGATAAACAATTCCTCCTTGGGTTCGATATGGCTTTGCTGTTTGTCTAAACTGGGACTTGGCATTTGCACGTTTCTCAGGAGGTAGATCGTAGGTATACTGAGGGTACCTTTGTTCTGTTGCAGTGTAGAATCTCAAAAGCTGGTCATACAATTGATCTTCCATGGTTGTCAAAATTGGAAAAGATTTGGTGTCATAGAGAGCAGAGAGGTGTCATAGAGAACATACAAAACAAGTTATCATTAACTATGCACTGACAGGACAGCGCCATCTACTGTCAGTTCAGATCTGCACACTTTTCAACAAATAAGCAATAGGGTGAGAAAAACAGTGAAGTGATAACATTATGGCCTAGAGAAATACTATAAAAACTATTTTATACCCCCTGGTATAAAGTTTATCCCCCGGGGGTATACTATGGCCTAAGTCAGCTTTTGAATTTTTGTGCTGTTTCCTTCCTCAGTAAAAGGGTTCCCCGGCTTCCCCACAGTGCTGCAAGGGTGCCCCCAAGGTAGATAAACCCCTTTTCCAAGCGTATACAAGCCGTTGCTAGGATAAAGTGGTCATGTAAAATCCCATAGCAACCACCTAAGGGGTTAACCACCTATCCTTAAGTGCTGCGAGAGTGCCCCCAAGGTAGATAAACCCCTTTTTCAAGCGTATTCAAGGCGTTGCTAGGATAGAGTGATCATGTAAAATCCCATAGCAACCAGTAAAAGGTTTCCCCACCCACCCGCAGTGCTGCAAGGGTGCCCCCAAGGTAGATAAACCCCTTTTCCAAGCGTATACAAGCCGTTGCTAGGATAAAGTGGTCATGTAAAATCCCATAGCAACCACCTAAGGGGTTAACCACCTATCCTTAAGTGCTGCGAGAGTGCCCCCAAGGTAGATTAACCCCTTTTCCAAGCGTATACAAGGCGTTGCTAGGATAAATTGGTCATGTAAAATCCCATAGCAACCAGTAAAAGGTTTCCCCACCCACCCGCAGTGCTGCAATGGTGCCCCCAAGATAGATAAACCCCTTTTCCAAGCGTATCCAAGGTGTTGCTAGGATAGAGTGATCATGCTATATCCCATAGCAACCAGTAAAGGGGTTCCCCACCCACCCCTCAGTGCTCGTCAGTGCCCCCTAGGTATACAAAGCCCTTTTCCAAGCATATCCAAGGCGCCAAGACAACGAGCTGGCCCGAGCAGGGCTGAAGATTTCATGTCACATGTGACTATAGGGAGGGGGTGGGGCTTAGAAAGGGAGATCCCTGGCGTCACCAGAGGTGGAGGAGCTTGAAAAGGAGCAGTGCCCGATGGGAGGGGGAGCTGTTACCTAGAAGAATGAGCAGCTTTCCCTCAGCTTACCCTGGGGGGTATAATCTGGCCTGGAGGGGTATACTTTGGCCTAGGCTATTTTATACCCCGGGGTATAGTTTGGCCTAGGCCAAAGTATACCCGGGGTATAATCTAGCCTAGGCCACTTTAACCCCGGGTATAGTCTGGCCTGGGGGTATAATCTGGCCTGTTACACCGGTCCTCGTCCTGCTGTAGTGATCCCGGTCCTGGGTTGGCTTTTTCTAGGTTATTCCAGATCAGAACTTTGCTCCCTGGCACTTCTCGCCTTACTCCTTCTACTTGTTACCCACTACCTACTTCTGGGTCCTGGTCTTCCCCTCCTCCACCCTCCTCCATATGATTGGCCCCGGCCAGAACAAGCTCAGTGAGATCTATTCTCCTCTCCAGGTCTACAATGCTCCCGAGTGTTACCAGCTGCACATTTAGATCCATTATCTGGACTTCCAAACATGTAACTCGCTGACATCTAGCGCAGATCTATTCACTCTCTCTGTTCCAGGCACGCAGACATCTCACAAGATGCACCTGGTAGCACTGACCATGGAATCCATACTACATGGGGATAAACAGTGCAGCAAAAAGCAGAAAAAACAATGGAAAGCCAACTATGCTCTTGTGTCAAACTATGATATTGTGATTAACTATGCTCTTATCTACAGCCTTGCACTTAAAGTAAAGCCCCAGAGTATCTGGAGCTTGTAGTCCACCAAACAGCACAGCACAAGTGTAGCTTCTAGAAGCTTCATCACATGGACCAGTCACAGACTGCCGCATTTTTTTTTTTTAACAAGCTTCCACCAGCCCACAGATAAACTGACAATTCCCCAACAGTTACACAGTTATCACCAACTATGATATTGTCTTTAACTCTGCACTTATCTGACACCGCCGCACTTTAATGCAGCCTCTGCTCCACTCCGCAGCCTCGCTTAGAGCATCTGGAACTTGTAGTCCACCAAACAGCACAGCACACGTGACATATTCAATGGATAATTAACATATTAGCAAACACCGATTGTTCAATGAACCTGTGTTCCTGTCCTCCAAAGATAGCAGACAGTAACCTGTAGGAGCTGAGATAAGAGGTTAACAGCAGCCATTCAACAATCCACAAACATCAATTCAATGGACAACGTTCAGAACGCTTCTTGACTCACTCAAAATATATGTATGGTAAAATTAAGATTAAATGCTGCATCATCACAGGAGGCTATGTGTGGCTCATATTGTATATTGCCGGCTATATGGGGACTCATACTGTACGTACAGTGCTGTGTGGAGGCTTATACTGTATATAGGGGGTGGTGTGGGGGCTCATATTGTATGTAGGGGGCTATGTGAGGACCCATACTGTATGTGTTGTTTATGGACTCATACTGTACGTACAGTGCTGTGTGGAGGCTTATACTGTATATAGGGGGTGGTGTGGGGGCTCATATTGTATGTAGGGGGCTATGTGAGGACCCATACTGTATGTGTTGTTTATGGACTCATACTGTACGTACAGTGCTGTGTGGAGGCCTATACTGTATATAGGGGGTGGTGTGGGGGGGGCTATGGAGAGGCTCACGCTGTTTATAGGGAGCTATGTTTGGGCTCATACTGTATATAGGAGGCTACAGTTGTGCTCAAAAGTTTACATACCCGGCAGAATTTTTCGATTTCTTGGGGCTTTTTTTTCCCCAGAGAATATGAATGATAACACCAAAACTTTTTCTCCACTCATGGTTAGTGGTTGGGTGAAGCCATTTATTGTCAAACTACTGTGTTTCCTCTTTTTAAATCATAATGACAACCCAAAACATCCAAATGACCCCGATCAAAAGTTCACATACCCCATTACTTAATACCGTGTGTTGCCCCCTCTACCATCAATGAGAGCTTGAAGTCTTTTGTGGTAGTTGTGGATGAGGTTCTTTATTTTCTCAGATGGTAAAGTTGCCCACTCTTCTTGGTAAAAAGCCTCCAGTTCCTGTAAATGGTTGCTCATACTGTATATTCGAGGCTATGTGCTGGCTCATTCTGTCTATGCTCCAAACAGTCTGGGGTCAATGCACAACAGTGCAGGGGATAATGAGCTGTTGTGCATTGACCCCGGCACTGTGATATCCTGTGATATTCCACTGTTCAGATGTACCTGATTTGTTAATGTTGCCACCAGAAACTGAAGACATTTGCTGATGAAGGCCTGACTTGGGTCGAAACGTCAACATTTATATACAGTGGATAGATCAATACTAATAAAATATTCTCTAATTTTTCTGCATTAAATTTGGAGTGCCAAATTGATTTTTAGACTGTTTGAAGTGGTATCCTATTCGTACACCCAGTAATCAGTGGTGTGCCGCGCAGCCCTATTTTCATACTGTATATAGGGGGCTGTATGGGGACTCATATTGTATGTAGGGGCTGTGACCTGCTATCCTCAATGCAGTACGGATTATGGTCTCCTTTTCTTGGCATGTTTGGTAGAAACAAAACTCATCATGTTTGGAGGAGACAGCATGCTGCGCTGCACCCAAAGAACACCATACCTACTGTGAAGCATGGGGGTGGCAACATCATGCTTTGGGGCTGTTTCTCTGCAAAGGGACCAAGAAGACTGATCCATGTACACGAAAGAATGAATGGGGCAAAGTATCGTGAGATTTTGAGTGCAAACCTCCTTCCATCAGCAATGTCAATGAAGATGAAACGTGGATGAGTCTTTCAGCATGATAATGATCCCAAGCACACTGCCAGGGCAACGAAGGAGTGGCTTCGTAAGAAGAATATGAAGGTCCTGGAGTGGCCTAGCCAGTTTCCAGATCTCAACCCCAGAGAAAACCTTTGGAGGGAATTGAAAGTCCATTTTGTTCAGTGACTGGCCCAAAACATCACTGCTCTAGTCTAGAGGAGATCTGCATCGAGGAGTGGGCCAACATACCAACAACAGTGTGTGGCAACCTTGTGAAGACTTACAGAAAACGTCTGACCTCTGTCATTGCCAACAAAGGATATATAACAAAATATGGAGATGAACTTTTAATGACCAAATACTTATTTTCCTCCATAATTTGCAAAATAAATCTTACCAAATCAGACAAGGTGATTTCTGGATTAGTTTTCTCATTGTGACTCTCATAGTTGTGGTCTACCTATGATGTCCATTACTGGCCGCTGTCATCTTTGTAAGTGGGAGAACTTGCACAGTTGGTGGCTGAATAAATAATTTTTTCCCACTTTATATGTATATATATATATATATATATATATACATATATATATATATATGTATATATATATATATATATATATATACAGGGCCAGAAATATTTGGACAGTGACACAAGTTTTGTTATTTTAGCTGTTTACAAAAACATGTTCAGAAATACAATTATATATATAATATGGGCTGAAAGTGCACACTCCCGGCTGCAATATGATAGTTTCCACATCCAAATCGGAGAAAGGGTTTAGGAATCATATCTCTGTAATGCATAGCGTCCTCTTTTTCAAGGGACCAAAAGTAATTGGACAATGGACTCTAAGGGCTGCAATTAACTCTGAAGGCGTCTCCCTCGTTAACCTGTAATCAATGAAGTAGTTAAAAGGTCAGGGGTGGATTCCAGGTGTGTGGTTTTGCATTTGGAAGCTGTTGCTGTGAGCAGACAACATGCGGTCAAAGGAACTCTCAATTGAGGTGAAGCAGAACATCCTGAGGCTGAAAAAAAAGAAAAAAATCCATCAGAGAGATAGCAGACATGCTTGGAGTAGCAAAATCAACAGTTGGGTACATTCTGAGAAAAAAGGAATTGACTGGTGAGCTTGGGAACTCAAAAAGGCCTGGGCGTCCACGGATGACAACAGTGGTGGATGATCGCCGCATACTTAATTTGGTGAAGAAGAACCCGTTCACAACATCAACTGAAGTCCAGAACACTCTCAGTGAAGTAGGTGTATCTGTCTCTAAGTCAACAGTAATGAGAAGACTCCATGACAGTAAATACAAAGGGTTCACATCTAGATGCAAACCATTCATCAATACCAAAAATAGACAGGCCAGAGTTAAATTTGCAGAAAAACACCTCAAGAAGCCAGCTCAGTTCTGGAAAAGTATTCTATGGACAGATGAGACAAAGATCAACCTGTACCAGAATGATGGGAAGAAAAAAGTTTGGAGAAGAAAGGGAACGGCACATGATCCAAGGCACACCACATCCTCTGTAAAACATGGTGGAGGCAACGTGATGGCATGGGCATGCATGGCTTTCAATGGCACTGGGTCACTTGTGTTTATTGATGACATAAGAGCAGACAAGAGTAGCCGGATGAATTCTGAAGTGTACCGCGATATACTTTCAGCCCAGATTCAGCCAAATGCTGCAAAGTTGATTGGACGGCGCTTCATAGTACAGATGGACAATGACCCCAAGCATACAGCCAAAGCTACCCAGGAGTTCATGAGTGCCAAAAAGTGGAACATTCTGCAATGGACAAGTCAATCTCCAGATCTAAACCCAATTGAGAATGCATTTCACTTGCTCAAATCCAGACTTAAGACGGAAAGACCCACAAACAAGCAAGACCTGAAGGCTGCGGCTGTAAAGGCCTGGCAAAGCATTAAGAAGGAGGAAACCCAGCGTTTGGTGATGTCCATGGGTTCCAGACTTAAGGCAGTGATTGCCTCCAAAGGATTTGCAACAAAATATTGAAAATAAAAATATTTTGTTTGGGTTATGTTTATTTGTCCAATTACTTTTGACCTCCTAAAATGTGGAGTGTTTGTAATGAAATGTGTACAATTCCTACATTTTCTATCAGATATTTTTGTTCAACCCTTCAAATTAAACGTTACAATCTGCACTTGAATTCTGTTGTAGAGGTTTCATTTCAAATCCAATGTGGTGGCATGCAGAGCCCAACTCGCGAAAATTGTGTCACTGTCCAAAGATTTCTGGCCCTAACTGTATATATATATATATATATATACACTGCTCAAAAAAATAAAGGGAATACTAAAATTCCACATCCTAGATATCACTGAATGAATTATTCCAGTTGTAAATCTTTATTTACACTAGATGGTGGCCCGATTCTAACGCATCGGGTATTCTAGAATATGTATGTGATTTATTTATGAAGATTTAAGAATAATGCAATGAATTCACAGGATTCGGCCGGCTGGGCACGACCAATGTTGTGAATTCTGTGGCCAAGCTCCCTCCTGTGGTCGTGAGTGGTACTGCGGCTGGTTCTGTCTAAAAGCTTCCTTTGGTGGATGAGAGTGGTACTGCGGCTTCTGAGTTTCCTTCCTCAGGTGATGAGGTTAAGTCGTTAGGTGCTGCTCTATTTAACTCCACCTGGTGCTTTGATCCTGGCCTCCAGTCAATGTTCTAGTATTGGTCTTGCTTCCTCCTGGATCGTTCCTGTGGCCTGGTCTTTTTGCCCCTCTGCGTGGTTGTTTGTAGGTTTTTGTGTTGACCGCAAAGCTATCTTTCCTATCCTCGGTCTATTCAGTAAGTCGGGCCTCACTTTGCTAAATCTATTTCATCTCTGTGTTTGTATTTCATCTTTACTCACAGTCATTATATGTGGGGGGCTGCCTTTTCCTTTGGGGAATTTCTCTGAGGCAAGGTAGGCTTATTTTTCTATCTTCAGGGCTAGTTAGTTTCTCAGGCTGTGCCGAGTTGCATAGGGAGCGTTAGGCGCAATCCACGGCTACCTCTAGTGTGGTGTGATAGGATTAGGGATTGCGGTCAGCTGAGTTCCCACGTCTCAGAGCTCGTCCTATGTTTTTGGTAAATGTCAGGTCACCTTGTGTGCTCTGAACTTCAAGGTCCATTGTGGTTCTGAATTACCTGTTCATAACAGTACTGGAGGCCCAAAGTACTAATGCATCTCAATAGAGGGAAAAGAGAAGTTCTGAGACCATTTTTTTTTTCTTTGCACTGTGTTCTGTCTTTCTTTTCCCCTATACTTCAGGGTGGTTCAGAACACAGGTGTGGACATGGATATTCAGGGTCTGTCCTCTTTGATGGATAATCTCACTATAAGAGTACAGAACATTCAAGATTTAGTTGTTCAGAATCCTATGTTAGAACCTAAAATTCCTATTCCTGAGTTATTTTCTGGAGATAGAGCTAAGTTTTTGAATTTTAAAAATAATTGTAAACTGTTTCTGGCTTTGAAACCCCGCTCCTCTGGTGACCCAGTTCAACAAGTTAAAATCATTATTTCTTTATTACGTGGCGACCCTCAAGACTGGGCATTTTCCCTTGCGCCAGGAGATCCTGCATTATGTAATATTGATGCGTTTTTTCTGGCGCTCGGATTGCTGTACGATGAACCTAATTCAGTGGATCAGGCAGAGAAAAATTTGCTGGCTCTGTGTCAGGGTCAGGATGAGATAGAGATTTATTGTCAGAAGTTTAGAAAGTGGTCCGTGCTCACTCAATGGAATGAATGTGCGCTGGCAGCTATTTTCAGAAAGGGTCTCTCTGAAGCCCTTAAGGATGTCATGGTGGGATTTCATATGCCTGCTGGTCTGAATGAGTCTATGTCTTTGGCCATTCAGATCGGTCGACGCTTGCGCGAGCGTAAATCTGTGCACCATTTGGCGGTATTATCTGAGCATAAACCTGAGCCTATGCAGTGCGATAGGACTTTGACCAGAGCTGAATGGCAAGAACACAGACGTCAGAATGGGCTGTGTTTCTACTGTGGTGATTCCACTCATGCTATCTCTGATTGTCCTAAGCACACTAAGCGGTTCGCTAGGTCTGCCACCATTGGTACGGTACAGTCGAAATTTCTTTTGTCCGTTACTTTGATCTGCTCTTTGTCATCGTATTCTGTCATGGCATTTGTGGATTCAGGCGCTGCCCTGAATTTGATGGACTTGGAGTTTGCTAGGCGTTGTGGGTTTGTCTTGGAGCCCTTGCAGTATCCTATTCCATTGAGAGGAATTGATGCTACGCCTTTGGCCAAGAATAAGCCTCAGTATTGGACCCAGCTGACCATGTGCATGGCTCCTGCGCACCAGGAGGATATTCGCTTTCTGGTGTTGCATAATCTGCATGATGTGGTCGTGTTGGGGTTGCCATGGCTACAAGTCCATAACCCAGTATTAGATTGGAAATCTATGTCTGTGTCCAGCTGGGGTTGTCAGGGGGTACATGGTGATGTCCCATTTCTGTCTATCTCATCATCCACCCCTTCTGAGGTCCCAGAGTTCTTGTCTGATTACCGGGATGTATTCGATGAGCCCAAGTCCAATGCCCTACCTCCGCATAGGGATTGTGATTGTGCTATCGATTTGATTCCTGGTAGTAAGTTTCCTAAGGGTCGACTGTTTAATTTATCTGTACCTGAGCACGCCGCTATGCGGAGTTCGTGAAGGAGTCTTTGGAGAAGGGTCATATTCGCCCGTCATCGTCGCCATTGGGAGCGGGGTTCTTTTTTGGGCCAAGAAGGATGGTTCGCTGAGACCTTGCATTGATTACCGCCTTCTAAATAAAATTACGGTCAAATTTCAGTACCCCTTGCCGCTGCTGTCTGATTTGTTTGCTCGGATTAAGGGGGCTAGTTGGTTCACCAAGATAGATCTTCGTGGTGCGTATAATCTTGTGCGTATTAAGCGAGGCGATGAGTGGAAAACTGCATTTAATACGCCCGAGGGCCATTTTGAGTACCTGGTTATGTCATTCGGGCTTTCCAATGCTCCATCAGTATTTCAGTCCTTTATGCATGACATCTTCCGAGAGTACCTGGATAAATTCCTGATTGTGTACTTGGATGATATTTTAGTCTTCTCGGATGATTGGGAGTCTCATGTGAAGCAGGTCAGAATGGTGTTCCAGGTCCTGCGTGCTAATTCTTTGTTTGTGAAGGGGTCAAAGTGTCTCTTTGGTGTTCAGAAGATTTCATTTTTGGGGTTCATTTTTTCTCCTTCTACTATCGAGATGGACCCTGTTAAAGTTCAGGCCATTTATGATTGGACTCAGCCAACATCTCTGAAGAGTCTGCAGAAGTTCCTGGGCTTTGCTAATTTTTATCGTCGCTTCATCGCTAATTTTTCTAGCATTGCTAAACCGTTGACTGATTTAACCAAGAAGGGTGCTGATGTGGTCAATTAGTCTTCTGCTGCTGTGGAAGCTTTTCAGGAGTTGAAGCGTCGTTTTTCTTCTGCCCCTGTGTTGTGCCAACCAGATGTTTCGCTTCCGTTCCAGGTCGAGGTTGATGCTTCCGAAATTGGAGCAGGGGCTGTTTTGTCGCAGAGAGGTTCTGATTGCTCGGTGATGAAACCATGCGCCTTCTTTTCCAGGAAATTTTCGCCTGCTGAGCGAAATTATGATGTTGGCAATCGAGAGTTGCTAGCCATGAAGTGGGCATCCGAGGAGTGGCGTCATTGGTTTGAAGGAGCTAAGCATCGCGTGGTGGTCTTGACTGATCACAAAAACTTGACTTATCTCGAGTCTGCCAAACGGTTGAATCCTAGACAGGCTCGTTGGTCGCTGTTTTTCTCCCGTTTTGACTTTGTGGTTTCGTACCTTCCGGGCTCTAAAAATGTGAAGGTGGATGCCCTGTCTAGGAGTTTTGTGCCCGATTCACCGGGTTTGTCTGAGTCGGCGGGTATTCTCAAAGAGGGGGTAATTTTGTCTGCCATCTCCCCTGATTTGCGGCGGGTGCTGCAAAAATTTCAGGCTAATAGACCTGACCGTTGCCCAGCGGAGAAACTGTTTGTCCCTGATAGGTGGACGAATAAAGTTATCTCTGAGGTTCATTGTTCGGTGTTGGCTGGTCATCCTGGAATCTTTGGTACCAGAGAGTTGGTGGCTAGATCCCTTTGGTGGCCGTCTCTGTCGCGGGATGTGCGTTCTTTTGTGCAGTCCTGTGGGATTTGTGCTCGGGCTAAGCCCTGCTGTTCTCGTGCCAGTGGGTTGCTTTTGCCCTTGCCGGTCCCGAAGAGGCCTTGGACGCATATCTCTATGGATTTTATTTCGGATCTCCCCGTCTCTCAAAGAATGTCGGTCATTTGGGTGGTTTGTGATCGCTTCTCTAAGATGGTCCATATGGTGCCCTTGTCTAAATTGCCTTCCTCCTCTGATTTGGTGCCATTGTTTTTTCAGCATGTGGTTCGTTTACATGGCATTCCAGAGAACATCGTTTCTGACAGAGGTTCCCAGTTTGTTTCGAGGTTTTGGCGAGCCTTTTGTGCTAGGATGGGCATTGATTTGTCTTTTTCCTCGGCTTTCCATCCTCAGACAAATGGCCAGACTGAACGAACCAATCAGACCTTGGAAACATATCTGAGATGTTTTGTTTCTGCTGATCAGGATGATTGGGTGTCCTTTTTGCCTTTGGCTGAGTTCGCCCTTAATAATCGGGCCAGCTCGGCTACTTTGGTTTCGCCGTTTTTCTGCAATTCTGGGTTCCACCCTCGTTTCTCTTCAGGGCAGGTTGAGTCTTCGGACTGTCCTGGTGTGGATACTGTGGAGGATAGGTTGCAGCAGATTTGGACTCATGTAGTGGACAATCTGACTTTGTCCCAGGAGAAGGCTCAACGTTTCGCTAACCGCAGGTGCTGTGTGGGTCCCCGACATCGTGTTGGGGATTTGGTTTGGTTGTCATCTCGTTATATTCCTATGAAGGTTTCCTCTCCTAAATTTAAGCCTCGTTTCATTGGTCCATATAGGATTTCTGAGGTTCTTAATCCTGTGTCTTTTCGTTTGACTCTTCCGGCTTCTTTTTCCATCCATAACGTGTTCCATAGGTCATTGTTGAGGAGATACGTGGCACCTGTGGTTCCATCTATTGATCCTCCTGCTCCGGTTTTGGTTGAAGGGGAATTGGAGTATATTGTGGAGAAGATTTTGGATTCTCGTGTTTCGAGACGGAAACTCCAGTATCTGGTTAAGTGGAAAGGTTATAGTCAGGAAGATAATTCCTGGGTCTTTGCCTCTGATGTCCATGCTGCCGATCTGGTTCGTGCCTTTCATGTGGCTCATCCTGGTCGGCCTGGGGGCTCTGGTGAGGGTTCGGTGACCCCTCCTCAAGGGGGGTACTGTTGTGAATTCTGTGGCCAAGCTCCCTCCTGTGGTCGTGAGTGGTACTGCGGCTGGTTCTGTCTATAAGCTTCCTTTGGTGGATGAGAGTGGTACTGCGGCTTCTGAGTTTCCTTCCTCAGGTGATGAGGTTAAGTCGTTAGGTGCTGCTCTATTTAACTCCACCTGGTGCTTTGATCCTGGCCTCCAGTCAATGTTCTAGTATTGGTCTTGCTTCCTCCTGGATCGTTCCTGTGGCCTCTCTATCCTGCATAAGCTAAGTTCTGCTTGTGTTATTTTTGTTTGCTATATTTTCTGTCCAGCTTGCTATATTGGTTTTTCTTGCTTGCTGGAAGCTCTGAGACGCAGAGGGAGCACCTCTGTACCGTTAGTCGGTGCGGAGGGTCTTTTTGCCCCTCTGCGTGGTTGTTTGTAGGTTTTTGTGTTGACCGCAAAGCTATCTTTCCTATCCTCGGTCTATTCAGTAAGTCGGGCCTCACTTTGCTAAATCTATTTCATCTCTGTGTTTGTATTTCATCTTTACTCACAGTCATTATATGTGGGGGGCTGCCTTTTCCTTTGGGGAATTTCTCTGAGGCAAGGTAGGCTTATTTTTCTATCTTCAGGGCTAGTTAGTTTCTCAGGCTGTGCCGAGTTGCATAGGGAGCGTTAGGCGCAATCCATGGCTACCTCTAGTGTGGTGTGATAGGATTAGGGATTGCGGTCAGCAGAGTTTCCACGTCTCAGAGCTCGTCCTATGTTTTTGGTAAATGTCAGGTCACCTTGTGTGCTCTGAACTTCAAGGTCCATTGTGGTTCTGAATTACCTGTTCATAACAGACCAATCAGCGAAGAGTGGTTCAAATCCCGTGGCCAGACTGTGCCTGTCGCTGATTGTTCACGCCCGGCCAGTCACGACCAATCAATGAGGCCAGGGCCATCTCAGTGGGCCCCCCCCCTTTAACACATACCACGATTCATGATGCACAGATACAGCAGAGAAATATACGTAGTATATAACACAGCCCACGTAGCATATAGCACAGCCATGTAGCATACAACACAGTCCATGTAGTGTATAACACAGCCCACGTAGTGTATAACACAGCCCATGTAGTATATTGCACAGCCACGTAGTATATAACACAGCCCATGTAGTATAAAACACAGCCCACATAGTATATAACACAGCCACGTAGCATATAACACAGCCACGTAGTATATTGCACAGCCCACGTAGTATATAGCAGTGTGGGCACCATATCCCTGTTAAAAAAAGAATTAAAATAAAAAATATTTATATACTCACCTTCCGGCAGCCCCCGAATCCAGCCCAGGCCTTTAGCGATGCTCCCGCCAGGTCTGTTCCCAGTAATGCTTTGCGGCAATAACCCATGATGATATAGCAGTCATCTGGTGTCATTACGGCAAAGCATTACTGGGACCGGAGCGTTGTGAGGAGCGCGAAAAGCTGCTAGGGATGCCGTGAGGTGAGAATATCACTATTTTTCTTTTTTAATTATTTTTAACATGATATTATTTACTATTGATGCTGCATAGGCAGCATCAATAGTAAAAAGTAAAGCGGTGATTAAATCCCGCCCCAATATCGCTGAATGTTTGCGGCCGGCCGAGCGCGACCAATCAGCGACGCAGGATTTCTGTTACAGACAGATGGAAGTGGACCTTAGACAACTATATATATAGTGAGGCAGTGACCGGTGTTATATGCGAGGGTCGCTATGTGTTCCTCCAGGATGCGCTCAGAAGCGTATGGAGGCTGCGGGAGTGCACTGCAGTCACAGGTATAGCTGTGGTTGCAATGCAGAATAAAAGTGAGAGTTGGCTTTGGGCAAGATATTTGTTCAAGACAGGAAAACCTGCCAAGGGCTTTTATTTTTTAAACGGACTACAGGAACATAGTGGGGTTGGTTTGTTTCCTCCCCCGGGCCTGGTTTTCCATGTGGCCTGCAGCCACAGGTTATTGTAGGGCTGTGTGCGCACGTTCCGGATTTTTTGCGTTTTTTTCGCTATAAAAATGTGATAAAATCCCGAAACAAAAGAAACAAGTAAGCATCCTATTGATAGAAGGCAATCCGCAATTTTTTGTGCATATGTTGCGTTTTTTTTTCCGTGATAAAAACGCATTGCGGAAAAAAAACGCAGCATGTTCATTAATTTTGCGGATTTTGTATGGATTTCCCGCTATTTAATGCGTTGGGAAGCTTCGGAAGAAAACGCAAAAAATACGCACAAAAATCGCGCAAAAACTGAGAGGAAAACGTGATGAAAACGTGATAAAAACGCACAAAAAACGCATGCGGTTTTCCTGTCGAAAAAGTCCGGTTGTGTTCAGGAAATTTCTGCAAATAATCCTGACATGTGCACATAGCCTTAACCCCTTCATGACCCAGCCTATTTTGACCTTAAAGACCTTGCCGTTTTTTGCAATTCTGACCAGTGTCCCTTCATGAGGTAATAACTCAGGAACGCTTCAATGGATCCTAGCGGTTCTGAGATTGTTTTTTCGTGACATATTGGGCTTCATGTTAGTGGTAAATTTAGGTCAATAAATTCTGTGTTTATTTGTGATAAAAACGGAAATTTGGCGAAAATTTTGAAAATTTCGCAATTTTCACATTTTGAATTTTTATTCTGTTAAACCAGAGAGTTATGTGACACAAAATAGTTAATAAATAACATTTCCCACACGTCTACTTTACATCAGCACAATTTTGGAAACAAAATTTTTTTTTGCTAGGAAGTTATAAGGGTTAAAATTTGACCAGCGATTTCTCATTTTTACAACGAAATTTACAAAACCATTTTTTTTAGGGACCACCTCACATTTGAAGTCAGTTTGAGGGGTCTATATGGCTGAAAATACCCAAAAGTGACACCATTCTAAAAACTGCACCCCTCAAGGTGCACAAAACCACATTCAAGAAGTTTATTAACCCTTCAGGTGCTTCACAGCAGCAGAAGCAACATGGAAGGAAAAAATGAACATTTAACTTTTTAGTCACAAAAATGATTTTTCAGCAACAATTTTTTTATTTTCCCAATGGTAAAAGGAGAAACTGAACCACGTACGTTGTTGTCCAATTTGTCCTGAGTACGCTGATACCTCATATGTGGGGGTAAACCACTGTTTGGGCGCACGGCAGGGCTTGGAAGGGAAGGAGCGCCATTTGACTTTTTGAATGAAAAATTGGCTGCACTCTTTAGCGGACACCATGTCACATTTGGAGAGCCCCCGTGTGCCTAAAAATTGGAGCTCCCCCACAAGTGACCCCATTTTGGAAACTAGACGCCCCAAGGAACTTATCTAGATGCATAGTGAGCCCTTTAAACCCCCAGGTGCTTCACAAATTGATCCGTAAAAATGAAAAAGTACTTTTTTTTCACAAAAAAATTCTTTTAGCCTCAATTTTTTCATTTTCACATGGACAACAGGATAAAATGGATCCTAAAATTTGTTTGGCAATTTCTCCTGAGTACACCGATACTTCACATGTGGGGGTAAACCACTGTTTGGGCACATGGTAAGGCTCGGAAGGGAAGGAGCGCCATTTGACTTTTTGAATGAAAAATTATCTCCATCGATAGCGGACACCATGTCGCGTTTGGAGAGACCCTGTGTGCTTAAACATTGGAGCTCCCCCACAAGTGACCCCATTTTGGAAACTGGACCCCCCAAGGAACTTATCTAGATGCCTAGTGAGCACTTTAAACCCTCAGGTGCTTCACAAATTGATCCGTAAAAATGAAAAAGTACTTTTTTTTCACAAAAAATTTATTTTCGCCTCAATTTTTTCATTTTCACATGGGCAGTAGGATAAAATGGATCCTAAAATTTGTTGAGCAATTTCTCCCGAGTACGCCGATACCTCATATGTGGGGGTAAACCACTGTTTGGGCACACGGCAGGGCTCGGAAGGGAAGGCGCGCCTTTTAACTTTTTGAATGGAAAATTAGCTCCAATTGTTAGCGGACACCATGTCGCATTTGGAGAGCCCCTGTGTGCCTATGCAATGGAGCTCCCCCACAAGTGACCCCATTTTGGAAACTAGACCCCCCAAGGAACTTATCTAGATGCATACTGAGCACTTTAAACCCCCAGGTGCTTCACAGAAGTTTATAATGCAGAGCCATGAAAATAAAAAATAATTTTTCTTTTCTCAAAAATGATTTTTTAGCCTGGAATTTCCTATTTTGCCAATGGTAATAGGAGAAATTGGACCACAAATGTTGTTGTCCAGTTTGTCCTGAGTATGCAGATACCCCATATGTGGGGGTAAACCACTGTTTGGGCGCACGGCAGGGCTCAGAAGGGAAGGCACGCCATTTGGCTTTTTAAATGGAAAATTATCTCCAATCATTAGCGGACACCATGTCGCGTTTGGAGAGCCCCTGTGTGCCTAAACATTGGAGATCCCCCACAAATTACCCCATTTTGGAAACTAGACCCCCAAAGGAACTAATCTAGATGTGTAGTGAGCACTTTGAACCCTCAAGTGCTTCACAGAAGTTTATAACGCAGAGCCATGAAAATAAAAAAAAAAAATTATTTTCTCAAAAATGAATTTTAGCCCGCAATTTTTTATTTTCCCAAGGGTAACAGGAGAAATTTGACCCCAAAAGTTGTTGTCCAGTTTCTCCTGAGTACGCTGATACCCCATATGTGGGGGTAAACCACTGTTTAGGCACATGCTGGGGCTCGGAAGTGAAGTAGTGACGTTTTGAAATGCAGACTTTGATGGAATGCTCTGCGGGCGTCACGTTGCGTTTGCAGAGCCCCTGATGTGGCTAAACAGTAGAAACCCCCCACAAGTGACCCCATTTTGGAAACTAGACCCCGAAAGGAACTTATCTAGATGTGAGGTGAGCACTTTGAACCCCCAAGTGCTTCACAGAAGTTCATAACACAGAGCAGTGAAAATAATAAATACGTTTTCTTTCCTCAAAAATAATTTTTTAGCCCAGAATTTTTTATTTTCCCAAGGGTTACAGGAGAAATTGGACCACAAAAGTTGTTGTCCAGTTTCTCCTGAGTACGCTGATACCCCATGTGTGGGGGTAAACCACTGTTTGGGCACACGTGGGGGCTCAGAAGGGAAGTAGTGACTTTTGAAATGCAGACTTTGATGGAATGGTCTGCGGGCGTCACATTGCGTTTGCAGAGCCCCTGGTGTGCCTAAACAGTAGAAACCCCCCACAAGTGACCCCATTTTGGAAACTAGACCCCCAAAGGAACTTATCTAGATGTGTGGTGAGCACTTTCAACCCCCAAGTGCTTTACAGAAGTTTATAACGCAGAGCCGTGAAAATAATAAATACGTTTTCTTTCCTCAAAAATAATTTTTTAGCCCAGAATTTTTTATTTTCCCAAGGGTTACAGGAGAAATTGGACCACAAAAGTTGTTGTCCAGTTTCTCCTGAGTACGCTGATACCCCATGTGTGGGGGTAAACCACTGTTTGGGCACACGTCGGGGCTCAGAAGGGAAGTAGTGACTTTTGAAATGCAGACTTTGATGGAATGGTCTGCGGGCGTCACATTGCGTTTGCAGAGCCCCTGGTGTGCCTAAACAGTAGAAACCCCCCACAAGTGACCCCATTTTGGAAACTAGACCCCCAAAGGAACTTATCTAGATGTGTGGTGAGCACTTTCAACCCCCAAGTGCTTTACAGAAGTTTATAACGCAGAGCCGTGAAAATAATAAATACGTTTTCTTTCCTCAAAAATAATTTTTTAGCCCAGAATTTTTTATTTTTCCAAGGGTTACAGGAGAAATTGGACCACAAAAGTTGTTGTCCAGTTTCTCCTGAGTACGCTGATGCCCCATGTGTGGGGGTAAACCACTGTTTGGGCAGACGTGGGGGCTCAGAAGGGAAGTAGTGACTTTTGAAATGCAGACTTTGATGGAATGGTCTGCGGGCGTCACGTTGCGTTTGCAGAGCCCCTGGTGTGCCTAAACAGTAGAAACCCCCACAAGTGACCCCATTTTGGAAACTAGACCCCCCAAGGAACTTATCTAGATATGTGGTGAGCACTTTGAACCCCCAAGTGCTTCACAGACGTTTACAACGCAGAGCCGTGAAAATAAAAAATCATTTTTCTTTCCTCAAAAATGATGTTTTAGCAAGCATTTTTTTATTTTCACAAGGGTAACAGGAGAAATTGGACCCCAGTAATTGTTGCGCAGTTTGTCCTGAGTATGCTGGTACCCCATATGTGGGGGTAAACCACTGTTTGGGCGCACGTCGGGGTTCGGAAGTGAGGGAGCACCATTTGAATTTTTGAATACAAGATTGGCTGGAATCAATGGTGGCGCCATGTTGCGTTTGGAGACCCCCTGAAGTGCCTAAACAGTGGAAACCCCTCAATTCTACCTCCAACACACCCCTAACCCTTATCCCAACTGTAGCCGTAACCCTAATCACAACCCTAACCCCAACACACCCCTAACCACAACCCTAACCCCAACACACCCCTAACCCTAACCACAACCCTAATTCCAACCCAACCCTAAGGCTATGTGCCAACGTTGCGGATTCGTATGAGATTTTTCAGCATCATTTTTGAAAAATCCGCGGGTAAAAGGCACTGCGTTTTACCTGTGGATTTACCGTGGATTTCCAGTGTTTTTTGTGCGGATTTCACCTGTGGATTCCTATTGAGGAACAGGTGTAAAACGCTGCGGAATCCGCACAAAGAATTGGCATGCTGCGGAAAATACAACGCAGCGTT
The DNA here is from genome assembly GCF_032444005.1 of Ranitomeya imitator. Classification (NCBI taxonomy): domain Eukaryota; kingdom Metazoa; phylum Chordata; class Amphibia; order Anura; family Dendrobatidae; genus Ranitomeya; species Ranitomeya imitator. The sequence continues at coordinate 567,855,705 of NC_091287.1, read as the reverse complement.
CCCGCGCGGTATTTTCTGCACCATGGGCACAGCGGATTTGGTTTTCCATATGTTTACATGGTAACATAGTAACATAGTAACATAGTAACATAGTTAGTAAGGCCGAAAAAAGACATTTGTCCATCCAGTTCAGCCTATATTCCATCATAATAAATACCCAGATCTACGTCCTTCTACAGAACCTAATAATTGTATGATACAATATTGTTCTGCTCCAGGAAGACATCAAGGCCTCTCTTGAACCCCTCGACTGAGTTCGCCATCACCACCTCCTCAGGCAAGCAATTCCAGATTCTCACTGCCCTAACAGTAAAGAATCCTCTTCTATGTTGGTGGAAAAACCTTCTCTCCTCCAGACGCAAAGAATGCCCCCTTGTGCCCGTCACCTTCCTTGGTATAAACAGATCCTCAGCGAGATATTTGTATTGTCCCCTTATATACTTATACATGGTTATTAGATCGCCCCTCAGTCGTCTTTTTTCTAGACTAAATAATCCTAATTTCGCTAATCTATCTGGGTATTGTAGTTCTCCCATCCCCTTTATTAATTTTGTTGCCCTCCTTTGTACTCTCTCTAGTTCCATTATATCCTTCCTGAGCACCGGTGCCCAAAACTGGACACAGTACTCCATGTGCGGTCTAACTAGGGATTTGTACAGAGGCAGTATAATGCTCTCATCATGTGTATCCAGACCTCTTTTAATGCACCCCATGATCCTGTTTGCCTTGGCAGCTGCTGCCTGGCACTGGCTGCTCCAGGTAAGTTTATCATTAACTAGGATCCCCAAGTCCTTCTCCCTGTCAGATTTACCCAGTGGTTTCCCGTTCAGTGTGTAATGGTGATATTGATTCCCTCTTCCCATGTGTATAACCTTACATTTATCATTGTTAAACCTCATCTGCCACCTTTCAGCCCAAGTTTCCAACTTATCCAGATCCATCTGTAGCAGAATACTATCTTCTCTTGTATTAACTGCTTTACATAGTTTTGTATCATCTGCAAATATCGATATTTTACTGTGTAAACCTTCTACCAGATCATTAATGAATATGTTGAAGAGAACAGGTCCCAATACTGACCCCTGCGGTACCCCACTGGTCACAGCGACCCAGTTAGAGACTATACCATTTATAACCACCCTCTGCTTTCTATCACTAAGCCAGTTACTAACCCATTTACACACATGTTCCCCCAGACCAAGCATTCTCATTTTGTGTACCAACCTCTTGTGCGGCACGGTATCAAACGCTTTGGAAAAATCGAGATATACCACGTCCAATGACTCACCGTGGTCCAGCCTATAGCTTACCTCTTCATAAAAACTGATTAGATTGGTTTGACAGGAGCGATTTCTCATAAACCCATGCTGACATGGAGTTAAACAGTTATTCTCATTGAGATAATCCAGAATAACATCCCTCAGAAACCCTTCAAATATTTTACCAACAATAGAGGTTAGACTTACTGGCCTATAATTTCCAGGTTCACTTTTAGAGCCCTTTTTGAATATTGGCACCACATTTGCTATGCGCCAGTCCTGCGGAACAGACCCTGTCGCTATAGAGTCACTAAAAATAAGAAATAATGGTTTATCTATTACATTACTTAGTTCTCTTAGTACTCGTGGGTGTATGCCATCCGGACCCGGAGATTTATCTATTTTAATCTTATTTAGCCGGTTTCGCACCTCTTCTTGGGTTAGATTGGTGACCCTAATATAGGGTTTTCATTGTTTCTTGGGACTTCACCTAGCATTTCATTTTCCACCGTGAATACCGTGGAGAAGAAGGTGTTTAATATGTTAGCTTTTTCCTCGTCATCTACAACCATTCTTTCCTCACTATTTTTTAAGGGGCCTACATTTTCAGTTTTTATTCTTTTACTATTGATATAGTTGAAGAAAAGTTTGGGATTAGTTTTACTCTCCTTAGCAATGTGCTTCTCTGTTTCCTTTTTGGCAGCTTTAATTAGTTTTTTAGATAAAGTATTTTTCTCCCTATAGTTTTTTAGAGCTTCAATGGTGCCATCCTGCTTTAGTAGTGCAAATGCTTTCTTTTTACTGTTAATTGCCTGTCTTACTTCTTTGTTTAGCCACATTGGGTTTTTCCTATTTCTAGTCCTTTTATTCCCACAAGGTATAAACCGCTTACACTGCCTATTTAGGATGTTCTTAAACATTTCCCATTTATTATCTGTATTCTCATTTCTGAGGATATTGTCCCAGTCTACCAGATTAAGGGCATCTCTAAGCTGTTCAAACTTTGCCTTCCTAAAGTTCAATGTTTTTGTGACTCCCTGACAAGTCCCCCTAGTGAAAGACAGGTGAAACTGCACAATATTGTGGTCGCTATTTCCTAAATGCCCAACCACCTGCAGATTTGTTATTCTGTCAGGTCTATTAGATAGTATTAGGTCTAAAAGTGCTGCTCCTCTGGTTGGATTCTGCACCAATTGTGAAAGATAATTTTTCTTGGTTATTAGCAGAAACCTGTTGCCTTTATGGGTTTCACAGGTTTCTGTTTCCCAGTTAATATCCGGGTAGTTAAAGTCCCCCATAACCAGGACCTCATTATGGGTTGCAGCTTCATCTATCTGCTTTAGAAGTAGACTTTCCATGCTTTCTGTTATATTTGGGGGTTTGTAACAGACCCCAATGAGAATTTTGTTACCATTTTTCCCTCCATGAATTTCAACCCATATGGACTCGACATCCTCATTCCCTTCGCTAATATCCTCCCTTAAAGTGGACTTTAGACAAGACTTTACATAGAGACAAACCCCTCCTCCTCTCCGATTTTTACGATCCTTTCTAAACAGACTGTAACCCTGTAAGTTAACTGCCCAGTCATAGCTTTCATCTAACCATGTCTCGGTTATTCCCACTATGTCAAAGTTACCTGTAGATATTTCTGCTTCTAGTTCTTCCATCTTGTTTGTCAGGCTTCTGGCGTTTGCGAGCATGCAGTTTAGAGGATTTTGTTTTGTTCCAATCTCCTCACTGTGGATTGTTTTAGAAATGTTTTAGAAATTGTACTGTAAACCCGATGGAACACTGCTGCGGATCCGCAGCGGCCAATCCGCACCGTGTGCACATAGCCTAATTCTAAAGGTATGTGCACACGCTGCGGAAAACGCTGCGGATCCGCAGCAGTTTCCCATGAGTTTACAGTTCAATGTGAACCTATGGGAACCAAAAATCGCTGTACACATGCTGCGGAAATACTGCACGGAAACGCAGCGGTTTACATTCCACAGCATGTCACTTCTTTCTGCGGATTCCGCAGCGGTTTTAGAACTGCTCCAATAGAAAATCGCAGTTGTAAAACCGCAGTGAAATGCGCAGAAAAACCGCGGTAAATCCACGATAAATCGGCAGCGGTTTAGCACTGTGGATTTTTCAAATCCGCTGCGGAAAAATCCGCATAGGACCAGAATACGTGTGCACATACCGAAACCCTAACCCTAGCCCTAACCCTACCCCTAACCCTACCCCTACCCCTAACCCTAACCCTACCCCTAACCCTAACCCTACCCCTAACCCTAACCCTACCCCTAACCCTACCCCTAACCCTAACCCTAGTTCTTACCCCAACCTTAGTGAAAAAAAAAAAATTCTTTATTTTTTTTATTGTCCCTATCTATGGGGGTGACAAAGGGGGGGGTCATTTACTATTTTTTTTATTTTGATCACTGAGATAGGATATATCTCAGTGATCAAAATTCACTCTGGAACGAATCTGCCGGCCGGCAGATTCGGCGGGCGCACTGCACATGCGCCCGCCATTTTGGAAGATGGCGGCGCCCAGGAAAGAAGACGGACGGACCTCGGGCGGCCAGGTAAGTATAAGGGGGGGGAGATCAGGGCACGGGGGGGCGTCGGAGCACGGGGGGGTGGATCGGATCATGGGGGGGGTGGATCGGAACACGGGAGGGAGGATTGGAGCACGGGGAAGGATTGGAGCACGGGGTGAGGGATCGCTGTGCGGGGGGGGTGGATCGGAGCACGGGGTGGGGTCGCTGTGTGCGGGGGGGGGGATCGGAGTGCGGGGGGGTTTGATTGCAGCACAGGGGGTGTGATTGGAGCACGGGGGGAGCGGGCAGGAGGACGGGGGAGCGGAGCACAGGACGGAGGGGAGCGGACCACAGATCGGGGGGCTGGGGGGCGATCGGAGGGGTGGGGTGGGTGCACATAAGTGTTTCCAGCCATGGCCGATGATATTGCAGCATCGGCCATGGCTGGATTGTAATATTTCACCAGTTTTTTAGGTGAAATATTACAAATCGCTCTGATTGGCAGTTTCACTTTCAACAGCCAATCAGAGCGATCGTAGCCACGAGGGGGTGAAGCCACCCCCCCTGGGCTAAACTACCACTCCCCCTGTCCCTGCAGATCGGGTGAAATGGGAGTTAACCCTTTCACCCGGCCTGCAGGGACGCGATCTTTCCATGACGCATATGCTGCGTCATGGGTCGGAATGGCACCGACTTTCATGACGCAGCGTATGCGTCAAAGGTCGGGAAGGGGTTAAAGCCCCTGAAGCGGAGGGTTTGGGTGGTCAGTGAGAGTGGAGTTTGGCAGCGAGCAGATCATTGGGCTCTGCAAAAGCTCAGCCTGTGTGAGAGTAAAGCCGGAGTCACACTACAGCGGGATATGGCTGAGTCTCGCAGGTGAAATCCCTCCTCTGGCGCCGACACTCCGGAGCGGAGCGTGCGGCTCCATGTATTGCTGTGCGGCAGCACGCTCCGCTCCGGAGTGCCGGCACCAGTGGAGGGATTTCACCTGCAAGACTCGGCCATATCTCGCTGTGTGTGATCCCGGCCTGACACAGAGCCCAGCAGAGTGAACTCCTGGCACCCCGCAGTGTAATACGGTGGTGCAGTCGCCCTCGGACGCATTTGTGGACGGTCTCATTTCCCAGCTGCGATCCGGAAGATACCGAGTGCTGTACACTTGTGTGAGTTTTTTTTTTTAACATCAAACACGTTTTGCTGTGAACTTTCCCTGTGGTCACTGCCTGTGACACTGCACCAACCCCGCTGCACTACATAATAAATAAATATATATATATATATATAGATGCTTCTCATAACATTAGAATATCATCAAAAAGTTAATTTTTTTCAGTTCTTCAATACAAAAAGTGAGACTCACAAATTCTATAGAGTTATTACACAGAGTGATCTATTTCACGTGTTTTGAGAAGGCTGTCCCAGTCCTTGTACGTTTGTGGGGTCTCCATAGTGGCCTCTTCGGGTAAGTCTGCTCTGTTTGCTCCTATTCTCCTGTGTTCGCCACATACGTCCTTCTCTTGTTCTTGTCTAGTTCATCTCCCTCTTTGCTTCTGTCTTCTCTGAGACTCTCCCACTAAGATGGATACCAAATCTCCCAGTCATCCCTCAGTCTGAAGCCATCCTCTCAGTGCCGACCTAACTGGTTAATGATCTCCTGTTCTAACAGGACCTGAAGGCACAGTGCTATTCTCAGTAACACATTGCTGCCATCTAACGGCCAAACAATAAATAACATTAATTATGACCGCATGATAAACCAGTAACAGAGGGGTCCGGGAATCCTCCACCACCCCCTTACCACCCACACCACCTTCATCCCATCTGTTCAATGTGGATGGACTGAGCACGCGGGGTAGAGGCCGGACAAGGAGGAGAAGTTGGACCGTCGCCCTCTTGGTGGGGACAGGGAATTCTCAGCTGGTGAGAGGCGGCACTCATTGCTCAGTTTAGGTTCCGCTGCCTTTCCCGTGACCCTCGCGTTGTACACATTGTACCCGTCTAGACCTCTGCTACAAGGAGAACTTTCCATCTCTCCTTCCTGTGGCGGAGAGGTCTAATAGAATGTCTAGTTGAAGAATCATTAACCCCTTCAGCCCTTTTTCGTTTTTGCGTTCTCGTTTTTCGCTCCCCTCCTTCCCAGAGCCACACCTTTTTTATTTTTCCATCAATATGGTCATGTGAGGGCTTATTTTTTGTAGGACAAGTTGTACTTTTGAACTACATCATTGGTTTTACTATGTCTGGTACTAGAAAACGGGAAAAAAATTCCAAGTGCGGTGAAATTGCAAAAAAAAGTGCAATCCCACAATTGTTTTTCGTTTGGCTTTTTGCTAGATTCACTAAATGCTAAAACTGACCTGCGATTGTGATTCTCCAGGTCATTCCGAGTTCACAGACACCAAACATGTCTAGGTTCTTTATTATCTAAGTGGTGGAAAAAAATTCCAAACTTTGCTAAAAAATAAATAAAAAATTGCACAATTTTCCGATACCCGTAGCGTCTCCATTTTTCGTGATCTGGGGTCGGGTGGGGTCTTATTTTTTGCGTGCCGAGATGACGTTTTTAATGATACCACCTTTGTGCAGATACGTTCTTTTGATCGCCCAATATTCCATTTTAATGCAATTTCGCAGCAACCAAAAAAACGTAATTCTGGTGTTTTGAATTTTTTTTACTCGCAACGCCGTTTAGCGATCAGGTTAATGCTTTTTTTATTGATAGATTGGGTGTACGGTTGATTTTTTTATTGTTTTACTTCGAGTGGGGCGAAAGGGGGTGATTTGAACTTTTATTTATTTTATTTATTTTTTCATATTTTTTAAAACTTTTTTTTACTTTTGCCATGCTTCAATAGTCTCCATGGGAGGCTAGAAGCTGGCACAACTCGATTGGCTCTGCTACATAGCAGCGATCATCAGATCGCTCCTATGTAGCTGAAATGCAGGCTTGCTATGAGCGCCGTCCACAGGGTGGCGCTCACAGCAGGCCAGGATCAACAACCATAGAGGTCTCAAGGAGACCTCAAGTTGTCATGCTGACGCATCGCTGACCCCCCATCAGGTGACGGGGGTCGGCGATGAGCGCATTTCCGGCTGTGCGGCCGGAAGCGGTAGTTAAATGCCGCTATCAGCGTTTGACAGTGGCATTTAACTAGTTAAAAGCGGCGGGTGGATCACGATTCCACCCGTCACAATTGCGCGCACATATCAGTTGTACAAAACAGCTGACATGTCGCGACTTTGATGTGGGCTCACCGCCGGAGCCCACATCAAAGGGGGAGACACGACATGCGCCATACTAGTATGGCACATGTCGGGAAGGGGTTAAAAAAATTCCCATCTGACATCGCTGGCGGCAGAGGTCAAAGTTTCTTTGCCAACCAAGGAGTATAGAGGAAGGAGACATACACCAGATGCAGCAGAGCCAGGGGAACACTATCAAACGTCTAGAACAGTTTCATTAGACATGGCATACAAAGCCATCCACAACCCGTGTCCTCCATACATCTGTGACCTCGCCTCCAGGTACTTACCTACACACAACCTCCGATCCAGGGGTGGACACTGACAGCTTGGGGCCCCTGTGCAAGAAATGTGTCTGGGCCCCCTCCTTTTATGGTGACAAAGCTACACATATATATACTGTATATAGCCACACACACATACATGTATATGTATTACATAGTATCCTTTATTATGTATATTGCCATCCCTTATTACACAGTGCCCTCTCTTGTTATGTACAGCACCGTTCCTTACATATTGGATTATATAGAGCCCTGTTTTTTATTACATACCGTCCTGTCTTGCTAGCTGTATAATGTAATGATGGCTGATGGAGGATGGGAAAGCTTCTTTTCTAATGGAGGAGCTGATGGACTGATCTTTTGGTCACCGCCTCCTCCATCAGCAGTCACTTTATATCTAAAAAGAGAGGGGACTATGTAATAAAACAGGGTGCTGTTAATAAGAAAATTAACAATAATACACTGTGTAAGAGTCAGTACTGTACATAACAGCAGAGGAAGCTATATAATAAGAGAGGGCAACACATATAACTAGAGCGAATGGTACGTAATAAGGGACAGTGTTATACATAATAAAAGAGGAAACTATGTAACTAAGGATGGTGATATACAGAATTGGTGAGTACATTATATACTAAGGAACTGTGCTGTACATAAAAAGTACGTACACTCTATACTAAGGGACTGAGTTAGACATAATAAGCGATAATAATGTCTTCCTACACCTCCTCCTCTTCCTAAGTTCATTATAAGTCCTGCTTCCACCCCCATCATTGCTTATTCCACCACCTCCATCATTTCCTCCTCCCCCACCATCCCCATCATTGCCTTTTCCACCATATCCATCATTTCATCCAGAGGCGTATCTAGGTTTTCTGGCACCCGGGGCAAGAATTCATTTTGGCGCCCCCACCCCACCCCCAGGACATATGCGATTTGCACACTCAGTCATGTACCGACGAGCTCCTCTCCCTAATGCTCCCAATGTTCAGTGAAAAACAGAAGCAGGAAGAGGAGCTCGATGTCACCAGACCATAAGTGTGAAAGTCGCATGTGAGTGAAGTGTCCATCTGACGAATACTGGAACCTGCAGAGCTGAATCCTGACATCGCAGCTACTGAATTCTCACAACAAATGCACTGCACACTTTTAGGATTCTCCCTTGCCAGTGGACAGTCATGTCAGCACAAGTATGTGATTTGTATACTTCTGACCACATTCCAACTAGACGTGCCCAGCCTCGCTCAGTTCATTTTCATAGAGTGGGGCCACACATGTCTAGTCAGCATGTGACCGCATGTATGTAAATCCCCAACATGAGAGATTCCTGACAGCGTGCAGTGCGCACTGTGAGAAGTCAGAAGTCTGTAGTCACAAAGAATGACTGCAGACTCATCACAAACCTGGACATCCCCTTTAATGCTCCTAACATAAATAAAAACATGAGAATTAGTATCACAAATAACATTTACATCCAGGAACCTTATAGATGACGTCGTCTCTGGAGCCATTCTCCTTTTCTTCATCTTGTCCTGACCCCATGATGAGTTTTCTCATCCACAGCCGTCTCTGCAGACCTCCATCTTCTCCGCTCTTTTGCAGAAAGTCTCCACAAGACGCCCTTAAAGATACAAGTGTCATTATAATGCTCCTGTATAAAACATTGCCCCTCACTATATTGTCTGCACAAAATATAACCCCCACACTGTCCCTCTTATGGTACATGCTCTTCACACTGACCTCTCCTTTCCATACCGGCCCCCTCTTCAGACTGACCTCTCCTTTCCATACCGGCCCTCTTCACACTGTCCTCTCATACTGTGTCCCCCTATAGGGCCCAGTATTTATACTGTACTCTCTCATCACACTCCCCCTCCTTGGTATACTGTCCCCTCCTGGCTGTGCCCTTACACTGTCCCCCCATGCTATGCGCCCACTGCTCAGTTTCTATTCTGTGCCCACTCATTTTTCTCCCCCCATACTATCTCATCACACTATTCCCCTTCCTTCTCATTCCACAACCTCCCATTCCTTCCCCTCTCATTCCACCACCCCCATCATTTCCTCCTTTGCCTATTCCACCATACCCATCATTTTCTCTTCCCCCACCATCCCCATCATTTTCTCTTCCCCCACCATCCCCATCTTGGCCCTTTCCACCACCATCATCATTGTCCTTTCCGCCGCCATCACCACATCACCATACTTGCCCATTCGACCACCTCCATCATTTTCCCCCCCTCCAATATCATCAGTGTGCTTTCCACCACCACCATCCTTGTCCATTCTACCACCTCCATCATTTCTTCCCCCCCTCATTATTGCCCTTTCCACCACCTCCATGATTTCCTTCTCCCCCACCACCATCTTTGCCCATTCCAATTTCCCCCTCCATCATTGCCTCTCCCCATCATTGCCCATTCCACCACCTCCATCAAAACCAGGGATTCAAGCTTCAGGAGGCTAATTTGCATATTCCAGGTGCCTTCTGGGAGAAGCGAAGTCTCCCTAAGCTAGAAGATCGTTGGGTACAGCCGGGACCAGCTGCTTCGAAAGCATCACCAAACCGCGCGCCTTACGGCGCGCGAATTTTTGCCTGTAGGACATTATTGCAAGAGAGCTTGGCTGAGTAGATTACACAAGAAGGAAAACACACAGCAAGTCAGCAGGATCTAGGAGCAACATGGCAGATGTGACAACCTACATGGTGAGCTGCAGCATGTGCTACATGTTCACAGATCGACCAGAAGAAGAATCCAATTTCACCTGTCAGAAGTGTAGACTAGTGGCCCTTTTAGAAGAAAAGGTGCGGGGTCTGGAAGAAAGAATAGCAACTTTGAAACTCATCAAAGAGAATGAAGACTTTCTAGACAGAACAGAAGCATCTCTACTGGTCACAGAAGGTGCAAAAAGTGTCAGAGAACCTCCAAAAGCAGATGAGTGGAAGCATGTGACCAAAAGAAGCAAGAAGACCATGGAGAAATCACCAACCACACAACTGAAGAACCGATATCAAATCTTTGTAGAGGATGAAGATGGCACACCTAAGAATGAAGCAATACCAGCAAGCAAAAAAGAAAAGGGCACACAGCAACAAGTGACAGCAAAAAGTACAGCCAAGAAGCAACGAAGAGTGGTGGTGGTGGGAGACTCACTACTGAGAGGCACAGAAGCAGCCATCTGCAGACCGGACATAACTGCAAGAGAAGTATGCTGCCTTCCAGGTGCGATGATCAAGGATGTGACCGATAGGATACCAAAGCTCTTCAGCTCCAAGGACGTCCACCCATTTCTTCTGATACATGTTGGCACCAATGACACGGCAAGGAAGGACCTACCGACAATCTACAAGGACTTTGAAGAGTTGGGGAAGAAAGTAAAGGAACTGGATGCACAGGTAGTTTTTTCCTCTATCCTTCCAGTAGATGGGCATGGCACCAGGAGATGGAACAGGATCCTTGATGCAAACAACTGGCTAAGACGATGGTGCAGACAACAAGGATTTGGATTCCTGGACCACGGTGTGAATTACTGGTATGATGGACTCCTCGCCAGAGACGGACTACACCTCAACAAACCTGAGAAACACACATTCGCCAGAAGACTCGCTACACTCATCAGGAGGGCGTTATACTAGAAGAAGAGGGGACGGGAAGAAAAACATTAGACTCGAACAAAGACGACCCAGGAAAACATACTCAGAAGGGAGGTAAGAACATTTCTAAAACAATCCACAGTGAGGAGATTGGAACAAAAAAAAATCCTCTAAACTGCATGCTCGCAAACGCCAGAAGCCTGACAAACAAGATGGAAGAACTAGAAGCAGAAATATCTACAGGTAACTTTGACATAGTGGGAATAACCGAGACATGGTTAGATGAAAGCTATGACTGGGCAGTTAACTTACAGGGTTACAGTCTGTTTAGAAAGGATCGTAAAAATCGGAGAGGAGGAGGGGTTTGTCTCTATGTAAAGTCTTGTCTAAAGTCCACTTTAAGGGAGGATATTAGCGAAGGGAATGAGGATGTCGAGTCCATATGGGTTGAAATTCATGGAGGGAAAAATGGTAACAAAATTCTCATTGGGGTCTGTTACAAACCCCCAAATATAACAGAAAGCATGGAAAGTCTACTTCTAAAGCAGATAGATGAAGCTGCAACCCATAATGAGGTCCTGGTTATGGGGGACTTTAACTACACGGATATTAACTGGGAAACAGAAACCTGTGAAACCCATAAAGGCAACAGGTTTCTGCTAATAACCAAGAAAAATTATCTTTCACAATTGGTGCAGAATCCAACCAGAGGAGCAGCACTTTTAGACCTAATACTATCTAATAGACCTGACAGAATAACAAATCTGCAGGTGGTTGGGCATTTAGGAAATAGCGACCACAATATTGTGCAGTTTCACCTGTCTTTCACTAGGGGGACTTGTCAGGGAGTCACAAAAACACTGAACTTTAGGAAGGCAAAGTTTGACCAGCTTAGAGATGCCCTAAATCTGGTAGACTGGGACAATATCCTCAGAAATGAGAATACAGATAATAAATGGGAAATGTTTAAGAACATCCTAAATAGGCAGTGTAAGCGGTTTATACCTTGTGGGAATAAAAGGACTAGAAATAGGAAATACCCAATGTGGCTAAACAAAGAAGTAAGACAGGCAATTAACAGTAAAAAGAAAGCATTTGCACTACTAAAGCAGGATGGCACCATTGAAGCTCTAAAAAACTATAGGGAGAAAAATACTTTATCTAAAAAACTAATTAAAGCTGCCAAAAAGGAAACAGAGAAGCACATTGCTAAGGAGAGTAAAACTAATCCCAAACTGTTCTTCAACTATATCAATAGTAAAAGAATAAAAACTGAAAATGTAGGCCCCTTAAAAAATAGTGAGGAAAGAATGGTTGTAGATGACGAGGAAAAAGCTAACATATTAAACACCTTCTTCTCCACGGTATTCACGGTGGAAAATGAAATGCTAGGTGAAATCCCAAGAAACAATGAAAACCCTATACTAAGGGTCACCAATCTAACCCAAGAAGAGGTGCGAAACCGGCTAAATAAGATCAAAATAGATAAATCTCCGGGTCCGGATGGCATACACCCACGAGTACTAAGAGAACTAAGTAATGTAATAGATAAACCATTATTTCTTATTTTTAGGGACTCTATAGCGACAGGGTCTGTTCCGCAGGACTGGCGCATAGCAAATGTGGTGCCAATATTCAAAAAGGGCTCTAAAAGTGAACCTGGAAATTATAGGCCAGTAAGTCTAACCTCTATTGTTGGTAAAATATTTGAAGGGTTTCTGAGGGATGTTATTCTGGATTATCTCAATGAGAATAACTGTTTAACTCCATATCAGCATGGGTTTATGAGAAATCGCTCCTGTCAAACCAATCTAATCAGTTTTTATGAAGAGGTAAGCTATAGACTGGACCACGGTGAGTCATTGGACGTGGTATATCTCGATTTTTCCAAAGCGTTTGATACCGTGCCGCACAAGAGGTTGGTACACAAAATGAGAATGCTTGGTCTGGGGGAAAATGTGTGTAAATGGGTTAGTAACTGGCTTAGTGATAGAAAGCAGAGGGTGGTTATAAATGGTATAGTCTCTAACTGGGTCGCTGTGACCAGTGGGGTACCGCAGGGGTCAGTATTGGGACCTGTTCTCTTCAACATATTCATTAATGATCTGGTAGAAGGTTTACACAGTAAAATATCGATATTTGCAGATGATACAAAACTATGTAAAGCAGTTAATACAAGAGAAGATAGTATTCTGCTACAGATGGATCTGGATAAGTTGGAAACTTGGGCTGAAAGGTGGCAGATGAGGTTTAACAATGATAAATGTAAGGTTATACACATGGGAAGAGGGAATCAATATCACCATTACACACTGAACGGGAAACCACTGGGTAAATCTGACAGGGAGAAGGACTTGGGGATCCTAGTTAATGATAAACTTACCTGGAGCAGCCAGTGCCAGGCAGCAGCTGCCAAGGCAAACAGGATCATGGGGTGCATTAAAAGAGGTCTGGATACACATGATGAGAGCATTATACTGCCTCTGTACAAATCCCTAGTTAGACCGCACATGGAGTACTGTGTCCAGTTTTGGGCACCGGTGCTCAGGAAGGATATAATGGAACTAGAGAGAGTACAAAGGAGGGCAACAAAATTAATAAAGGGGATGGGAGAACTACAATACCCAGATAGATTAGCGAAATTAGGATTATTTAGTCTAGAAAAAAGACGACTGAGGGGCGATCTAATAACCATGTATAAGTATATAAGGGGACAATACAAATATCTCGCTGAGGATCTGTTTATACCAAGGAAGGTGACGGGCACAAGGGGGCATTCTTTGCGTCTGGAGGAGAGAAGGTTTTTCCACCAACATAGAAGAGGATTCTTTACTGTTAGGGCAGTGAGAATCTGGAATTGCTTGCCTGAGGAGGTGGTGATGGCGAACTCAGTCGAGGGGTTCAAGAGAGGCCTGGATGTCTTCCTGGAGCAGAACAATATTGTATCATACAATTATTAGGTTCTGTAGAAGGACGTAGATCTGGGGATTTATTATGATGGAATATAGGCTGAACTGGATGGACAAATGTCTTTTTTCGGCCTTACTAACTATGTTACTATGTTACTATATTTCCTCCCCCTAACCCCATCATTGCCCATTCCACCTCCATCATTGCCGATTCCACCACATCCATCTTCTCCTCCTCCCCCTCCATCCCAATTATTGCCCTCTCCCCATCATTACCCTCACCTCTCCTCCCCATACGCACACACAAAACCATTTACATCTCTGCTACGCATGCACGCACACACAAAACTCACAGAGCACCTCTCACCTATATACACACACACAACACACACAGCACCTCTCACTTATATACACACACGCACAACACACACACAGCACCTCTCACTTATATACACACACGCACAACACACACACAGCACCTCTCACTTATATACACACACGCACAACACACACACGCACAACACACACACAGCACCTCTCACCTCTATATACACACACGCACAACACACACACAGCACCTCTCACCTCTATATACACACACGCACAACACACACACAGCACCTCTCACCTCTATATACACACACGCACAACACACACACAGCACCTCTCACCTCTATATACACACACGCACAACACACACACAGCACCTCTCACTTATATACACACATGCACAACACACACACAGCACCTCTCACTTATATACACACACGCACAACACACACACAGCACCTCTCACTTATATACACACACGCACAACACACACACGCACAACACACACACAGCACCTCTCACCTCTATATACACACACGCACAACACACACACAGCACCTCTCACCTCTATATACACACACGCACAACACACACACAGCACCTCTCACCTCTATATACACACACAACACACACACAGCACCTCTCACTTATATACACACACGCACAACACACACACAGCACCTCTCACTTATATACACACACGCACAACACACACACGCACAACACACACACAGCACCTCTCACCTCTATATACACACACGCACAACACACACACAGCACTTCTCACCTCTATATACACACACGCACAACACACACACAGCACCTCTCACCTCTATATACACACACGCACAACACACACACAGCACCTCTCACCTCTATATACACACACGCACAACACACACACAGCACCTCTCACTTATATACACACATGCACAACACACACACAGCACCTCTCACTTATATACACACACGCACAACACACACACAGCACCTCTCACTTATATACACACACGCACAACACACACACGCACAACACACACACAGCACCTCTCACCTCTATATACACACACGCACAACACACACACAGCACCTCTCACCTCTATATACACACACGCACAACACACACACAGCACCTCTCACCTCTATATACACACACAACACACACACAGCACCTCTCACTTATATACACACACGCACAACACACACACAGCACCTCTCACTTATATACACACACGCACAACACACACACGCACAACACACACACAGCACCTCTCACCTCTATATACACACACGCACAACACACACACAGCACTTCTCACCTCTATATACACACACGCACAACACACACACAGCACCTCTCACCTCTATATACACACACGCACAACACACACACAGCACCTCTCACCTCTATATACACACACGCACAACACACACACAGCACCTCTCACTTATATACACACACGCACAACACACACACGCACAACACACACACAGCACCTCTCACCTCTATATACACACATGCACAACACACACACAGCACCTCTCACCTCTATATACACACACGCACAACACACACACAGCACCTCTCACCTCTATATACACACACGCACAACACACACACAGCACCTCACCTCTATATACACACACGCACAACACACACACAGCACCTCTCACTTATATACACACACGCACAACACACACACGCACAACACACACACAGCACCTCTCACCTCTATATACACACACACAATTTACTACCGACCATTGCCCCTGCTCCCTCCCTATCCTGGCTGCAGGCTCCATATAGCCGACCAACCCCCCAACCCAACCAGCCCCCTTAAATATCAAATGTTATCAGATTCTAATCTAGGTTCGGACGGTAGGTGTCTTCAGCTCCATTACCCAGCCGGTCCCCGCGGTCTGGAGCTGGAGCACACTTACCACCGTCCAACACCGCAAAGCAGCAGCCTGTGCTTCGCCTGCCCTGCTGTGTCTGTGTGAAGAGAGAGTGACGTCACCGCTGCTGGCGCTTCACTGATGCGGAAGTGCCAGCAGCGGTCAGCGGCACCTCAGCGGTCGTCAGAAGGGATCACAGTTCACAACAGCCAGGCAAGTCAAGGGTACTAGCGACAGCGGCGGCACAGCCGCGGCGTCGCTGTACACCTTGGGATTTGACTACGGCGCCCAGCACTTTCTCTGAGCCGGCTGTCAATTTGACAGCCGGCTCAGAGAACGGGATTATCTCAGACTGTGGGGGCAGCAGAATGCCGCCGACGGGGAGCCTCCTTGGACCGCCACATCATCAGGCGGCCCGCTGGCGCCCCCCTGTCGGCTGCGCCCGGGGCACATGCCCCGGCTGCCCCCCCCTGGATACGCCACTGATTTCATCCTCCCCCACCATCCCCATCATTGCCCTTTCCACCACCATCACTGTCCTTTCCACCATGACCATCCTTGCCCATTCCACCACCTCCATCATTTCCTCCCCCTCCATCCCTCAATATTGCCCTTTCCACCACCTCCATCATTGCCTTCTCCCCCTCCACCACCATCATTGTTATTTCCACCACTATCATCCTTTCCCATTCTACCACCTCCATCATTTCCTTCCCCCTCCACCCCCATTATTGCCCCTTCCACCACCGCCAACATTGCCCATTTCACCACCTCCATCATTTCCTCCTCCCCCACCCCCATCATTGCCCATTCCACCACCTCCATCATTTCCTCCTCCCCCACCCCCATCATTGCCCATTCCACCACATCCATCATTTCCTCCTCCCCCACCATCCCCATCATTGCCCTCTCCATCACCCCATCATTGCCTTCTCCCCATCATTGCTCTCTCCTCACCTTACACAGACAGACACACACAGCACCATTCACCTCTCTGCACATTCCCCCACAGCTCTACGTATGCACGAACACACACAACACATGTACAAACAGACACAGCACCTCTCACCTCTCCGCACGCTCTGCTGCAGCATCACCGTCGTCTTCCTCTCTCTGGCACAGCCGGCCGCTGAACAAGGACGTCATGCAGCGGCGCTGCTGTCTATGTGAGAGGAAGCGTCGTCAGGAAGCAGGACAGATCGCTGCAGCTCCGCTGCTTTTTTCTCTTGTAGGCAGCGGAGCTCCAGGGATCTCTCCCTGCCCGCCGCATATGAGAGCATTCTGGCCAGGGGCCAGATTACCCTCATTATTAGCCACCCTGCAGGGGCCCCCTCCACCTCTGGGCCCCGATGCAGCTACACAGGCTGCACCTGCAGTATGTCCTCCCATGCTCCGATCCTCACAAGATCTCCTTCTCTACTCCCCTCTCATCTCTTCTTCCCACAATCGCATACAAGATTTCTCTCGCACATCACCCCTACTCTGGAACTCTTTACCACAACACATCAGACTCTCGCCTACCATCGAAACCTTCAAAAAGAACCTGAAGACCCACCTGTTCCGACAAGCCTACAACCAATCGACCAAACCGCTGCATGACTAGCTCTACCCTCACTTAGTGTATCCTCACCGATCCCTTGTAGATTGTGAGCCCTCGCGGGCTGGGTCCTCTCTCCTCCTGTACCAGTCATGACTCGTATTGTTCAAGATTATTGTACTTGTTTTTATTATGTATACCCCTCCTCACATGTAAAGCACCATGGAATAAATGGAGCTATAATAATAAATAACAATAATAATATTTAGATCCTCCCATTGCCCAGGCCCTGATGCGCAGAGTACTCTGACAAAAAGGGAAAAGTTTTGAAAGATGCTGAAGGAGAACCTTGCTGAACCTACCAGCATCCTCCATGATTCCTCTGTTCTTTACAACTATTGGGTTTCCAAGCAGGACACGTGGCATGAACTGGCTCTCTATGCCTTGGAGGTGCTGGCCTGTCCTGCCACTAGCATTTTGTCAGGGCGGGTTTTTAGTGCCACTGGGGGTATTATAACTGGTAGGCGCATCCGCCTGTCAACTGAAAATGCTGACAGGCTGACTCTTATCAAAAAGAAGGCTGGATTGGCCCAGACTTCTGTACACCACAGGATGACAGCAGCGGAACATAAAATCAAATTCAGTGGGTATTTTTCTGACCTATTCCCAGGCACGCCTTCTCATCCAAACATGGGTACACGCTTCAGGATCTCATCTTTTTTGTGTCATCCTCCTCCTTCACCACCATATCAGTACGGCCAAACACTGTAGCCTCACTAAAGATTTTTTAAGGGTGTTTATGATTCCCGTATTAACAATTTTGAGAGGCCTACCTTTAATATTATATATATATATATATATATATATATATATATATATATATATATATACTGTAGATTGTAAAATCTGTGTCCCTCGTGATGGAGCCATGATGTCTTGGCTGAATGTCTTGTCCTGTAGAAAGTCTCTGGTACTTTGGATCTCTCGATCTCTTGATTGTCTGGATGTCTTGGCTGAATATCTGTCTGTCTCATGTTACTGATATATATATATATTATTATTATTATACATTTTTATAGCGCCATTTATTCCATGGCGCTTTACATGTGAATACGGGGCAAATATAGACAAATACATTAAACATGAGCAGATAACAAGGCACACGAGTACATATATATATAAAACCTCTTTTTATAGTTAACAACCGTCCTTCAAGTCAGCAGTCACAGGTAAAGGTAGAAAGGTAAGACAAAGAAGAAAAATCGTAGTAAGACCAACTTGCATTATTTGATTATGTAATCTATTTGCATATTTTTTTCTCCTCTATTTTGCAAATCAACAAACTGGCTGGTCTAGACAATGTGTAATCAACATAGCTAGAAAGAAACCTGCCAGCAACCAGCCAGAGAGAAACACATACATTCAAAAGTCAATATATAGATAACAGTCTATTCAGCCTGGCTTGCTGAAAATAGAAATCTGGTTGATTTAAGATAAAATGCTGTGTCCTCACAAAGAGTATTGTAGTGTCTCCTTCTAATTTACAATGCTCTCCGTGTGAAAATCAAGATAATCTTATGATACTGTTTAATGGCTAGCAAATATAAAATAAATTATGTGACAAAGCAAGCTTTTGGGACTTCTTAGTTCCCTTCATCTATTCTATTCCCTATTAATACTGCTGTTAGCACTATTTAGTATAGGGATAGGTGCTAGGTATCATCTGATGGCAATGAGTGTTCATCCTCAGTGGTTGATACCCTGCAGCAGCTAACTGAAAAGATGGTAACAAATTGTGGAGCGCCCGCTAGGACCGTGGGATACCCGGGTCAGACAGGTCTTCCGGGGGGTTGTCACTGCAGCAGTGACCCGGTCCATGACCCTGGGCATTCAATAAAAGTCAATTAAAGGGAAAAATAAAGTTTATAGGGGATTTGTTCATGATGCCACCCGTGGTACTCTGCAATAGGGAAATGTCCGACGCTGCGGTTCAGGTCCACCGGGGTAGTTGGTAATGCAGCACAAATATAGCACAAAAAGAGGATTCAGAGATCCTCCAAAAATTGAGAAAACAGAAAAAGGCAGCGATGTTTACCTGCCCAGGCCTCCAAACAAATGCACTATCAGGATGCAGTTGACCCATGTGGTTAAGATGGTGGCAACACAGGTGCAGAAATACTGATGAGGCAACTGCTCCCAGCCTACCAAACTAAAGGAGGGGCGGCTGCTTGGCATATTACTGCACATAAAAGACTTGTATGTGGTGCTGTTCAAACAATGGAGAGCATCCAGGTTAACAGCCTAGTAGTGAGACCCTTCTATTAGCTCAGGTGGGCTGCCCAGCGCTATCCAAATACATTGCATGTGAACAGACACCACAGTTTACAAGACGAAATGCGCACAACTGCACCCCAAAAAAGTGCAAAAAAACACATAAAAAAATAAGTGAGATATTAGTTTATATTTTGGCCAAAATACACAAGCTCATAACCCACGTCACGGGTCCCACTCCCCACGCTTACGAGTCCTAACGCTAAACAAATATAGCACACTGATAGGGAATTTAGATTGTAAGCCCCATCGGGGACAGTGATGATAATGTGTGCAAAATGTAAAGCGCTGCGGAATATGTTAGTGCTATATAAAAATAAAGATTATTATTATCCTCCAAAAATTCAGAAAACAGCAAAAAGCAGCAATGTTTACCTGCCCAGGCCTCCAAACAAATGCACTAATCAGGATGCATGTGGACCCATGTGGATAAGATGGCGGCAACACAGGTGCAGAAATACCGATGAGGCAACTGCTCCCAGCCTACCAAACTAATGGAGGGGCGGCTGCTGGGCATATTACTGCACATAAAAGTTGGCAATACAGCAGAGATATTACAGCTCTCAGGGGGGTGGACAGTTCATAATGTAGATAGTATGCAGGGTTAAAGAACAATAGAAAAGGTATTAACAGTTCTTGTTGGGTCAACTTATCCTGTCAGGCGGATCACAGAGCAGGTGATGGCGCCCACAACGTCTGATGAGGTCCTGACGGCAGAGACGATCCGTCTTCTGGCGGCAGCAGTTGGTCTCTGGTACCTTCCTCTGAGCCCCTAGTCCATGTACTGATGTAGCCGGGGAAATGTGGGCCACTGCACTGTCTGAGCTCACCGTAGTGCGGCAGATATACACTGGGGAATATATACATGGCGGACCTGCACCCGGTCTCTCTTTGGCGGTGCACACACAGTATTCACGGGCCCGGAGCGTTTGGCACCTCGCTTCTGCGCACACAGCATGCCTCTCCTCACAGTCTCTGTCAGCGGTGATGGCGATGCTCGGTCGTGGGCCTACGCTGTACTGATACTCGTGGGCCGGAGCACCCACTTCTCCCTGTACTTCTCCAGGTACTTCTCATGTACCTGGAGTGGAGAATTCTGTGGCTGACTCTTTGTCTCGATTTCAGTGGGAACGGTTTCGGTCTCTGGCCCCCAACGCGGAGGAGACGGGTCTGGACTGCCCGCAGGAGCTTTGGAATGTGGTATCCGGGCTGCAGGACCTTTGATTCGCGCATCTTTGGCGCCCAGCACGTGGTCGGCATATCGGTCGGTATGGTGTGATTGGGAATCTTGGATGTCGTTCTGCGGGGCTACTAATGGGGGTGAGGATCAGCTGGGCGCTTTGTTGTTGTGGTTAAGACGCGGTGCGGAGGAAGGGTGGTCGGCTTCAAAGGTGGATAGAGTTCGGGCGGCTTTGGCTTTCGGTTTTCAGCTTCGAGGATTGCAGGATCTGACAAAGTTGTTTTTGGTACGGCAGGCGATAAAAGGTTTTCGTAGAAAGGCGGGGCGAGGTGATCTTCGGCGCCCAGTCTCCTTTGGTATGTTAGAGCAGGTGGGCATGCGTTTGAGGGATATTTGTTTATCTAATTTGAGATAGCTCTCTTTTGTTTGGCCTTTTCCCTGGCGTTTTTTGGGGCCTTGAGGATTGGGGAGTTGGTGTCTCCCACTACGTTTAGGCGAGGGGGGCTCTGGGCCAAGGATGTGGTGCTTATTGGGAGTCGTTTACATTTCTGGATACGTCGGTCTAAGACTGACCAGGCGGGAAAAGGAAAACGGGTGGAGTTGGGCTCGGTCAATGGTTCGCTCATGTGCCCGGTTCGTTGTTTTCAGGCGTTTGCTAGCCTGCGGCCGGTTTTGGATGGGCCTTTGTTGTGCCACGAGGATGGTTCCTTTTTATCCAAATTTCAATTTATTGCCGTTTTTCGGAAAGCTTTGTCGGAGTTGGGGTTGGACGCTTCTCGTTTTGCGTCGCACTCATTTCGTATTGGGGCCGCGACTGAAGCCGCTCTGGGGGGTTTGGCCCCTGAAGTGGTTCAGAGGATAGGGAGATGGGAGTCTGGGCGTTACAAGAGCTATGTTAGACCATGAAGGCCTTGTGTTTGTTTTGATCGTACACCTGTATTTTGTCGTGTCATTGTTTTGGATTTTAAGTTGTTTGTATTTTTTAGGTCGAACCCCCATGTTGGTTTGGATCGTCGGCCACTCATTCGTCTATTGGGGCGCAAGGCGAGCGGATGTTCGGCGGGACGGACGTCAGCTCGGGTTTTCAAGGGACGTGGCCGTGATCAGGTGGATGGGTTTCAGGGGTTTGTGTTGGAGTGGCGTTATGCAGGAAGTGCATAAGGGTATTGGGTTGGACAGAACTCCTGACATTTTAGTTCTTCACGTGGGTGGCAACGATTTGGGGGTTCGCCCTTGCCGGGAATTGATCCGGGATATAAAACACGATCTGCTGAGACTGTGGGTGTCCTTCCGGGATTTGTTAGTTGTGTGGTCTGATATCGTCCCGAAGAGGTGCTGGCGACACGCCAGATCTGTGGAAAGGATTGATAAAGCCAGAATTAAGGTTAATCGGGCTATATCTAGTTTTGTCGTTAGAAACGGGGGTCTGTTCATTCGTCATTTTGAATTGGAAAAAGGAGGAGATGAATTTCTCCTGGGAGATGGTGTTCATCTGAATGCGGTGGGCATCGATTTGTGGGCTCTCGGTTTGCAGAGCGGTATTGAAAGGGCCATAGCGGTCAAGTTTGGGGGGGCCTCGGGTACTTGAGGTGTTCAAGTACCTCTCGTTGTGGCGGTGGGAGGGGTCCTTGGAGTTGGTACTAAATTGGCCTGGGGGATCCGTCGGGATACGGATTCTTCAGTTGATGTAAAGTTGGTTTCGGGTCTGGTGGTTTGGGGGGATCTTGGCAACGGTGGGCCGGATTCCCAGGTGTTAGGTGGACAATGGTAGCCCTTCGGGGTATTTTGGTGCTCCCGAGCCAGGTGGTTGCGGCTGGGAGGAAATTATGGTCTGGTTTTTATGTCCACTCTATATATTATGTTTTACCACCAGTTTGGAGCTTCAAGGACCTCCCCACGTTACTTTACCGTTAATGTTTGTATGTTTATAATAAAGGGCCACTGTGGCCAATTATTATCCAAGTTTTGAATCCTGTCTTTATTGGGGTTTATTTGGGTACTTGGGAGGGGGCCTGAAGATGGGAGGATCCGACGGAGCTATCGAACAATACCAATGTCAGGACCTGGAACACCATTCTGACCTGCTTCACATGAGACTCCCAATCATCCGAGAAGACCAAAATATCATCCAAGTATACAATCAGGAATTTATCCAGGTACTCTCGGAAGATGTCATGCATAAAGGACTGAAATACTGATGGAGCATTGGCAAGTCCGAATGGCATAACTAGGTACTCAAAATGGCCCTCGGGCGTATTAAATGCAGTTTTCCATTCATCGCCCCGTTTAATACGCACAAGATTATATGCACCATGAAGATCTATCTTGGTGAACCAACTAGCCCCCTTAATCCGAGCAAACAAATCAGATAGCAACGGCAAGGGGTACTGAAATTTGACCGTGATTTTATTTAGAAGGCGGTAATCAATACAAGGTCTCAGCGAACCATCCTTCTTGGCCACAAAAAAGAACCCTGCTCCCAATGGCGATGACGACGGGCGAATATGACCCTTCTCCAAGGATTCTTTTACGTAACTCCGCATAGCGGCGTGCTCAGGTACAGATAAATTAAACAGTCGACCCTTAGGAAACTTACTACCAGGAATCAACTCGATAGCACAATCACAATCCCTATGCGGAGGTAGGGCATTGGACTTGGGCTCATCGAATACATCCCGGTAATCAGACAAGAACTCTGGAACCTCAGAAGGGGTGGATGATGAAATTGACAGAAATGGGACATCACCATGTACCCCCTGACAACCCCAGCTGGACACAGACATGGATTTCCAATCTAATACTGGATTATGGACTTGTAGCCATGGCAACCCCAACACGACCACATCATGCAGATTTTGCAACACCAGAAAGCGAATATCCTCCTGGTGCGCAGGAGCCATGCACATGGTCAGCTGGGTCCAATACTGAGGCTTATTCTTGGCCAAAGGCGTAGCATCAATTCCTCTCAATGGAATAAGACACTGCAAGGGCTCCAAGACAAACCCACAGCGCCTAGCAAACTCCAAGTCCATCAAATTCAGGGCAGCGCCTGAATCCACAAATGCCATGACAGAATAGGAAGACAAAGAGCAGATCAAAGTAACGGACAAAAGAAATTTCGACTGTACCGTACCAATGGTGGCAGACTTAGCGAACCGCTTAGTGTGCTTAGGACAATCGGAGATAGCATGAGTGGAATCACCACAGTAGAAACACAGCCCATTCTGACGTCTGTGTTCCTGCCTTTCAGCTCTGGTCAAAGTCCTATCGCACTGCATAGGCTCAGGTTTATGCTCAGATAATACCGCCAAACGGTGCACAGATTTACGCTCACGCAAGCGTCGACCGATCTAAATGGCCAAAGACATAGACTCATTCAGACCAGCAGGCATGGGAAATCCCACCATGACATCCTTAAGGGCTTCAGAGAGACCCTTTCTGAAGATTGCTGCCAAAGCACATTCATTCCATTGAGTGAGCACAGACCACTTTCTAAACTTCTGACAATAAATCTCTATCTCATCCTGACCCTGACACAGAGCCAGCAAATTTTTCTCTGCCTGATCCACTGAATTAGGTTCATCGTACAGTAATCCGAGCGCCAGGAAAAACGCATCGATATTACTTAATGCAGGATCTCCTGGCGCAAGGGAAAATGCCCAGTCTTGAGGGTCGCCACGTAATAAAGAAATAATGATCTTAACTTGTTGAACTGGGTCACCAGAGGAGCGAGGTTTCAACGCCAGAAACAGTTTGCAATTATTTTTGAAACTCAGAAATTTAGCTCTATCTCCAGAAAACAAATCAGGAATAGGAATTCTTGGTTCTAACATAGAATTCTGAGCCACAAAGTCTTGAATATTTTGTACTCTTGCAGTGAGAAGATCCACACATGAAGACAGACCTTTAATGTCCATCACCACACCTGTGTCCTGAACCACCCAAATGTCTAGAGGAAAAAAAAGGCAAAACACAGTGCAAAGAAAAAAAAAATGGTCTCTGATCTTCTTTTTTCCCTCTATTGAGAAGCATAGTACTTTGGGCCTCCAGTACTGTTATTGTCAGGTAATTCAGAACCACAATGGACCTTGAAGTTCAGAGCACACAAAGTGACCTGACAATAACCAAAAAACATAGGACGAGCTCTGAGACGTGGGAACTCTGCTGACTGCAATCCCTAATCCTATCACACCACACTAGAGGTAGCCGTGGATTGCGCCTAACGCTCCCTATGCAACTCGGCACAGCCTGAGAAACTAGCTAGGCCTGAAGACAGAAAAATAAGCCTACCTTGCCTCAGAGAAATTCCCCAAAGGAAAAGGCAGCCCCTCACATATAATGACTGTGAGTAAGATGAAAACACAAACACAGAGATGAAATAGATTAAGCAAAGTGAGGCCCGACTTACTGAATAGACCGAGGATAGGAAAGATAGCTTTGCGGTCAACACAAAAACCTACAAACAACCACGCAGAGGGGCAAAAAGACCCTCCGCACCGACTAACGGTACGGAGGTGCTCCCTCTGCGTCTCAGAGCTTCCAGCAAGCAAGAAAAACCAATTAAGCAAGCTGGACAGAAAATATAGCAACAAAAGTAACACAAGCAGAACTTAGCTTATGCTGAGCAGACAGGCCACAGGAACGATCCAGGAGGAAGCAAGACCAATACTAGAACATTGACTGGAGGCCAGGATCAAAGCACTAGGTGGAGTTAAATAGAGCAGCACCTAACGACTTCACCACATCACCTGAGGAAGGAAACTCAGAAGCCGCAGTACCACTCGTGACCACAGGAGGGAGCTTGATCACAGAATTCACAACAGGCAATGCTGGGGACAGTGGGGCAATGCTGGGGACAGTGGGGCAATGCTGGGGAGACTGGGGCAATGCTGGAGACTGGGGCAATGCTGGAGACTGGGGCAATGCTGGAGACAGTGGGGCAGATTGCTGGAGACAGTGGGGCAGATTGCTGGAGACAGTGGGGCAGATTGCTGGAGACAGTGAGGCAATGCTGGGGACAGTGGGGCAATCATGGAGACAGTGGGGCAATGCTGGGGACAGTGGGGCAATGCTGGAGATAGTGGGGCAATGCTGGGGACAGTGGGGCAATGCTGGGGACAGTGGGGCAATGCTGGGGAGGCTGGGGCAATGCTGGAGACTGGGGCAATGCTGGAGACTGGGGCAATGCTGGAGACAGTGGGGCAATGCTGGGGACATTGGGGCAATGCTGGAGACAGTGGGGCAATGCTGGAGACAGTGGGGCAATGCTGGGGACAGTGGGGCAATGCTGGGGACAGTGGGGCAATGCTGGAGACAGTGGGGCAATGCTGGGGACTGTGGGGCAATGCTGGGGACAGTGGGGCAATGCTGGGGATAGTGGGGCAATGCTGGGGACAGTGGGGCAATGCTGGGGACAGTGGGGCAATGCTGGGGACAGTGGGGCAATGCTGGGGAGACTGGGGCAATGCTGGAGACTGGGGCAATGCTGGAGACTGGGGCAATGCTGGAGACAGTGGGGCAATGCTGGGGACAGTGGGGCAATGCTGGAGACTGTGGGGCAGATTGCTGGAGGACACACTTGGGGGCAATGCTGGAGACAGTGGGGCAGATTGCTGGAGGACACACTGGGGGGCAATGCTGGAGGACACACTGGGGGGAAATGCTGGAGACACTGGGGGCAGATTGCTGGAGACAGTGGGGCAGATTGCTGGAGACAGTGGGGCAGATTGCTGGAGGCAGTGGGGAAATGCTGGGGACAGTGGGGCAATGCTGGGGACAGTGGGGCAATGCTGGGGACAGTGGGGCAATGCTGGAGACAGTGGGGCAATGCTGGAGACAGTGGGTCAATGCTGGAGACAGTGGGGCAGATTGCTGGAGGACACACTGGGGGCAATGCTGGAGGACACACTGGGGGGCAATCCTGGAGACAGTGGGGCAGATTGCTGGAGGACACACTGGCGGGCAATGCTGGAGGACACACTGGCGGGCAATGCTGGAGGACACACTGGCGGGCAGATTGCTGGAGACAGTGGGGCAGATTGCTGGAGACAGTGGGGCAGATTGCTGGAGACAGTGGGGCAATGCTGGAGACAGTGGGGCAATGCTGGAGACAGTGGGGCAATGCTGGAGACAGTGGGGCAGATTGCTGGAGGACACACTGGCGGGCAATGCTGGAGGACACACTGGGGGGCAATGCTGGAGACGGTGGGGCAGATTGCTGGAGACGGTGGGGAAGATTGCTGGAGACAGTGGGGCAGATTGCTGGAGACGGTGGGCAGATTGCTGGAGACAGTGGGGCAGATTGCTGGAGACAGTGGGGCAGATTGCTGGAGACAGTGGGGCAGATTGCTGGAGACACTGGGGGTAATATGCTGGACACACTGGGGCAGATTGCTGGACACACTGGGGGCAGGACTGGAGGCATGGGCAGAATGTAGACACGGGGCATGATTGGAGACACGGGGTAGAATGAAAGACATGGGGCAGGATTGGATCATGGGGCAGGATGGATACGATGGAGACAGATGGGGCAGGATGGGGAGATCATATGGGGGCAGGATGGATACTCATGAGTGCAGGATGGGAGAACATATGGCTGGAGCGAGGAATGAGATACATGGGGTGGGGAATAGTATTACCATAGGGGCTAATTAAGGGATATTATTACTGCAGTGATGTATTTATTTTATTTTTTGAGTATACTGTTTTAAATGGGGGGGCGGTCCTGTTACTGTGCAGAGTGACACTATATCGCCTTTTTCACTTCATGTGGTGTAATGTAGAAGTTGTGAAAAATTAAGTAATGTGTTCTACAAGTGGAGCTCGAGATAACTGTGTTATTTCCTGCAGAAACGAGTCCTGGCTGGAAGAAATGATGGCGGTCTGTGCTGGATGAAAGATGAAGGACTTCACCTAGAGACGTCACTGGTGAGTCAGTGTTACCTATACACTGACACTATACACTGTATACTATATACAGAGCTCCTGTGTATAATACCACCAGTGATCACTGTATTACCTCTACACAGACACTGCATACTAAGTACAGATCTCCTGTGAATACTGGCACTTAGAGTTGAGCGACCTTGACCTTTTTAGAGTCGAGCCGGGTTTTGCGAAACCCGACTATGTCCAAAGTCGGGTCGAGTGAAATCGGCCGATTATGACGTAAAGTCGGGATCGACCGAAACACGAAACCCAATGCAAGTCAATGGGGCAGCATAGTCGGCAGTGAGTGGGGGCCAGGAAAACACCTAGAGTGGCCATTTTAATGTCAAAACCATCCATTCTTCTTAATGAAGCTTGTCAAGCGTAATTTACCTTATAATAATTGGAAGGCATTTGAAATTGGGGGTCATTTGGCTAAAGTTGTGGGGGGTAGGGCTGGTTCAAGTAATTAGTGGGCCCAGGAAATCTGGACCACGTCACGGCAGTGGAGCAGGGAGAGGTAAGTATTTCAACTTTGCAAGTGCTGTGAACCTGAGCAAGCAGGGGGGGCCCACTCGTTGGCATTGGCACTGGCACAGGGCCCCTCAAAGTACAGCGGTGTGTTTGCACGGCGGGGGCGCCTCCCACCGGCAGCAACACTTTTGCGTACTATGAGAGGCCCTGTGCCAGTGACGTCGCCAACTAGTATTCCTCCCCCCACCTGATGAAGGAACCTGCACTTTCATCTGCACCTTCCTCTTTGTCCCCGTGTAAGGTGGTATGGTATGCGGGAAGAGCAACCTGACTTTCAGCAGGGTCACAATGTTGTTGTGTAGCGTGCACGGGGAATGTTGCGTTATGGGTCAATGTACCAGCAGACTCATCTATCACTGGCTGGGCAATGGGCACGATGAAGTGGAAACACAGATATAGGCCCAAAGAAGAAAGTGGGCTAAATGCAGTTCAAAATTGGTAACACAGGAATAACCAGGGGGCATTGCAGTGGAGGACAACTGGAATGAGAGGCTGACACAGAGAGTAGGGCCAAATCAGTAAGTAGTCGAAATGCAGTTCAAAATTGGCAACCGTAGTAAACAGGCGGCACAGCTTTGTTCAGTGGAGGAGAACAGCAAGGAGTGGCAGACACCGATAGTAGGCCCCAAACCAACTAGTACGCCAAATGCAGTTGTTCCATTTAACCACAATTTAATGAGAGCCTGAAGATAGAAGCTCAGGAAAGGCAACCTGGGGAACACCTTGGAGTGTAACACACCATCTCTCTCCACCCCATACCCATTTTGTATGGCCTAATGCAGTGTACTTTTCTACAACTACTAAACGAGAGTCGGAAGACCGAAGCAATGGCAAGGAAACCTGGGGAACACCTTAGAGTGTAACACACCCTCTCTCTACACCCCATACCCAATTTGAAGGCCTAATGCAGTGTAGTTTCCAAGAACTACTAAACGAGAGCCGGAAGATCGAAGCTCAGGAAAGGCAACCTGGGGAACACCTTGGAGTGTAACACACCCTCTCGCTACACCCCATACCCAATTTGAAGGCCTAATGCAGCGTAGTTTCCAACAACTACTAAACGAGAGCCGGAAGATCGAAGCTCAGGAAAGGCAACCTGGGGAACACCTTGGAGTGTAACACACCCTCTCTCTACACCCCATACCCAATTTGAAGGCCTAATGCAGTGTAGTTTCCAAG
Organism: Ranitomeya imitator; assembly: GCF_032444005.1. Lineage (NCBI taxonomy): Eukaryota > Metazoa > Chordata > Amphibia > Anura > Dendrobatidae > Ranitomeya > Ranitomeya imitator. The sequence continues at coordinate 567,825,967 of NC_091287.1, read as the reverse complement.
AACTACTAAACGAGAGCCGGAAGATCGAAGCTCAGGAAAGGCAACCTGGGGAACACCTTGGAGTGTAACACACCCTCTCGCTACACCCCATACCCAATTTGAAGGCCTAATGCAGCGTAGTTTCCAACAACTACTAAACGAGAGCCGGAAGATCGAAGCTCAGGAAAGGCAACCTGGGGAACACCTTGGAGTGGAACACACCATCTCTCTACACCCCATACCCAATTTGAAGGCCTAATGCAGAGTAGTTTCCAAGAACTACTAAACGAGAGCCGGAAGATCGAAGCTCAGGAAAGGCAACCTGGGGAACACCTTGGAGTGTAACACAACGTCTCTCTACACGACGGAAGGGCTGATTCTTAGGAAGGAAGGCTGTTGGAAATAAGCATTGCGCGTCCGAGGGTGATTATATTCTTATTAGGTATATACTCACCCTCGGACGCGCCCTGCTTCTTTATTTGGAATGAATGTTTATTTGCAATGTGGTGTTGACTTTCTCTATTATTTTGGTAATTAATGATTTTATTATTTTCATTATTTTGCATCTTCTCGGCAATAATATAAAGAAGACGCGACAGGACAACACTCGGTGGATGCCATATGTGTGTTTTCAATTTAAAAAAACTTTCAGTTAACTACTTGCAGGAGAAAGTAATTGTAGCTGGTGGCCATTTTTAGTACTGTACCAGATTAGAGTTGTGTGTTTGTTTTTAATGTTAAAATGTCTGCATTTGATATCTCACCAGTATTTTCTTTTTTATAAGCAAAATACTTATTTTTATATTTTCTGATGTTGGTTCCAGGGGTACACGGCCAGCAGTGCCCTGGTCAGTGTAGTAGTAGTTGAAAGAATGGACCGCAGACAGGCATCGAAGGCCTAAAATAATAACACATGGCTGTAGGCAATTTTAAATTGGTTCCAGGGGTACACGGACAGCAGTGGTGTGGTCAGTGGAGGCCTAGTGGAAGGAGTGACCGCAGACAGGCATCGAAGGCCTAAAATAATAACACATGGCTGTAGGCAATTTTAAATTGGTTCCAGGGGTACACGGACAGCAGTGGTGTGGTCAGTGGAGGCCTAGTGGAAGGAGTGACCGCAGACAGGCATCGAAGGCCTAAAATAATAACACATGGCTGTAGGCAATTTTAAATTGGTTCCAGGGGTACACGGGCAGCAGTGACCTGGTCAGTGTAGTAGTAGTTGAAAGAATGGACCGCAGACAGGCATCGAAGGCCTAAAATAAAAAAATTGGGCTGGCTGTAGGCAATTTTAAATTGGTTCCAGGGGTACACGGGCAGCAGTGGTGTGGTCAGTGGAGGCCTAGTGGAAGGAGTGACCGCAGACAGGCATCGAAGGCCTAAAATAATAACACATGGCTGTAGGCAATTTTAAATTGGTTCCAGGGGTACACGGGCAGCAGTGACCTGGTCAGTGTAGTAGTAGTTGAAAGAATGGACCGCAGACAGGCATCGAAGGCCTAAAATAAAAAAATTGGGCTGGCTGTAGGCAATTTTAAATTGGTTCCAGGGGTACACGGGCAGCAGTGGTGTGGTCAGTGGAGGCCTAGTGGAAGGAGTGACCGCAGACAGGCATCGAAGGCCTAAAATAATAACACATGGCTGTAGGCACTTTTAAATTGGTTCCAGGGGTACACGGGCAGCAGTGACCTGGTCAGTGTAGTAGTAGTTGAAAGAATGGACCGCAGACAGGCATCGAAGGCCTAAAATAAAAAAATTGGGCTGGCTGTAGGCAATTTTAAATTGGTTCCAGGGGTACACGGGCAGCAGTGACCTGGTCAGTGTAGTAGTAGTTGAAAGAATGGACCGCAGACAGGCATCGAAGGCCTAAAATAAAAAAATTGGGCTGGCTGTAGGCAATTTTAAATTGGTTCCAGGGGTACACGGGCAGCAGTGACCTGGTCAGTGTAGTAGTAGTTGAAAGAATGGACCGCAGACAGGCATCGAAGGCCTAACATAACAAACTTGGGCTGGCTGTAGGCACTTTTAAATTGGTTCCAGGGGTACACGGGCAGCAGTGGTCTGGTCAGTGGAAGTCTAGTGGAAGGAGTGACCGCAGACAGGCATCGAAGGCCTAAAATAATAACACATGGCTGTAGGCAATTTTAAATTGGTTCCAGGGGTACACGGACAGCAGTGGTGTGGTCAGTGGAGGCCTAGTGGAAGGAGTGACCGCAGACAGGCATCGAAGGCCTAAAATAATAACACATGGCTGTAGGCAATTTTAAATTGGTTCCAGGGGTACACGGGCAGCAGTGACCTGGTCAGTGTAGTAGTAGTTGAAAGAATGGACCGCAGACAGGCATCGAAGGCCTAAAATAAAAAAATTGGGCTGGCTGTAGGCAATTTTAAATTGGTTCCAGGGGTACACGGGCAGCAGTGACCTGGTCAGTGTAGTAGTAGTTGAAAGAATGGACCGCAGACAGGCATCGAAGGCCTAAAATAAAAAAATTGGGCTGGCTGTAGGCAATTTTAAATTGGTTCCAGGGGTACACGGGCAGCAGTGACCTGGTCAGTGTAGTAGTAGTTGAAAGAATGGACCGCAGACAGGCATCGAAGGCCTAAAATAAAAAAATTGGGCTGGCTGTAGGCAATTTTAAATTGGTTCCAGGGGTACACGGGCAGCAGTGACCTGGTCAGTGTAGTAGTAGTTGAAAGAATGGACCGCAGACAGGCATCGAAGGCCTAAAATAAAAAAATTGGGCTGGCTGTAGGCAATTTTAAATTGGTTCCAGGGGTACACGGGCAGCAGTGGTGTGGTCAGTGGAGGCCTAGTGGAAGGAGTGACCGCAGACAGGCATCGAAGGCCTAAAATAATAACACATGGCTGTAGGCACTTTTAAATTGGTTCCAGGGGTACACGGGCAGCAGTGGTCTGGTCAGTGGAAGTCTAGTGGAAGGAGTGACCGCAGACAGGCTTCGAAGGCCTAACATAACAAAATTGGGCTGGCTGTAGGCACTTTAAATTGGTTCCAGGGGTACATGGGCAGCAGTGTATGGTCAGTGGAAGTCTAGTGGAAGGAGTGACGGCAGACAGTCTTCGAAGGCCTAACATAACAAAATTGGGCTGACTGTAGGCACTTTTAAATTGGTTCCAGGGTAACACGGCCAGCAGTGGCCTGGTCAGTGTAGTAGTTGTAGAAAGAAGGGACCGCAGACAGGCTTCGAAGGCCTAACATAACAAAAATGTCAAAACAATGGTATTGTCAGTGCCAGGCATTGAAGGATGTCAGCGGCTAGACTACACATTGGTGAAGCTGTGAGAGATAATTTTGCTAGTGGTAGAGCACTGTTTGAGCTGGGGGGGGGAACTGTCTTGTGGCCGGCGGTACAGGCACAGGGCCCCTCATATTACAACGGTGTGTCTGACGTTGGGTGCGCACCACCACCGCCAGAGACACTTTATTGTACTATGAGGGACCCAGTGGCAGTGCCGTCGACCAAAAGCGGCCACACCCACCTCTTCAGACAAACAGCACTCTCAAGGGTCCAAGCGCAAAGTGGCGATAGCACGGCCCCGTGTGGGGAGTTTGGCCATTTCGTGAGGTGGAAACATGTCGTATGCTGGACAATCAGGTGAAGAAAATTACGAGATTGGAAAAGTCATTCAGAATAGTCCACAGGCAAGACCTTTTCATAGGAAAGCTAGGTGTCAGCCGGGCAGGGTGGGGCAAAAGATTTTGAAATCCAGTTGTGGTTCATTTTAATGAAGGTTAGATCATCTACATTTTGGGTAGCCAGACGAGTCCTTTTTTCTGTTAGTATTGAACCTGCAGCACTGAATACTCTTTCTGATAGGACACTAGCTGCCGGGCAAGCAAGCTCCTGCAATGCATATTCTGCCAATTCTGGCCAGGTGTCTAATTTGGATGCCCAGTAATCAAATGGGAATGACGGTTGAGGGAGAACGTCGATAAGGGATGAAAAATAGTTTGTAACCATACTGGACAAATGTTGTCTCCTGTCACTTTGAATTGATGCTGCAGTACCTGTCCTGTCTGCGGTCATAGAAAAATCACTCCACAACCTGGTCAGAAAACCCCTCTGTCCAACGCCACTTCTGATTTCTGCCCCTCTAACACCTCTGGTCTGCTGGCCCCTGGAGCTCGTGTGAGAACGATCACGGGCGCTGTGTGCAGGGAATGCCAGAAGCAAACGGTCAACAAGAGTTGATTGTTTTGTTGCTAATATTAGTTCCAAGTTCTCATGTGGCATAATATTTTGCAATTTGCCTTTATAGCGAGGATCAAGGAGGCAGGCCAACCAGTAATCGTCATCGTTCATCATTTTTGTAATGCGTGTGTCCCTTTTGAGGATACGCAAGGCATAATCCGCCATGTGGGCCAAAGTTCCCGTTGTCAAATCTGCGGTTGTGCTTGGTTGAGGGGCAGTTGCAGGCAAATCTACGTCACTTGTGTCCCTCAAAAAACCAGAACCCGGCCTTGCCACGCCACCAATTTCCCGTGCCCCCGGGAAAGCTTCCTCATTAAAAATATACTCATCCCCATCATCCTCCTCATCCTCCACCTCCTCTTCGCCCGGTACCTCGTCATGTACACTGCCCTGACCAGACAATCGCTGACTGTCATCAAGGCTTTCCTCTTCCTCTGGTGCAGACGCCTGATCCTTTATGTGCGTCAAACTTTGCATCAGCAGACGCATTAGGGGGATGCTCATGCTTATTATGGCGTTGTCTGCACTAACCAGCCGTGTGCATTCCTCAAAACACTGAAGGACTTGACACATGTCTTGAATCTTCGACCACTGCACACCTGACAACTCCATGTCTGCCATCCTACTGCCTGCCCGTGTATGTGTATCCTCCCACAAAAACATAACAGCCCGCCTCTGTTCGCACAGTCTCTGAAGCATGTGCAGTGTTGAGTTCCACCTTGTTGCAACGTCTATGATTAGGCGATGCTGGGGAAGGTTCAAAGAACGCTGATAGGTCTGCATACGGCTGGAGTGTACAGGCGAACGGCGGATATGTGCGCAAAGTCCACGCACTTTGAGGAGCAGGTCGGATAACCCCGGATAACTTTTCAGGAAGCACTGCACCACCAGGTTTAAGGTGTGAGCCAGGCAAGGAATGTGTTTCAGTTGGGAAAGGGAGATGGCAGCCATGAAATTCCTTCCGTTATCACTCACTACCTTGCCTGCCTCAAGATCTACAGTGCCCAGCCACGACTGCGTTTCTTGCTGCAAGAACTCGGACAGAACTTCCGCGGTGTGTCTATTGTCGCCCAAACACTTCATAGCCAATACAGCCTGCTGACGTATGCCAGTAGCTGCCCCATAATGGGAGACCTGGTGTGCAACAGTGGCAGGTGCGGATGGAGTGTTTGTGCGACTGCGGTCTGTGGACGAGCTCTTGCTTCTGCAGGAGGACGAGGAGGAGGAGGAGGAGGGGGTGCGAACGGCTACAGACAACTGTTTACTAGACCGTGGGCTAGGCAGAACTGTCCCAAACTTGCTGTCCCCTGTGGACCCTGAATCCACCACATTTACCCAGTGTGCCGTGATGGACACGTAACGTCCCTGGCCATGCCTACTGGTCCATGCATCTGTTGTCAGGTGCACCTTTGTGCTCACAGATTGCCTGAGTGCATGGACGATGCGCTCTTTAACATGCTGGTGGAGGGCTGGGATGGCTTTTCTGGAAAAAAAGTGTCGACTGGGTAGCTCGTAGCGTGGTACAGCGTAGTCCATCAGGTCTTTGAAAGCTTCGCTTTCAACTAACCGGTAGGGCATCATCTCTAACGAGATTAGTCTAGCTATGTGGGCGTTCAAACCCTGTGTACGCGGATGCGAGGCTAAGTATTTCCTTTTTCTAACCATAGTCTCATGTAGGGTGAGCTGGACTGGAGAGCTGGAGATCGTGGAACTAGCGGGGGTGCCGGTGGACATGGCAGACTGAGAGACGGTGGGAGATGGTATTGTTGCCGCCGGTGCCCTAGATGCAGTGTTTCCTACTACGAAACTGGTGATTCCCTGACCCTGACTGCTTTGGCCTGGCAAAGATACCTGCACAGATACAGCAGGTGGTGCGCTAAATGGTGGTCCTACACTGCCGGAAGGGATGTTGCGTTGATGACTAGCTTCATTGGCCGAGGGTGCAACAACCTTAAGGGACGTTTGGTAGTTAGTCCAAGCTTTCAAATGCATGGTGGTTAAATGTCTATGCATGCAACTAGTATTGAGACTTTTCAGATTCTGACCTCTGCTTAAGGAAGTAGAACATTTTTGACAGATGACTTTGCGCTGATCAATTGGATGTTGTTTAAAAAAATGCCAGACTGCACTCTTTCTAGCATCGGATACCTTTTCAGGCATTGCAGACTGAGCTTTAACCGGATGGCCACGCTGTCCTCCACCAGGTTTTGGCTTTGCCACGCGTTTTGGGCAAGATACGGGCCCGGCAGATGGAACCTGTGGCGATGTTGATGCCTGCTGCGGCCCCTCCTCCTCCTCTGCTTCAGAACTGCTGCCGCCTGCACCCTGTTCCCCCAATGGCTGCCAATCGGGGTCAAGAACTGGGTCATCTAATAACTCTTCTTGTACCTCCTGCGCAACTTCGTCTGTGTCACCGTGTCGTTCGGTGGTATAGCGTTCGTGATGGGGCAACATAGTCTCATCAGGGTCTGATTCTTGATCAGCACCCTGCGAGGGCAATGTTGTGGTCTGAGTCAAAGGACCAGCATAGTAGTCTGGCTGTGGCTGTGCGTCAGTGCACTCCATGTCAGATTCAATTTGTAATGGGCATGGACTGTTAACTGCTTCACTTTCTAAGCCAGGGACGGTATGTGTAAAGAGCTCCATGGAGTAACCCGTTGTGTCGCCTGCTGCATTCTTCTCTGTTGTTGTTTTTGCTGAAGAGGACAAGGAAGTGACTTGTCCCTGACCGTGAACATCCACTAACGACGCGCTGCTTTTACTTTTACCAGTTTCACGAGATGAGGCAAAAGAGCTAGAGGCTGAGTCAGCAAGATAAGCCAAAACTTGCTCTTGCTGCTCCGGCTTTAAAAGCGGTTTTCCTAATCCCAGAAAAGGGAGCGTTCGAGGCCTTGTGTAGCCGGACGACGAACCTGGCTCCACAGCTCCAGACTTAGGTGCAATATTTTTTCCCCCACGACCACCTGATGCTCCACCACTACCACTACCCTCATTACCAGCTGACAATGAACGCCCCCGGCCACGACCTCTTCCACTAGACTTCCTCATTGTTTTAAAAACGTAACCAAACTAACGTTATTTGTTGCAGTCACACAACTTACACGGTGAGCTATAACTTCTGTATGATTTAGCTACCCCTTTACAGGTTGGTGAGACCACAGCGAAAATCAGGCCCAATGTTACACACTCTTTTTTTGGTGGCTGCAAATTAGAGAGATGCCCCACACGCAGGACTGTCACTGAAGCACAAATGTTAATATTAATGTCACACTATTATTTTTTTTTTATTTTTATTTTTTTCAGGAACACTTTAGAAACCCCCCAAAAAAAAAAAAATAGATTTTTGCAGGGAGAATTTAGAAAACAAATGTAACAAACTATATGCTTTCTATGGGCCACTGAGTGAGAGATGACGCACACAGGAATCAGGAGTGGCACACAAGCCCAGAGGCCAATATTTTTCTACCAATGATTGATGGAGTTATTTTCTCTGGTAGATTTTGGAACCCAAATCAAGGAAAAAAAATGTAGGCTTTCTATGGACCACAATTGGAGAGAGAGAGAGAGAGAGATGGCACACCCAGGAGTCAAGACTGGCACACAAGCAGAAAGGCCAATATTAATCTCCCACTGTTTTTTTTGGTTGTTTTTTTTTTTTTTTTTTTCAGGGAGACTTTAGAAAAAAAAATAATAAAAAAAATATGATTTTATCAGGAAGAATTTAGAAACCAAATAAAATAAAATGATTTTTTCAGGGAGAATTTAGAAAACAAATAAAACCAAAAATAGGCGTTCTATGGCCCACTGACTGAGAGATGACGCACCCAGGAGTCAAGACTGGCACACAAGCAGAAAGGCCAATATTAATCTCCCACTGTTTTTTTTGGTTGTTTTTTTTTTTTTTTTTTCAGGGAGACTTTAGAAAAAAAAATAATAAAAAAAATATGATTTTATCAGGAAGAATTTAGAAACCAAATAAAATAAAATGATTTTTTCAGGGAGAATTTATAAAACAAATAAAACCAAAAATAGGCGTTCTATGGCCCACTGACTGAGAGATGACGCACCCAGGAGTCAAGACTGGCACACAAGCAGAAAGGCCAATATTAATCTCCCACTGTTTTTTTTTTTTTTTTTCAGGGAGACTTTAGAAAAAAAAATAATAAAAAAAATATGATTTTATCAGGAAGAATTTAGAAACCAAATAAAATAAAATAATTTTTTCAGGGAGAATTTAGAAAACAAATAAAACCAAAAATAGGCGTTCTATGGCCCACTGACTGAGAGATGACGCACACAGGAGTCAGGAGTGGCACACAAACCCAGAGGCCAATATTTTTCTACCAATGATTGATGTAGTTATTTTCTCTGGTAGATTTTAGAACCCAAATCAAGGAAAAAAAATATAGGCTTTCTATGGACCACAATTGGAGAGAGAGAGAGAGAGAGAGAGAGAGAGAGAGAGAGAGAGAGAGATGGCACACCCAGGAGTCAAGACTGGCACACAAGCAGAAAGGCCAATATTAATCTCCCACTGTTTTTTTGGTTGTTTTTTTTTTTTTTTTTTTTCAGGGAGACTTTAGAAATAAAAATAATAAAAAAAATATGATTTTATCAGGAAGAATTTAGAAACCAAATAAAATAAAATGATTTTTTCAGGGAGAATTTAGAAAACAAATAAAACCAAAAATATGCGTTCTATGGCCCACTGACTGAGAGAGAGAGAGAGATGGAACGCTTAGTACTGGCACACAAGCCCAAAGGGCAATATTAATCTCCCTTTTTTTTTCCAGGGAGAATTTCTGAAACCCAAAAAAAAAATAAAATAGGCTTTCTATGGCCCACTATTTGTGAGAGAGATGGGACGCTCAGGACTGGCACAGATGGCACGCTCAGGACTGGCACAGAAGCCCAGAGGCCAATATTAATCTCCCTTTTTTTCTGGGAGAATTTATAAAACCAAAAAAATATTTAAATAGGCTTTCTATGGCCCACTATTTGTGAGAGAGATGGCACGCTCAGGACTGGCACAGATGGCACGCTCACAACTGGCACAGAAGCCCAGAGGCCAATATTAATCTCCCTTTTTTTCTGGGAGAATTTATAAAACCAAAAAAATATTTAAATAGGCTTTCTATGGCCCACTATTTGTGAGAGAGATGGCACGCTCAGGACTGGCACAGATGGCACGCTCACAACTGGCACACAAGCCCAGAGGCCAATATTAATCTCCCTTTTTTCAGGGAAAATTTATAAAACCAAAAAAAAAATTAAATAGGCTTTCTATGGCCCACTATTTGTGAGAGAGATGGCACGCTCAGGACTGGCACAGATGGCACGCTCACAACTGGCACACAAGCCCAGAGGCCAATATTAATCTCCCTTTTTTCAGGGAAAATTTATAAAACCAAAAAAAAAATTAAATAGGCTTTCTATGGCCCACTATTTGTGAGAGAGATGGGACGCTCAGGACTGGCACAGATGGCACGCTCAGGACTGGCACAGAAGCCCAGAGGCCAATATTAATCTCCCTTTTTTTCAGGGAGAATTTATAAAACCCAAAAAAAAATAAAATAGGCTTTCTATGGCCCACTATTTGTGAGAGAGATGGCACACTCAGGACTGGCACACAAGCCCAAAGGCCAATATTAATCTCCCACTGTATTTTTATCAGGGAGAATTTATACACCCCACAAAAAAAAATACAGAAAAATGAAAAGGCTTTCTATGGCCCACTATGTGAGAGAGATGGCACACACAGGGATGGCACTCTAGCAGAAATGCCAAATTGCCAATCTTAATCTCCCACCAAAAAAAAAAAAAAAAAAAAAACAGGGAATGTCCTACAATTACTATCTCCCTGCCTGCAGTAATCTCAGCCAGGTATGGCAGGCAGCTACTATCTCCCTGCCTGCAGTAATCTCAGCCAGGTATGGCAGGCAGCAATAAGGAGTGGACTGATGCACAAATGAAATAAAAAGTGTGGACAAACAAAAAAGATAGCTGTGCAGAAAGGAAGGAACAAGAGGATTTGTGCTTTGAAAAAAGCAGTTGGTTTGCACAGCGGCGTACACACAGCAATGCAGCTATCAGGGAGCCTTCTAGGGCAGCCCAATGAGCTACAGCGCTGAGGGGAAAAAAAAAAAAAAAAAAAATTCCACTGTCCCTGCACACCGAGGGTGGTGTTGGACAGTGCAAATCGCTGCAGCACAAGCGGTTTTGTGGTTAATGGACCCTGCCTAACGCTATCCCTGCTTCTGACAAAGCGGCAGCAACCTCTCCCTAAGCTCAGATCAGCAGCAGTAAGATGGCGGTCGGCGGGAACGCCTCTTTATAGCCCCTGTGACGTCGCAGACAGCAAGCCAATCACTGCAATGCCCTTCTCTAAGATGGTGGGGACCAGGACCTATGTCATCACGCTGCCCACACTCTGCGTTTACCTTCATTGGCTGAGAAATGGCGCTTTTCGCGTCATTGAAACGCGACTTTGGCGCGAAAGTCGCGTACCGCATGGCCGACCCCGCACAGGGGTCGGATCGGGTTTCATGAAACCCCGACTTAGCCAAAAGTCGGCGACTTTTGAAAATGTTCGACCCGTTTCGCTCAACCCTACTGGCACTTATGGTGATAGTATTGTGGTTTTTTTTAATTATTTTTTTACCGATCAGTATTGTAGTATTCAGTCACTATGTGGTGGTAATATGTGGTCTGGAAATGGTGTTGTGGTATTTGTCCCTTATATGTGCTATTTGGTCACCAAGTGGTAATATGTTGTCTTGACATGGTGCGGTGGTATTTTTTCCTTGTATGTGATATTATTCGATCACTGTGGTTGTAATTTGTGGTCTGGTCATGGTACGGTGGTATTTGTTCCTTGTATGTGATATTATTGGTCAAGATATACCTAAATTGTATTGCAGATTTTAACAAATATTGAATAGGTTACAGTAGAGTAGGGCCCGGCCATTTTTCTGGAATAATCTGGTTCGGGTATAACATGACCCCCGTCACATGACCCCCGTCACATGACCCCCGTCACATGACCCCCGTCACATGACCAGGGGGGCCCACAGTGTGTGAACAGCCCGGGGCCCTGGCTACCCTTAATCCACCCCTGTGGGCAGTACTATATACTACATGACTGCTATATACTACGTGGGCAGTACTATATACTACATGACTGCTATATACTACGTGGGCAGTACTATATACTACATGGCTGCTATACACTACGTGGGCAGTACTATATACTACATGGCTGCTATATACTACGTGGGCAGTACTATATACTACATGGCTGCTATATACTATATGGGCAGTGTTATATACTACATGGCTGCTATATACTACGTGTGGGCAGTACTATATACTACATGGCTGCTATATACTACATGGGCAGTGTTATATACTACATGGCTGCTGTATACTACGTGGGCAGTGTTATATACTACATGGCTGCTGTATACTACGTGGGCAGTACTATATACTAGATGGCTGCTATATACTACGTGGGTACTACTATATACTACATGGCTGCTATATACTAAGTGGGCAGTATTATATACTACATGGCTGCTATATACTACGTGTGGGCAGTACTATATACTACATGGCTGCTATATACTACATGGGCAGTGTTATATACTACATGGCTGCTGTATACTACGTGGGCAGTGTTATATACTACATGGCTGCTGTATACTACGTGGGCAGTACTATATACTACATGGCTGCTGTATACTACATGGGCAGTACTATATACTACATGGCTGCTATATACTTCGCGGGCAGTACTATATACTACATGGCTGCTATATACTACGTGGGCAGTACTATATACTACATGGCTGCTATATACTACATAGGCAGTGTTATATACTACATGGCTGCTATATACTACGTGTGGGCAGTACTATATACTACATGGCTGCTATATACTACATGGGCAGTGTTATATACTACATGGCTGCTGTATACTACGTGGGCAGTGTTATATACTACATGGCTGCTGTATACTACGTGGGCAGTACTATATACTACATGGCTGCTATATACTACGTGTGGGCAGTACTATATACTACATGGCTGCTATATACTACATGGGCAGTGTTATATACTACATGGCTGCTATATACTACGTGGGCAGTGTTATATACTACATGGCTGCTATATACTACGTGGGCAGTGTTATATACTACATGGCTGCTATATACTACGTGGGCAGTACTATATACTACATGGCTGCTATATACTACGTGGGCAGTACTATATACTACATGGCTGCTATATACTACGTGAGCAGTACTATATACTACATGGCTGCTATATACTACGTGGGCAGTACTATATACTACATGGCTGCTTTATACTACGTGGACAGTGTTATATACTACATGGCTGCTATATACTACGTGGGCTGTGCTATATACTACATGGCTGCTATATACTACGTGGGCAGTACTATATACTACATGGCTGCTATATACTACGCGTGCAGTACTATATACTACATGACTGCTATATACTACGTGGGCAGTACTATATACTACATGGCTGCTATATACTACGTGGGCAGTACTATATACTACATGGCTGCTTTATACTACGTGGACAGTGTTATATACTACATGGCTGCTGTATACTACGTGTGCAGTACTATATACTACATGGCTGCTATATACTACGTGGGCAGTACTATATACTACATGGCTGCTGTATACTACGTGTGCAGTACTATATACTACATGGCTGCTATATACTACGTGGGCAGTAGTATATACTACATGGCTGCTATATACTACGTGGGCAGTACTATATACTACATGGCTGCTATATACTACGTGGACAGTGTTATATACTACATGGCTGCTGTATACTACGTGGGCAGTACTATATACTACATGGCTGCTATATACTACGTGGGCAGTACTATATACTATATGGCTGCTTTATACTACGTGGACAGTGTTATATACTACATGGCTGCTATATACTACGTGGGCTGTGCTATATTCTACATGGCTGCTTTATACTACGTGGACAGTGTTATATACTACATGGCTGCTGTATACTACGTGTGAAGTACTATATACTACATGGCTGCTATATACTACGTGTGCAGTACTATATACTACATGGCTGCTATATACTACGTGGGCAGTACTATATACTACATGGCTGCTTTATACTACGTGGACAGTGTTATATACTACATGGCTGCTGTATACTACGTGGGCAGTACTATATACTACATGGCTGCTATATACTATTTGGGCAGTACTATATACTACATGGCTGCTTTGTACTACGTGGACAGTGTTATATACTACATGGCTGCTATATACTATGTGGGCTGTGCTATATACTACATGGCTGCTTTATACTACGTGGACAGTGTTATATACCACATGGCTGCCGTATACTACGTGTGCAGAACTATATACTACATGACTGCTATATACTACGTGGGCAGTACTATATACTACATGGCTGCTATATACTATGTGGACAGTACTATATACTACATGGCTGCTATATACTACGTGGGCAGTACTATATACTACATGGCTGCTATACACTACGTGTGCAGTACTATATACTACATGGCTGCTATATACTACGTGGGCAGTACTATATACTACATGGCTGCTATATACTACGTGGGCTGTGCTATATTCTACATGGCTGCTATATACTACGTGGGAAGTACTATATACTACATGGCTGCTATATACTATGTGGGCAGTACTATATGCTACATGGCTGATATATACTACGTGGACAGTACTATATACTACATGGCTGCTATATACTACGTGGGCAGTACTATATACTACATGGCTGCTATATAGTACGTGGGCAGTACTATATACTACATGGCTGCTATATAGTACGTGGGCAGTACTATATACTACATGGCTGCTATATACTACGTGGGCAGTACTATATACTACATGGCTGCTATATACTACGTGGACAGTACTATATACTACATGGCTGCTATATACTATGTGGGCAGTACTATATACTACATGGCTGCTATATACTACGTGGACAGTATTATATACTGCATGGCTGCTATATACTACGTGGGCAGTACTATAAACTACATGGCTGCTATATACTACGTGAGCAGTACTATATACTACATGGCTGCTATATACTACGTGGGCAGTACTATATACTACATGGCTGCTATATACTACGTGGACAGTACTATATACTATATAGCTGCTATATACTACGTGGGCAGTACTATATACTACATGGCTGCTATATACTACGTGGGCAGTGTTATATACTACATGGCTGCTATATACTACGTGGGCAGTACTATATACTACAAGGCTGCTATATACTACGTGGCTGCTATATACTACGGGGCTGGGCAATATACTACATGGCTGGGCAATATACTACGTGGCTGGGCAATATACTACGTGACTGGGCAATATATTACGTGGCTGGGCAATATATTACGTGGCTGGGCAATATACTACGTGGCTGGGCAATATACTACATGGCTGGGCAATATACTACGTAGCTGGGCAATATACTACGTGACTGGGCAATATACTACGTGGCTGGGCAATATACTACGTGACTGGGCAATATACTACGTGGCTGGGCAATATACTACGTGGCTGGGCAATATACTACGTGGCTGGGCAATATACTACGCGACTGGGCAATATACTACGTGACTGGGCAATATACTACGTGGCTGGGCAATTGTTGTGAATTCTGTGGCTGAGTTCACTTCTGTGGTCACAAGTGGTATTGCAGTCTCTGGGCTTCCTCCCTCAGGTGTTTTGGTGAGCTCGTTGGCTGCCTTGCTATTTAGCTCCACCTGAGTCTGTCTTCCTTGCTCCTTGTCAATGTTCCAGTGTTGGATCTGAGCTACTGCATCTTTCCTTGGGCCTGCTGCTCTGCTAGATAAGTGCTTCTAGTTTGTTTTCTGTTTTTTCTGTCCAGCTTGCTATTAACTTTTGCTGGAAGCTCTGAGAAGCAAAGGGGTGCACCGCCGTGCTGTTAGTTCGGCACGGTGGGTCTTTTTGCCCCTTTGCGTGGTTTTCGTTTTAGGGTTTTTTGTAGACTGCATAGTTCTCTTGCTATCCTCGCTCTGTCTAGAATATCGGGCCTCACTTTGCTGAATCTATTTCATTCCTACGTTTGTCTTTTCATCTTGCTAACAGTCATTATATGTGGGGGGCTGCCTATTCCTTTGGGGTATTTCTCTGAGGTAAGTCAGGCTTGTATTTCTATCTTCAGGCTAGTCAGCTCCTCAGGCAGTGCCGAGTTGCATAGGTAGTGATAGGCGCAATCCACTGCTGCTTATAGTTGTGTGAGGATAGATCAGGTACTGCAGTCTACAGAGATTCCACGTCTCAGAGCTCGTCCTATTGTTTTTGGTTATTGCCAGATCTCTGTATGTGCGCTGATTACTGCACGCTGTGTTGCCTGATTGCCAGCCATAACAGTACAAGGAGCCAGGAAGACAGACTCAGGTGGAGCTAAATAGCAAGGCAGCCAACGATCTCACCAAAACACCTGAGGGAGGAAGCCCAGAGACTGCAATACCACTTGTGACCACAGAAGTGAACTCAGCCACAGAATTCACAACAGTAACTGTTATGGCTGGCAATCAGGCAACACAGCGTGCAGTAATCAGCGCACATACAGAGATCTGGCAATAACCAAAAACAATAGGACGAGCTCTGAGACGTGGAATCTCTGCAGACTGCAGTACCTGATCTATCCTCACACAACTAAGCAGCAGTGGATTGCGCCTATCACTACCTATGCAACTCGGCACTGCCTGAGGAGCTGACTAGCCTGAAGATAGAAATACAAGCCTGACTTACCTCAGAGAAATACCCCAAAGGAATAGGCAGCCCCCCACATATAATGACTGTTAGCAAGATGAAAAGACAAACGTAGGAATGAAATAGATTCAGCAAAGTGAGGCCCGATATTCTAGACAGAGCGAGGATAGCAAGAGAACTATGCAGTCTACAAAAAACCCTAAAACGAAAACCACGCAAAGGGGCAAAAAGACCCACCGTGCCGAACTAACAGCACGGCGGTGCACCCCTTTGCTTCTCAGAGCTTCCAGCAAAAGTTAATAGCAAGCTGGACAGAAAAAACAGAAAACAAACTAGAAGCACTTATCTAGCAGAGCAGCAGGCCCAAGGAAAGATGCAGTAGCTCAGATCCAACACTGGAACATTGACAAGGAGCAAGGAAGACAGACTCAGGTGGAGCTAAATAGCAAGGCAGCCAACGAGCTCACCAAAACACCTGAGGGAGGAAGCCCAGAGACTGCAATACCACTTGTGACCACAGAAGTGAACTCAGCCACAGAATTCACAACAGGCAATATACTACGTGACTGTGCAATATCCTACGTGACTGGGCAATATACTATGTAGCTGGGCAATATAGTACGTGGCTGGGCAATATACTACGTGGCTGGGCAATATACTACGTGGCTGGGCAATATACTACGTAGCTGGGCAATATACTACGTGGCTGGGCAATATACTACGTGGCTGGGCAATATACTACGTAGCTGAGCAATATACTACGTGGCTAGGTAATATACTACGTGGCTGGGCAATATACCACGTGGCTGGGCAATATACTACGTGGCTGGCCAATATACTACGTCGCTGGGCAATATACTACGTGACTGGGCAATATACTACGTAGCTGGGCAATGTACCACGTGGCTGGGCAATATACTACGTGGCTGGCCAATATACTACGTCGCTGGGCAATATACTACGTGACTGGGCAATATACTACGTAGCTGGGCAATATACCACGTGGCTGGGCAATATACTACATGACTGGGCAATATACTATGTGGCTGGGCAATATACTACATGGCTGGGCAATATACTACGTGGCTGGCCAATATACTACGTCGCTGGGCAATATACTACGTGGCTGGGCAATATACTACATGGCTGGGCAATATACTACGTGGCTGGCCAATATACTACGTCGCTGGGCAATATACTACGTGGCTGGGCAATATACTACGTGGCTGGGCAATATACTACGTGGCTGGGCAATATACTACGTGGCTGGGCAATATACTACGTGGCTGGGCAATATACTACGTGGCTGGGCTATATACTACATGGCTGGCCAATGTACTATGAGGACATGCGTATTCTAGAATACCCGATGCGTTAGAATCGGGCCACCATCTAGTAATAATAGAAACACCAACTAATCCAAGAAAAAGATATAGACCATAACGAGGGGATCAGCACAAGGCATGGTTATTTAATGGGAAAATCCAGCTCCAGGAAAGAGAAATAGTCCGTATAGAAAATCCAAATAGTCTCCATCATTATGACTTACTGGTGTCTAAGAACACAGTTGTGTTGGAAACGCATTCAGTGCAGTGAGAGCTGATATGTGACTCCATTATCAGTCACATTTTTAATCTTGCTACTTCAATAAAGCTATTTTGGATTTTATATACGGAGCTGGATTTTCTAGTTTTTCTTGTATCCATGACGTTGCTGGCTGGACGTTTTATCCGTGCTCGGATTTTTCCATTGCATTTGGACTCCTGTTGGGTGAGCTGAATACTTTTTCCTTTTTTTCTCACATGGTTATTAAATACAAATGACATTAGATACAAAAGGACACACAAAAAAACATTAAAAACAATAAAATAGTCACACATGTGACATACCAAGATGTAACATAAGCTCATGACAAAGTTTTGAACCTTAAACCAGACTTCAAATGTGTGCAAATATATACAAAGACAAATAAACGGCATACCATCACTGATACTTGGCTGTTCCCCCACACAATGGAAATACATAATGACCCTCACTGGAACTCGAGCCCAGGAACTTTTCTGAATATTTTCCCGCCCTCGAGGTCATATGAGGACATCCAGCAGAAGGCAAATCACCGCGAATGAAGGTAACTACAGTCCTAGACCTAATTTCCATTCATTCGCTGGGGTTTTACAGGCACGAGCACAGCTGCATTAGCAGAGCTCCTGGGTGTAAAATTATTTAACCCCTTCAGATGGATTTACAACGTGGGACGTTACAGATCTACGGAAGGTATGTATATTGTTGGTTTATTATTTTTAATTTGTTACAGGTCGAGGGTCTTCAGGTGGATTAAGAGTCTAATAAAATGTTACAACAACCTGTGTGTTTATTTCATTAAAATACTTTTTAATAATGTGTGTTTTTTTAACCATTTCATACAATTGGATTAATAATGGATAGGTGTCAGAATTGACACCTCTCCATTATTAATCTGGCTTAATGTCACCTTACAATAGCAAGGTGGCATTAACCCATCATTACCCCATATCCCACCGCTACACGGCAGTGGGAAGAGAGTGGCCAAGTGCCAGAATAGGCGCATCTTCCAGATGTGCCTTTTCTGGGGTGGCTGGGGGCAGATGTTTTTAGCCAGGGGGGGGGGCAATAACCGTGGACCCTCTCCAGGCTATTAATATCTGCCCTCAGTCACTGGCTTTACTACTCTGGCCCACGCCAATTTTTTCCGCGATTTAACCCTTAAATTTAATAGCTAGAGCACCCAAATTTAGCATATACACACTACTAACATTAGTAGTGTGAAATATGCAAAAAAAAAAGGTGATATGAGATGGTTTACTGTATGTAAACCTGGTCTCATATCATGTCGGGTTTAGGAAGGAGAAATGAAAAGCCGGTAATTGAATTACCGTCTTTTCTGTTATATCGCGCTGAAGTAAATATAAATATATGGAGATTTCCCATTGACTTGCATTGGGTTTCGTGTTTCGGCCGATCCCCCGACCCCGACTTTTCAAGATAATCGGCCGATTTCACTCAACTCGACTTTTGAGAAAATTGGGTTTCGCAAAACCCAACTCGACCTCAAAAAAGGAAAAGTCGCTCAACACTAATAATGACTCCTATTCTTATATAATGACCCCTTATCCTGATATAATGACTCCTATTCTTATATAATGACCCCTATCCTGAGATAATGACTCCTTTCTTATATAATGACCCCTATCCTGAGATAATGACTCCTTTCTTATATAATGACCCCTATCCTGGTATAATGACTCCTTTCTTATATAATGACCCCTATCCTGGTATAATGACCCCTATCCTGGTATAATGACCCCAATCCTGGTATAATGACTCCTATTCTTATATAATGACTAGTGTTGAGCATTCCGATACCGCAAGTATCGGGTATCGACCGATATTTGCGGTATCGGAATTCCGATACCGAATTCCGATACTTCCCGCGTATCGGATACCGGAATCGGAAGTTCCCAGAATTCAAACAGAACGCAGCAGCCAATGAGGAATGATTGGAAGTGTGGGCACATCCTGTTTAGCATGGTGGGCATGTAAGTACTGGCAAGGCTGTGATTGGCTGCTGAATTGATGTCACTCTGCACTATAAAAAACGCTGCCGCCATTTTGCGCTCACTCTGCTGTGATTTCAGTTAGGGACAGGACGCTGTGTTCTAACTGAGGGCCAGTTGAGATAGCTAATTGCTTTATTTTCCTTTCCAAAGGCTAATTTAGCAAAACGCTGTGTGTTCTTCACTGTTCACCTTGCTCTTGCCTTGCAGCGCTGTTTTAACAGCGTTCTGCAAGGTCTCTGTGTGTGTGTGTGTGCAGCTCACTCTGTAGTCTGTGTGCAGCCATATACCCGGTTGTATTCAGCTCAGGGGGGGTTCACACTGCCTCACACAGTTGTCCTTTTTTGCTCATAGTGCAGCCTGCTGCACATTTTTTCTCAAATTTCCTATTAGTGTTTTTCCACCCGTCTCCAGCTAAATTGTGGAAAAACACTACATAGGATAACCTAGAGGGGGGTTTTTGGGCCTTGCAGCGCCGTTTACGGCTGTCTGCACGGTCTCCGTGTGAGCCCAGCTCGCCCTGTAGTCTGTGTGCAGCCATAGCCGCTTGGATTCAGCTCAGAGTGCGTTACTGCCTCATACCTTGAAAAACAATTTCCTTTTTTCAAATAGTGCAGCCTGTTTAAAAATTAAAAAAAAAAATCCCTATTAGTGTTTTTCCACCCGTCTCCAGCTAAATAGTGGAAAAACACTACATAGGATAACCTAGAGGGGGGTTTTTGGGCCTTGCAGCGCCGTTTACGGCTGTCTGCACGGTCTCTGTGTGAGCGCAGCTCGCCCTGTAGTCTGTGTGCAGCCATAGCCGGTTGGATTCAGCTCAGGGTGCGTTACTGCCTCATACCTTGAAAAACAATTTCCTTTTTTTCAAATAGTGCAGCCTGTTTAAAATTTAAAATAAAAAATCCCTATTAGTGTTTTTCCACCCGTCTCCAGCTAAATAGTGGAAAAACACTACATAGTGCAGCCAGTTTAAAATTTAAAAAAAAAAATTCCTATTGGTGTCTTTCCACCCGTCTCCAGCTAAATAGTGGAAAAACACTACATAGGATAACCTAGAGGAGGGTTTTTTGGCCTTGCAGCGCCGTTTACGGCTGTCTGCACGGTCTCCGTGTGATTTAAACTAGCTCTGTAGCCCGATCTGCACAAAAAAAAAAGTAAAGTTCACCAAACACAACTTAACACTTGTGTAGGCCACATTTGAAAAATAATAAAGTTTAGTCCACACTTTACAACATTAGTGTTTCTTACACCTGTTAGAAGGAGCATTTCAGGAATAAGCACGCTAAGGCCTTAGTACTTTTCTGCTTATCTTTATCTGACCAAATTGAAGCCGTTGTCGGGTGGATGGCAGCTAACGCCTCGGCATCGACTTCAGTTAGTGCCACATCCTCTCAGGCACAGAGCACTGGAGAGCAGCCATCTGTCTCTTCACCACCTGCCAAATTGGCCAGGCAGTCAGAGAGCCCAGGACAGGAGCCGTCTCTACTTCTGTTCTCTGAATCTCTTGGCTTGGAAACAGGGGGCCAGCCAAGCAGCATTGGAGAAATGGAAGAAGAGGCAGTGTGCAGTGATGCCCAACAGCTTTTTCTCTCTGACTCTGAAGAGGCAGGTGGGCCAGTGCCTCCGGTGACCACAGCGCAGTACGCATCTGATGATGAAACTCAGGTGCCGCTTTCTGATGCGTACTGTGCTGCCGAGACTACCCAGGAGGAGCAGTTGGTGGCAGAGGGTAGTGGAGATGATGAGGTCCTTGACCCATCGTGGCGTGAGGAACAGGAAGGTGGTGGGAGCAGCTCTGAGGAAGAGCTTCCCCTTACGGGCCAAAGAGGGAGAGGGAGGGGGAAGACTGCGGAGCCTGTAGCCTCCACTTTGGCACCCGTTAGGAGCCTGTCTCTTTCCAAAGCCAAAAAGGGCGCTCCCAAGACTTGCAGTGCCTGGTCCTTTTTTGACACAGTTGCAGATGACATTTGTTTTGTCAAATGCAAGCTGTGTCATCAGAAAGTAAAAAGAGGGAAAAATGTCAGCAACCTCAATACCACAAATATGTGGAAACATGTGCGGACCAGGCACGCGGTGGAGTTACAGAAACACACTGAAGATGTAGGCCAACCAACAGCGGCAGCTACCACCTCTTCAGCTCGTGTTGCCTCTTCCTCCAGCTCACGCACAGCTGGTTTGGCTTCCTCCCAGAGACCTTGTGTAATTCCACCCACAGCACCACCTTCCCAGTCATCCTCACACTCCCAGTCTACTCTACAGCCATCGGTAGTACAGGCATGGGAGAAAAGGCGGGCATTCTCGGCCAACCACCCCCGAGCACAGGCTCTGAATGCAGGCATTGCCAAACTGTTGTCCCTGGAAATGCTCTCGTTCAGGCTGGTGGAGACTGACAGCTTCCGTGACTTGATGGCATTGGCAGTCCCACAGTACAAGGTGCCCAGCCGCTTTTACTTCAGCAGGCACGCTGTCCCTGCCCTGCACAGGCATGTTGAGGCAAACATAAAACATGCGCTACTGAACGCCGTCAGTAGCAAGGTCCACCTCACCACCGATGCGTGGACCAGTCAGCATGGACAGGGGCGATATGTTTCCCTCACTGCCCATTGGGTTAATGTTGTTGAGCCAGGTACAGATCGTGCGAGTGGCGCAGGACGTGTCCTGCCCACTCCAAGGATTGCAGGAATCCAGTCTGTACGCATCGACTCCTCCTCTTACACCAATTCCTCAGATTCCTCTCTGCAGGATCCGTCACAGTCCGCCTCCACATGGACCCGTGAACGTTTACCTATGACCGACATGAGCACAGCCGTGGCCAAACGTCAGCAGGCCGTCTTGAAACTAGTTTCATTGGGGCATCGAAGCCACACAGCGCAGGAGCTCTGGAATGCCATCAAGCAGGAGAGCGATGTGTGGTTACTGCCAGCGAATCTCCAGCCAGGCATGGTAGTGTGTGACAATGGCCGAAATCTGGTGGCAGCTTTGGCCCTTGGCAACCTCACTCACATCCCATGTCTGGCACATGTGCTCAATTTGGTTGTGCAGAGTTTTCTGAGGGACTATCCGGATCTTGATGCCCTGCTGCACAAGGTCCGCCTAGAGTGTGCTCACTTGCGGCGTTCCAGCTTGGCCAGATCCCGCATTGCTGCTCTGCAGCGAAGATTCCGCCTTCCGGAACACCGTATCATATGTGACCTACCTACCCGGTGGAATTCCACGTTACATATGTTGGAGCGGTTGTGTGAGCAGCAGCAAGCAGTTATGGAGTACCAGCTGCATCAGGCGCAAAGAAGTCGCAGTCAGCGCCGATCAGACTTCACAACCACAGAGTGGGCCACTATGAAGGACGTCTGCCAGGTTTTGCGTCCTTGTGATTATTCCACGCGGATGGCAAGTGCAGATGATGCACTAGTCAGCATGACTGTCCCCCTTATCTGCCTGCTTCAGCAAACTTTGCAAGGGTTAAGGGATGATGTTGTGGAAGAGGTGGAGGATGAGGAGTCACCTTTTCCATCAGCTTCTGGAGAGTCAGCACCACGTGGTTCCTCACAAAGGGGTACGCAGGGGCCAATTTGTGAGGAGGATGAGGAGGAGTCAATGGAGGAGGAAGAGCTCCGTCCAGAGGAGGGAGCGACACAATTGTCCAGTGGTCAGTGTGTACAGCGAGGGTGGGGTGATGACGAGCGGGCAGAGATCATGTCTCAAGCAGGGGACAGCGTTTCTGGGCCAGTTGGTACTCTGCAGCACATGGTGGATTTCATGCTGCAGTGCCTGAGAAACGACCGCCGCATCGACCACATTCTCAACATGCCTGATTATTGGGTGTTCACCCTCCTCGATCCTCGCTACCGGGACAATGTCCAAAACCTCATCCCTGCGTTGACCCGGGAGCGTAAATTGCGGGAGTACCACGACACACTGGTGAATTCCATCATCTTCTCCTGTCCAACTGAGAGGAGTGCTGCTAGTGCTTTACAAAGCAGCTCAGTGCGTCGAGGTAGTGGGGGAGGCTCTGCCCAAAGAGGGAGAAGAAGCAGTGCCTCTGCCCAAGGCAAGCCCAGTATGGCACAACTCTGGCACACTTTTGTGTGCCCGCCCCAAATGTCTACACCATCACCGGCGGCTCCAGTCAGCAGGAGGCAACAGTTCCGTCAGATGGTGACAGACTACATGGCTTGCCCTCTTACTGTACTCCCAGACGGCTCTTCCCCGTTCAAGTTTTGGGTCTCTAAGCTGGATACATGGCCAGAGCTAAGCCAGTATGCATTGGAGGTGCTGGCTTGCCCTGCGGCTAGTGTCTTATCGGAACGTGTCTTTAGTGCCGCAGGTGGTGTACTAACAGACCGTCGCATGCGACTATCCTCCGATAACGTTGACCGGCTTACTTTCCTGAAAATGAACCAGGCCTGGATCTCGCAGGAATTTGCCACTCCTCTGCCTGATTAAGTAATTGGGTGTCATCCAGGTCTCCTGCTGTGTTCATCTTTCTACCACCTGAACTGCTATTCCTGGGCTCCAACACCGCCAGTTGCGGCTCAGAAGTGCAGGCTGCACAGTAAAAACATACGACCCAGTGTTATTGGGTTTCAGTAACGTCAGCTGATCCCCAGCTGTGTAGCCGGCAATGTGTCCTGCGACCGCCACGCTGGCACAACAACCTAAATGTAAGGGAACCTGTCCCCCCCCCCGTCGTTTGTTACTGAAAGAGCCATCTTGTGCAGCAGTAATGCTGCACAAGGAAAAGGTAGCTCTTTTTTTTTAGCTCCTTGCACACGCAGAACTTAACACTTATAAAATGTGTTCACTGATACCGTTATACTGTCCCGGAGCTGGGACTTTCCTTCGCAATGTGACGCAGCACAGCCGTCATTCCTACCCCCTTGGTGCCATGCGCTGCCTCCTCAGCATTGTTTTAAGCTGTCACGGAGCCTGTGCTGTTCTGTTATCCCTTGGGCATGCCCTATTTGCGCTGCCTGTCTTCTGACATAATTTGGTGTCAGGCTGGCTGCGCCTGTGCGGCCGCGCTGCCCGAGATCCCGCCTCGCTGTGTCTTCTGATTGAGTCACACTGCGGGCCTGGGATCCATGGCCATGCGCAGTGCATATCTTCCCCTCGGGCTCTCGCTCATTTCCCTCCGCCTTCTTTAGACTGTGCGCCGTCAGCTGATCCCTAATAGCATGCCACGGCCGTGACACCGCACAGTCTGAAGAAGAGGGAAGGAGGGGAGTGAGAGTCGAGGATATGCACTGTGCATGTCCATGGTTCCAAGGCCCGCAGTGGGATTACGTTGGACGAGACTGTGAGGTGGGATCTGGAGCAGCGTGGACGCACAGGCAGTAACAGCCTGACACCAAACTATGTCAGAAGACAGGCAGCGCTAATTGGGCATGGCCAAGGGCTAACAGAACAGCGCAGGCTCCGTGACAGCTTAAAACAACGCTGAGGAGGCAGCGCACGGCACCAAGGGGGTTGGAATGACGGCTGTGCTGTGTCACATTACAAAGGAAAGTCCCACTTCCGGGATGGTTTGACGGTGTGAGGGGACACATTATATGAGTGTGTACTTCAGCGTTTGCAAGGAGCATAATTTTCGGAGCCACCATTTTCCATGTGCAGTATTACTGCTGTACAAGATGGCTCTTTCAGCAACAAATGCCTGGGGGGGGGGGGGGGGTTAAAGGTTCCCTTTCAACTTGCTCCACTGCAGGCTTCGGCCTACACTCTGCTCCTCTTTGATTCCCTGGGTTTCAACACTGTCAGTTGCCACCTGGAAGTGTTGTCTACACAGAAAAAACACTAGGTGATGTGTCAGTGGGGTTCAGCACCGCCAGCTGTTCCCCTGCTGTGTAGTCGGCAACGTGTCCAGCACAAGCCACGCTGGCACAACAGAACAAAAGCTGCCACCAGTGCAGGCTTCGGCCTACACTCTGCTCCTCTCCTCCTCCTGCTGACCCTGGGCTCAAACACCGCTAGTTTTTGCCCGGAAGTGCTAGCTGCACAGAGAAAAACACCAGCCAATGTGTTAGTGGGGTTCAGCACCGCCAGCTGTTCCCCTGCTGTGTAGCCGGCAACGTGACCTGCAAACGCCACGCAGGCACATGAACTGAAATTAAAGGGAACCTGGCCCCACCCCCCCAGGTGTTTCTATGTATAACAGCCACCTAGTACAGCAGTACTGCTGCATTTGTACAAGGTGGCTGACTTTTTCTCCTTGCCCACGTGGAACTCAACACGTACAAAATGTGTCTCATTGAGACCATTCCACTGTCCCTGAGGTGTGACTTTCCTTTCTAATGATACGCAGCACCCCCCTTGGTAGCGTTTCCCGTCTTTTGTCATCATGGTTAGCTGGCTGCGCCTGTGCATCCGCCCTGCTAGAAACAACGCCCCTCGTTGTCATATTTATTTTGTCAGCGAGGGTGTGGTTTATGGGCACGAGCAGTGCATATGTTCGCCTGTCTTAACTCATCTCCTTCCGCCTTCTTCAGACTGTGCGGCCTCCTGGCCGTGGTAGGCGATAAGGGATCAGCTGAGGCCGCCCAGTCTGAAGCAGGTGTAAGGACATGTGTGAGCGGCAAACCTATTTACTGCACAAGGCCACGAATCCCAGCCACGCAGTGTGATTTTTTGAAAACACACTGTGGGTCTGGGATTCATGTCCATCGCTAACCGCAACGGCCGACATGAAATGAGGTCAGAAGACAGGAAGCGCTCACAGCGCATGGCCAAGGGATCACAATAGCGCAGACTCCTGTACAGCAAATAACAACGCTCAGGAATCTGCGCCCAGTACCTAGGTGCAAATTTTGACACCTGTGCTGCGTCTCCTTAAAAAGACAAGTCACGCCTCCACAACTGTTTGACAGTATAATGGGCTAAATAGTGTACGTGTTTTATTCAGCGTGTGCAAGGAGCAAACTAAATAGAGCAACCTTTTACTTGTGCAGCATTAATGCTGCACAAGGTGTGGCTCTTGTACCTTGCAACACCTGAGGGGGGGTTAAAGGTAACCTTTGAAATTGGTTCAACTAGGCTTCGGCCTACACTCTGCCCCTCTCCTCCTCCTGCTGACCCTGGGCTCTAACACCGCCAGTTTTTGCCCGGACATGCGATCTGCACAGAGAAAAACACCAGTCAATGTGTCAGTGGGGTTCAGCAACGCCAGCTGTTCCCCTGCTGTGTAGCTTGCATCGTGTCCAGCACAAGCCACGCTGGCACAACCGACCAAAAGCTGCCAACAGTGCAGGCTTCGGCCTACACATTGCTCCTCTCCTCCTCCTGCTGACCCTGGGCTCTAACACCGCCAGTTTTTGCCCGGACATGCGAGCTGCACAGAGAAAAACACCAGTCAATGTGTCAGTGGGGTTCAGCAACGCCAGCTGTTCCCCTGCTGTGTAGCTTGCATCGTGTCCAGCACAAGCCACGCTGGCATAACCGACCAAAAGCTGCCACCAGTGCAGGCTTCGGCCTACACATTGCTCCTCTCCTCCTCCTGCTGACCCTGGGCTCTAACACCGCCAGTTTTTGCCCGGACATGCGAGCTGCATAGAGAAAAACACCAGTCAATGTGTCAGTGGGGTTCAGCAACGCCAGCTGTTCCCCTGCTGTGTAGCTTGCAACGTGACCTGCAAACGCCACGCAGGCACATGAACTGAAATTGAAGGGAGCCTGCCCCCCACCCCCAGGTGTTTCTATGTATAACAGCCACCTTGTACAGCAGTACTGCTGCATTTGTACAAGGTGGCTGACTTTTTCTCCTTGCCCACGTGGAACTCAACACGTACAAAATGTGTCTCATTGAGACCATTCCACTGTCCCTGAGGTGTGACTTTCCTTTCTAATGATACGCAGCACCACCCTTGTTAGCGCTGCCCGTCTTTTGACATCATTGGTTAGCTGGCTGCGCCTGTGCATCTGCCCTGCTCGAAACAACGCCCCTCGGTGTCTTATTTTTTTGGACAGCGAGGGTGTGATTGATGGACATGTGCAGTGCATATGTTTGCCTGTGTTCACTCATCTCCTTCCGCCTTCTTCAGACTGGGTGTCCTCATGGTCGCGGCAGGCGATAAGGGATCAGATGAGGTCGCCCAGTCTGAAGCTGGTGTAAGGACATGTGTGAGTGTCAAACATATTTACTGCACAAGGCCACGAATCCCAGCCACGCAGTGTGATTTTTTGAAAACACACTGTAGGTCTGGGATTCATGTCCATCGCTAACCGCAACGGCCGACATGAAATGAGGTCAGAAGACAGGAAGCGCTCACAGCGCATGACCAAGGGATCACAATAGCGCAGACTCCTGTACAGCAAATAACAACGCTCAGGAATCTGCGCCCAGCAGCTAGGTGTAAATTTTGACACCTGTGCTGCATCTCCTTAAAAAGACAAGTCACGCCTCCACTACTGTTTGACAGTATAGTGGGCTAAATAGTGTACGTGTTTTATTCAGCGTGTGCAAGGAGCAAATTAAATAGAGCAACCTTTTACTTGTGCAGCATTAATGCTGCACAAGGTGTGGCTCTTGTACCTTGCAACACCTGAGGGGGGGTTAAAGGTAACCTTTGAAATTGGTTCAACTAGGCTTCGGCCTACACTCTGCTCCTCTCCTGCTGACCCTGGGATCAAACACCGCTAGTTTTTGCCCGGAACTGCTAGCTGCACAGAGAAAAACACCAGCCAATGTGTTAGTGGGGTTCAGCACCGCCAGCTGTTCCCCTGCTGTGTAGCCGACATTGTGTCCAGCACAAGCCACGCTGGCACAACCGACCAAAAGCTGCCACCAGTGCAGGCTTCGGCCTACACTCTGCTCCTCTCCTCCTCCTGCTGACCCTGGGCTCAAACACCGCCAGTTTCTGCCCGGACATGCTAGCTGCACAGAGAAAAACACCAGCCAATGTGTTAGTGGGGTTCAGCACCGCCAGCTGTTCCCCTGCTGTGTAGCCGACATTGTGTCCAGCACAAGCCACGCTGGCACAACCGACCAAAAGCTGCCACCAGTGCAGGCTTCGGCCTACACTCTGCTCCTCTCCTCCTCCTGCTGACCCTGGGCTCAAACACCGCCAGTTTCTGCCCGGACATGCTAGCTGCACAGAGAAAAACACCAGCCAATGTGTTAGTGGGGTTCAGCACCGCCAGCTGTTCCCCTGCTGTGTAGCCGACATCGTGTCCAGCACAAGCCACGCTGGCACAACAGAACAAAAGCTGCCACCAGTGCAGGCTTCGGCCTACACTCTGCTCCTCTCCTCCTCCTGCTGACCCTGGGCTCAAACACCTCCAGTTTCTGCCCGGAAGTGCTAGCTGCACAGAGAAAAACACCAGCCAATGTGTCAGTGGGGTTCAGCACCGCCAGCTGTTCCCCTGCTGTGTAGCCGGCAACGTGACCTGCAAACGCCACGCAGGCACATGAACTGAAATTAAAGGGAACCTGGCCCCACCCCCCCAGGTGTTTCTATGTATAACAGCCACCTTGTACAGCAGTACTGCTGCATTTGTACAAGGTGGCTGACTTTTTCTCCTTGCCCACGTGGAACTCAACACGTACAAAATGTGTCTCATTAGAGACCATTCCACTGTCCCTGAGGTGTGACTTTCCTTTCTAATGACACGCAGCACCCCCATTGTTAGCGCTGCCCGTCTTCTGACATCATTGGTTGGCTGGCTGTGCCTGTGCGTCCGCCCTGCCCGACACAACGCCCCTCGTTCTCTCATATATTTTGACTGCGAGGGTGTGATTGATGGGCACGAGCAGTGCATATGTTCCCCTGTCTTCACTCCCCTCCTTCCGCCTTCTTCTGACTGTGCGGCCTCATGGCCGCGGCATGCGATAAGGGATCAGCTGAGACCGCCCAGTCTGAAGCAGGTGTAAGGACATGTGTGAGCGGCGGACATATTTACTGCACAAGGCCACGAATCCCAGCACCGCAGTGTGACTTTAGGAAAAGGCACTGTGGGTCTGGGATTTATGGCCATCGTTAACCGCACCGGCCAACATGAAATGAGGTCATGAGACGGCCTGCACTAACAGGGTATTGCCAAGGGATAACACAAGAGCGCAGTTTCCTGTACTGCAAATAACAACGGTAAGGAATCTGCGCCCAGCACCTAGGTGTAAATTTGTACACCTGTGCTGCGTCTCCTTAAAAAGACAAGTCACGCTTCCACTAGTGTTTGACAGTATAATGGGCTAAATAGTGTACGTGTTTTATTCAGCGTGTGCAAGGAGCAAAATTAAGAGAGCAACCTTTGACTTGTGCATCATTAATGCAGTTCAAGGTGTGGCTCTTGTACCTTGCAACACCTGAGGGGGGGTTAAAGGTTACCTTTGAAATTGGTTCAACTAGGCTTCGGCCTACACTCTGCTCCTCTCCTCCTCCTGCTGACCCTGGGCTATAACACCGCCAGTTGTAGCCTGGAAGTGCTAGCTGCACAGAGAAAAACACCAGCCAATGTGTTAGTGGGGTTCAGCACCGCCAGCTGTTCCCCTGCTGTGTAGCCGACATCGTGTCCAGCACAAGCCACGCTGGCACAACAGAACAAAAGCTGCCACCAGTGCAGGCTTCGGCCTACACTCTGCTCCTCTCCTCCTCCTGCTGACCCTGGGCTCAAACACCGCCAGTTTCTGCCCGGACATGCTAGCTGCACAGAGAAAAACACCCACCATTGTGTCAGTGGGGTTCAGCACCGCCAGCTGTTCCCCCGCTGTGTAGCCGGCATCGTGTCCAGCACAAGCCACGCTGGCACAACTGACCAAAAGCTGCCACCAGTGCAGGCTTCGGCCTACACTCTGCTCCTCTCCTCCTCCTGCTGACCCTGGGCTCAAACACCTCCAGTTTCTGCCCGGAAGTGCTAGCTGCACAGAGAAAAACACCAGCCAATGTGTCAGTGGGGTTCAGCACCGCCAGCTGTTCCCCTGCTGTGTAGCCGGCAACGTGACCTGCAAACGCCACGCAGGCACATGAACTGAAATTAAAGGGAACCTGGCCCCACCCCCCCAGTTGTTTCTATGTATAACAGCTACCTTGTACAGCAGTACTGCTGCATTTGTACAAGGTGGCTGACTTTTTCTCCTTGCCCACGTGGAACTCAACACGTACAAAATGTGTCTCATTAGAGACCATTCCACTGTCCCTGAGGTGTGACTTTCCTTTCTAATGACACGCAGCACCCCCATTGTTAGCGCTGCCCGTCTTCTGACATCATTGGTTGGCTGGCTGTGCCTGTGCGTCCGCCCTGCCCGACACAACGCCCCTCGTTGTCTCATATATTTTGACTACGAGGGTGTGATTGATGGGCACGAGCAGTGCATATGTTCCCCTGTCTTCACTCCCCTCCTTCCGCCTTCTTCTGACTGTGCGGCCTCATGGCCGCGGCATGCGATAAGGGATCAGCTGAGGCCGCCCAGTCTGAAGCAGGTGTAAGGACATGTGTGAGCGGTGGACATATTTACTGCACAAGGCCACGAATCACAGCACCGCAGTGTGACTTTAGGAAAAGGCACTGTGGGTCTGGGATTTATGGCCATCGTTAACCGCACCGGCCAACATGAAATGAGGTCATGAGACGGCCTGCACTAACAGGGTCTTGCCAAGGGATAACACAAGAGCGCAGTTTCCTGTACTGCAAATAACAACGGTAAGGAAACTGCGCCCAGCACCTAGGTGTAAATTTGTACACCTGTGCTGCGTCTCCTTAAAAAGACAAGTCACGCCTCCACTACTGTTTGACAGTATAATGGGCTAAATAGTGTACGTGTTTTATTCAGCGTGTGCAAGGAGCAAAATTAAGAGAGCAACCTTTGACTTGTGCATCATTAATGCAGTTCAAGGTGTGGCTCTTGTACCTTGCAACACCTGAGGGGGGGTTAAAGGTTACCTTTGAAATTGGTTCAACTAGGCTTCGGCCTACACTCTGCTCCTCTCCTTCTCCTGCTGACCCTGGGCTATAACACCGCCAGTTGTAGCCTGGAAGTGCTAGCTGCACAGAGAAAAACACCAGCCAATGTGTTAGTGGGGCTCAGCACCACCAGCTGTTCCCCTGCTGTGTAGCCGACATCGTGTCCAGCACAAGCCACGCTGGCACAACAGAACAAAAGCTGCCACCAGTGCAGGCTTCGGCCTACACTCTGCTCCTCTCCTCCTCCTGCTGACCCTGGGCTCAAACACCTCCAGTTTCTGCCCGGAAGTGCTAGCTGCACAGAGAAAAACACCAGCCAATGTGTCAGTGGGGTTCAGCACCGCCAGCTGTTCCCCTGCTGTGTAGCCGGCAACGTGACCTGCAAACGCCACGCAGGCACATGAACTGAAATTAAAGGGAACCTGGCCCCACCCCCCCAGGTGTTTCTATGTATAACAGCCACCTAGCACAGCAGTACTGCTGCATTTGTACAAGGTGGCTGACTTTTTCTCCTTGCCCACGTGGAACTCAACACGTACAAAATGTGTCTCATTAGAGACCATTCCACTGTCCCTGAGGTGTGACTTTCCTTTCTAATGACACGCAGCACCCCCATTGTTAGCGCTGCCCGTCTTCTGACATCATTGGTTGGCTGGCTGTGCCTGTGCGTCCGCCCTGCCCGATACAACGCCCCTCGTTGTCTCATATATTTTGACTGCGAGGGTGTGATTGATGGGCATGAGCAGTGCATATCTTCGCCTGTCTTAACTCATCTCCTTCCGCCTTCTTCAGACTGTGCAGCCTCATGGCCGCGGCATGCGAGAAGGGATCAGCAGAGGCCGCCCAGTCTGAAGCAGGTGAAATGACGTGTGTGAGCGGCCAAAATATTTACTGCTCAAGGCCACGAATCCCAGCACCACAGTGTGACTTTATGAAAAGGCACTGTGGGTCTGGGATTTATGGCCATCGTTAACCGCACCGGCCAACATGAAATGAGGTCATGAGACGGCCTGCACTAACAGGGTCTTGCCAAGGGATAACACAAGAGCGCAGTTTCCTGTACTGCAAATAACAACGGTAAGGAATCTGCGCCCAGCACCTAGGTGTAAATTTGTACACCTGTGCTGCGTCTCCTTAAAAAGACAAGTCACGCCTCCACTACTGTTTGACAGTATAATGGGCTAAATAGTGTACGTGTTTTATTCAGCGTGTGCAAGGAGCAAAATTAAGAGAGCAACCTTTGACTTGTGCATCATTAATGCAGTTCAAGGTGTGGCTCTTGTACCTTGCAACACCTGAGGGGGGGTTAAAGGTTACCTTTGAAATTGGTTCAACTAGGCTTCGGCCTAAACTCTGCTCCTCTCCTTCTCCTGCTGACCCTGGGCTATAACACCGCCAGTTGTAGCCTGGAAGTGCTAGCTGCACAGAGAAAAACACCAGCCAATGTGTTAGTGGGGCTCAGCACCACCAGCTGTTCCCCTGCTGTGTGGCCGACATCGTGTCCAGCACAAGCCACGCTGGCACAACAGAACAAAAGCTGCCACCAGTGCAGGCTTCGGCCTACACTCTGCTCCTCTCCTCCTCCTGCTGACCCTGGGCTCAAACACCTCCAGTTTCTGCCCGGAAGTGCTAGCTGCACAGAGAAAAACACCAGCCAATGTGTCAGTGGGGTTCA
Organism: Ranitomeya imitator; assembly: GCF_032444005.1. NCBI lineage: Eukaryota > Metazoa > Chordata > Amphibia > Anura > Dendrobatidae > Ranitomeya > Ranitomeya imitator. Next base: position 567,792,794 of record NC_091287.1, on the reverse strand, counting down.
GCACCGCCAGCTGTTCCCCTGCTGTGTAGCCGGCAACGTGACCTGCAAACGCCACGCAGGCACATGAACTGAAATTAAAGGGAACCTGGCCCCACCCCCCCAGGTGTTTCTATGTATAACAGCCACCTAGTACAGCAGTACTGCTGCATTTGTACAAGGTGGCTGACTTTTTCTCCTTGCCCACGTGGAACTCAACACGTACAAAATGTGTCTCATTAGAGACCATTCCACTGTCCCTGAGGTGTGACTTTCCTTTCTAATGACACGCAGCACCCCCATTGTTAGCGCTGCCCGTCTTCTGACATCATTGGTTGGCTGGCTGTGCCTGTGCGTCCGCCCTGCCCGACACAACGCCCCTCGTTGTCTCATATATTTTGACTGCGAGGGTGTGATTGATGGGCATGAGCAGTGCATATCTTCGCCTGTCTTAACTCATCTCCTTCCGCCTTCTTCAGACTGTGCAGCCTCATGGCCGCGGCATGCGAGAAGGGATCAGCAGAGGCCGCCCAGTCTGAAGCAGGTGTAAGGACGTGTGTGAGCGGCCAAAATATTTACTGCTCAAGGCCACGAATCCCAGCACCACAGTGTGACTTTATGAAAAGGCACTGTGGGTCTGGGATTTATGGCCATCGTTAACCGCACCGGCCAACATGAAATGAGGTCATAAGACGGGCAGCTCTAACAGGGCATTGCCAAGGGATAACACAAGAGCGCAGACTCCTGTACAGCAAATAACAACGCTCAGGAAGCTGCGCCAAGCACCAAGGCGTTATTTGGGACACCTGTGCTGCGTCTCCTTAAAAAGCCAAGTCACGCATCCACTACAGTTTGACTGTAGAATGGGCTAAATTGTGTACGTCTTTCATTCAGCGTGTGCAAGTAGACAAATTAATAGAGCAACCATTCACTTGTGCAGCATTAATACTGCACAAGGTGTGTCTCTTGTAGTTTGTAACACCTGAGGGGGGGTTAAAGGTTTCCTTTGAAATTGGTTCAACTAGGCTTCGGCCTACACTCTGCTCCTCTCCTCCTCCTCCTGCTTCACCACGGGCTCTAACATCGCAAGTTTTTGCCCGCAAGTGCTAGCTGCACAGAGAAAAACACCCGCCATTGTGTTAGTGGGGTTCAGCAACGCCAGCTGTTCCCACACTGTGTAGCCGGCAAAGTGTCCTGCAAACGCAACGCTGACACAAAGCTGCCTCCAGTGCAGGCTTCGGCCTACACTCTGCTCCCCCTGCTTACCCTTTGCTCCAGCACCGCTAGTTGGGGCTCTAGGAAGACAATCTTTAATAGGCAATGCATCTGGGTTCCAGCACCGCCAGCTGGTTCTCGGCAGTGTTTTTGTCACTGGTACTCCCTCGTGCCAAACCTGGTTCCAGCACCGTCAGCTGTTTCCGGGTAGTGTCAAGCTCACTGAGACGCCTATGCTTGCCCCGTCGTGTTGCGGTCGGGTTAGCCAACTCCAGGGTGCCTCCAGTTTAGGAGCTTCCTATGTGGGCTGCGTGAACTGGTAGTCAAGGCTGGTTCTGTAGTGCCAGTAGGCCCAGCTCCCCCTGTAGGACTGTTGGGGTTCGGTAACTGCGGCTGCCTCGCGGCCTAGCTGTTCTCTCCTCTCCTGTGGACCTTCGGGTCCACCACCTGGTTCCAGCACCGTCAGCTGGTTCCAGGCCGAGCCTTTGGCTTAGGTGCCTCCTCCTGGGTATCCGAGTTCCGCCAACGCCAGGCGGTCCTTGGTAGTGCTTTTAAGAGCGGGCACCTACAGCTTAGTAACCGGGTTCCAGCACCGCCAGCTGGTCCTCGGTGCCATTGGCTCTTGCACACTGGGGCAACGCATCTGGGTTCCAGCACCGCCAGCTGGTTCTCGGCAGTGTTCTTGTCACAGGTACTCCCTCGTGCCAAGCCTGGTTTCAGCACCGTCAGCTGTTTACGGGTTGTGTCAAGCTCACTGAGACGCCTATGCTTGCCCCGTCGTGGTGCTGTCGGGTTAGCCAACTCCAGGGTGCCTCCAGTTTAGGAGCTTCCTATCTGGGCTGCGTGAACTGGTAGTCAAGGCTGGTTCTGTAGTGCCAGTAGGCCCAGCTCCCCCTGTAGGACTGTTGGGGTTCGGTAACTGCGGCTGCCTCGCGGCCTAGCTGTTCTCTCCTCTCCTGTGGACCTTCGGGTCCACCAACTGGTTCCAGCACCGTCAGCTGGTTCCAGGCCGAGCCTTTGGCTTAGGTGCCTCCTCCTGGGTATCCGAGTTCCGCAAACGCCAGGCGGTCCTTGGTAGTGCTTTTAAGCGCGGGCACCTACAGCTTAGTAACCGGGTTCCAGCACCGCCAGCTGGTCCTCGGTCGTGCCTTTGGCTCTTGCACACTGGGGCAACGCATCTGGGTTCCAGCACCGCCAGCTGGTTCTCGGCAGTGTTCTTGTCACAGGTACTCCCTCGTGCCAAGCCTGGTTTCAGCACCGTCAGCTGTTTCCGGGTTGTGTCAAGCTCACTGAGACGCCTATGCTTGCCCCGTCGTGTTGCGGTCGGGTTAGCCAACTCCAGGGTGCCTCCAGTTTTGGAGCTTCCTATGTGGGCTGCGTGAACTGGTAGTCAAGGCTGGTTCTGTAGTGCCAGTAGGCCCAGCTCCCCCTGTAGGACTGTTGGGGTTCGGTAACTGCGGCTGCCTCGCGGCCTAGCTGTTCTCTCCTCTCCTGTGGACCTTCGGGTCCACCACCTGGTTCCAGCACCGTCAGCTGGTTCCAGGCCGAGCCTTTGGCTTAGGTGCCTCCTCCTGGGTATCCGAGTTCCGCCAACGTCAGGCGGTCCTTGGTAGTGCTTTTAAGCGCGGGCACCTACAGCTTAGTAACCGGGTTCCAGCACCGCCAGCTGGTCCTCGGTCGTGCCATTGGCTCTTGCACACTGGGGCAACGCATCTGGGTTCCAGCAACGCCATCTGGTTCTCGGCAGTGTTTTTGACACAGGTACTCCCTCGTGCCAAGCCTGGTTTCAGCACCGTCAGCTGTTTCCGGGTTGTGTCAAGCTCACTGAGACGCCTATGCTTGCCCCGTTGTGGTGCTGTCGGGTTAGCCAACTCCAGGGTGCCTCCAGTTTAGGAGCTTCCTATGTGGGCTGCGTGAACTGGTAGTCAAGGCTGGTTCTGTAGTGCCAGTAGGCCCAGCTCCCCCTGTAGGACTGTTGGGGTTCGGTAACTGCGGCTGCCTCGCGGCCTAGCTGTTCTCTCCTCTCCTGTGGACCTTCGGGTCCACCACCTGGTTCCAGCACCGTCAGCTGGTTCCAGGCCGAGCCTTTGGCTTAGGTGCCTCCTCCTGGGTATCCGAGTTCCGCCAACGCCAGGCGGTCCTTGGTAGTGTTTTAAGCGCGGGCACCTACAGCTTAGTAACCAGGTTCCAGCACCGCCAGCTGGTCCTCGGTGCCATTGGCTCTTGCACACTGGGGCAACGCATCTGGGTTCCAGCACCGCCAGCTGGTTCTCGGCAGTGTTCTTGTCACAGGTACTCCCTCGTGCCAAGCCTGGTTTCAGCACCGTCAGCTGTTTCCGGGTTGTGTCAAGCTCACTGAGACGCCTATGCTTGCCCCGTCGTGGTGCTGTCGGGTTAGCCAACTCCAGGGTGCCTCCAGTTTAGGAGCTTCCTATGTGGGCTGCGTGAACTGGTAGTCAAGGCTGGTTCTGTAGTGCCAGTAGGCCCAGCTCCCCCTGTAGGACTGTTGGGGTTCGGTAACTGCGGCTGCCTCGCGGCCTAGCTGTTCTCTCCTCTCCTGTGGGCCTTCAGGTCCACCACCTGGTTCCAGCACCGTCAGCTGGTTCTCGGCAGTGTCTTTTGCTCTTGTACCTTCTGCTCCCCATCCTGGTTCCAGTAACGTCAGCTGGTTCTGGGCAGAGCCTTTGGCTTAGGTGCCTCCTTCTGGGTATCCAAGTTCCACCAACGTCAGGTGGTCCTTGGTAGTGCTTTCGGGCACGGGTACCTCCTGCTTAGTAACCGGGTTCCAGTAACGTCAGCTGGTCCTCGGTAGTTCCATTGGCTCTTGGACCTTCGGCTACCCATCCGGGTTCCAGTACCGTCAGCTGGTTCTCGGCAGTGTCTTTTGCTCTTGTACCTTCTGCTCCCCATCCTGGTTCCAGTACCGTCAGCTGGTTCCGGGCAGAGCCTTTGGCTTAGGTGCCTCCTTCTGGGTATCCGAGTTCCGCCAACGTCAGGCGGTCCTTGGTAGTGCTTTTTAGCACGGGTACCTCCTGCTTAGTAACCGGGTTCCAGTAACGTCAGCTGGTCCTCGGTAGTTCCATAGGCTCTTGAACCTTCGGGTAGCCATCCGAGTTCCAGTTCCATCAGCTGGTTCTTGGCATTTTCTCAGCCTTCTTGTACCTTCTGCTACATTTCCAAGTTGAAGACCCTAAAGTCGACGACCCGGAAGACCACCCCGATGACGACGACGACGACCCGGAAGACCACCCCGATGACGACGACGACGACGACGACGACGGCGGAGACGACGACGGCGGAGACGACGACGGCGGAGACGACGACGGCTGAGACGACGACGGCGGAGATGACGACACTGGAGACGACGACCCTGGAGACGACGACATGGAAGACCGAGAAGCAGAAGAACAAGAGGCTGCAGAACAAAGAGCAGAAGAACATTAAGCATAAGACTTAATATCAGAGCAAAAGATATTATCTAAATTACTGTATATGCAGAAGAAGACTAAGCAGTGTATGGGGGTGAGTCCGTTCCTCCTCGTGGTGCCCCTGGATAAAGCCTGATGCTGCAGGCCAAACTGAACGCGGACAAATGTAACTTTTGTGACTGGCAGAACGGAAGGTGTAATCTTCCAACTTTTATAGATAACAACTACGGGAATGCCTGTCACAAATGAGAATATGATGAAGAAGTAGAATAGGAAGAATAATAACAGTGGAATAAAAAGAATATGTAGAATAGGAAGAATAATAATAGTTGAATAAAATGAATATGAAGAATGTAATAAAAAAAAAAAAAAAAGGTAAAGGATGAAGAAGAAGATGAATAAGGTGAAGAAGAAGTTGATGTCAAAGATGCTGATGATGATGAAGATGAAAGTGTGGGAAAAGAAAAAAAAAAAAGAAAAAAAAGAAGGGGAAGGGCGTGGAATAGTGAAACATCAATATCTGACAAAGTAAAAAAAAAAATGTACATAGTCAATATCTTTGTCACTCCGAACGTCTTAAAAAAAACAAAAAAACATGCTATTCTATTTGATTGGGCTAAACCTCTATGACTTTAATGTCTCCGCCACCTCCCCAAATACATCCTGCATTATTCTTAGTTGTTTTCCTTCAACCTACAAGGCAAGAAAGGGTTTATTTTAATTCCGATATTTTGGTCCCATTGACTTGCATTGGGATCGGGTATCGGTATCGGCGATATCCGATATTTTTTGAATATCGGCCGATCCTATCCGATACCGATACTTTCCGATATCGGAAGGTATCGCTCAACACTAATAATGACCCCTATCCAGGTATAATGACCCCTATCCTGGTATAATGACTCCTATTCTTATATAATGACCCCTATCCTGGTATAATGACGCCTATTCTTATATAATGACCCCTATCCTGGTATAATGACTCCTGTTCTTATATACGTAATGACCCCTATCCTGGTATAATGACCCCTATCCTGGTATAATGACGCCTATTCTTATATAATGACCCCTATCCTGGTATATTGACTCCTTTCTTATATAATGACCCCTATCCGGGTCTATTGACCCCTATCCTGGTATAATGACCCCTATCCTGGTATAATGACCCCTATTCTTATATAATGACCCCTATCCTGGTATAATGACTCCTATTCTTATATAATGACCCCTATCCTGGTATGACTCCTATTCTTATATAATGACCCCTTTCCTGGTATAAAGACTCCTATTCTTATATAATGACCCCTATCCTGGTATAATGACTCCTATTCTTATATAATGACCCCTATCCTGGTATGACTCCTATTCTTATATAATGGCCCCTATCCTGGTATAATGACTCCTATTCTTATATAATGACCCCTTTCCTGGTATAAAGACTCCTATTCTTATATAATGACCCCTATCCTGGTATAATGACCCCTATTCTTATATAATGACCCCTATCCTGAGATAATGACTCCTTTCTTACATAATGACCCCTATCCGGGTATAATGACTCCTATTCTTATATATAATTGTCTAAGGGTTTTTCCGTCTGTCTGTCTTTCTGTCTGTCTGTCCTGGAAATCCTGCGTCTCTGATTGGTCGAGGCCGCCAGGAATCGACCAATCAGCGACGGGCACAGTATTGACGTAGACATCCCGCGTCTGATTGGTCGAGGCCGCCAGGCCTCGACCAATCAGCAACGGGCACAGTATCGACGTAGATGTCATAATGGTTGCCATGGCGACGATGATGTCATAAAGGTTGCCTCGACCAATCAGCGACGGGCACAGTCTGCTGCGAATTCTGGAATGATCATTGTCCATATACTACGGGGACATGCATATTCTAGAATACCCGATGCGTTAGAATCGGGCCACAATCTAGTTCTTATATAATGACCCCTATCCTGGAATAATGACCCCTATCCTGGTATAATGACTCCTTTCTTATATAATGACCCCTATCCGGGTATAATGACCCCTATTCTTATATAATGACCCCTATCCTGGTATAATGACTCCTCTTCTTATATAATGACCTCTATCCTGGTATAATGACTACTATTTTTATATAATGACCCCTATCCTGAGATAATGACTCCTATTCTTATATAATGACCCCTATCCGGGTATGATGACTCCTTTCTTATATAATGACCCCTATCCGGGTATAATGACCCCTATTCTTATATAATGACCCCTATCCTGGTATAATGACCCCTATTCTTATATAATGACCCCTATCCTGGTAAAATGACTCCTATTCTTATATAATGACCCCTATCCTGGTATAATGACTCCCATTCTTATATAATGACCCCTATCCTGGTATAATGACTACTATTTTTATGTAATGACCCCTATCCGGGTATAATGACTCCTATTCTTATATAATGACCCCTATCCGGGTATAATGACTCCTTTCTTATATAATGACCCCTATCTGGGTATAATGACCCCTATTCTTATATAATGACCCCTATCCTGGTAAAATGACTCCTATTCTTATATAATGACCCCTATCCTGGTATAATGACTCCTATTCTTATATAATGACCCCTATCCTGGTATAATGACTACTATTTTTATATAATGACCCCTATCCTGGTATAATGACTCCTATTCTTATATAATGACCCCTTTCCTGGTATAATGACTCCTATTCTTATATAATGACCCCTATCCTGGTATAATGACTCCTATTCTTATATAATGACCCCTATCCAGGTATAATGACCCCTATCCTGGTATAATGACCCCTATTCTTATATAATGACCCCTATCCTGGTATAATGACCCCTATTCTTATATAATGACCCCTATCCTGGTATAATGACTCCTATTCTTATATAATGACCCCTATCCTGGTATAATGACCCCTATCCTGGTATAATGACTCCTATTCTGATATAATGACCCCTATCCTGGTATAATGACTCCTATTCTTATATAATGACCCCTATCCTGGCATAATGACTCCTATTCTTATATAATGACCCCTTTCCTGGTATAATGACTCCTAATCTGATATAATGACCCCTATCCTGGTATAATGACTCCTATTCTTATATAATGACCCCTATCCAGGTATAATGACCCCTATCCTGGTATAATGACCCCTATTCTTATATAATGACCCCTATCCTGGTATAATGACTCCTTTCTTATATAATGACCCCTATCCTGGTATAATGACCCCTATCCTGGTATAATGACCCCTATCCTGGTATAATGACTCCTATTCTTATATAATGACCCCTATCCAGGTATAATGACCCCTATCCTGGTATAATGACTCCTATTCTTATATAATGACCCCTATCCAGGTATAATGACTCCTTTCTAATATAATGACCCCTATCCTGAGATAATGACTCCTATTCTTATATAATGACCCCTATCCTGAGTTAATGACTCCTATTCTTATATAATGACCCCTATCCTGGTATAATGACTCCTATTCTTATATAATGACCCCTATCCTGGTATAATGACTCCTATTCTTATATAATTACCCCTATCCGGGTATAATGACTCCTATTCTTATATAATGACCCCTATCCTGGTATAATGACTCCTATTCTTATATAATGACCCCTATCCTGGTATAATGACCCCTATCCTGGTATAATGACTCCTTTCTTATATAATGACCCCTATCCTGGTATAATGACCCCTATCCTGGTATAATGACCCCTATCCTGGTATAATGACTCCTATTCTTATATAATGACCCCTATCCAGGTATAATGATCCCTATCCTGGTATAATGACTCCTATTCTTATATAATGACCCCTATCCAGGTATAATGACTCCTTTCTAATATAATGACCCCTATCCTGAGATAATGACTCCTATTCTTATATAATGACCCCTATCCTGAGTTAATGACTCCTATTCTTATATAATGACCCCTATCCTGGTATAATGACTCCTGTTCTTATATACGTATTGACCCCTATCCTGGTATAATGACCCCTATCCTGGTATAATGACTCCTTTCTTATATAATGACCCCTATCCTGAGATAATGACTCCTTACTTATATAATGACCCCTATCCTGGTATATTGACACCTTTCTTATATAATGACCCCTATCCGGGTCTATTGACCCCTATCCTGATATAATGACCCCTATCCTGGTATATTGACCCCTATCCTGGTATAATGACCCCTATTCTTATATAATGGCCCCTATCCTGGTATAATGACCCCTATCCTGGTATAATGACCCCTATCCTGGTATAATGACTCCTATTCTTATATAATGGCCCCTATCCTGGTATAATGACTCCTATGCTTATATAATGACCCCTTTCCTGGTATAAAGACTCCTATTCTTATATAATGACCCCTATCCTGGTATAATGACTCCTATTCTTATATAATGACCCCTATCCTGGTATGACTCCTATTCTTATATAATGACCCCTATCCTGGTATAATGACTCCTATTCTTATATAATGACCCCTATCCTGGTATAATGACTCCTATTCTTATATAATGACCCCTATCCTGGTATAATGACCCCTATTCTTATATAATGACCCCTATCCTGGTATAATGACTCCTTTCTTATATAATGACCCCTATCCTGGTATAATGACTCCTATTCTGATATAATGACCCCTATCCTGGTATAATGACTCCTGTTCTTATATAATGACCCCTATCCTGGTATAATGACCCCTATTCTTATATAATGACCCCTATCCTGGTATAATGACTCCTATCCTTATATAATGACCCCTATCCGGGTATAATGACCCCTATTCTTATATAATGACCCCTATCCTGGTAAAATGACTCCTATTCTTATATAATGACCCCTATCCTGGTATAATGACTCCTATTCTTATATAATGACCCCTATCCTGGTATAATGACCCCTATTCTCATATAATGACCCCTATCCTGAGATAATGACTCCTATTCTTATATAATGACCCCTATCCGGGTATAATGACTCCTATTCTCATATAATGACCCCTATCCTGAGATAATGACTCCTTTCTTATATAATGACCCCTATCCTGGTATAATGACCCCTATTCTCATATAATGACCCCTCTCCAGAGATAATGACTCCTATTCTTATATAATGACCCCTATCCTGGTATAATGACCCCTATCCTGGCATAATGACCCCTATCCTGGTATAATGACTCCTATTCTTATATAATGACCCCTATCCTGGTATAATGACTCCTATTCTTATATAATGACCCCTTTCCTGGTATAATGACTCCTATTCTTATATAATGACCCCTATCCTGGTATAATGACTCCTATTCTTATATAATGACCCCTATCCAGGTATAATGACCCCTATCCTGGTATAATGACCCCTATTCTTATATAATGACCCCTATCCTGGTATAATGACTCCTATTCTTATATAATGACCCCTATCCTGGTATAATGACTCCTATTCTTATATAATGACCACTATCCAGGTATAATGACCCCTATCCTGGTATAATGACCCCTATTCTTATATAATGACCCCTATCCTGGTATAATGACCCCTATTCTTATATAATGACCCCTATCCTGGTATTATGACTCTTATTCTTATATAATGACCCCTATCCTGGTATAATGACCCCTATCCCGGTATAATGACCCCTATCCTGGTATAATGACTCCTATTCTTATATAATGACCCCTATCCTGGTATAATGACCCCTATCCGGGTATAGTGACTCATATTCTTATATAATGACCCCTATCCTGGTATAATGACTCCTATTCTTATATAATGACCCCTATCCTGGTATAATGACTCCTATTCTTATATAATGACCCCTATCCAGGTATAATGACCCCTATCCTGGTATAATGACCCCTATTCTTATATAATGACCCCTATCCTGGTATAATGACCCCTATTCTTATATAATGACCCCTATCCTGGTATAATGACCCCTATCCTGGTATAATGACTCCTATTCTTATATAATGACCCCTATCCTGGTATAATGACTCCTATTCTTATATAATGACTCCTATCCTGGTATAATGACTCCTATTCTTATATAATGACCCCTATCCTGGTATAATGACCCCTATCCTGGTATAATGACTCCTTTCTTATATAATGACCCCTATCCTGGTATAATGACCCCTATTCTTATAGAATGACTCCTATCCTGGTATAATGACTCCTTTCTTATATAATGACCCCAATCCTGGTATAATGACCCCTATTCTTATAGAATGACCCATATCCTGGTATAATGAGTCTTATTCTTATATAATGACCCCTATCCAGGTATAATGACCCCTATACTGGTATAATAACCCCTATTCTTATATATTGACCCCTATCCTGGTATAATGACCCCTATTCTTATATAATGACCCCTATCCTGGTATAATAATAATAATAATAATAATAATCTTTATTTTTATATAGCGCTAACATATTCCGCAGCGCTTTACAGTTTGCACACATTATCATCATGACTCCTATTCTTATAGAATGACTCCTATCCTGGTATAATGACTCCTATTCTTATGTAATGACCCCTATCCTGGTATAATGACTCTTATTCTTATATAATGACCCCTATCCAGGTATAATGACCCCTATTCTTATATAATTTGTAAAGCGCTGCGGAATATGTTGGCGCTATATAAATAAAAATTATTATTATTATTATTATATATAATGACCCCTATCCTGGTATAATGACTCCTATTCTTATATAATGACCCCTATCCTGGTATAATGACTTCTTTCTTATATAATGACCCCTATGCTGGTATAATGACCCCTATCCTGGTATAATGACTCCTATTCTTATATAATCACTCCTATCCTGGTATAATGACTCCTATCCTGGTATAATGACTCCTATTCTTATATAATGACCCCTATCCTGGTATATTGACTCCTATTCTTATATAATGACCCCTATCCTGGTATAATGACCCCTATCCTGGTATAATGACTCCTATTCTTATATAATGACCCCTATCCTGGTATAATGACTCCTATTCTTATATAATGACCCCTATCCAGGTATAATGACTCCTATTCTTATATAATGACCCCTATCCTGGTATAATGACTCCTATTCTTATATAATGACCCCTATCCAGGTATAATGACCCCTATCCTGGTATAATGACTCCTATTCTTATATAATGACCCCTATCCTGGTATAATGACTCCTATTTTATATAATGACTGCTATAATGGTATAATGACTCCTATTCTTATATAATGACCCCTATCCTGGTATAATGACTCCTATTCTTATATAATGACCCCTATCCTGGTATAATGACCCCTATCCTGGTATAATGACTCCTATTCTTATATAATGACCCCTATCCTGGTATAATGACCCCTATCCTGGTATAATGACCCCTATCCTGGTATAATGACTCCTATTCCTATATAATGACTGCTATAATGGTATAATGACTCCTATTCTTATATAATGACCCCTATCCTGGTATAATGACTCCTATTCTTATATAATGACCCCTATCCTGGTATAATGATTCCTATTCTTATATAATGACCCCTATTCTTATATAATGACCCCTATCCTGGTATAATGACTCCTATTCTTATATAATGACCCCTATCCTGGTATAATGACTCCTATTCTTATATAATGACCCCTATCCTGGTATAATGACTCCTATTCTTATATAATGACCCCTATTCTTATATAATGACCCCTATCCTGGTATAATGACTCCTATTCTTATATAATGACCCCTATCCTGGTATAATGATTCCTATTCTTATATAATGACCCCTATCCTGGTATAATGACTCATATTCTTATATAATGACCCCTATCCTGGTATAATGACTCCTATTCTTATATAATGACCCCTATCCTGGTATAATGACTCCTATTCTTATATAATGACCCCTATTCTTATATAATGACCCCTATCCTGGTATAATGACTCCTATTCTTATATAATGACCCCTATCCTGGTATAATGATTCCTATTCTTATATAATGACCCCTATTCTTATATAATGACCCCTATCCTGGTATAATGACTCCTATTCTTATATAATGACCCCTATCCTGGTATAATGACTCCTATTCTTATATAATGACCCCTATCCTGGTATAATGATTCCTATTCTTATATAATGACCCCTATTCTTATATAATGACCCCTATCCTAGTATAATGACTCCTATTCTTATATAATGACCCCTATCCTGGTATAATGACTCCTATTCTTATATAATGACCCCTATCCTGGTATAATGACTCCTATTCTTATATAATGACCCCTATTCTTATATAATGACCCCTATCCTGGTATAATGACTCCTATTCTTATATAATGACCCCTATCCTGGTATAATGATTCCTATTCTTATATAATGACCCCTATCCTGGTATAATGACTCATATTCTTATATAATGACCCCTATCCTGGTATAATGACTCCTATTCTTATATAATGACCCCTATCCTGGTATAATGACTCCTATTCTTATATAATGACCCCTATTCTTATATAATGACCCCTATCCTGGTATAATGACTCCTATTCTTATATAATGACCCCTATCCTGGTATAATGATTCCTATTCTTATATAATGACCCCTATTCTTATATAATGACCCCTATCCTGGTATAATGACTCCTATTCTTATATAATGACCCCTATCCTGGTATAATGACTCCTATTCTTATATAATGACCCCTATCCTGGTATAATGACTCCTATTCTTATATAATGACCCCTATTCTTATATAATGACCCCTATCCTGGTATAATGACTCCTATTCTTATATAATGACCCCTATCCTGGTATAATGACTCCTATTCTTATATAATGACCCCTATCCAGGTATAATGACCCCTATACTGGTATAATGACCCCTATCCTGGTATAATGACTCCTATTCTTATATAATGACTCCTATCCTGGTATAATGACTCCTATCCTGGTATAATGACTCCTATTCTTATATAATGACCCCTATCCTGGTATAATGATTCCTATTCTTATATAATGACCCCTATTCTTATATAATGACCCCTATCCTGGTATAATGACTCCTATTCTTATATAATGACCCCTATCCTGGTATAATGACTCCTATTCTTATATAATGACCCCTATCCTGGTATAATGACTCCTATTCTTATATAATGACCCCTATCCTGGTATAATGACTCCTATTCTTATATAATGACCCCTATTCTTATATAATGACCCCTATCCTGGTATAATGACTCCTTTCTTATATAATGACCCCTATCCTGGTATAATGACTCCTATTCTTATATAATGACCCCTATTCTTATATAATGACCCCTATCTGAAGGGAGGTAAGAACATTTCTAAAACAATCCACAGTGAGGAGATTGGAACAAAACAAAATCCTCTAAACTGCATGCTCGCAAACGCCAGAAGCCTGACAAACAAGATGGAAGAACTAGAAGCAGAAATATCTACAGGTAACTTTGACATAGTGGGAATAACCGAGACATGGTTAGATGAAAGCTATGACTGGGCAGTTAACTTACAGGGTTACAGTCTGTTTAGAAAGGATCGTAAAAATCGGAGAGGAGGAGGGGTTTGTCTCTATGTAAAGTCTTGTCTAAAGTCCACTTTAAGGGAGGATATTAGCGAAGGGAATGAGGATGTCGAGTCCATATGGGTTGAAATTCATGGAGGGAAAAATGGTAACAAAATTCTCATTGGGGTCTGTTACAAACCCCCAAATATAACAGAAACCATGGAAAGTCTACTTCTAAAGCAGATAGATGAAGCTGCAACCCATAATGAGGTCCTGGTTATGGGGGACTTTAACTACCCAGATATTAACTGGGAAACAGAAACCTGTGAAACCCATAAAGGCAACAGGTTTCTGCTAATAACCAAGAAAAATTATCTTTCACAATTGGTGCAGAATCCAACCAGAGGAGCAGCACTTTTAGACCTAATACTATCTAATAGACCTGACAGAATAACAAATCTGCAGGTGGTCGGGCATTTAGGAAATAGCGACCACAATATTGTGCAGTTTCACCTGTCTTTCACTAGGGGGACTTGTCAGGGAGTCACAAAAACACTGAACTTTAGGAAGGCAAAGTTTGACCAGCTTAGAGATGCCCTTAATCTGGTAGACTGGGACAATATCCTCAGAAATAAGAATACAGATAATAAATGGGAAATGTTTAAGAACATCCTAAATAGGCAGTGTAAGCGGTTTATACCTTGTGGGAATAAAAGGACTAGAAATAGGAAAAACCCAATGTGGCTAAACAAAGAAGTAAGACAGGCAATTAACAGTAAAAAGAAAGCATTTGCACTACTAAAGCAGGATGGCACCATTGAAGCTCTAAAAAACTATAGGGAGAAAAATACTTTATCTAAAAAACTAATTAAAGCTGCCAAAAAGGAAACAGAGAAGCACATTGCTAAGGAGAGTAAAACTAATCCCAAACTGTTCTTCAACTATATCAATAGTAAAAGAATAAAAACTGAAAATGTAGGCCCCTTAAAAAATAGAGAGGAAAGAATGGTTGTAGATGACGAGGAAAAAGCTAACATATTAAACACCTTCTTCTCCACGGTATTCACGGTGGAAAATGAAATGCTAGGTGAAATCCCAAGAAACAATGAAAACCCTATATTAAGGGTCACCAATCTAACCCAAGAAGAGGTGCGAAACCGGCTAAATAAGATTAAAATAGATAAATCTCCGGGTCCGGATGGCATACACCCACGAGTACTAAGAGAACTAAGTAATGTAATAGATAAACCATTATTTCTTATTTTTAGTGACTCTATAGCGACAGGGTCTGTTCCGCAGGACTGGCGCATAGCAAATGTGGTGCCAATATTCAAAAAGGGCTCTAAAAGTGAACCTGGAAATTATAGGCCAGTAAGTCTAACCTCTATTGTTGGTAAAATATTTGAAGGGTTTCTGAGGGATGTTATTCTGGATTATCTCAATGAGAATAACTGTTTAACTCCATATCAGCACGGGTTTATGAGAAATCGCTCCTGTCAAACCAATCTAATCAGTTTTTATGAAGAGGTAAGCTATAGACTGGACCACGGTGAGTCATTGGACGTGGTATATCTCGATTTTTCCAAAGCGTTTGATACCGTGCCGCACAAGAGGTTGGTACACAAAATGAGAATGCTTGGTCTGGGGGAAAATGTGTGTAAATGGGTTAGTAACTGGCTTAGTGATAGAAAGCAGAGGGTGGTTATAAATGGTATAGTCTCTAACTGGGTCGCTGTGACCAGTGGGGTACCGCAGGGGTCAGTATTGGGACCTGTTCTCTTCAACATATTCATTAATGATCTGGTAGAAGGTTTACACAGTAAAATATCGATATTTGCAGATGATGCAAAACTATGTAAAGCAGTTAATACAAGAGAAGATAGTATTCTGCTACAGATGGATCTGGATAAGTTGGAAACTTGGGCTGAAAGGTGGCAGATGAGGTTTAACAATGATAAATGTAAGGTTATACACATGGGAAGAGGGAATCAATATCACCATTACACACTGAACGGGAAACCACTGGGTAAATCTGACAGGGAGAAGGACTTGGGGATCCTAGTTAATGATAAACTTACCTGGAGCAGCCAGTGCCAGGCAGCAGCTGCCAAGGCAAACAGGATCATGGGGTGCATTAAAAGAGGTCTGGATACACATGATGAGAGCATTATACTGCCTCTGTACAAATCCCTAGTTAGACCGCACATGGAGTACTGTGTCCAGTTTTGGGCACCGGTGCTCAGGAAGGATATAATGGAACTAGAGAGAGTACAAAGGAGGGCAACAAAATTAATAAAGGGGATGGGAGAACTACAATACCCAGATAGATTAGCGAAATTAGGATTATTTAGTCTAGAAAAAAGACGACTGAGGGGCGATCTAATAACCATGTATAAGTATATAAGGGGACAATACAAATATCTCGCTGGGGATCTGTTTATACCAAGGAAGGTGACGGGCACAAGGGGGCATTCTTTGCGTCTGGAGGAGAGAAGGTTTTTCCACCAACATAGAAGAGGATTCTTTACTGTTAGGGCAGTGAGAATCTGGAATTGCTTGCCTGAGGAGGTGGGGATGGCGAACTCAGTCGAGGGGTTCAAGAGAGGCCTGGATGTCTTCCTGGAGCAGAACAATATTGTATCATACAATTAGGTTCTGTAGAAGGACGTAGATCTGGGGATTTATTATGATGGAATATAGGCTGAACTGGATGGACAAATGTCTTTTTTCGGCCTTACTAACTATGTTACTATGTATCCTGGTATAATGACTCCTATTCTTATATAATGACCCCTATCCTGGTATAATGACTCCTATTCTTATATAATGACCCCTATCCTGGTATAATGACTCCTATTCTTATATAATGACCCCTATCCTGGTATAATGACTCCTATTCTTATATAATGACCCCTATCGTGGTATAATGACTCCTATTCTTATATAATGACCCCTATCCTGAGATAATGACTCCTATCTATATATATAATTGTCTAAGGGTTTTTCCGTCTGTCTGTCTGTCTGTCTTTCTGTCTGTCTGTCCTGGAAATCCCGCGTCTCTGATTGGTCGAGGCCGCTAGGCCTCGACCAATCAGCAACGGGCACAGCGACGATGATGTCATAAAGGACGTAGAAATCCCACGTTTCTGATTCAGCGACGGGCACAGTATCGACGTAGATGTCATAATAGTTGCCATGGCGACGATGATGTCATAACGGTTGCCTCAACCAATCAGCGACGGGCACAGTCTGCCATGAATTCTGGAATCATCATTGTCCATATACTACGGGGACATGCATATTCTAGAATACCTGATGCGTTAGAATCGGGCCACAATCTAGTTCTTATATAATGACCCCTATCCTGGTATAATGACCCCTATCCTGGTATAATGACTCCTATTCTTATATAATGACTCCTATCCTGGTATAATGACCCCAATTCTTATATACTGACCCCTATCCTGGTATAATGACCCCTATTCTTATATAATGACCCCTATCCTGGTATAATGACCCCTATTCTTATATAATGACCCCTATCCTGGTATAATGACTCCTATTCTTATATAATGACCCCTATCCAGGTATAATGACCCCTATACTGGTATAATGACCCCTATTCTTATATAATGACCCCTATCCTGGTAGAATGACCCCTATTCTTATATAATGACCCCTATCCTGGTATAATGACCCCTATTCTTATATAATGACCCCTATCCTGGTATAATGACCCCTATTCTTATATAATGACCCCTATCCTGGTATAATGACTCCTATTCTTATATAATGACTCCTATCCTGGTATAATGACTCCTATTCTTATATAATGACCCCTATCCAGGTATAATGACCCCTATCCTGGTATAATGACCCCAATTCTTATATACTGACCCCTATACTGGTATAATGACCCCTATTCTTATATAATGACCCCTATCCTGGTATAATGACCCCTATTCTTATATAATGACCCCTATCCTGGTATAATGACCCCTATTCTTATATAATGACCCCTATCCTGGTATAATGACTCCTATTCTTATATAATGACCCATATTCTGGTATAATGACTCCTATTCTTATATAATGACTCCTATCCTGGTATAATGACTCCTATTCTGAGATAATGACTCCTTTCTTATATAATGACCCCTATCCTGGTATAATGACTTCTATTCTTATATAATGACCCCTATCCTGGTATAATGACTCCTATTCTTATATAATGACCCCTATCCTGGTATAATTACTTCTTTCTTATATAATGACCTTCATCCTGAGATAATGACTCCTATTCTTACATAATGACCCCTATCCTGTTATAATGACCCCTATCCTGGTATAATGACTCCTATTCTTATATAATGACCCCTATCCTGGTATAATGACTCCTATTCTTATATAATGACCCCTATCCTGGTATAATGACTCCTATTCTTATATAATGACCCCTATCCTGGTATAATGACCCCTATCCTGGTATAATGACCCCTATTCTTATATAATGACCCCTATCCTGGTGTAATGACTCCTATTCTTATATAATGACCCCTATCCTGGTATAATGACTCCTATTCTTATATAATGACCCCTATTCTTATATAATGACCCCTATCCTGGTATAATGACTCCATTCTTATATAATGACCCCTATCCTGGTATAATGACCCCTATCCTGGTATAATGACTCCTATTCTTATATAATGACCCCTATTCTTATATAATGACCCCTATCCTTGTATAATGACTCCTTTCTTATATAATGACCCCTATCCTGGTATAATAACTCCTATTCTTATATAATGACCCCTATCCTGGTATAATGACTCCTATTCTTATATAATGACCCCTATCCTGGTATAATGACTCCTTTCTTATATAATGACCCCTATCCTGGTATAATGACCCCTATCCTGGTATAATGACTCCTTTCTTATATAATGACCCCTATCCTGAGATAATGACTCCTATTCTTATATAATGACCCCTATCCTGGTATAATGACTCCTGTTCTCATATAATGACCCCTATCCTGGTTTAATGACTCCTATTCTTATATAATGACCCCTATCCTGAGATAATGACTCCTATTATTATATAATGACCCCTATCCGGGTATAATGACCCCTATCCTGGTATAATGACTCCTATTCTTATATAATGACTCCTTTCTTATATAATGACCCCCTATCCTGGTATAATGACTCCTATTCTTATATAATGACCCCTATCCTGGTATAATGACTCCTATTCTTATATAATGACCCCTATCCTGGTATAATGACTCCTATTCTTATATATAATGACCCCTATTCTTATATAATGACCCCTATCCTGGTATAATGACTCCTTTCTTCTCCTTTCTTATATAATGACCCCTATCCTGATATAATGACTCCTATTCTTATATAATGACCCCTATCCTGGTATAATGACTCCTATTCTTATATAATGACCCCTATCCTGGTATAATGACTCCTATTCTTATATAATGGCCCCTATCCTGGTATAATGACTCCTATTCTTATATAATGACCCCTATCCTGGTATAATGACTCCTATTCTTATATAATGACCCCTATCCTGGTATAATGACTCCTATTCTTATATATAATGACCCCTATTCTTATATAATGACTCCTTTCTTATATAATGACCCCTATCCTGGTATAATGACCCCTATCCTGGTATAATGACTCCTTTCTTATATAATGACCCCTATCCTGAGATAATGACTCCTATTCTTATATAATGACCCCTATCCTGGTATAATGACTCCTGTTCTCATATAATGACCCCTATCCTGGTTTAATGACTCCTATTCTTATATAATGACCCCTATCCTGAGATAATGACTCCTATTCTTATATAATGACCCCTATCCGGGTATAATGACCCCTATCCTGGTATAATGACTCCTATTCTTATATAATGACTCCTTTCTTATATAATGACCCCCTATCCTGGTATAATGACTCCTATTCTTATATAATGACCCCTATCCTGGTATAATGACTCCTATTCTTATATAATGACCCCTATCCTGGTATAATGACTCCTATTCTTATATATAATGACCCCTATTCTTATATAATGACCCCTATCCTGGTATAATGACTCCTTTCTTCTCCTTTCTTATATAATGACCCCTATCCTGATATAATGACTCCTATTCTTATATAATGACCCCTATCCTGGTATAATGACTCCTATTCTTATATAATGACCCCTATCCTGGTATAATGACTCCTATTCTTATATAATGGCCCCTATCCTGGTATAATGACTCCTATTCTTATATAATGACCCCTATCCTGGTATAATGACTCCTATTCTTATATAATGACCCCTATCCTGGTATAATGACTCCTTTCTTATATAATGACCCCTATACTGGTATAATGACTCCTATTCTTATGTAATGGCCCCTATCCTGGTATAATGACTCCTATTCTTATATAATGACCCCTATCCTGGTATAATGACTCCTATTCTTATATAATGGCCCCTATCCTGGTATAATGACTCCTATTCTTATATAATGACCCCTATCCTGGTATAATGACTCCTATTCTTATATAATGACCCCTATCCTGGTATATTGACTCCTATTCTTATATAATGACCCCTATCCTGGTATAATGACTCCTATTCTTATATAATGACCCCTATCCTGGTATAATGACTCCTATTCTTATATAATGACCCCTATCCTGGTATAATGACTCCTATTCTTATATAATGACCCCTATCCTGGTATAATGACTCCTATTCTTATATAATGACCCCTATCCTGGTATAATGACTCCTATTCTTATATAATGACCCTTATTCTTATATAATGACCCCTATCCTGGTATAATGACTCCTTTCTTATATAATGACCCCTATCCTGGTATAATGACTCCTATTCTTATATTATGACACCTATCCTGGTATAATGACTCCTATTCTTATATATAATGACCCCTATTCTTATATAATTACCCCTATCCTGGTATAATGACTCCTATTCTTATATAATGACCACTATCCAGGTATAATGACCCCTATCCTGGTATAATGACCCCTATTCTTATATAATGACCCCTATCCTGGTATAATGACCCCTATTCTTATATAATGACCCCTATCCTGGTATAATGACTCCTATTCTTATATAATGACCCCTATTCTTATATAATGACCCCTATCCTGGTATAATGACTCCTTTCTTATATAATGACCCCTATCCTGGTATAATGACTCCTTTCTTATATAATGACCCCTATCCTGGTATAATGACTCCTTTCTTATATAATGACCCCTATCCGGGTATAATGACCCCTATCCTGGTATAATGACTCCAATTCTTATATAATGACCCCTATCCTGAGATAATGACTCCTATTCTTATATAATGACCCCTCTCCAGAGATAATGACTCCTATTCTTATATAATGACCCCTATCCTGGTATAATGACCCCTATCCTGGCATAATGACCCCTATCCTGGTATAATGACTCCTATTCTTATATAATGACCCCTATCCTGGTATAATGACTCCTATTCTTATATAATGACCCCTTTCCTGGTATAATGACCCCTATTCTCATATAATGACCCCTCTCCAGAGATAATGACTCCTATTCTTATATAATGACCCCTATCCTGGTATAATGACCCCTATCCTGGCATAATGACCCCTATCCTGGTATAATGACTCCATTCTTATATAATGACCCCTATCCTGGTATAATGACCCCTATCCTGGTATAATGACTCCTATTCTTATATAATGACCCCTATTCTTATATAATGACCCCTATCCTTGTATAATGACTCCTTTCTTATATAATGACCCCTATCCTGGTATAATAACTCCTATTCTTATATAATGACCCCTATCCTGGTATAATGACTCCTATTCTTATATAATGACCCCTATCCTGGTATAATGACTCCTTTCTTATATAATGACCCCTATCCTGGTATAATGACCCCTATCCTGGTATAATGACTCCTTTCTTATATAATGACCCCTATCCTGAGATAATGACTCCTATTCTTATATAATGACCCCTATCCTGGTATAATGACTCCTGTTCTCATATAATGACCCCTATCCTGGTATAATGACTCCTATTCTTATATAATGACCCCTATCCTGAGATAATGACTCCTATTCTTATATAATGACCCCTATCCGGGT
This sequence comes from Ranitomeya imitator, assembly GCF_032444005.1. Classification (NCBI taxonomy): domain Eukaryota; kingdom Metazoa; phylum Chordata; class Amphibia; order Anura; family Dendrobatidae; genus Ranitomeya; species Ranitomeya imitator. The sequence goes on along the minus strand of NC_091287.1, from coordinate 567,770,405 downwards.
ATAATGACCCCTATCCTGGTATAATGACTCCTATTCTTATATAATGACTCCTTTCTTATATAATGACCCCCTATCCTGGTATAATGACTCCTATTCTTATATAATGACCCCTATCCTGGTATAATGACTCCTATTCTTATATAATGACCCCTATCCTGGTATAATGACTCCTATTCTTATATATAATGACCCCTATTCTTATATAATGACCCCTATCCTGGTATAATGACTCCTTTCTTCTCCTTTCTTATATAATGACCCCTATCCTGATATAATGACTCCTATTCTTATATAATGACCCCTATCCTGGTATAATGACTCCTATTCTTATATAATGACCCCTATCCTGGTATAATGACTCCTATTCTTATATAATGGCCCCTATCCTGGTATAATGACTCCTATTCTTATATAATGACCCCTATCCTGGTATAATGACTCCTATTCTTATATATTGACCCCTATCCTGGTATAATGACTCCTATTCTTATATATAATGACCCCTATCCTGGTATAATGACTCCTATTCTTATATAATGACCCCTATCCTGGTATAATGACTCCTATTCTTATATAATGACCCCTATCCTGGTATATTGACTCCTATTCTTATATAATGACCCCTATCCTGGTATAATGACTCCTATTCTTATATAATGACCCCTATCCTGGTATAATGACTCCTATTCTTATATAATGACCCCTATCCTGGTATAATGACTCCTATTCTTATATAATGACCCCTATCCTGGTATAATGACTCCTATTCTTATATAATGACCCCTATCCTGGTATAATGACTCCTATTCTTATATAATGACCCTTATTCTTATATAATGACCCCTATCCTGGTATAATGACTCCTTTCTTATATAATGACCCCTATCCTGGTATAATGACTCCTATTCTTATATTATGACCCCTATCCTGGTATAATGACTCCTATTCTTATATATAATGACCCCTATTCCTATATAATTACCCCTATCCTGGTATAATGACTCCTATTCTTATATAATGACCCCTATCCTGGTATAATGACTCCAATTCTTATATAATGACTCCTATCCTGGTATAATGACTCCTATTCTTATATAATGACCCCTATTCTTATATAATGACCCCTATCCTGGTATAATGACTCCTTTCTTATATAATGACCCCTATCCTGGTATAATGACTCCTTTCTTATATAATGACCCCTATCCTGGTATAATGACTCCTTTCTTATATAATGACCCCTATCCGGGTATAATGACCCCTATCCTGGTATAATGACTCCTATTCTTATATAATGACCCCTATCCTGAGATAATGACTCCTATTCTTATATAATGACCCCTATCCTGAGTTAATGACTCCTATTCTTATATAATGACCCCTATCCTGGTATAATGACTCCTGTTCTTATATACGTATTGACCCCTATCCTGGTATAATGACCCCTATCCTGGTATAATGACTCCTTTCTTATATAATGACCCCTATCCTGAGATAATGACTCCTTACTTATATAATGACCCCTATTCTGGTATATTGACACCTTTCTTATATAATGACCCCTATCCAGGTCTATTGACCCCTATCCTGATATAATGACCCCTATTCTGGTATATTGACCCCTATCCTGGTATAATGACCCCTATTCTTATATAATGGCCCCTATCCTGGTATAATGACCCCTATCCTGGTATAATGACCCCTATCCTGGTATAATGACTCCTATTCTTATATAATGACCCCTTTCCTGGTATAAAGACTCCTATTCTTATATAATGACCCCTATCCTGGTATAATGACTCCTATTCTTATATAATGACCCCTATCCTGGTATGACTCCTATTCTTATATAATGACCCCTATCCTGGTATAATGACTCCTATTCTTATATAATGACCCCTATCCTGGTATAATGACTCCTATTCTTATATAATGACCCCTATCCTGGTATAATGACCCCTATTCTTATATAATGACCCCTATCCTGGTATAATGACTCCTTTCTTATATAATGACCCCTATCCTGGTATAATGACTCCTATTCTTATATAATGACCCCTATCCTGGTATAATGACTCCTATTCTTATATAATGACCCCTATCCTGGTATAATGACCCCTATTCTTATATAATGACCCCTATCCTGGTATAATGACTCCTATCCTTATATAATGACCCCTATCCGGGTATAATGACCCCTATTCTTATATAATGACCCCTATCCTGGTAAAATGACTCCTATTCTTATATAATGACCCCTATCCTGGTATAATGACTCCTATTCTTATATAATGACCCCTATCCTGGTATAATGACCCCTATTCTCATATAATGACCCCTATCCTGAGATAATGACTCCTATTCTTATATAATGACCCCTATCCGGGTATAATGACTCCTATTCTCATATAATGACCCCTATCCTGAGATAATGACTCCTTTCTTATATAATGACCCCTATCCTGGTATAATGACCCCTATTCTCATATAATGACCCCTCTCCAGAGATAATGACTCCTATTCTTATATAATGACCCCTATCCTGGTATAATGACCCCTATCCTGGCATAATGACCCCTATCCTGGTATAATGACTCCTATTCTTATATAATGACCCCTATCCTGGTATAATGACTCCTATTCTTATATAATGACCCCTTTCCTGGTATAATGACTCCTATTCTTATATAATGACCCCTATCCTGGTATAATGACTCCTATTCTTATATAATGACCCCTATCCAGGTATAATGACCCCTATCCTGGTATAATGACCCCTATTCTTATATAATGACCCCTATCCTGGTATAATGACTCCTATTCTTATATAATGACCCCTATCCTGGTATAATGACTCCTATTCTTATATAATGACCACTATCCAGGTATAATGACCCCTATCCTGGTATAATGACCCCTATTCTTATATAATGACCCCTATCCTGGTATAATGACCCCTATTCTTATATAATGACCCCTATCCTGGTATTATGACTCTTATTCTTATATAATGACCCCTATCCTGGTATAATGACCCCTATCCCGGTATAATGACCCCTATCCTGGTATAATGACTCCTATTCTTATATAATGACCCCTATCCTGGTATAATGACCCCTATCCGGGTATAGTGACTCATATTCTTATATAATGACCCCTATCCTGGTATAATGACTCCTATTCTTATATAATGACCCCTATCCTGGTATAATGACTCCTATTCTTATATAATGACCCCTATCCAGGTATAATGACCCCTATCCTGGTATAATGACCCCTATTCTTATATAATGACCCCTATCCTGGTATAATGACCCCTATTCTTATATAATGACCCCTATCCTGGTATAATGACCCCTATCCTGGTATAATGACTCCTATTCTTATATAATGACCCCTATCCTGGTATAATGACTCCTATTCTTATATAATGACCCCTATCCTGGTATAATGACTCCTATTCTTATATAATGGCCCCTATCCTGGTATAATGACTCCTATTCTTATATAATGACCCCTATCCTGGTATAATGACTCCTATTCTTATATAATGACCCCTATCCTGGTATAATGACTCCTATTCTTATATAATGACCCCTATCCTGGTATAATGACCCCTATTCTTATATAATGACCCCTATCCTGGTATAATGACTCCTTTCTTATATAATGACCCCTATCCTGGTATAATGACTCCTATTCTTATATAATGACCCCTATCCTGGTATAATGACTCCTATTCTTATATAATGACCCCTATCCTGGTATAATGACCCCTATTCTTATATAATGACCCCTATCCTGGTATAATGACTCCTATCCTTATATAATGACCCCTATCCGGGTATAATGACCCCTATTCTTATATAATGACCCCTATCCTGGTAAAATGACTCCTATTCTTATATAATGACCCCTATCCTGGTATAATGACTCCTATTCTTATATAATGACCCCTATCCTGGTATAATGACCCCTATTCTCATATAATGACCCCTATCCTGAGATAATGACTCCTATTCTTATATAATGACCCCTATCCGGGTATAATGACTCCTATTCTCATATAATGACCCCTATCCTGAGATAATGACTCCTTTCTTATATAATGACCCCTATCCTGGTATAATGACCCCTATTCTCATATAATGACCCCTCTCCAGAGATAATGACTCCTATTCTTATATAATGACCCCTATCCTGGTATAATGACCCCTATCCTGGCATAATGACCCCTATCCTGGTATAATGACTCCTATTCTTATATAATGACCCCTATCCTGGTATAATGACTCCTATTCTTATATAATGACCCCTTTCCTGGTATAATGACTCCTATTCTTATATAATGACCCCTATCCTGGTATAATGACTCCTATTCTTATATAATGACCCCTATCCAGGTATAATGACCCCTATCCTGGTATAATGACCCCTATTCTTATATAATGACCCCTATCCTGGTATAATGACTCCTATTCTTATATAATGACCCCTATCCTGGTATAATGACTCCTATTCTTATATAATGACCACTATCCAGGTATAATGACCCCTATCCTGGTATAATGACCCCTATTCTTATATAATGACCCCTATCCTGGTATAATGACCCCTATTCTTATATAATGACCCCTATCCTGGTATTATGACTCTTATTCTTATATAATGACCCCTATCCTGGTATAATGACCCCTATCCCGGTATAATGACCCCTATCCTGGTATAATGACTCCTATTCTTATATAATGACCCCTATCCTGGTATAATGACCCCTATCCGGGTATAGTGACTCATATTCTTATATAATGACCCCTATCCTGGTATAATGACTCCTATTCTTATATAATGACCCCTATCCTGGTATAATGACTCCTATTCTTATATAATGACCCCTATCCAGGTATAATGACCCCTATCCTGGTATAATGACCCCTATTCTTATATAATGACCCCTATCCTGGTATAATGACCCCTATTCTTATATAATGACCCCTATCCTGGTATAATGACCCCTATCCTGGTATAATGACTCCTATTCTTATATAATGACCCCTATCCTGGTATAATGACTCCTATTCTTATATAATGACCCCTATCCTGGTATAATGACTCCTATTCTTATATAATGGCCCCTATCCTGGTATAATGACTCCTATTCTTATATAATGACCCCTATCCTGGTATAATGACTCCTATTCTTATATAATGACCCCTATCCTGGTATAATGACTCCTATTCTTATATAATGGCCCCTATCCTGGTATAATGACTCCTATTCTTATATAATGACCCCTATCCTGGTATAATGACTCCTATTCTTATATAATGACCCCTATCCTGGTATAATGACTCCTATTCTTATATATAATGACCCCTATTCTTATATAATGACCCCTATCCTGGTATAATGACTCCTTTCTTATATAATGACCCCTATACTGGTATAATGACTCCTATTCTTATGTAATGGCCCCTATCCTGGTATAATGACTCCTATTCTTATATAATGACCCCTATCCAGGTATAATGACCCCTATCCTGGTATAATGACCCCTATTCTTATATAATGACCCCTATCCTGGTATAATGACTCCTATTCTTATATAATGACCCCTATCCTGGTATAATGACTCCTATTCTTATATAATGACCCCTATCCTGGTATAATGACCCCTATTCTCATATAATGACCCCTATCCTGAGATAATGACTCCTATTCTTATATAATGACCCCTATCCGGGTATAATGACTCCTATTCTCATATAATGACCCCTATCCTGAGATAATGACTCCTTTCTTATATAATGACCCCTATCCTGGTATAATGACCCCTATTCTCATATAATGACCCCTCTCCAGAGATAATGACTCCTATTCTTATATAATGACCCCTATCCTGGTATAATGACCCCTATCCTGGCATAATGACCCCTATCCTGGTATAATGACTCCTATTCTTATATAATGACCCCTATCCTGGTATAATGACTCCTATTCTTATATAATGACCCCTTTCCTGGTATAATGACTCCTATTCTTATATAATGACCCCTATCCTGGTATAATGACTCCTATTCTTATATAATGACCCCTATCCAGGTATAATGACCCCTATCCTGGTATAATGACCCCTATTCTTATATAATGACCCCTATCCTGGTATAATGACTCCTATTCTTATATAATGACCCCTATCCTGGTATAATGACTCCTATTCTTATATAATGACCACTATCCAGGTATAATGACCCCTATCCTGGTATAATGACCCCTATTCTTATATAATGACCCCTATCCTGGTATAATGACCCCTATTCTTATATAATGACCCCTATCCTGGTATTATGACTCTTATTCTTATATAATGACCCCTATCCTGGTATAATGACCCCTATCCCGGTATAATGACCCCTATCCTGGTATAATGACTCCTATTCTTATATAATGACCCCTATCCTGGTATAATGACCCCTATCCGGGTATAGTGACTCATATTCTTATATAATGACCCCTATCCTGGTATAATGACTCCTATTCTTATATAATGACCCCTATCCTGGTATAATGACTCCTATTCTTATATAATGACCCCTATCCAGGTATAATGACCCCTATCCTGGTATAATGACCCCTATTCTTATATAATGACCCCTATCCTGGTATAATGACCCCTATTCTTATATAATGACCCCTATCCTGGTATAATGACCCCTATCCTGGTATAATGACTCCTATTCTTATATAATGACCCCTATCCTGGTATAATGACTCCTATTCTTATATAATGACTCCTATCCTGGTATAATGACTCCTATTCTTATATAATGACCCCTATCCTGGTATAATGACCCCTATCCTGGTATAATGACTCCTTTCTTATATAATGACCCCTATCCTGGTATAATGACCCCTATTCTTATAGAATGACTCCTATCCTGGTATAATGACTCCTTTCTTATATAATGACCCCTATCCTGGTATAATGACCCCTATTCTTATAGAATGACCCATATCCTGGTATAATGAGTCTTATTCTTATATAATGACCCCTATCCAGGTATAATGACCCCTATACTGGTATAATAACCCCTATTCTTATATATTGACCCCTATCCTGGTATAATGACCCCTATTCTTATATAATGACCCCTATCCTGGTATAATGACTCCTATTCTTATAGAATGACTCCTATCCTGGTATAATGACTCCTATTCTTATGTAATGACCCCTATCCTGGTATAATGACTCTTATTCTTATATAATGACCCCTATCCAGGTATAATGACCCCTATACTGGTATAATGACCCCTATTCTTATATAATGACCCCTATCCTGGTATAATGACCCCTATTCTTATATAATGACCCCTATCCTGGTATAATGACTCCTATTCTTATATAATGACCCCTATCCTGGTATAATGACTTCTTTCTTATATAATGACCCCTATGCTGGTATAATGACCCCTATCCTGGTATAATGACTCCTATTCTTATATAATCACTCCTATCCTGGTATAATGACTCCTATCCTGGTATAATGACTCCTATTCTTATATAATGACCCCTATCCTGGTATAATGACTCCTATTCTTATATAATGACCCCTATCCTGGTATAATGACCCCTATCCTGGTATAATGACTCCTATTCTTATATAATGACCCCTATCCTGGTATAATGACTCCTATTCTTATATAATGACCCCTATCCTGGTATAATGACTCCTATTCTTATATAATGACCCCTATCCTGGTATAATGACTCCTATTCTTATATAATGACCCCTATCCAGGTATAATGACCCCTATCCTGGTATAATGACTCCTATTCTTATATAATGACCCCTATCCTGGTATAATGACTCCTATTTTATATAATGACTGCTATAATGGTATAATGACTCCTATTCTTATATAATGACCCCTATCCTGGTATAATGACTCCTATTCTTATATAATGACCCCTATCCTGGTATAATGACCCCTATCCTGGTATAATGACTCCTATTCTTATATAATGACCCCTATCCTGGTATAATGACCCCTATCCTGGTATAATGACCCCTATCCTGGTATAATGACTCCTATTCCTATATAATGACTGCTATAATGGTATAATGACTCCTATTCTTATATAATGACCCCTATCCTGGTATAATGACTCCTATTCTTATATAATGACCCCTATCCTGGTATAATGATTCCTATTCTTATATAATGACCCCTATTCTTATATAATGACCCCTATCCTGGTATAATGACTCCTTTCTTATATAATGACCCCTATCCTGGTATAATAACTCCTATTCTTATATAATGACCCCTATCCTGGTATAATGACTCCTATTCTTATATAATGACCCCTATCCTGGTATAATGACTCCTTTCTTATATAATGACCCCTATCCTGGTATAATGACCCCTATCCTGGTATAATGACTCCTTTCTTATATAATGACCCCTATCCTGAGATAATGACTCCTATTCTTATATAATGACCCCTATCCTGGTATAATGACTCCTGTTCTCATATAATGACCCCTATCCTGGTATAATGACTCCTATTCTTATATAATGACCCCTATCCTGAGATAATGACTCCTATTCTTATATAATGACCCCTATCCGGGTATAATGACCCCTATCCTGGTATAATGACTCCTATTCTTATATAATGACTCCTTTCTTATATAATGACCCCCTATCCTGGTATAATGACTCCTATTCTTATATAATGACCCCTATCCTGGTATAATGACTCCTATTCTTATATAATGACCCCTATCCTGGTATAATGACTCCTATTCTTATATATAATGACCCCTATTCTTATATAATGACCCCTATCCTGGTATAATGACTCCTTTCTTCTCCTTTCTTATATAATGACCCCTATCCTGATATAATGACTCCTATTCTTATATAATGACCCCTATCCTGGTATAATGACTCCTATTCTTATATAATGACCCCTATCCTGGTATAATGACTCCTATTCTTATATAATGGCCCCTATCCTGGTATAATGACTCCTATTCTTATATAATGACCCCTATCCTGGTATAATGACCCCTATCCTGGTATAATGACCCCAATTCTTATATACTGACCCCTATACTGGTATAATGACCCCTATTCTTATATGACCCCTATCCTGGTATAATGACCCCTATTCTTATATAATGACCCCTATCCTGGTATAATGACCCCTATTCTTATATAATGACCCCTATCCTGGTATAATGACCCCTATTCTTATATAATGACCCCTATCCTCGTATAATGACCCCTATTCTTATATAATGACCCCTATCCTGGTATAATGACTCCTATTCTTATATAATGACCCATATTCTGGTATAATGACTCCTATTCTTATATAATGACTCCTATCCTGGTATAATGACTCCTATTCTGAGATAATGACTCCTTTCTTATATAATGACCCCTATCCTGGTATAATGACTTCTATTCTTATATAATGACCCCTATCCTGGTATAATTACTTCTTTCTTATATAATGACCTTCATCCTGAGATAATGACTCCTATTCTTACATAATGACCCCTATCCTATTATAATGACCCCTATCCTGGTATAATGACTCCTATTCTTATATAATGACCCCTATCCTGGTATAATGACTCCTATTCTTATATAATGACCCCTATCCTGGTATAATGACTCCTATTCTTATATAATGACCCCTATCCTGGTATAATGACCCCTATCCTGGTATAATGACCCCTATTCTTATATAATGACCCCTATCCTGGTGTAATGACTCCTATTCTTATATAATGACCCCTATCCTGGTATAATGACTCCTATTCTTATATAATGACCCCTATTCTTATATAATGACCCCTATCCTGTTATAATGACTCCATTCTTATATAATGACCCCTATCCTGGTATAATGACCCCTATCCTGGTATAATGACTCCTATTCTTATATAATGACCCCTATTCTTATATAATGACCCCTATCCTTGTATAATGACTCCTTTCTTATATAATGACCCCTATCCTGGTATAATAACTCCTATTCTTATATAATGACCCCTATCCTGGTATAATGACTCCTATTCTTATATAATGACCCCTATCCTGGTATAATGACTCCTTTCTTATATAATGACCCCTATCCTGGTATAATGACCCCTATCCTGGTATAATGACTCCTTTCTTATATAATGACCCCTATCCTGAGATAATGACTCCTATTCTTATATAATGACCCCTATCCTGGTATAATGACTCCTGTTCTCATATAATGACCCCTATCCTGGTATAATGACTCCTATTCTTATATAATGACCCCTATCCTGAGATAATGACTCCTATTCTTATATAATGACCCCTATCCGGGTATAATGACCCCTATCCTGGTATAATGACTCCTATTCTTATATAATGACTCCTTTCTTATATAATGACCCCCTATCCTGGTATAATGACTCCTATTCTTATATAATGACCCCTATCCTGGTATAATGACTCCTATTCTTATATAATGACCCCTATCCTGGTATAATGACTCCTATTCTTATATATAATGACCCCTATTCTTATATAATGACCCCTATCCTGGTATAATGACTCCTTTCTTCTCCTTTCTTATATAATGACCCCTATCCTGATATAATGACTCCTATTCTTATATAATGACCCCTATCCTGGTATAATGACTCCTATTCTTATATAATGACCCCTATCCTGGTATAATGACTCCTATTCTTATATAATGGCCCCTATCCTGGTATAATGACTCCTATTCTTATATAATGACCCCTATCCTGGTATAATGACTCCTATTCTTATATAATGACCCCTATCCTGGTATAATGACTCCTATTCTTATATATAATGACCCCTATTCTTATATAATGACCCCTATCCTGGTATAATGACTCCTTTCTTATATAATGACCCCTATACTGGTATAATGACTCCTATTCTTATGTAATGGCCCCTATCCTGGTATAATGACTCCTATTCTTATATAATGACCCCTATCCTGGTATAATGACTCCTATTCTTATATAATGGCCCCTATCCTGGTATAATGACTCCTATTCTTATATAATGACCCCTATCCTGGTATAATGACTCCTATTCTTATATAATGACCCCTATCCTGGTATATTGACTCCTATTCTTATATAATGACCCCTATCCTGGTATAATGACTCCTATTCTTATATAATGACCCCTATCCTGGTATAATGACTCCTATTCTTATATAATGACCCCTATCCTGGTATAATGACTCCTATTCTTATATTATGACCCCTATCCTGGTATAATGACTCCTATTCTTATATAATGACCCCTATCCTGGTATAATGACTCCTATTCTTATATAATGACCCTTATTCTTATATAATGACCCCTATCCTGGTATAATGACTCCTTTCTTATATAATGACCCCTATCCTGGTATAATGACTCCTATTCTTATATAATGACCCCTATCCTGGTATAATGACTCCTATTCTTATATATAATGACCCCTATTCTTATATAATTACCCCTATCCTGGTATAATGACTCCTATTCTTATATAATGACCCCTATCCTGGTATAATGACTCCTATTCTTATATAATGACTCCTATCCTGGTATAATGACTCCTATTCTTATATAATGACCCCTATTCTTATATAATGACCCCTATCCTGGTATAATGACTCCTTTCTTATATAATGACCCCTATCCTGGTATAATGACTCCTTTCTTATATAATGACCCCTATCCTGGTATAATGACTCCTTTCTTATATAATGACCCCTATCCGGGTATAATGACCCCTATCCTGGTATAATGACTCCTATTCTTATATAATGACCCCTATCCTGAGATAATGACTCCTATTCTTATATAATGACCCCTATCCGGGTATAATGACCCCTATCCTGGTATAATGACTCCTATTCTTATATAATGACCCCTATCCTGGTATAATGACCCCTATCCTGGTATAATGACCCCAATTCTTATATACTGACCCCTATACTGGTATAATGACCCCTATTCTTATATGACCCCTATCCTGGTATAATGACCCCTATTCTTATATAATGACCCCTATCCTGGTATAATGACCCCTATTCTTATATAATGACCCCTATCCTGGTATAATGACCCCTATTCTTATATAATGACCCCTATCCTCGTATAATGACCCCTATTCTTATATAATGACCCCTATCCTGGTATAATGACTCCTATTCTTATATAATGACCCATATTCTGGTATAATGACTCCTATTCTTATATAATGACTCCTATCCTGGTATAATGACTCCTATTCTGAGATAATGACTCCTTTCTTATATAATGACCCCTATCCTGGTATAATGACTTCTATTCTTATATAATGACCCCTATCCTGGTATAATTACTTCTTTCTTATATAATGACCTTCATCCTGAGATAATGACTCCTATTCTTACATAATGACCCCTATCCTGTTATAATGACCCCTATCCTGGTATAATGACTCCTATTCTTATATAATGACCCCTATCCTGGTATAATGACTCCTATTCTTATATAATGACCCCTATCCTGGTATAATGACTCCTATTCTTATATAATGACCCCTATCCTGGTATAATGACCCCTATCCTGGTATAATGACCCCTATTCTTATATAATGACCCCTATCCTGGTGTAATGACTCCTATTCTTATATAATGACCCCTATCCTGGTATAATGACTCCTATTCTTATATAATGACCCCTATTCTTATATAATGACCCCTATCCTGTTATAATGACTCCATTCTTATATAATGACCCCTATCCTGGTATAATGACCCCTATCCTGGTATAATGACTCCTATTCTTATATAATGACCCCTATTCTTATATAATGACCCCTATCCTTGTATAATGACTCCTTTCTTATATAATGACCCCTATCCTGGTATAATAACTCCTATTCTTATATAATGACCCCTATCCTGGTATAATGACTCCTATTCTTATATAATGACCCCTATCCTGGTATAATGACTCCTTTCTTATATAATGACCCCTATCCTGGTATAATGACCCCTATCCTGGTATAATGACTCCTTTCTTATATAATGACCCCTATCCTGAGATAATGACTCCTATTCTTATATAATGACCCCTATCCTGGTATAATGACTCCTGTTCTCATATAATGACCCCTATCCTGGTATAATGACTCCTATTCTTATATAATGACCCCTATCCTGAGATAATGACTCCTATTCTTATATAATGACCCCTATCCGGGTATAATGACCCCTATCCTGGTATAATGACTCCTATTCTTATATAATGACTCCTTTCTTATATAATGACCCCCTATCCTGGTATAATGACTCCTATTCTTATATAATGACCCCTATCCTGGTATAATGACTCCTATTCTTATATAATGACCCCTATCCTGGTATAATGACTCCTATTCTTATATATAATGACCCCTATTCTTATATAATGACCCCTATCCTGGTATAATGACTCCTTTCTTCTCCTTTCTTATATAATGACCCCTATCCTGATATATTGACTCCTATTCTTATATAATGACCCCTATCCTGGTATAATGACTCCTATTCTTATATAATGACCCCTATCCTGGTATAATGACTCCTATTCTTATATAATGGCCCCTATCCTGGTATAATGACTCCTATTCTTATATAATGACCCCTATCCTGGTATAATGACTCCTATTCTTATATAATGACCCCTATCCTGGTATAATGACTCCTATTCTTATATATAATGACCCCTATTCTTATATAATGACCCCTATCCTGGTATAATGACTCCTTTCTTATATAATGACCCCTATACTGGTATAATGACTCCTATTCTTATGTAATGGCCCCTATCCTGGTATAATGACTCCTATTCTTATATAATGACCCCTATCCTGGTATAATGACTCCTATTCTTATATAATGGCCCCTATCCTGGTATAATGACTCCTATTCTTATATAATGACCCCTATCCTGGTATAATGACTCCTATTCTTATATAATGACCCCTATCCTGGTATATTGACTCCTATTCTTATATAATGACCCCTATCCTGGTATAATGACTCCTATTCTTATATAATGACCCCTATCCTGGTATAATGACTCCTATTCTTATATAATGACCCCTATCCTGGTATAATGACTCCTATTCTTATATAATGACCCCTATCCTGGTATAATGACTCCTATTCTTATATAATGACCCCTATCCTGGTATAATGACTCCTATTCTTATATAATGACCCTTATTCTTATATAATGACCCCTATCCTGGTATAATGACTCCTTTCTTATATAATGACCCCTATCCTGGTATAATGACTCCTATTCTTATATAATGACCCCTATCCTGGTATAATGACTCCTATTCTTATATATAATGACCCCTATTCTTATATAATTACCCCTATCCTGGTATAATGACTCCTATTCTTATATAATGACCCCTATCCTGGTATAATGACTCCTATTCTTATATAATGACTCCTATCCTGGTATAATGACTCCTATTCTTATATAATGACCCCTATTCTTATATAATGACCCCTATCCTGGTATAATGACTCCTTTCTTATATAATGACCCCTATCCTGGTATAATGACTCCTTTCTTATATAATGACCCCTATCCTGGTATAATGACTCCTTTCTTATATAATGACCCCTATCCGGGTATAATGACCCCTATCCTGGTATAATGACTCCTATTCTTATATAATGACCCCTATCCTGAGATAATGACTCCTATTCTTATATAATGACCCCTATCCGGGTATAATGACCCCTATCCTGGTATAATGACTCCTATTCTTATATAATGACCCCTATCCGGGTATAGTGACTCCTATTCTTATATAATGACCCCTATCCGGGTATAATGACTCCTATTCTTATATAATGACTCCTATCCTGAGATAATGACTCCTTTCTTATATAATGACCCCTATCCTGGTATAATGACTCCTATTCTTATATAATGACCCCTATCCTGGTATAATGACTCCTATTCTTATATAATGACCCCTATCCTGGTATAATGACTCCTATTCTTATAAAATGACCCCTATTCTTATATAATGACCCCTATCCTGGTATAATGACTCCTATTCTTATATAATGACCCCTATCCTGGTATAATGACTCCTATTCTTATATAATGACCCCTATCCTGGTATAATGACCCCTATTCTTATATAATGACCCCTATCCTGGTATAATGACTCCTATTCTTATATAATGACCCCTATTCTTATATAATGACCCCTATCCTGGTATAATGACTCCTATTCTTATATAATGACCCGTATCCTGGTATAATGACTCCTATTCTTATATAATGACCCCTATCCTGGTATAATGACTCCTATTCTTATATAATGACCCCTATCCTGGTATAATGACTCCTATTCTTATATAATGACCCCTATTCTTATATAATGACCCATATCCTGGTATAATGACTCCTTTCTTATATATTGACCCCTATCCTGGTATAATGACCCCTATCCTGGTATAATGACTCATTTCTTATATAATGACCCCTATCCTGGTATAATGACTCCTGTTCTCATATAATGACCCCTATCCTGGTATAATGACTCATTTCTTATATAATGACCCCTATCCTGGTATAATGACTCCTGTTCTCATATAATGACCCCTATCCTGGTATAATGACTCCTTTCTTATATAATGACCCCTATCCGGGTATAATGACTCCTGTTCTCATATAATGACCCCTATCCTGGTATAATGACTCCTTTCTTATATAATGACCCCTATCCTGGTATAATGACTCCTGTTCTCATATAATGACCCCTATCCTGGTATAATGACTCCTTTCTAATATAATGACCCCTATCCGGGTATAATGACCCCTATCCGGGTATAATGACCCCTATCCTAGTATAATGACTCCTATTCTTATATAATGACCCCTATCCGGGTATAATGACCCCTATCCGGGTATAATGACCCCTATCCTGGTATAATGACTCCTATTCTTATATAATGACCGCTATCCGGGTATAATGACTCTTATTCTCATATAATGACCCCTATCCTGGTATAATGACTCCTATTCTTATATAATGACCCCTATCCTGGTATAATGATTCCTATTCTTATATAATGACCCCTATTCTTATATAATGACCCCTATCCTGGTATAATGACTCCTATTCTTATATAATGACCCCTATTCTTATATAATGACCCCTATCTTGGTATAATGACTCCTTTCTTATATAATGACCCCTATCCTGGTATAATGACTCCTTTCTTATATAATGACCCCTATCCTGGTATAATGACTCCTTTCTTATATAATGACCCCTATCCGGGTATAATGACCTCTATCCGGGTATAATGACCCCTATCCTGGTATAATGACTCCTATTCTTATATAATGACCCCTATCCTGAGATAATGACTCCTATTCTTATATAATGACCCCTATCCTGGTATAATGACCCCTATCCGGGTATAATGACCCCTATCCTGGTATAATGACTCCTATTCTTATATAATGACCCCTATCCGGGTATAATGACTCCTATTCTTATATAATGACCCCTATCCGGGTATAATGACTCCTATTCTTATATAATGACTCCTATCCTGAGATAATGACTCCTTTCTTATATAATGACCCCTATCCTGGTATAATGACTCCTATTCTTATATAATGACCCCTATCCTGGTATAATGACTCCTATTCTTATATAATGACCCCTATCCTGGTATAATGACTTCTATTCTTATATAATGACCCCTATCCTGGTATAATGACTTCTTTCTTATATAATGACCTTCATCCTGAGATAATGACTCCTATTCTTACATAATGACCCCTATCCTGGTATAATGACCCCTATCCTGGTATAATGACTCCTATTCTTATATAATGGACCCCTATCCTGGTTTAATGACTCCTATTCTTATATAATGACTGCTATAATGGTATAATGACTCCTATTCTTATATAATGACCCCTATCCTGGTATAATGACTCCTATTCTTATATAATGACCCCTATCCTGGTATAATGACTCCTATTCTTATATAATGACCCCTGTCCTGGTATAATGACACCTATTCTTATATAATGACCCCTATTCTTATATAATGACCCCTATCCTGGTATAATGACCCCTATTCTTATATAATGACCCCTATCCTGGTATAATGACTCCTATTCTTATATAATGACCCCTATCCTGGTATAATGACTGCTATTCTTATATAATGACCCCTATTCTTATATAATGACACCTATCCTGGTATAATGACCCCTATTCTTATATAATGACCCCTATCCTGGTATAATGACTCCTTTCTTATCTAATGACCCCTATCTTGGTATAATGACCCCTATTCTTATATAATGACCCCTATCCTGAGATAATGATTCCTGTTCTTATATAATGACCCCTATCCTGGTATAATGACTCCTATCCTTATATAATGACCCCTATTCTGGTATAATGACTCCTTTCTTATATTATGACCCCTATCCTGGTATAATGACTCCTATTCTTATATAATGACCCCTATCCTGGAATAATGACCCCTATCCTGGTATAATGACACCTTTCTTATATATTGACCCCTATCCTGGTATAATGACTCCTATTCTTATATAATGACCCCTATTCTTATATAATGACCCCTATCCTTGTATAATGACTCCTTTCTTATATAATGACCCCTATCCTGGTATAATAACTCCTATTCTTATATAATGACCCCTATCCTGGTATAATGACTCCTACTCTTATATAATGACCCCTATCCTGGTATAATGACTCCTTTCTTATATAATGACCCCTATCCTGGTATAATGACCCCTATCCTGGTATAATGACTCCTTTCTTATATAATGACCCCTATCCTGAGATAATGACTCCTATTCTTATATAATGACCCCTATCCTGGTATAATGACTCCTGTTCTCATATAATGACCCCTATCCTGGTATAATGACTCCTATTCTTATATAATGACCCCTATCCTGAGATAATGACTCCTATTCTTATATAATGACCCCTATCCGGGTATAATGACCCCTATCCTGGTATAATGACTCCTATTCTTATATAATGACCCCTATCCTGGTATAATGACTCATTTCTTATATAATGACCCCTATCCTGGTATAATGACTCCTATTCTTATATAATGACCCCTATCCTGGTATAATGACTCCTATTCTTATATAATGACCCCTATCCTGGTATAATGACTCCTATTCTTATATAATGACCTCTATCCTGGTATAATGACTCCTATTCTTATATATAATGACCCCTATTCTTATATAATGACCCCTATCCTGGTATAATGACTCCTTTCTTATATAATGACCCCTATCCTGGTATAATGACTCCTATTCTTATATAATGACCCCTATCCTGGTATAATGACTCCTATTTTTATATAATGACCCCTATCCTGGTATAATGACTCCTATTCTTATATAATGGCCCCTATCCTGGTATAATGACTCCTATTCTTATATAATGACCCCTATCCTGGTATAATGACCCCTATCCTGGTATAATGACTCCTATTCTTATATAATGACCCCTATCCTGGTATAATGACTCCTATTCTTATATAATGACCCCTATCCTGGTATAATGACTCCTATTCTTATATAATGACCCCTATCCTGGTATACTGACTCCTATTCTTATATAATGACCCCTATTCTTATATAATGACCCCTATCCTGGTATAATGACTCCTATTCTTATATAATGGCCCCTATCCTGGTATAATGACTCCTGTTCTTATATAATGACCCCTTTCCTGGTATAATGACTCCTATTCTTATATAATGACCCCTATCCTGGTATAATGACTCCTTTCTTATATAATGACCCCTATCCTGGTATAATGACCCCTATCCTGGTATAATGACTCCTTTCTTATATAATGACCCCTATCCTGGTATAATGACTCCTTTCTTATATAATGACCGCTATCCGGGTATAATGACCCCTATCCGGGAATAATGACCCCTATCCTGGTATAATGACTCCTATTCTTATATAATGACCCCTATCCGGGTATAATGACCCCTATCCGGGTATAATGACTCCTATTCTTATATAATGACCCCTATCCGGGTATAATGACTCCTATTCTTATATAATGACCCCTATCCTGGTATAATGACTCCTATTCTTATATAATGACTCCTATCCTGAGATAATGACTCCTTTCTTATATAATGACCCCTGTCCTGGTATAATGACTCCTATTCTTATATAATGACCCCTATCCTGGTATAATGACTCCTATTCTTATATAATGACCCCTATCCTGGTATAATGACTCCTATTCTTATATAATGACACCTATCCTGGTATAATGACTCCTATTCTTATATAATGACCCCTATCCTGGTATAATGACTCCTATTCTTATATAATGACCCCTATCCTGGTATAATGACTCCTATTCTTATATAATGACTCCTATCCTGGTATAATGACTCCTATTCTTATGTAATGACTCCTATCCTGGTATAATGACTCCTATTCTTATATAATGACCCCTATCCGGGTATAATGACTCCTATTCTTATATAATGACCCCTATCCTGGTATAATGACTCCTATTCTTATATAATGACTCCTATCCTGAGATAATGACTCCTTTCTTATATAATGAACCCTATCCTGGTATGACTCCTATTCTTATATAATGACCCCTATCCTGGTATAATGACTCCTATTCTTATATAATGACCCCTATCCTGGTATAATGACTCCTATTCTTATATAATGACCCCTATCCTGGTATAATGACTCCTATTCTTATATAATGACCCCTATCCTGGTATAATGACTCCTATTCTTATATAATGACCCCTATCCTGGCATAATGACTCCTATTCTTATATAATGACTCCTATCCTGGTATAATGACTCCTATTCTTATATAATGACCCCTATCCTGGTATAATGACTCCTATTCTTATATAATGACCCCTATCCTGGTATAATGACTCCTATTCTTATATAATGACCCCTATCCTGGTATAATGACTCCTATTCTTATATAATGACCCCTATCCGGGTATAATGACCCCTATCCTGGTATAATGACTCCTATTCTTATATAATGACCCCTATCCTGGTATGATGACTCCTTTCTTATATAATGACCCCTATCCTGGTATAATGACTCCTATTCTTATATAATGACCCCTATCCTGGTATAATGACTCCTATTCTTATATAATGACCCCTATCCTGGTATAATGACTCCTATTCTTATATAATGACTCCTATCCTGGTATAATGACTCCTATTCTTATATAATGACCCCTATCCTGGTATAATGACTCCTATTCTTATATATAATGACCCCTATTCTTATATAATGACCCCTATCCTGGTATAATGACTCCTTTCTTATATAATGACCCCTATCCTGGTATAATGACTCCTATTTTTATATAATGACCCCTATCCTGGTATAATGACTCCTATTCTTATATAATGACCCCTATCCTGGTATAATGACTCCTATTTTTATATAATGACCCCTATCCTGGTATAATGACTCCTATTCTTATATAATGGCCCCTATCCTGGTATAATGACTCCTATTCTTATATAATGACCCCTATCCTGGTATAATGACCCCTATCCTGGTATAATGACTCCTATTCTTATATAATGACCCCTATCCTGGTATAATGACTCCTATTCTTATATAATGACCCCTATCCTGGTATAATGACTCCTATTCTTATATAATGACCCCTATTCTTATATAATGACCCCTATCCTGGTATAATGACTCCTATTCTTATATAATGGCCCCTATCCTGGTATAATGACTCCTATTCTTATATAATGACCCCTTTCCTGGTATAATGACTCCTATTCTTATATAATGACCCCTATCCTGGTATAATGACTCCTTTCTTATATAATGACCCCTATCCTGGTATAATGACCCCTATCCTGGTATAATGACTCCTTTCTTATATAATGACCCCTATCCTGGTATAATGACTCCTTTCTTATATAATGACCCCTATCCGGGTATAATGACCCCTATCCGGGTATAATGACCCCTATCCTGGTATAATGACTCCTATTCTTATATAATGACCCCTATCCGGGTATAATGACCCCTATCCGGGTATAATGACTCCTATTCTTATATAATGACCCCTATCCGGGTATAATGACTCCTATTCTTATATAATGACCCCTATCCTGGTATAATGACTCCTATTCTTATATAATGACTCCTATCCTGAGATAATGACTCCTTTCTTATATAATGACCCCTATCCTGGTATAATGACTCCTATTCTTATATAATGACCCCTATCCTGGTATAATGACTCATTTCTTATATAATGACCCCTATCCTGGTATAATGACTCCTATTCTTATATAATGACCCCTATCCTGGTATAATGACTCCTATTCTTATATAATGACCCCTATCCTGGTATAATGACTCCTATTCTTATATAATGACCCCTATCCTGGTATAATGACTCCTATTCTTATATAATGACTCCTATCCTGGTATAATGACTCCTATTCTTATATAATGACTCCTATCCTGGTATAATGACTCCTATTCTTATATAATGACCCCTATCCGGGTATAATGACTCCTATTCTTATATAATGACCCCTATCCTGGTATAATGACTCCTATTCTTATATAATGACTCCTATCCTGAGATAATGACTCCTTTCTTATATAATGACCCCTATCCTGGTATAATGACTCCTATTCTTATATAATGACCCCTATCCTGGTATAATGACTCCTATTCTTATATAATGACCCCTATCCTGGTATAATGACTCCTATTCTTATATAATGACCCCTATCCTGGTATAATGACTCCTATTCTTATATAATGACTCCTATCCTGGTATAATGACTCCTATTCTTATATAATGACCCCTATCCTGGTATAATGACTCCTATTCTTATATAATGACTCCTATCCTGGTATAATGACTCCTATTCTTATATAATGACCCCTATCCTGGTATAATGACTCCTATTCTTATATAATGACCCCTATCCTGGTATAATGACTCCTATTCTTATATAATGACCCCTATTCTTATATAATGAC
Source organism: Ranitomeya imitator (assembly GCF_032444005.1). Classification (NCBI taxonomy): domain Eukaryota; kingdom Metazoa; phylum Chordata; class Amphibia; order Anura; family Dendrobatidae; genus Ranitomeya; species Ranitomeya imitator. The sequence continues at coordinate 567,748,237 of NC_091287.1, read as the reverse complement.
CCCTATCCTGGTATAATGACTCCTATTCTTATATAATGACCCGTATCCTGGTATAATGACTCCTATTCTTATATAATGACCCCTATCCTGGTATAATGACTCCTATTCTTATATAATGACCCCTATCCTGGTATAATGACTCCTATTCTTATATAATGACCCCTATCCTGAGATAATGACTCCTATTCTTATACATGACCCCTATCCTGAGATAATGACTCCTATTCTTATATAATGACCCCTATTCTTATATAATGACCCCTATCCTGGTATAATGACTCCTTTCTTATATATTGACCCCTATCCTGGTATAATGACCCCTATCCTGGTATAATGACTCATTTCTTATATAATGACCCCTATCCTGGTATAATGACTCCTATTCTTATATAATGACCCCTATCCTGGTATAATGACTCCTATTCTTATATAATGACCCCTATCCTGGTATAATGACTCCTATTCTTATATAATGGCCCCTATCCTGGTATAATGACCCCTATCCTGGTATAATGACCCCTATCCTGGTATAATGACTCCTATTCTTATATAATGGCCCCTATCCTGGTATAATGACTCCTATTCTTATATAATGACCCCTATCCTGGTATGACTCCTATTCTTATATAATGACCCCTATCCTGGTATAATGACTCCTATTCTTATATAATGACCCCTATCCTGGTATAATGACTCCTATTCTTATATAATGACCCCTATCCTGGTATAATGACCCCTATTCTTATATAATGACCCCTATCCTGGTATAATGACTCCTTTCTTATATAATGACCCCTATCCTGGTATAATGACTCCTATTCTTATATAATGACCCCTATCCTGGTATAATGACTCCTATTCTTATATAATGACCCCTATCCTGGTATAATGACTCCTATTCTTATATAATGACCCCTATCCTGGTATAATGACCCCTATTCTTATATAATGACCCCTATCCTGGTATAATGACTCCTTTCTTATATAATGACCCCTATCCTGGTATAATGACTCCTATTCTTATATAATGACCCCTATCCTGGTATAATGACTCCTATTCTTATATAATGACCCCTATCCTGGTATAATGACTCCTATTCTTATATAATGACCCCTATCCTGGTATAATGACTCCTATTCTTATATAATGACCCCTATCCTGGTATAATGACTCCTATTCTTATATAATGACTCCTATCCTGGTATAATGACTCCTATTCTTATATAATGACCCCTATCCTGGTATAATGACTCCTATTCTTATATAATGACCCCTATCCTGGTATAATGACTCCTATTCTTATATAATGACCCCTATTCTTATATAATGACCCCTATCCTGGTATAATGACTCCTATTCTTATATAATGACCCGTATCCTGGTATAATGACTCCTATTGTTATATAATGACCCCTATCCTGGTATAATGACTCCTATTCTTATATAATGACCCCTATCCTGGTATAATGACTCCTATTCTTATATAATGACCCCTATCCTGGTCCCCTTCCTTGTGTAAATGTTAGCAGGTTCGGAAATGCAGTAACGCAGGGATTGCAGAACAATGCAGTGTAACAATATTATTTCATTTTTAACAAAAGGATGAAAATAACAATAAATAGGAATCAATGGAAGTAAATAGATAACGCAACGGTCTGATAGTTAAACGGCTCTTATCGTGGTCTTCTCTGATCCTCATCCACATACAGTCTGATGGGAGTTGGAGTACTGGCAACGGCCGGCGCGGTGTCATCAGATGGATCCCAACAAGTCACAGTCCAGCGCCTGGCGGCAATGGGCGGTCACCGGTTTTGCCCACTGAGCCCCTGGTCCATAAATCTGTGCAGCCATAGTGGGGAGCGCTGCAGGAGTCTCTGTCTCCCACGTGTCGGCTGCTGCGCATCTATCAGCAATGGGGAACGCACCTCAGGGTCGTCCACTGCCACCTGCTCCTCCGCGCGAGCACTGCACTCTGAACCCTAGCTGCATCACTGGAACGATAATCTAAGCTCTGCCGGGGCTCGTCTCTGCTCTGCCTCTGTAACCGCGGAGCGCACCGCACTGCACACCTCTCGCTCGCACCGCCAGCGGGAAACTGAGAGCACTTTCCCACGCTTCCTGCTCACTGCCCGGCATAGCCATGCCCCCTCTCCCTGGTCATGGGACCTGTCCGGTCCCTCATTCTTTCCCATCGGCAACACTGGACGCAGCCTCGACAGTTCCAGACATGGCATAACGCAGGTACCCGCAGCCCGGTCTTCCTCATTACATAATAACCCCCATTCTGGTATCATGACCCCCTTCCTGGACCCCTTCCTTGTATAATGACCCATCCTGGTATAATAACTTCCATTCTGGACCCCTTCCTTGTGTAATGACCCTCATCCTGATATAATAACTGTTATGATAGGCAATTCAGTAACACAATGTACATAGCGATCAGAGCACATACAGTGATCTGACAATAACCCAAAATAATAGAACGAGCTCTGAGACGTGGGAACTCTGCAGACCGCAATCCCTAATCCTCTCCAAACACAACTAGAGGCAGCTGTGGATTGCGCCTAACGCTCCCTATGCAACTCGGCACAGCCTGAGAAACTAACTAGCCTGAAGACAGAAAAATAAGCCTACCTTGCCTCAGAGAAATACCCCAAAGGAAAAGGCAGCCCCCCACATATAATGACTGTGAGTAAGATGAAAAGACAAACGTAGGGATGAAATAGATTCAGCAAAGTGAGGCCCGATATTCTAGACAGAACGAGGATAGGAAAGATAACTTTGCGGTCTACACAAAACCCTAAAGAAAACCACGCAAAGGGGGCAAAAAGACCCTCCGTACCGAACTAATGGCACGGAGGTACACCCTTTGCGTCCCAGAGCTTCCAGCAAAACAAATAGACAAGCTGGACAGAAAAAATAGCAACAAATAGCAAAGAAGCACTTAGCTATGCAGAGCAGCAGGCCACAGGAATGATCCAGAGAAACACAAGTCCAACACTGGAACATTGATAGGAAGCATGGATCAAAGCATCAGGTGGAGTTAAGTAGAGAAGCAGCTAACGACCTCACCAGATCACCTGAGGGAGGAAACTCAGAAGCCGTAGTACCACTTTCCTCCACAAACGGAAGCTCCCAGAGAGAATCAGCCGAAGTACCACTTGTGACCACAGGAGTGAACTCTGCCACAGAATTCACAACAGTACCCCCCCCTTGAGGAGGGGTCACCGAACCCTCACCAGAGCCCCCAGGCCGACCAGGATGAGCCACATGAAAGACACGAACAAGATCGGGAGCATGGACATCAGAGGCAAAAACCCAGGAATTATCTTCCTGAGCATAACCCTTCCATTTAACCAGATACTGGAGTTTCCGTCTTGAAACACGAGAATCCAAAATCTTCTCCAAAATATACTCCAATTCCCCCTCCACCAAAACCGGGGCAGGAGGCTCAACAGATGGGACCATAGGTGCCACGTATCTCCGCAACAATGACCTATGGAATACGCAGGGCTGCCACTAGAAATTTCGGGGCCCCATACTGGCAAAATTTTCGGGGCCCCCTTGAGACTCAGCCCAGGCTCCACCCCAGCCCCACCTCCAGGCTCCACCCCAGCCCCACCTCCAGGCTCCACTCCTCGAACTGTCCACAGTCCCACCGCTCTCTCTTGGAAAAACTCCACTTCTCACCTATCACACATTGACAGTTCCCATCACCAGATCACACATATAGCCGGCAGCTTTTGTTTTGGCCAAAATATTTTTTAAGCCGCCACCATAACAAGGTAGACACTTTTGGCCGGGCCCTACTCTGCTGTAACCTATTAAATATTTGTTAAAATATGCAATACAATTTAGGTATATTTTTATTTATTTTTCAATTTTTAAAAGGAAGGAAGGAACAAATACCACAACACCATGACCAGATGACATATTACCACCACAGTGATCGAATAATATCACATAAAAGGAACAAATACCACAACACCATGACCAGACCACATATTACCACCACAGGGATCGAATAATATCACATACAAGGAACAAATACCACAACACCATGTCCAGACCACATATTACCACCACATAGTGACTGAATACTACAATTCTGATCAGTAATTTAAAAAAAAGCACCATACTATCACCATAAGTGCCATTATACACAGGAGATCTGTAATTAGTAAGCAGTGTCTGTGTACAGATAATACAGTGATCACTGGTGAAATTATACACAGGAGCTCTGTATACAGTATACAGTGTATAGTGTCAGTGTATAGGTAACACACTGACTCACCAGTGACGTATCTAGGTGAAGTCCTTCATCTTTCATCCAGCATAGACCGCCATCATTTCATCCAGCCAGGACTTCTCTCTGCAGGAAATAACACAGTTATCTCGAGCTCCGCTTGCAGAACACATTACTTAATTTTTCACAACTTCTACATTACACCACATGAAGAAGGCGACATAGTATCACTCTATACAGTAACAGGACCGCCCCCCATTTAAAACAGTATACTCAAAAAATAAAATAAATACATCACTGCAGTAATAATATCCCTAAATTAGCCCCTATGGTATTAATAATATCCCCCATCCTGGCCCTGTGTGTCTCATTCCTGGCGTCAGCCAGATGTTCTCCCATCCTGCCCTCATGAGTATCCATTCTGCCCCATATGATCTCCCCATCCTGCCCCATATGATCGCCCCATGTGATCTCTCCATCCGGTCCCATCTGTCTCCATCATATCCATCCTGCCCCATGATCCTGCACGCTCTGTCTCCAATTCTGCCCCCAGTGTCTCCAATCATGCCCCATGTCTCCATTCTGCCCCCTATGTCTCCAACCATGCCCCCATGTCTGCAATCCTGACACTTGTCTCCAATCATGCCCCCTGTGTCTCCATTCTGCCCCATCTGTCTCCAATCCTGCCCCATCTGTCTCCAGTCATGCCCCCATGTCTTTCATCCTGCCCCGTGTCTCCAATCATGCCCCGTATCTCCATTCTGCCCCGTGTCTCGCATTCTGCCCCAATGTCCAGCATACTGCCCCTGGGTCTCACAGTCTGCCCCTGTGTCCAGCATTCTGCCCCTGTCACTGTGTCCAGCATTCTGCCTCTGTCACTGTGTCCAGCATTCTGCCCCACTGTGTCCAGCATTTCTGCCCCTGTCACTGTCTCCAGCATTTTGCCCCTGTCACTGTCTCCAGCATTCTGCCCCACTGTCTCCAGCATTCTGCCCCACTGTCTCCAACATTCTGCCCCACTGTCTCCAACATTCTGCCCCACTGTGTCCAGCATTCTGCCCCACTGTGTCCAGCATTCTGCCCCACTGTGTCCAGCATTTCTGCCCCACTGTGTCCAGCATTTCTGCCCCACTGTGTCCAGCATTTCTGCCCCACTGTGTGTCCAGAATTCTGCCCCACTGCGTCCAGCATTTCTGCCCCACTGTGTCCAGCATTTCTGCCCCACTGTGTCCAGCATTTCTGCCCCACTGTGTCCAGCATTTCTGCCCCACTGTGTCCAGCATTTCTGCCCCAATGTGTGTCCAGCATTCTGCCCCACTGTGTCCAGCATTTCTGCCCCTGTGTGTCCAGCATTCTGCCCCACTGTGTCCAGCATTTCTGCCCCTGTGTGTCCAGCATTCTGCCCCACTGTGTCCAGCATTTCTGCCCCTGTGTGTCCAGCATTCTGCCCCACTGTGTCCAGCATTTCTGCCCCACTGTGTCCAGCATTCTGCCCCACTGTGTCCAGCATTTCTGCCCCACTGTGTCCAGCATTCTGCCCCACTGTGTCCAGCATTTCTGCCCCACTGTGTCCAGCATTCTGCCCCACTGTGTCCAGCATTTCTGCCCCACTGTGTCCAGCATTTCTGCCCCTGTGTGTCCAGCATTCTGCCCCACTGTGTCCAGCATTCTGCCCCACTGTGTCCAGCATTCTGCCCCACTGTGTCCAGCATTTCTGCCCCACTGTGTCCAGCATTTCTGCCCCACTGTGTCCAGCATTCTGCCCCACTGTGTCCAGCATTTCTGCCCCACTGTGTCCAGCATTCTGCCCCACTGTGTCCAGCATTCTGCCCCACTGTGTCCAGCATTTCTGCCCCACTGTGTCCAGCATTTCTGCCCCACTGTGTCCAGCATTTCTGACCCACTGTGTCCAGCATTTCTGACCCACTGTGTCCAGCATTTCTGCCCCTGTGTGTCCAGCATTCTGCCCCCCGGGCCCCCCTGGATGCCGCTGTCAGAAAAAAAAAAAAACACGACTTCTTACCTGGCCATGCTCCAGCGCCGGGCGAAGATCCCCCCAGGCTCCACACAGACGCACTCGCCGGGCCCGGCGGCTGACAATGACGTCAGACGCCGGCGACGCCGGCGAGTGCGCACTGCGGCCGGGGCCCTATTCAGCTGCCAGCCTCAGACTGGCTGGCGGCTGGCGGCTGTTAACTATTGACGTGCGGGCCCCCTCTGCTCACCGGGCCCCATACGCCAGTCACGGCTGTCATGCCCTGATGGCGGCCCTGGGAATACGTTATGTATGGAAAAAGAATCTGGAAGGGTCAGACGAAAAGACACAGGATTAAGAACCTCAGAAATCCTATACGGACCAATAAAACGAGGTTTAAACTTAGGAGAGGAAACCTTCATAGGAATATGACGAGAAGATAACCAAACCAGATCCCCAACACGAAGTCGGGGACCCACACGGCGTCTGCGATTAGCGAAAAGTTGAGCCTTCTCCTGGGACAAGGTCAAATTGTCCACTACCTGAGTCCAAATCTGCTGCAACCTGTCCACCACAGTATCCACACCAGGACAGTCCGAAGACTCAACCTGTCCTGAAGAGAAACGAGGATGGAACCCAGAATTGCAGAAAAACGGCGAAACCAAGGTAGCCGAGCTGGCCCGATTATTAAGGGCGAACTCAGCCAAAGGCAAAAAGGACACCCAGTCATCCTGATCAGCAGAAACAAAGCATCTCAGATATGTTTCCAAGGTCTGATTGGTTCGTTCGGTCTGGCCATTAGTCTGAGGATGGAAAGCCGAGGAAAAAGACAAGTCAATGCCTATCCTACCACAAAAGGCTCGCCAAAACCTCGAAACAAACTGGGAACCTCTGTCAGAAACAATATTCTCTGGAATGCCATGCAAACGAACCACATGCTGGAAGAACAAAGGCACCAAATCAGAAGAGGAAGGCAATTTAGACAAGGGTACCAGATGGACCATCTTAGAAAAGCGATCACAGACCACCCAAATGACTGACATCTTTTGAGAAACGGGAAGGTCAGAAGTAAAATCCATAGAGATATGTGTCCAAGGCCTCTTCGGGACCGGCAAGGGCAAAAGCAACCCACTGGCACGAGAACAGCAGGGCTTAGCCCGAGCACAAATCCCACAGGACTGCACAAAAGTACGCACATCCCACGACAGAGAGGGCCACCAAAAGGATCTAGCCACTAACTCTCTGGTACCAAAGATTCCAGGATGACCAGCCAACACCGAACAATGAAGTTCAGAGATAACTCTATTCGTCCACCTATCAGGGACAGTTTCTCCGCTGGGCAACGATCAGGTTTATTAGCCTGAAATTTTTGCAGCACCCGCCGCAAATCAGGGGAGATGGCAGACACAATTACTCCTTCCTTGAGGATACCCGCCGGCTCAGATAAACCCAGAGAGTCGGGCACAAAACTCCTAGACAGAGCATCCGCCTTCACATTTTTAAAGCCCGGAAGGTACGAAATCACAAAGTCAAAACGGGCAAAAAACAACGACCAACGAGCTTGTCTAGGATTCAAGCGCTTGGCAGACTCGAGATAAGTCAAGTTCTTATGATCAGTCAATACCACCACGCGATGCTTAGCTCCTTCAAGCCAATGACGCCACTCCTCGAATGCCCACTTCATGGCCAGCAACTCTCGGTTGCCCACATCATAATTTCGCTCAGCAGGCGAAAACTTCCTGGAAAAGAAAGCGCATGGTTTCATCACTGAGCAACCAGAACCTCTCTGTGACAAAACAGCCCCTGCTCCAATCTCAGAAGCATCAACCTCGACCTGGAACGGAAGAGAAACATCTGGTTGACACAACACAGGGGCAGAAGAAAAACGACGCTTCAACTCTTGAAAAGCTTCCACAGCAGCAGAAGACCAATTGACCAAATCAGCACCCTTTTTGGTCAAATCGGTCAATGGTTTGGCAACACTAGAAAAATTGCAGATGAAGCGACGATAAAAATTAGCAAAGCCCAGGAACTTTTGCAGACTTTTCAGAGATGTCGGCTGAGTCCAATCATGGATGGCTTGGACCTTAACCGGATCCATCTCGATAGTAGAAGGGGAAAAGATGAACCCCAAAAATGAAACCTTCTGCACACCAAAGAGACACTTTGATCCCTTCACAAACAAAGAATTAGCACGCAGGACCTGAAAAACCGTTCTGACCTGCTTCACATGAGACTCCCAATCATCCGAGAAGATCAAAATGTCATCCAAGTACACAATCAGGAATTTATCCAGGTACTCTCGGAAGATGTCATGCATAAAGGACTGAAACACCGATGGAGCATTGGCAAGTCCGAACGGCATCACTAGATACTCAAAATGACCCTCGGGCGTATTAAATGCAGTTTTCCATTCATCACCTTGCTTAATTCGCACCAGATTATACGCACCACAAAGATCTATCTTTGTGAACCAACTAGCCCCCTTAATCCGAGCAAACAAATCAGATAACAATGGCAAGGGGTACTGAAATTTAACAGTGATCTTATTAAGAAGGCGGTAATCTATACACGGTCTCAGCGAACCATCCTTCTTGGCTACAAAAAAGAACCCTGCTCCTAATGGCGACGACGACAGGCGAATATGCCTTCTCCAGGGATTCCTTCACATAACTGCGCATAGCGGTGTGCTCAGGCACGGATAAATTAAACAGTCGACCTTTTGGGAATTTACTACCAGGAATCAAATTGATAGCACAATCACAATCCCTATGCGGAGGCAGGGCATCGGACTTGGGCTCATCAAATACATCCCGGTAATCAGACAAGAACTCTGGAACCTCAGAAGGGGTGGATGACGAAATAGTCAGAAATGGGACATCACCATGTACCCCCTGACAACCCCAGCTGGACACAGACATGGATTTCCAATCTAATACTGGATTATGGGCTTGTAGCCATGGCAACCCCAACACGACCACATCATGCAGATTATGCAACACCAGAAAGTGAATAACCTCCTGATGTGCAGGAGCCATGCACATGGTCAGCTGGGTCCAGTATTGAGGCTTATTCTTGGCCAAACGTGTAGCATCAATTCCTCTCAATGGAATAGGACACTGCAAGGGCTCCAAGAAAAACCCACAACGCTTAGCATATTCCAAGTCCATCAAATTCAGAGCAGCGCCTGAATCCACAAACGCCATGACAGGATACGACGACAAGGAGCATATCAAGGTAACGGACAGAAGAAATTTTGCCTGTACAGTACCAATGGCGGCAGACCTAGCGAACCGCTTAGTGCGCTTAGGACAATCAGAGATAGCATGAGTGGAATCAACACAGTAGAAACACAGCCCATTCAGACGTCTGTGTTCTTGCCGTTCAACTCTGGTCATAGTCCTATCGCACTGCATAGGCTCAAGTTTAATCTCAGGTAATACTGCCAAATGGTGCACAGATTTACGCTCACGCAAGCGTCGACCGATCTGAATGGCCAAAGACATAGACTCATTCAGACCAGCAGGCATAGGAAATCCCACCATGACATCCTTAAGGGCTTCAGAGAGACCCTTTCTGAACAAAGCTGCCAGCGCACCTTCATTCCATTGAGTGAGTACGGACCACTTTCTAAATTTCTGACAATATACCTCTATCTCATCCTGTCCCTGACACAGAGCCAGCAAATTTTTTTCTGCCTGATCTACTGAATTAGGCTCATCGTACAGCAATCCGAGCGCCAGGAAAAACGCATCGATATTACTCAATGCAGGATCTCCTGACGCAAGAGAAAATGCCCAGTCCTGAGGGTCGCCACGCAAAAAAGAAATGACGATCCTAACCTGTTGCGCTGGGTCACCAGAGGAACGAGGTTTCAAAGCCAGAAACAGTTTACAATTATTCTTGAAACTCAGAAATTTAGTTCTATCTCCAAAAAACAAATCTGGAATAGGAATTCTCGGTTCTAACAAAGAATTCTGAACCACAAAATTTTGAATATCTTGAACTCTTGCCGTGAGCTGATCTACACATGAAGACAGACCTTTAATGTCCATTGTAACACCTGTGTCCTGAATCACCCAAATGTCTAGGGGAAAAAAAAGACAAATCACAGTGCAAAGAAAAAAAAATGGTCTCAGAACTTCTTTTTTCCCTCTATTGAGAATCATTAGTGCCACAAAGCACTCCATGGCTCAGCACCACCCTACATCTCCTCCCTGGTATCAGTCTACCACCCTACCCGTGCCCTCCGCTCCGCTAATGACCTCAGGTTAGCATCCTCAATAATCAGAACCTCCCACTCCCGTCTCCAAGACTTTACACGTGCTGCGCCGATTCTTTGGAATGCACTACCTAGGTTAATACGATTAATCCCCAATCCCCACAGTTTTAAGCGTGCCCTAAAAACTCATTTGTTCAGACTGGCCTACCGCCTCAATGCATTAACCTAACGATCCCTGTGTGGCCTATTTATAATAATAAAAAAAAAAAAAGGTTCCTCGCATCATGTTCTCATACACTTTATGCAGTATTAGCCCTCTGTGTCTGTACTGCTACATACTTAGGCAGGTAACTGGTTCATGCAGCTTTACATGAACACCTGAGCCTTACACTATAGCTGGTCCGAATAACTAAAGCAATTGTTACCATCCACCTCTCGTGTCTCCCCTTTTCCCCATAGTTTGTAAGCTTGCGAGCAGGGCCCTCACTCCTCCTGGTATCTGTTTTGAACTGTATTTCTGTTATGCTGTAATGTCTATTGTCTGTACAAGTCCCCTCTATAATTTGTAAAGCGCTGCGGAATATGTTGGCGCTATATAAATAAAATTATTATTATTATTATTATTATTAGTACTTTTGGCTTCCTGTACTGTTATGATAGGCAATTCAGTAACACAATGTACATAGCGATCAGAGCACATACAGTGATCTGACAATAACCCAAAATAATAGAACGAGCTCTGAGACGTGGAAACTCTGTAGACCGCAATTCCTGATCCTCTCCAAACACAACTAGAGGCAGCTGTGGATTGCGCCTAACGCTCCCTATGCAACTCGGCACAGCCTGAGAAACTAACTAGCCTGAAGATAGAAAAATAAGCCTACCTTGCCTCAGAGAAATACCCCAAAGGAAAAGGCAGCCCCCCACATATAATGACTGTGAGTAAGATGAAAAGACAAACGTAGGGATGAAATAGATTCAGCAAAGTGAGGCCCGATATTCTAGACAGAACGAGGATAGGAAAGATAACTTTGCGGTCTACACAAAACCCTAAAGAAAACCACGCAAAGGGGGCAAAAAGACCCTCCGTACCGAACTAACGGCACGGAGGTACACCCTTTGCGTCCCAGAGCTTCCAGCAAAACAAATAGACAAGCTGGACAGAAAAAATAGCAACAAATAGCAAAGAAGCACTTAGCTATGCAGAGCAGCAGGCCACAGGAATGATCCAGAGAAACACAAGTCCAACACTGGAACATTGACAGGAAGCATGGATCAAAGCATCAGGTGGAGTTAAGTAGAGAAGCAGCTAACGACCTCACCAGATCACCTGAGGGAGGAAACTCAGAAGCTGCAGTACCACTTTCCTCCACAAACGGAATCTCCCAGAGAGAATCAGCCGAAGTACCACTTGTGACCACAGGAGTGAACTCTGCCACAGAATTCACAACAAATAACCTCCATTCTGGGCTCCTTCCTTGTATAATGACCGTCATACTTGCCCCCTTCCTTGTATAATGACCCATCCTGGTATAATAACCTCCATCCTGGGCCCCTTCCTTGTATAATGACCCCCATACTTGGCCCCTTCCTTGTATAATGACCCATCCTGGTATAATAACCTCCATCCTGGGCCCTTTCCTTGTATAATGACCCCCATACTTGGCCCTTTCCTTGTATAATGACCCCCATACTTGGCCTCTTCCTTGTATAATGACCCCCACACTTGGCCCCTTCCTTGTATAATGACCCCACACTTGGCCCTTCCTTGTATAATGACCCATCTTGGTATAATAACCTCCATCCTGGGCCCCTTCCTTGTATATTGACCCCCATACTTGGCCCCTTCCTTGTATAATGACCCCCATACTTGGCCCCTCCCTTGTGTAATGACCCATCCTGGTATAATAACCTCCATCCTGGACCCCTTCCTTGTATAATGACCCCCACACTTGGCCCCTTCCTTGTATAATGACCCCCATACTTGGCCCCTTCCTTGTATAATGACCCTGTTAGGGCTAGCGGAACGCACCGAGTAATAGGTAGATAGCTACAAGGTGCGTTCGCAGCCCGGGATCCACCGTGCAGAGATATCTGCTGCCAAGTAATGGCGGATGGTCTCTGAGCTCACACATGGGTTAGGCTTCACCCCGTGTGAACTGAAAGCGAACTCTGTTGCCTCACAGAATCGCGCTGTACACAAAACTAATACCCTAACTAGGGGTGTGCTTGCTCTGGAACTCTTCTGTGCTAACCGCACACATGAAGGAACCAGATGCTAAGCCAACGGCTAATTGCCCCCACTGACGCTAGCTGCCTGCCTGAGTGTACAGTCCCAATGCTACAGCTTCACACCACATAGAACTGAGTGGTATAGTATCCACTGGCATAAGCCAAAACACATTTGATACTAGCACATGGCCATGTGGCCATGCGAGCCTTAAATAATTGCAGCACGTACAGGGCCTTAAAAGAAGGACCAATGGAAGTTGCTGCAGTACCTGAGCATGTGATCCTAGATCCCCACTGAGAGATCTTGCCCTGGGCATGCTCAGTGTGAGCAAAGCAGGACTTAGTCCCAGAAAAGCCTGCTTGCCGCAGATCCGTGCAGGGTACAACAGCAGAGCCTGGAGAGGCAGCAGTAACCCTCTGCACAGGATCAGTCCCAGTGTGACGCTGGGAGCGACGTCTCCGCTGAGCAGGCTGCACTGTGGCCGATGCAGAATGGGAGACCGCAGCAGACACGGATCGAGATTCCCCCTGTGCAGCAGAGGAAACTCGACTCCTAACATTACCCCCCCTCCTAGGGACCCCCCTCCTTGAGCCTCACTACGCGCAAAAGCTGCAATGAGCAGCGGAGCCCGAATGTGCTCCACAGGCTCCCAGGTTCTATCCTCTGGACCATGGCCCTTCCAGTCCACCAGATAAAATTTCTTGCCACGTACCACTTTGCACCCCACGATAGCATTCACCTCAATCTCATCCGTGGATGAACCCGATGTCCCGGCAGATGACTCAGAAAACCGGGACAAATGAACGGGCTTTAAGAGGGAAACGTGAAAAGTATCTGTGATACCAAGGCGTGGAGGAATAGCCAAATGATAGACCACAGGGTTGACCTGTTCCAGAACCTTGGACGGGCCAATGTAGCGAGGCGCAAACTTAGTGGACGCCAGTCACCAGGAGCAAAGGTCGGAGCGGGGCGCCGGTGTGTATCAACTGAAACCCTTATTCTCTCCTTGGAGGCTCGGATGGCATCCTGTGTGCGGTCCCAGATGTCACGTGCCTCCACCGCCCAGTCTGCCACCCTAGAATCGGTGGATGACACGGGCATGGGCACAGGGACGCGCGGATGTTGGCCGTAATTAAGAAGAAAAGGAGTCTGACCAGTGGAATCGGCTACGGCGTTGTTCAATGCAAATTCCGCCCTATGTAGCAAACATGCCCAGTCATCCTGCCTAGCAGAGACAAAATGCCACAAGTATGTCACCAGAGTCTGGTTGGTCCTCTCTACCAACCCATTCGTCTCGGGATGATATGCAGAGGAGAGATTCAGCTCTATGCTGTGTAAACGGCAGAGCTCTCTCCAAAACCGAGACATAAAGTGGGGACCCCGGTCGCTGACAATTTTATCAGGCATTCCATGTAAGCGGAAAATATGTTTTATCAACAACGCCGCCAAGGCCCGTGCAGAAGGTAACCGTGGAAGCGGCACCAAATGCACCATCTTGGAAAAATGATCGGTGACTACCCAGATAATGGTGCAGCTACGAGACTTGGGTAAGCCCACCACGAAGTCCATCCCGACCATCTCCCAGGGCCTGTCTGCCACCGGTAGAGGGTAAAGCAACCCAGCAGGCCGTTGTCGCGGAGACCGATTCTGGGCGCAGGAGACACACGCCCGAATATGGTCCCAGAGGTCACGGGCCATATGCGGCCACCAGTACGTCCTCGCCAAAAGCTCAGATGTCCTCTTGGTCCCAAAATGTCCACCCACTCTGTACGAGTGAGCCCAAGAGAGAACCTCCGGTCGCAAATTTGCTTGTACGAAAGTCTTGCCCAGGGGCACGAACTCTAGCGAAACCGGAGCCACAGTTCTCAGACTCTCAAAAGGGACAATAAGCCGAGGCTCATCCTCCTCCTCAGATGACACTATGGAGCGGGAGAGAGCGTCGGCACGAATGTTCTTCTCCCCAGACAGTAAAATGGAACCGGGAGAAGAACAGGGACCATCTAGCCTGGCGAGAATTCAGCCACTGGGCCGTCTGTATGTATACCAAGTTCTTGTGGTCAGTGAACACTTGGAAGGGAAAGCGAGCTCCCTCCAAGAGGTGTCTCCACTCTGAAAAAGCCAACTTCATGGCTAGCAACTCCCTGTCCCCGATGGAATAATTCCTCTCCGCTTCCGATCTTAAGCATCCTTTTGGAAAAGGACTGCTCCAGCACCAACGGATGAGGCATCCACCTCAATGACAAATGGCTTATCTACATCGTGGCGATGTAGGATGGGAGCGCTAGCGAAGTGTGACTTAATCGAGAGAAAGGCCTTGGAGACCTCCTCTGACCACAAGTTGGGATTTGCTCCCTTCTTGGTGAGGGCAACCAAGGGAGCTACCAAAGTTGAGAAGTGTGGGATGAACTGACGATAATAGTTAATGAACCCCATAAAGCGCTGCACCGCTTTAAGTGAATGGGGTTCCTGCCAGGCAATCACAGCCTGTAGCTTGGCAGGATCCATAGCCAAACCTTGGGCAGAGATGATATAACTAAGGAAAGGCAAGGACTCCTGCTCAAACACACACTTCTCCAACTTGGCGTAGAGGGAATTTGCCCGTAAGAGGTCGAAGACTTTGCGAACATCTCTCCGGTGGGAGTCAATATCTGGAGAGTAGATGAGAATATCATCCAGATAGACTATGACCGAAGTGATGAGCATATCCCGGAAAATGTCGTTCACAAAGTCTTGGAAAACGGCTGGAGCATTACAGAGCCCGAAGGGCATCACCAGATATTCATAGTGCCCATCCCTGGTGGTAAAAGCCGTCTTCCATTCGTCCCCCTCACGGATGCGAATCAAGTTGTAAGCACCCCGCAGATCTAATTTTGTAAATACCCTTGCTCCCCTTAGCCTATCAAAAAGCTCAGATATCAGGGGTAATGGGTACTTGTTCTTAACGGTGATGGCGTTAAGACCCCTGTAATCTATGCATGGATGTAAGTCTCCAGTCTTCTTCTGTACAAAGAAGAACCCTGCCCCAGCAGGTGACACTGACTTCCTAATGAATCCTCTTGCGAGATTCTCTTGGATGTACTGAGACATTGCCTCCGTCTCCAGGAGAGATAATGGATAGACTCGACCCCGGGGAGGCTCAGCACCAGGCAAGAGGTCAATAGGACAGTCATATGGGCGGTGAGGCGGAAGGGTCTCCGCAGCCCTTTTGGAGAACACGTCTGCATAGGGCCAATAGTGCTTGGGGAGACAGGAAAGATCTTCGGGTACCTGTGTTGTAGCAACCTGAATGCACTCCCTCTGACATCTACCTTCGCAGGATTTACTCCATCCCAAAATTCTCCCTAAGGACCACTCTATATGAAGAGAATGATAGCTGTTATGAAAGGCAATTCAGTATCACAATGGACATGGAGGTCAGAGCACATACAGTGATCTGACAATAACCCAAAATAATAGAACGAGCTCTGAGACGTGGGAACTCTGCAGACCGCAATCCCTAATCCTATCAAACCACACTAAAGGTAGCCGTGGAGCGCTCCTGACCAGAACCTAGGCGCCTCGTCACAGCCTGAGAAACTAGCTAGTCCTAAAGATAGAAAAATAAGCCTACCTTGCCTCAGAGAAATTCCCCAAAGGAAAAGGCAGCCCCCCACATATAATGACTGTGAGTAAGATGAAAACACAAACATAGAGATGAAACAGATTTAGCAAAGTGAGGCCCGACTAGCTGAACAGAACGAGGATAGGGAAGATAACTTTGCGGTCAGCACAAAAACCTATAAATAACCACGCAGAGGGGACAAAAAGACCCTCCGCACCGACTAACGGTACGGAGGTGGTCCCTCTGCGTCTCAGAGCTTCCAGCAGGCGAGAAAAACCAATAAAGCAAGCTGGACTGAAAAATAGCAACAAAATAACATAAGCAAAACTTAGCTTTGCAGAGCAGCAGGCCACAGGAATGATCCAGGGGAAAAACAAGTCCTACACTGGAACATTGACAGGAAGCATGGATCAAAGCATCAGGTGGAGTTAAGTAGAGAAGAAGCTAACGAGCTCACCAGATCACCTGAGGGAGGAAACTCAGAAGCTGCAGTACCACTTTCCTCCACAAACGGAAGATCCCAGAGAGAATCAGCCGAAGTACCACTTGTGACCACAGGAGTGAACTCTGCCACAGAATTCACAACAGTACCCCCCCTTGAGGAGGGGTCACCGAACCCTCACCAGAGCCCCCAGGCCGACCAGGATGAGCCACATGAAAGGCACGAACAAGATCGGGAGCATGGACATCAGAGGCAAAAACCCAGGAATTATCTTCCTGAGCATAACTGTCATGATTCCAATGGCAGGGAATCACAAAAGGACAAGCACCAACGAGCTCTAGGGTGATGGAACCTGAGCTGACCGCGACCCTAAACCTGAACACACAAATAACAATAGCCGGGGAACGTGCCTACGTTGATCCTAGACGTCTCGCACCAGCCGAAGATCTAACTTCCCCTATTAGAAGAAACACAGACCTCTCTTGCCTCCAGAGAAACACCCCTGTCATGATCCCAATGGCAGGGGATCACTAAAGGACAAGCACAGATACAAACAAGCTCTAGGGCGATGGAACCTGAGCTGACCGCGACCCTGAACCTAACACACAAATAAAAGTAGCCGGGGAACGTGCCTACGATGATCCTAGACGTCTCGCTCCAGCCGAAGATCTAACTTCCCCTATTAGAAGAAACACAGACCTCTCTTGCCTCCAGAGAAATCCCCCACAGAAATAGCAGCCCCCCACATATAATGACGGTGAAATGAGAGGAAAGCACATACGCAGTATGAAAACAGTTTCAGCAAAATGAGGCCCGCTAAAGCTAGATAGCAGAGGATACAAAAGTGAACTGCGCGGTCAGCGAAAAACCCTTCAAAAAACCATCCTGAAATTACTTGAACTCATGTGCCAACTCATGGTACATGAGGAGCAATTTCAGCCCACTAGAGCAACCAGCAGCAAGAATCACATATCTGCAGGCTGGACTAAAAACCAAATAAAGCAAAACACCAAAACAGGAAAATCCAAACTTAGCTTGACCAGAAGGTTCTAGGAGCAGGGAGCAGAGGTAACAAGACACACTGGATACATTGATAACCGGCGAGGAACTGCCAGCAAAGCCAGGTTAAATAGGAAACTCCCATATGCTGATGGAACAGGTGGAACCCAGAAACCCAGGAAAGACAAGTCACCCAGTACCATCAGTAACCACCAGAGGGAGCCCAAAAACAGAACTCACAACAGTACCCCCCCCTTGAGGAGGGGTCACCGAACCCTCACGAGAACCACCAGGGCGACCAGGATGAGCCCTATGAAAAGCGCGAACCAAATCATCAGCATGAACATCCGAGGCAACCACCCAAGAATTATCCTCCTGACCATAACCCTTCCACTTGACCAAATACTGGAGTTTCCGTCTGGAAACACGAGAATCCAAGATCTTCTCCACAACATACTCCAATTCTCCCTCCACCAGCACTGGAGCAGGAGGCTCAAGCGAAGGAACAACAGGTACCTCATACTTCTGCAACAACGACCGATGGAACACATTATGAATAGCAAACGATGCCGGGAGATCCAAACGAAACGACACAGGGTTAAGAATTTCCAAGATCCTATAGGGACCGATGAACCGAGGCTTGAACTTAGGAGAAGAGACCTTCATAGGAACAAAACGAGAAGACAACCACACCAAGTCACCAACAAGAAGTCGAGGACCCACGCGGCGACGGCGATTAGCAAACTGCTGAGCCTTCTCCTGGGACAACTTCAAATTGTCCACCACATGACTCCAAATCCGATGCAACCTATCCACCACCATGTCCACTCCAGGACAATCAGAAGGTTCCACCTGACCAGAGGAAAAACGAGGATGAAACCCCGAATTACAAAAGAAAGGAGAAACCAAGGTAGCAGAACTAGCCCGATTATTAAGGGCAAACTCGGCCAGCGGCAAAAAGGTAACCCAGTCATCCTGATCAGCAGAAACAAAACACCTTAAATAAGTTTCCAAGGTCTGATTAGTTCGTTCAGTCTGGCCATTCGTCTGAGGATGGAATGCAGACGAAAAGGACAAATCAATGCCCATCTTAGCACAGAACGTCCGCCAAAATCTAGACACAAACTGGGATCCCCTGTCAGAAACGATGTTCTCAGGAATCCCATGCAAACGAACCACATTCTGAAAAAACAGAGGGACCAACTCAGAGGAGGAAGGCAACTTAGGCAAGGGTACCAGATGAACCATTTTAGAAAAGCGATCACACACAACCCAGATGACGGACATCTTTTGAGAGACAGGGAGATCCGAAATAAAGTCCATGGAAATGTGCGTCCAAGGCCTCTTCGGGATAGGCAAAGGTAACAACAATCCACTGGCCCGAGAACAGCAAGGCTTAGCCCGAGCACAAACCTCACAAGACTGCACAAAAGAACGCACATCCCTCGACAAGGAAGGCCACCAAAAAGACCTGGCCACCAAGTCTCTAGTACCAAATATTCCAGGATGACCTGCCAACGCAGAAGAATGGACCTCGGAGATGACTCTACTGGTCCAATTATCCGGAACAAACAGTCTCTCAGGCGGACAACGATCAGGTTTACCCGCTTGAAACTCCTGCAAAGCACGTCGCAAGTCTGGGGAGACAGCAGACAAAATCACCCCATCCCTAAGGATACCAGAGGGCTCAGAATTTCCAAGGGAGTCAGGCACAAAACTCCTAGAAAGAGCATCCGCCTTCACATTCTTTGAACCTGGCAGGTACGAAACCACAAAATTGAAACGAGAGAAAAACAGTGACCAACGAGCCTGTCTAGGATTCAGACGCCTGGCAGACTCAAGGTAAATCAAATTTTTGTGATCAGTCAAGACCACCACACGATGTCTAGCACCCTCTAGCCAATGACGCCACTCCTCAAATGCCCACTTCATGGCCAAAAGTTCCCGATTACCAACATCATAATTCCGCTCAGCCGGCGAAAACTTTCTAGAAAAAAAACGCGCATGGCTTCATCACTGAACCATCGGAGCTTCTCTGTGACAAAACCGCCCCCGCTCCAATCTCGGAAGCATCAACCTCAACCTGAAAAGGGAGCGAAACATCTGGCTGACACAACACAGGAGCAGAAGAAAACCGGCGCTTAAGTTCCTGAAAGGCCTCCACAGCCGCAGGAGACCAATCAGTAACATCAGCACCCTTTTTAGTCAAATCCGTCAAAGGCTTAACAACACTAGAAAAATTAGTTATAAAACGACGATAGAAATTAGCAAAGCCCAAGAACTTCTGTAGACTCTTAAGAGATGTAGGCTGCGTCCAGTCACAAATAGCCTGAACCTTGACGGGATCCATCTCAATAGTAGAAGGGGAAAAAATATACCCCAAGAAAGAAATCTTCTGGACTCCAAAGAGACACTTTGAGCCTTTTACAAACAAGGAATTGGCCCGCAGAACCTAAAACACCTTCCTGACCTGCTGAACATGAGACTCCCAGTCATCAGAAAAAACCAAAATATCATCCAAATACACAATCATAAATTTATCCAGATATTCACGGAAAATATCGTGCATAAAGGACTGGAAGACTGAAGGAGCATTAGAAAGTCCAAAAGGCATTACCAAATACTCAAAATGGCCCTCAGGCGTATTAAATGCGGTTTTCCACTCATCACCTTGCTTTATTCGTATAAGATTATACGCACCCCGAAGATCAATCTTAGTGAACCATTTAGCCCCCTTAATGCGAGCAAACAAATCAGTCAACAATGGCAAAGGATACTGATATTTAACGGTAATCTTATTCAAAAGACGATAATCTATACAAGGCCTCAAGGAACCATCTTTTTTGGCCACGAAAAAAAAACCTGCTCCCAAAGGGGACAAAGATGGACGGATATGTCCCTTTTCCAAGGACTCCTTAACATAATCCCGCATAGCAGTATGCTCTGGCACTGACAGATTGAACAAACGACCTTTAGGAAATTTACTGCCTGGAATTAAATTTATAGCACAATCGCAATCCCTGTGAGGAGGAAGCGAACTGAGCTTAGGCTCCTCAAAAACATCCCGATAGTCAGACAAAAACACAGGAATCTCAGAAGGAGTAGATGAAGCGATAGAAATCGGAGGTGCATCATCATGAACCCCCTGACAACCCCAGCTTAACACAGACATTGATTTCCAGTCAAGGACTGGATTATGAGTTTGTAACCATGGCAGACCAAGTACTAGAACATCATGCAAATTATACAGTACCAGGAAGCGAATCACCTCCTGATGAACGGGAGTCATACGCATGGTCACTTGTGTCCAGTACTGAGGTTTATTCATAGCCAAAGGTGTAGAGTCAATTCCTTTCAAAGAAATAGGGACTTCCAGAGGCTCCAGACTAAACCCACAGCGATTGGCAAATGACCAATCCATAAGACTCAGGGCAGCGCCTGAATCCACATAGGCATCGACGGAAATGGATGATAATGAACAAATCAGAGTCACAGACAGAATGAACTTAGACTGTAAAGTACTAATGGCAACAGACTTATCAACCTTTTTTGTGCGTTTAGAGCATGCTGATATAACATGAGCTGAATCACCACAATAAAAGCACAACCCTTTGTTCCGCCTATACTTTTGCCGTTCACTTCTGGACTGAATTCTATCACATTGCATTATCTCAGGTGACGGTTCAGACGACACCGCCAAATGATGCACAGGTTTGCGCTCCCGTAAACGCCGATCAATCTGAACAGCCATAGTCATAGACTCATTCAGACCAGCAGGCGCAGGGAACCCCACCATAACATCTTTAATGGCCTCAGAAAGGCCATCTCTGAACTTTGCAGCCAGAGCGCACTCATTCCACTGAGTAAGTACCGACCACTTTCGAAATTTTTGACAATAAATTTCTGCTTCATCTTGCCCCTGAGAGAGGGCCAACAAAGCTTTTTCAGCCTGAATCTCTTGGTTAGGTTCCTCATAGAGCAAACCCAATGCCAGAAAAAACGCATCCGCATTAAGCAACGCAGGGTCCCCTGGTGCCAATGCAAATGCCCAATCCTGAGGGTCACCCCGCAGGAAAGATATAACATAGTAACATAGTAACATAGTTAGTAAGGCCGAAAAAAGACATTTGTCCATCCAGTTCAGCCTATATTCCATCATAATAAATACCCAGATCTACGTCCTTCTACAGAACCTAATAATTGTATGATACAATATTGTTCTGCTCCAGGAAGACATCCAGGCCTCTCTTGAACCCCTCGACTGAGTTCGCCATCACCACCTCCTCAGGCAAGCAATTCCAGATTCTCACTGCCCTAACAGTAAAGAATCCTCTTCTATGTTGGTGGAAAAACCTTCTCTCCTCCAGACGCAAAGAATGCCCCCTTGTGCCCGTCACCTTCCTTGGTATAAACAGATCCTCAGCGAGATATTTGTATTGTCCCCTTATATACTTATACATGGTTATTAGATCGCCCCTCAGTCGTCTTTTTTCTAGACTAAATAATCCTAATTTCGCTAATCTATCTGGGTATTGTAGTTCTCCCATCCCCTTTATTAATTTTGTTGCCCTCCTTTGTACTCTCTCTAGTTCCATTATATCCTTCCTGAGCACCGGTGCCCAAAACTGGACACAGTACTCCATGTGCGGTCTAACTAGGGATTTGTACAGAGGCAGTATAATGCTCTCATCATGTGTATCCAGACCTCTTTTAATGCACCCCATGATCCTGTTTGCCTTGGCAGCTGCTGCCTGGCACTGGCTGCTCCAGGTAAGTTTATCATTAACTAGGATCCCCAAGTCCTTCTCCCTGTCAGATTTACCCAGTGGTTTCCCATTCAGTGTGTAATGGTGATATTGATTCCTTCTTCCCATGTGTATAACCTTACATTTATCATTGTTAAACCTCATCTGCCACCTTTCAGCCCAAGTTTCCAACTTATCCAGATCCATCTGTAGCAGAATACTATCTTCTCTTGTATTAACTGCTTTACATAGTTTTGTATCATCTGCAAATATCGATATTTTACTGTGTAAACCTTCTACCAGATCATTAATGAATATGTTGAAGAGAACAGGTCCCAATACTGACCCCTGCGGTACCCCACTGGTCACAGCGACCCAGTTAGAGACTATACCATTTATAACCACCCTCTGCTTTCTATCACTAAGCCAGTTACTAACCCATTTACACACATTTTCCCCCAGACCAAGCATTCTCATTTTGTGTACCAACCTCTTGTGCGGCACGGTATCAAACGCTTTGGAAAAATCGAGATATACCACGTCCAATGACTCACCGTGGTCCAGCCTATAGCTTACCTCTTCATAAAAACTGATTAGATTGGTTTGACAGGAGCGATTTCTCATAAACCCATGCTGATATGGAGTTAAACAGTTATTCTCATTGAGATAATCCAGAATAACATCCCTCAGAAACCCTTCAAATATTTTACCAACAATAGAGGTTAGACTTACTGGCCTATAATTTCCAGGTTCACTTTTAGAGCCCTTTTTGAATATTGGCACCACATTTGCTATGCGCCAGTCCTGCGGAACAGACCCTGTCGCTATAGAGTCACTAAAAATAAGAAATAATGGTTTATCTATTACATTACTTAGTTCTCTTAGTACTCGTGGGTGTATGCCATCCGGACCCGGAGATTTATCTATTTTAATCTTATTTAGCCGGTTTCGCACCTCTTCTTGGGTTAGATTGGTGACCCTTAATATAGGGTTTTCATTGTTTCTTGGGATTTCACCTAGCATTTCATTTTCCACCGTGAATACCGTGGAGAAGAAGGTGTTTAATATGTTAGCTTTTTCCTCGTCATCTACAACCATTCTTTCCTCACTATTTTTTAAGGGGCCTACATTTTCAGTTTTTATTCTTTTACTATTGATATAGTTGAAGAACAGTTTGGGATTAGTTTTACTCTCCTTAGCAATGTGCTTCTCTGTTTCCTTTTTGGCAGCTTTAATTAGTTTTTTAGATAAAGTATTTTTCTCCCTATAGTTTTTTAGAGCTTCAATGGTGCCATCCTGCTTTAGTAGTGCAAATGCTTTCTTTTTACTGTTAATTGCCTGTCTTACTTCTTTGTTTAGCCACATTGGGTTTTTCCTATTTCTAGTCCTTTTACTCCCACAAGGTATAAACCGCTTACACTGCCTATTTAGGATGTTCTTAAACATTTCCCATTTATTATCTGTATTCTCATTTCTGAGGATATTGTCCCAGTCTACCAGATTAAGGGCATCTCTAAGCTGTTCAAACTTTGCCTTCCTAAAGTTCAATGTTTTTGTGACTCCCTGACAAGTCCCCCTAGTGAAAGACAGGTGAAACTGTACAATATTGTGGTCGCTATTTCCTAGATGCCCGACCACCTGCAGATTTGTTATTCTGTCAGGTCTATTAGATAGTATTAGGTCTAAAAGTGCTGCTCCTCTGGTTGGATTCTGCACCAATTGTGAAAGATAATTTTTCTTGGTTATTAGCAGAAACCTGTTGCCTTTATGGGTTTCACAGGTTTCTGTTTCCCAGTTAATATCCGGGTAGTTAAAGTCCCCCATAACCAGGACCTCATTATGGGTTGCAGCTTCATCTATCTGCTTTAGAAGTAGACTTTCCATGGTTTCTGTTATATTTGGGGGTTTGTAACAGACCCCAATGAGAATTTTGTTACCATTTTTCCCTCCATGAATTTCAACCCATATGGACTCGACATCCTCATTCCCTTCGCTAATATCCTCCCTTAAAGTGGAGTTTAGACAAGACTTTACATAGAGACAAACCCCTCCTCCTCTCCGATTTTTACGATCCTTTCTAAACAGACTGTAACCCTGTAAGTTAACTGCCCAGTCATAGCTTTCATCTAATCATGTCTCGGTTATTCCCACTATGTCAAAGTTACCTGTAGATATTTCTGCTTCTAGTTCTTCCATCTTGTTTGTCAGGCTTCTGGCGTTTGCGAGCATGCAGTTTAGAGGATTTTGTTTTGTTCCAATCTCCTCACTGTGGATTGTTTTAGAAATGTTCTTACCTCCCTTCTGAGTATGTTTTCCTGGGTCGTCTTTGTTCGAGTCTAATGTTTTTCTTCCCGTCCCCTCTTCTTCTAGTTTAACGCCCTCCTGATGAGTGTAGCGAGTCTTCTGGCGAATGTGTGTTTCCCAGGTTTGTTGAGGTGTAGTCCGTCTCTGGCGAGGAGTCCATCATACCAGTAATTCACACCGTGGTCCAGGAATCCGAATCCTTGTTGTCTGCACCATCGTCTTAGCCAGTTGTTTGCATCAAGGATCCTGTTCCATCTCCTGGTGCCATGCCCGTCTACTGGAAGGATAGAAGAAAAAACTACCTGTGCATCCAGTTCCTTTACTTTCTTCCCCAACTCTTCAAAGTCCTTGCAGATTGTCGGTAGGTCCTTCCTTGCCGTGTCATTGGTGCCAACATGTATCAGAAGAAATGGGTGGATGTCCTTGGAGCTGAAGAGCTTTGGTATCCTATCGGTCACATCCTTGATCATCGCACCTGGAAGGCAGCATACTTCTCTTGCAGTTATGTCCGGTCTGCAGATGGCTGCTTCTGTGCCTCTCAGTAGTGAGTCTCCCACCACCACCACTCTTCGTTGCTTCTTGGCTGTACTTTTTGCTGTCACTTGTTGCTGTGTGCCCTTTTCTTTTTTGCTTGCTGGTATTGCTTCATCCTTAGGTGTGCCATCTTCATCCTCTACAAAGATTTGATATCGGTTCTTCAGTTGTGTGGTTGGTGATTTCTCCATGGTCTTCTTGCTTCTTTTGGTCACATGCTTCCACTCATCTGCTTTTGGAGGTTCTCTGACACTTTTTGCACCTTCTGTGACCAGTAGAGATGCTTCTGTTCTGTCTAGAAAGTCTTCATTCTCTTTGATGAGTTTCAAAGTTGCTATTCTTTCTTCCAGACCCCGCACCTTTTCTTCTAAAAGGGCCACTAGTCTACACTTCTGACAGGTGAAATTTGATTCTTCTTCTGGTCGATCTGTGAACATGTAGCACATGCTGCAGCTCACCATGTAGGTTGTCACATCTGCCATGTTGCTCCTAGATCCTGCTGACTTGCTGTGTGTTTTCCTTCTTGTGTAATCTACTCAGCCAAGCTCTCTTGCAATAATGTCCTACAGGCAAAAATTCGCGCGCCTTATCTTTGACTTGCTGAGCAGGGTCTCCAGAGAAGCGAGATTTCAAAGAAAGAAACAACTTGCAATTGTTCCTAAAATTCAGAAAACAAGATCTATCTCCAGAAAAAAACTCTGGGACAGGAATTCTAGGTTCAGACATAGGAGCATGTACAACAAAATCCTGTATATTTTGAACCTTAGTGGCAAGATTATTCAGGCTGGAAGCCAAACTCTGGACGTCCATGATAAACAGCTGGGATCAGAGCCATTCAAAGATTAAGAGGAGGAGGAAGTAGCCAGGCTGCAATAAGGCTAGGCAGCAAACTCTGAGGGGAAAAAAAAAAAAAAAACTTCCTCAGACTACTTATCCTCCTACTTCAGCCAATACAATTAACACTTTGTGGGCGGTTATACTGTCATGATCCCAATGGCAGGGGATCACTAAAGGACAAGCACAGATACAAACAAGCTCTAGGGCGATGGAACCTGAGCTGACCGCGACCCTGAACCTAACACACAAATAAAAGTAGCCGGGGAACGTGCCTACGATGATCCTAGACGTCTCGCTCCAGCCGAAGATCTAACTTCCCCTATTAGAAGAAACACAGACCTCTCTTGCCTCCAGAGAAATCCCCCACAGAAATAGCAGCCCCCCACATATAATGACGGTGAAATGAGAGGAAAGCACATACGCAGTATGAAAACAGTTTCAGCAAAATGAGGCCCGCTAAAGCTAGATAGCAGAGGATACAAAAGTGAACTGCGCGGTCAGCGAAAAACCCTTCAAAAAACCATCCTGAAATTACTTGAACTCATGTGCCAACTCATGGTACATGAGGAGCAATTTCAGCCCACTAGAGCAACCAGCAGCAAGAATCACATATCTGCAGGCTGGACTAAAAACCAAATAAAGCAAAACACCAAAACAGGAAAATCCAAACTTAGCTTGACCAGAAGGTTCTAGGAGCAGGGAGCAGAGGTAACAAGACACACTGGATACATTGATAACCGGCGAGGAACTGCCAGCAAAGCCAGGTTAAATAGGAAACTCCCATATGCTGATGGAACAGGTGGAACCCAGAAACCCAGGAAAGACAAGTCACCCAGTACCATCAGTAACCACCAGAGGGAGCCCAAAAACAGAACTCACAACAGTACCCCCCCCTTGAGGAGGGGTCACCGAACCCTCACGAGAACCACCAGGGCGACCAGGATGAGCCCTATGAAAAGCGCGAACCAAATCATCAGCATGAACATCCGAGGCAACCACCCAAGAATTATCCTCCTGACCATAACCCTTCCACTTGACCAAATACTGGAGTTTCCGTCTGGAAACACGAGAATCCAAGATCTTCTCCACAACATACTCCAATTCTCCCTCCACCAGCACTGGAGCAGGAGGCTCAAGCGAAGGAACAACAGGTACCTCATACTTCTGCAACAACGACCGATGGAACACATTATGAATAGCAAACGATGCCGGGAGATCCAAACGAAACGACACAGGGTTAAGAATTTCCAAGATCCTATAGGGACCGATGAACCGAGGCTTGAACTTAGGAGAAGAGACCTTCATAGGAACAAAACGAGAAGACAACCACACCAAGTCACCAACAAGAAGTCGAGGACCCACGCGGCGACGGCGATTAGCAAACTGCTGAGCCTTCTCCTGGGACAACTTCAAATTGTCCACCACATGACTCCAAATCCGATGCAACCTATCCACCACCATGTCCACTCCAGGACAATCAGAAGGTTCCACCTGACCAGAGGAAAAACGAGGATGAAACCCCGAATTACAAAAGAAAGGAGAAACCAAGGTAGCAGAACTAGCCCGATTATTAAGGGCAAACTCGGCCAGCGGCAAAAAGGTAACCCAGTCATCCTGATCAGCAGAAACAAAACACCTTAAATAAGTTTCCAAGGTCTGATTAGTTCGTTCAGTCTGGCCATTCGTCTGAGGATGGAATGCAGACGAAAAGGACAAATCAATGCCCATCTTAGCACAGAACGTCCGCCAAAATCTAGACACAAACTGGGATCCCCTGTCAGAAACGATGTTCTCAGGAATCCCATGCAAACGAACCACATTCTGAAAAAACAGAGGGACCAACTCAGAGGAGGAAGGCAACTTAGGCAAGGGTACAAGATGAACCATTTTAGAAAAGCGATCACACACAACCCAGATGACGGACATCTTTTGAGAGACAGGGAGATCCGAAATAAAGTCCATGGAAATGTGCGTCCAAGGCCTCTTCGGGATAGGCAAAGGTAACAACAATCCACTGGCCCGAGAACAGCAAGGCTTAGCCCGAGCACAAACCTCACAAGACTGCACAAAAGAACGCACATCCCTCGACAAGGAAGGCCACCAAAAAGACCTGGCCACCAAGTCTCTAGTACCAAATATTCCAGGATGACCTGCCAACGCAGAAGAATGGACCTCGGAGATGACTCTACTGGTCCAATTATCCGGAACAAACAGTCTCTCAGGCGGACAACGATCAGGTTTACCCGCCTGAAACTCCTGCAAAGCACGTCGCAAGTCTGGGGAGACAGCAGACAAAATCACCCCATCCCTAAGGATACCAGAGGGCTCAGAATTTCCAAGGGAGTCAGGCACAAAACTCCTAGAAAGAGCATCCGCCTTCACATTCTTTGAACCTGGCAGGTACGAAACCACAAAATTGAAACGAGAGAAAAACAGTGACCAACGAGCCTGTCTAGGATTCAGACGCCTGGCAGACTCAAGGTAAATCAAATTTTTGTGATCAGTCAAGACCACCACACGATGTCTAGCACCCTCTAGCCAATGACGCCACTCCTCAAATGCCCACTTCATGGCCAAAAGTTCCCGATTACCAACATCATAATTCCGCTCAGCCGGCGAAAACTTTCTAGAAAAAAAACGCGCATGGCTTCATCACTGAACCATCGGAGCTTCTCTGTGACAAAACCGCCCCCGCTCCAATCTCGGAAGCATCAACCTCAACCTGAAAAGGGAGCGAAACATCTGGCTGACACAACACAGGAGCAGAAGAAAACCGGCGCTTAAGTTCCTGAAAGGCCTCCACAGCCGCAGGAGACCAATCAGTAACATCAGCACCCTTTTTAGTCAAATCCGTCAAAGGCTTAACAACACTAGAAAAATTAGTTATAAAACGACGATAGAAATTAGCAAAGCCCAAGAACTTCTGTAGACTCTTAAGAGATGTAGGCTGCGTCCAGTCACAAATAGCCTGAACCTTGACGGGATCCATCTCAATAGTAGAAGGGGAAAAAATATACCCCAAGAAAGAAATCTTCTGGACTCCAAAGAGACACTTTGAGCCTTTTACAAACAAGGAATTGGCACGCAGAACCTGAAACACCTTCCTGACCTGCTGAACATGAGACTCCCAGTCATCAGAAAAAACCAAAATATCATCCAAATACACAATCATAAATTTATCCAGATATTCACGGAAAATATCGTGCATAAAGGACTGGAAGACTGAAGGAGCATTAGAAAGTCCGAAAGGCATTACCAAATACTCAAAATGGCCCTCAGGCGTATTAAATGCGGTTTTCCACTCATCACCTTGCTTTATTCGTATAAGATTATACGCACCCCGAAGATCAATCTTAGTGAACCATTTAGCCCCCTTAATGCGAGCAAACAAATCAGTCAACAATGGCAAAGGATACTGATATTTAACGGTAATCTTATTCAAAAGACGATAATCTATACAAGGCCTCAAGGAACCATCTTTTTTGGCCACGAAAAAAAAACCTGCTCCCAAAGGGGACAAAGATGGACGGATATGTCCCTTTTCCAAGGACTCCTTAACATAATCCCGCATAGCAGTATGCTCTGGCACTGACAGATTGAACAAACGACCTTTAGGAAATTTACTGCCTGGAATTAAATTTATAGCACAATCGCAATCCCTGTGAGGAGGAAGCGAACTGAGCTTAGGCTCCTCAAAAACATCCCGATAGTCAGACAAAAACACAGGAATCTCAGAAGGAGTAGATGAAGCGATAGAAATCGGAGGTGCATCATCATGAACCCCCTGACAACCCCAGCTTAACACAGACATTGATTTCCAGTCAAGGACTGGATTATGAGTTTGTAACCATGGCAGACCAAGTACTAGAACATCATGCAAATTATACAGTACCAGGAAGCGAATCACCTCCTGATGAACGGGAGTCATACGCATGGTCACTTGTGTCCAGTACTGAGGTTTATTCATAGCCAAAGGTGTAGAGTCAGTTCCTTTCAAAGGAATAGGGACTTCCAGAGGCTCCAGACTAAACCCACAGCGATTGGCAAATGACCAATCCATAAGACTCAGGGCAGCGCCTGAATCCACATAGGCATCGACGGAAATGGATGATAATGAACAAATCAGAGTCACAGACAGAATGAACTTAGACTGTAAAGTACTAATGGCAACAGACTTATCAACCTTTTTTGTGCGTTTAGAGCATGCTGATATAACATGAGCTGAATCACCACAATAAAAGCACAACCCTTTTTTCCGCCTATACTTTTGCCGTTCACTTTTGGACTGAATTCTATCACATTGCATTATCTCAGGTGACGGTTCAGACGACACCGCCAAATGATGCACAGGTTTGCGCTCCCGTAAACGCCGATCAATCTGAACAGCCATAGTCATAGACTCATTCAGACCAGCAGGCGCAGGGAACCCCACCATAACATCTTTAATGGCCTCAGAAAGGCCATCTCTGAACTTTGCAGCCAGAGCGCACTCATTCCACTGAGTAAGTACCGACCACTTTCGAAATTTTTGACAATAAATTTCTGCTTCATCTTGCCCCTGAGAGAGGGCCAACAAAGCTTTTTCAGCCTGAATCTCTTGGTTAGGTTCCTCATAGAGCAAACCCAATGCCAGAAAAAACGCATCCGCATTAAGCAACGCAGGGTCCCCTGGTGCCAATGCAAATGCCCAATCCTGAGGGTCACCCCGCAGGAAAGATATAACATAGTAACATAGTAACATAGTTAGTAAGGCCGAAAAAAGACATTTGTCCATCCAGTTCAGCCTATATTCCATCATAATAAATACCCAGATCTACGTCCTTCTACAGAACCTAATAATTGTATGATACAATATTGTTCTGCTCCAGGAAGACATCCAGGCCTCTCTTGAACCCCTCGACTGAGTTCGCCATCACCACCTCCTCAGGCAAGCAATTCCAGATTCTCACTGCCCTAACAGTAAAGAATCCTCTTCTATGTTGGTGGAAAAACCTTCTCTCCTCCAGACGCAAAGAATGCCCCCTTGTGCCTGTCACCTTCCTTGGTATAAACAGATCCTCAGCGAGATATTTGTATTGTCCCCTTATATACTTATACATGGTTATTAGATCGCCCCTCAGTCGTCTTTTTTCTAGACTAAATAATCCTAATTTCGCTAATCTATCTGGGTATTGTAGTTCTCCTATCCCCTTTATTAATTTTGTTGCCCTCCTTTGTACTCTCTCTAGTTCCATTATATCCTTCCTGAGCACCGGTGCCCAAAACTGGACACAGTACTCCATGTGCGGTCTAACTAGGGATTTGTACAGAGGCAGTATAATGCTCTCATCATGTGTATCCAGACCTCTTTTAATGCACCCCATGATCCTGTTTGCCTTGGCAGCTGCTGCCTGGCACTGGCTGCTCCAGGTAAGTTTATCATTAACTAGGATCCCCAAGTCCTTCTCCCTGTCAGATTTACCCAGTGGTTTCCCGTTCAGTGTGTAATGGTGATATTGATTCCCTCTTCCCATGTGTATAACCTTACATTTATCATTGTTAAACCTCATCTGCCACCTTTCAGCCCAAGTTTCCAACTTATCCAGATCCATCTGTAGCAGAATACTATCTTCTCTTGTATTAACTGCTTTACATAGTTTTGTATCATCTGCAAATATCGATATTTTACTGTGTAAACCTTCTACCAGATCATTAATGAATATGTTGAAGAGAACAGGTCCCAATACTGACCCCTGCGGTACCCCACTGGTCACAGCGACCCAGTTAGAGACTATACCATTTATAACCACCCTCTGCTTTCTATCACTAAGCCAGTTACTAACCCATTTACACACATTTTCCCCCAGACCAAGCATTCTCATTTTGTGTACCAACCTCTTGTGCGGCACGGTATCAAACGCTTTGGAAAAATCGAGATATACCACGTCCAATGACTCACCGTGGTCCAGCCTATAGCTTACCTCTTCATAAAAACTGATTAGATTGGTTTGACAGGAGCGATTTCTCATAAACCCATGCTGATATGGAGTTAAACAGTTATTCTCATTGAGATAATCCAGAATAACATCCCTCAGAAACCCTTCAAATATTTTACCAACAATAGAGGTTAGACTTACTGGCCTATAATTTCCAGGTTCACTTTTAGAGCCCTTTTTGAATATTGGCACCACATTTGCTATGCGCCAGTCCTGCGGAATAGACCCTGTCGCTATAGAGTCACTAAAAATAAGAAATAATGGTTTATCTATTACATTACTTAGTTCTCTTAGTACTCGTGGGTGTATGCCATCCGGACCCGGAGATTTATCTATTTTAATCTTATTTAGCCGGTTTCGCACCTCTTCTTGGGTTAGATTGGTGACCCTTAGTATAGGGTTTTCATTGTTTCTTGGGATTTCACCTAGCATTTCATTTTCCACCGTGAATACCGTGGAGAAGAAGGTGTTTAATATGTTAGCTTTTTCCTCGTCATCTACAACCATTCTTTCCTCACTATTTTTTAAGGGGCCTACATTTTCAGTTTTTATTCTTTTACTATTGATATAGTTGAAGAACAGTTTGGGATTAGTTTTACTCTCCTTAGCAATGTGCTTCTCTGTTTCCTTTTTGGCAGCTTTAATTAGTTTTTTAGATAAAGTATTTTTCTCCCTATAGTTTTTTAGAGCTTCAATGGTGCCATCCTGCTTTAGTAGTGCAAATGCTTTCTTTTTACTGTTAATTGCCTGTCTTACTTCTTTGTTTAGCCACATTGGGTTTTTCCTATTTCTAGTCCTTTTACTCCCACAAGGTATAAACCGCTTACACTGCCTATTTAGGATGTTCTTAAACATTTCCCATTTATTATCTGTATTCTCATTTCTGAGGATATTGTCCCAGTCTACCAGATTAAGGGCATCTCTAAGCTGTTCAAACTTTGCCTTCCTAAAGTTCAATGTTTTTGTGACTCCCTGACAAGTCCCCCTAGTGAAAGACAGGTGAAACTGCACAATATTGTGGTCGCTATTTCCTAAATGCCCAACCACCTGCAGATTTGTTATTCTGTCAGGTCTATTAGATAGTATTAGGTCTAAAAGTGCTGCTCCTCTGGTTGGATTCTGCACCAATTGTGAAAGATAATTTTTCTTGGTTATTAGCAGAAACCTGTTGCCTTTATGGGTTTCACAGGTTTCTGTTTCCCAGTTAATATCCGGGTAGTTAAAGTCCCCCATAACCAGGACCTCATTATGGGTTGCAGCTTCATCTATCTGCTTTAGAAGTAGACTTTCCATGGTTTCTGTTATATTTGGGGGTTTGTAACAGACCCCAATGAGAATTTTGTTACCATTTTTCCCTCCATGAATTTCAACCCATATGGACTCGACATCCTCATTCCCTTCGCTAATATCCTCCCTTAAAGTGGACTTTAGACAAGACTTTACATAGAGACAAACCCCTCCTCCTCTCCGATTTTTACGATCCTTTCTAAACAGACTGTAACCCTGTAAGTTAACTGCCCAGTCATAGCTTTCATCTAACCATGTCTCGGTTATTCCCACTATGTCAAAGTTACCTGTAGATATTTCTGCTTCTAGTTCTTCCATCTTGTTTGTCAGGCTTCTGGCGTTTGCGAGCATGCAGTTTAGAGGATTTTGTTTTGTTCCAATCTCCTCACTGTGGATTGTTTTAGAAATGTTCTTACCTCCCTTCTGAGTATGTTTTCCTGGGTCGTCTTTGTTCGAGTCTAATGTTTTTCTTCCCGTCCCCTCTTCTTCTAGTTTAACGCCCTCCTGATGAGTGTAGCGAGTCTTCTGGCGAATGTGTGTTTCCCAGGTTTGTTGAGGTGTAGTCCGTCTCTGGCGAGGAGTCCATCATACCAGTAATTCACACCGTGGTCCAGGAATCCGAATCCTTGTTGTCTGCACCATCGTCTTAGCCAGTTGTTTGCATCAAGGATCCTGTTCCATCTCCTGGTGCCATGCCCGTCTACTGGAAGGATAGAAGAAAAAACTACCTGTGCATCCAGTTCCTTTACTTTCTTCCCCAACTCTTCAAAGTCCTTGCAGATTGTCGGTAGGTCCTTCCTTGCCGTGTCATTGGTGCCAACATGTATCAGAAGAAATGGGTGGACGTCCTTGGAGCTGAAGAGCTTTGGTATCCTATCGGTCACATCCTTGATCATCGCACCTGGAAGGCAGCATACTTCTCTTGCAGTTATGTCCGGTCTGCAGATGGCTGCTTCTGTGCCTCTCAGTAGTGAGTCTCCCACCACCACCACTCTTCGTTGCTTCTTGGCTGTACTTTTTGCTGTCACTTGTTGCTGTGTGCCCTTTTCTTTTTTGCTTGCTGGTATTGCTTCATCCTTAGGTGTGCCATCTTCATCCTCTACAAAGATTTGATATCGGTTCTTCAGTTGTGTGGTTGGTGATTTCTCCATGGTCTTCTTGCTTCTTTTGGTCACATGCTTCCACTCATCTGCTTTTGGAGGTTCTCTGACACTTTTTGCACCTTCTGTGACCAGTAGAGATGCTTCTGTTCTGTCTAGAAAGTCTTCATTCTCTTTGATGAGTTTCAAAGTTGCTATTCTTTCTTCCAGACCCCGCACCTTTTCTTCTAAAAGGGCCACTAGTCTACACTTCTGACAGGTGAAATTGGATTCTTCTTCTGGTCGATCTGTGAACATGTAGCACATGCTGCAGCTCACCATGTAGGTTGTCACATCTGCCATGTTGCTCCTAGATCCTGCTGACTTGCTGTGTGTTTTCCTTCTTGTGTAATCTACTCAGCCAAGCTCTCTTGCAATAATGTCCTACAGGCAAAAATTTGCGCGCCTTATCTTGACTTGCTGAGCAGGGTCTCCAGAGAAGCGAGATTTCAAAGAAAGAAACAACTTGCAATTGTTCCTAAAATTCAGAAAACAAGATCTATCTCCAGAAAAAAACTCTGGGACAGGAATTCTAGGTTCAGACATAGGAGCATGTACAACAAAATCCTGTATATTTTGAACCTTAGTGGCAAGATTATTCAGGCTGGAAGCCAAACTCTGGACGTCCATGATAAACAGCTGGGATCAGAGCCATTCAAAGATTAAGAGGAGGAGGAAGTAGCCAGGCTGCAATAAGGCTAGGCAGCAAACTCTGAGGGGAAAAAAAAAAAAAAAACTTCCTCAGACTACTTATCCTCCTACTTCAGCCAATACAATTAACACTTTGTGGGCCGGTTATACTGTCATGATCCCAATGGCAGGGGATCACTAAAGGACAAGCACAGATACAAACAAGCTCTAGGGCGATGGAACCTGAGCTGACCGCGACCCTGAACCTAACACACAAATAAAAGTAGCCGGGGAACGTGCCTACGATGATCCTAGACGTCTCGCTCCAGCCAAAGATCTAACTTCCCCTATTAGAAGAAACACAGACCTCTCTTGCCTCCAGAGAAATCCCCCACAGAAATAGCAGCCCCCCACATATAATGACGGTGAAATGAGAGGAAAGCACATACGCAGTATGAAAACAGTTTCAGCAAAATGAGGCCCGCTAAAGCTAGATAGCAGAGGATACAAAAGTGAACTGCGCGGTCAGCGAAAAACCCTTCAAAAAACCATCCTGAAATTACTTGAACTCATGTGCCAACTCATGGTACATGAGGAGCAATTTCATCCCACTAGAGCAACCAGCAGCAAGAATCACATATCTGCAGGCTGGACTAAAAACCAAATAAAGCAAAACACCAAAACAGGAAAATCCAAACTTAGCTTGACCAGAAGGTTCTAGGAGCAGGGAGCAGAGGTAACAAGACACACTGGATACATTGATAACCGGCGAGGAACTGCCAGCAAAGCCAGGTTAAATAGGAAACTCCCATATGCTGATGGAACAGGTGGAACCCAGAAACCCAGGAAAGACAAGTCACCCAGTACCATCAGTAACCACCAGAGGGAGCCCAAAAACAGAACTCACAACATACCCCACAGAAACAGCAGCCCCCCACATATAATGACGGTGAAATGAGAGGAAGGCACATACACAGTATGAAAACAGATTCAGCAAAATGAGGCCCGCTAAAACTAGATAGCAGAGGATACAAAAGTAAACTGCGCGGTCAGCAAAAAACCCTTCAAAAAACCATCCTGCAATTACTTGAACTCATGTTCCAACTCATGGAACATGAGGAGCAATTACAGCCCACTAGAGCAACCAGCAGCAAAGAAACAATTATATGCAAGCTGGACAAGACAAAAATAAAGCAAAACGTGGAACAAGAAAATCAAAAACTTAGCTTGTCCTGAAGATTACTGAAGCCAGAAGCTGAGGTAACAAACACTCTGATAACCTTGATAGCCGGCGGGGAAATGACAAGAAAGCCCGGTTAAATAGGAAACTCCCAAATCCTAATAGAACAGGTGGACACCAGAGACAGCAGAACACAAATCACCCAGTACCATCAGTAACCACCAGAGGGAGCCCAAAAACAGAACTCACAACAGTACCCCCCCTTGAGGAGGGGTCACCGAACCCTCACGAGAACCACCAGGGCGACCAGGATGAGCCCTATGAAAAGCGCGGACCAAATCATCAGCATGAACATCAGAGGCAACCACCCAAGAATTATCCTCCTGACCATAACCCTTCCACTTGACCAAATATTGGAGTTTCCGTCTGGAAACACGAGAATCCAAGA
This sequence comes from Ranitomeya imitator, assembly GCF_032444005.1. Taxonomy (NCBI): domain Eukaryota; kingdom Metazoa; phylum Chordata; class Amphibia; order Anura; family Dendrobatidae; genus Ranitomeya; species Ranitomeya imitator. The sequence continues at coordinate 567,711,439 of NC_091287.1, read as the reverse complement.
TCTTCTCTACAACATACTCCAATTCTCCCTCCACCAGCACCGGAGCAGGAGGCTCAAGCGAAGGAACAACAGGTACCTCATACCTCCGCAACAACGACCGATGGAACACATTATGAATAGCAAACGATGCCAGGAGATCCAAACGAAACGACACAGGGTTAAGAATTTCCAAGATCCTATAAGGACCGATGAACCGAGGCTTGAACTTAGGAGAAGAGACCTTCATAGGAACAAAACGAGAAGACAACCACACCAAGTCCCCAACACGAAGTCGAGGACCCACGCGGCGACGGCGATTAGCAAACTGCTGAGCCTTCTCCTGGGACAACTTCAAATTGTCCACCACATGACTCCAAATCCGATGCAACCCATCCACCACCATGTCCACTCCAGGACAATCAGAAGGCTCCACCTGACCAGAGGAAAAACGAGGATGAAACCCCGAATTACAAAAGAAAGGAGAAACCAAGGTAGCAGAACTAGCCCGATTATTAAGGGCAAACTCGGCCAGCGGCAAAAAGGTAACCCAGTCATCCTGATCAGCAGAAACAAAACACCTCAAATAAGTTTCCAAGGTCTGATTAGTTCGCTCCGTCTGGCCATTCGTCTGAGGATGGAATGCAGACGAAAAGGACAAATCAATGCCCATCTTAGCACAGAACGTCCGCCAAAATCTAGACACAGACTGGGATCCCCTGTCAGAAACGATGTTCTCCGGAATCCCATGCAAACGAACCACGTTCTGGAAAAACAGAGGGACCAACTCAGAGGAGGAAGGCAACTTAGGCAAGGGTACAAGATGAACCATTTTAGAAAAGCGGTCACACACAACCCAGATGACAGACATTTTTTGAGAGACAGGGAGATCCGAAATAAAGTCCATGGAAATGTGCGTCCAAGGCCTCTTCGGGATAGGCAAAGGTGACAACAATCCACTGGCTCGAGAACAGCAAGGCTTAGCCCGAGCACAAACCTCACAAGACTGCACAAAAGAACGCACATCCCTCGACAAGGAAGGCCACCAAAAAGACCTGGCCACCAAGTCTCTAGTACCAAATATTCCAGGATGACCTGCCAACGCAGAAGAATGGACCTCGGAGATGACTCTACTGGTCCAACTATCCGGAACAAACAGTCTCTCAGGCGGACAACGATCAGGTTTACCCGCCTGAAACTCCTGCAAAGCACGTCGCAAGTCTGGGAAGACGGCCGACAAAATCACCCCATCCCTAAGGATACCAGTGGGCTCAGAATTTCCAGGGGAGTCAGGCACAAAACTCCTAGAAAGAGCATCCGCCTTCACATTCTTTGAACCTGGCAGGTATGAAACCACAAAATTGAAACGAGAGAAAAACAGTGACCAACGAGCCTGTCTAGGATTCAGACGCCTGGCAGACTCAAGGTAAATCAGATTTTTGTGATCAGTCAAGACCACCACACGATGTCTAGCACCCTCCAGCCAATAACGCCACTCCTCAAATGCCCACTTCATGGCCAAAAGTTCCCGATTACCAACATCATAATTCCGCTCAGCGGGCGAAAATTTTCTAGAAAAGAACGCACATGGCTTCATCACCGAGCAATCGGAGCTTCTCTGTGACAAAACCGTCCCCGCTCCAATCTCGGAAGCATCAACCTCAACTTGGAAAGGAAGCGAAACATCAGGCTGACGCAACACAGGAGCAGAAGAAAACCGGCGTTTAAGTTCCTGAAAGGCCTCCACAGCCGCAGGAGACCAATCAGCAACATCAGCACCCTTCTTAGTCAAATCCGTCAAAGGCTTAACAACACTAGAAAAATTAGTTATAAAACGACGATAGAAATTAGCAAAGCCCAAGAACTTCTGCAGACTCTTAAGAGATGCAGGCTGCGTCCAGTCACAAATAGCCCGAACCTTGACGGGATCCATCTCAATAGTAGAAGGGGAAAAAATATACCCCAAGAAAGAAATCTTCTGGACTCCAAAGAGACACTTTGAACCCTTTACAAACAAGGAATTAGCCCGCAGGACCTGAAACACCTTCCTGACCTGCTGAACATGAGACTCCCAGTCATCAGAAAAAACCAAAATATCATCCAAATACACAATCATAAATTTATCCAGATATTCACGGAAAATATCGTGCATAAAGGACTGGAAGACTGAAGGAGCATTAGAAAGTCCGAAAGGCATTACCAAATACTCAAAATTGCCCTCAGGCGTATTAAATGCGGTTTTCCACTCATCACCCTGCTTTATTCGTATAAGATTATACGCACCCTGAAGATCAATCTTAGTGAACCATTTAGCCCCCTTAATGCGAGCAAACAAATCAGTCAACAAAGGCAAAGGATACTGATATTTTACGGTAATCTTATTCAAAAGACGATAATCTATACAAGGCCTCAAGGACCCATCTTTTTTGGCCACGAAAAAAAAAACCTGCTCCCAAAGGGGACGAAGATGGACGGATATGTCCCTTTTCCAAGGACTCCTTAACATAATCCCGCATAGCAGTATGCTCTGGCACTGACAGATTGAACAAACGACCTTTAGGAAATTTACTACCAGGAATTAAATCTATAGCACAATCGCAATCCCTGTGAGGAGGAAGCGAACTGAGCTTAGGCTCCTCAAAAACATCCCGATAATCAGACAAAAATACAGGAACCTCAGAAGGAGTAGATGAAGCGATAGAAATCGGAGGTGCATCATCATGAACCCCCTGACATCCCCAGCTTAACACAGACATTGTTTTCCAGTCAAGGACTGGATTATGAGTTTGTAACCATGGCAGACCAAGCACTAATACATCATGTAAATTATACAGTACCAGGAAGCGAATCACCTCCTGATGAACGGGAGTCATACGCATGGTCACTTGTGTCCAGTACTGAGGTTTATTCATAGCTAAAGGTGTAGAGTCAATTCCCTTCAAAGGATTAGGGACTTCCAGAGGCTCAAGACTAAACCCACATCGCTTGGCAAATGACCAATCCATAAGACTCAGGGCAGCGCCTGAATCTACATAGGCATCGACGGAAATGGATGATAATGAGCAAATCAGAGTCACAGACAGAATGAACTTAGACTGTAACGTACTAATGGCAACAGACTTATCAACCTTTTTTGTGCGTTTAGAGCATGCTGATATAACATGAGCTGAATCACCACAATAAAAGCACAACCCATTTTTCCGCCTATAGTTTTGCCGTTCACTTCTAGACTGAACTCTATCACATTGCATTGTCTCAAGTGCCTGTTCAGAAGACACCGCCTAATGGTGCACAGGTTTGCGCTCCCGTAAACGCCGATCAATCTGAACAGCCATAGTCATAGACTCATTCAGACCCGTAGGCGCAGGGAACCCCACCATAACATCTTTAATGGCCTCAGAAAGGCCATCTCTGAACTTTGCAGCCAGGGCGCACTCATTCCACTGAGTAAGCACTGACCATTTCCGAAATTTTTGACAATATACTTCTGCTTCATCTTGCCCCTGAGAGAGAGCTAATAAAGCATTTTCAGCCTGAATCTCCTGGTTAGGTTCCTCATAGAGCAAACCCAATACCAGAAAAAACGCATCCACATTAAGCAACGCAGGATCCCCTGGTGCCAATGCAAATGCCCAATTTTGAGGGTCACCCCGCAGGAAAGATATAATAATCTTAACCTGCTGAGCAGGGTCTCCAGAAGAGCGAGATTTCAAAGAAAGGAACAGCTTGCAATTGTTCCTAAAATTCAGAAAACTAGATCTATCTCCAGCAAAGAACTCTGGAATAGGAATTCTAGGTTCAGACATAGGAGCATGTACAACAAAATCTTGTATATTTTGAACCTTAGCAGCAAGATTATTCAAGCTGGAAGCTAAACTCTGGACGTCCATGATAAACAGCTAAGGTCAGAGCCATTCAAGGATTAAGAGGAGGAAAAAAAAAAAAAACAGCCAGGCTGCAATTAAGGCTAGGCAGCAACCTCAGAGGAGAGAAAAAAAAAACTTCCTCAGACTACTTTTCCTCCTACTTCAGCCCAAACATTTTGGCCGGCTATACTGTCATGATTCCAATGGCAGGGAATCACAAAAGGACAAGCACCAACGAGCTCTAGGGTGATGGAACCTGAGCTGACCGCGACCCTAAACCTGAACACACAAATAACAATAGCCGGGGAACGTGCCTACGTTGATCCTAGACGTCTCGCACCAGCCGAAGATCTAACTTCCCCTGTTAGAAGAAACACAGACCTCTCTTGCCTCCAGAGAAATACCCCACAGAAATAGCAGCCCCCCACATATAATGACGGTGAAATGAGAGGAAGGCACATACACAGTATGAAAACAGATTCAGCAAAATGAGGCCCGCTAAAACTAGATAGCAGAGGATACAAAAGTAAACTGCGCGGTCAGCAAAAAACCCTTCAAAAAACCATCCTGCAATTACTTGAACTCATGTTCCAACTCATGGAACATGAGGAGCAATTACAGCCCACTAGAGCAACCAGCAGCAAAGAAACAATTATATGCAAGCTGGACAAGACAAAAATAAAGCAAAACGTGGAACAAGAAAATCAAAAACTTAGCTTGTCCTGAAGATTACTGAAGCCAGAAGCTGAGGTAACAAAACACTCTGATAACCTTGATAGCCGGCCAGGAAATGACAAGAAGGTCCGGTTGAATAGGAAACTCCCAAATCCTAATAGAACAGGTAGACACCAGAGACAGCAGAACACAAATCACCCAGTACCATCAGTAACCACCAGAGGGAGCCCAAAAACAGAACTCACAACACATAACCCTTCCATTTAACCAGATACTGGAGTTTCCGTCTCGAAACACGAGAATCCAAAATCTTCTCCACAATATACTCCAATTCCCCCTCCACCAAAACCGGGGCAGGAGGCTCAACAGATGGAACCATAGGTGCCACGTATCTTCGCAACAATGACCTATGGAATACGTTATGTATGGAAAAAGAATCTGGAAGGGTCAGACGAAAAGACACAGGATTAAGAACCTCAGAAATCCTATACGGACCAATAAAACGAGGTTTAAACTTAGGAGAGGAAACCTTCATAGGAATCTGACGAGAAGATAACCAAACCAGATCCCCAACACGAAGTCGGGGACCCACAAGGCGTCTGCGATTAGCGAAAAGTTGAGCCTTCTCCTGGGACAAGATCAAATTGTCCACTACCTGAGTCCAAATCTGCTGCAACCTGTCCACCACAGTATCCACACCAGGACAGTCCGAAGACTCCACCTGTCCAGAAGAGAAACGAGGATGGAACCCAGAATTGCAGAAAAACGGTGAAACCAAGGTAGCCGAGCTGGCCCGATTATTAAGGGCGAACTCAGCCAAAGGCAAAAAGGACACCCAGTCATCCTGATCAGCAGAAACAAAGCACCTCAGATATGTTTCCAAGGTCTGATTGGTTTGCTCGGTCTGGCCATTAGTCTGAGGATGGAAAGCCGAGGAAAAAGACAAGTCAATGCCCATCCTACCACAAAAGGCTCGCCAAAACCTCGAGACAAACTGGGAACCTCTGTCAGAAACAATATTCTCTGGAATGCCATGCAAACGAACCACATGCTGGAAGAACAAAGGCACCAAATCAGAGGAGGAAGGCAATTTAGACAAGGGTACCAGATGGACCATCTTAGAAAAGCGATCACAGACCACCCAAATGACTGACATCTTTTGAGAAACGGGAAGGTCAGAAATAAAATCCATAGAGATATGTGTCCAAGGCCTCTTCGAGACCGGCAAGGGCAAAAGCAACCCACTGGCACGAGAACAGCAGGGCTTAGCCCGAGCACAAATCCCACAGGACTGCACAAAAGTACGCACATCCCGCGACAGAGAGGGCCACCAAAAGGATCTAGCCACTAACTCTCTGGTACCAAAGATTCCAGGATGAGCAGCCAACACCGAACAATGAAGTTCAGAGATAACTCTATTCGTCCACCTATCAGGGACAAACAGTTTCTCCGCTGGGCAACGATCAGGTTTATTAGCCTGAAATTTTTGCAGCACCCGCCGCAAATCAGGGGAGATGGCAGACACAATTACTCCCTCCTTGAGGATACCCGCCGGCTCAGACAAACCCGGAGAGTCGGGTACAAAACTCCTAGACAGAGCATCCGCCTTCACATTTTTAGAGCCCGGAAGGTACGAAATCACAAAGTCAAAACGGGCAAAAAACAACGACCAACGAGCTTGTCTAGGATTCAAGCGCTTGGCAGACTCGAGATAAGTCAAGTTCTTATGATCAGTCAATACCACCACGCGATGCTTAGCTCCTTCAAGCCAATGACGCCACTCCTCGAATGCCCACTTCATGGCCAGCAACTCTCGGTTGCCCACGTCATAATTTCGCTCAGCAGGCGAAAACTTCCTGGAAAAGAAAGCGCATGGTTTCATCACTGAGCAACCAGAACCTCTCTGTGACAAAACAGCCCCTGCTCCAATCTCAGAAGCATCAACCTCGACCTGGAACGGAAGAGAAACATCTGGTTGACACAACACAGGGGCAGAAGAAAAACGACGCTTCAACTCTTGAAATGCTTCCACAGCAGCAGAAGACCAATTGACCACATCAGCACCCTTCTTGGTCAAATCGGTCAATGGTTTAGCAATACTAGAAAAATTGCAGATGAAGCGACGATAAAAATTAGCAAAGCCCAGGAACTTTTGCAGACTGTTCAGAGATGTCGGCTGAGTCCAATCATGGATGGCTTGGACCTTAACAGGATCCATCTCGATAGTAGAAGGGGAAAAGATGAACCCCAAAAATGAAACCTTCTGCACACCAAAGAGACACTTTGATCCTTTCACAAACAAAGAATTAGCACGCAGGACCTGAAAAACCGTTCTGACCTGCTTCACATGAGACTCCCAATCATCCGAGAAGATCAAAATGTCATCCAAGTACACAATCAGGAATTTATCCAGGTACTCTCGGAAGATGTCATGCATAAAGGACTGAAACACTGATGGAGCATTGGCAAGTCCGAATGGCATCACTAGATACTCAAAATGACCCTTGGGCGTATTAAATGCAGTTTTCCATTCATCGCCTTGCTTAATTCGCACCAGATTATACGCACCACGAAGATCTATCTTTGTGAACCAACTAGCCCACTTAATCCGAGCAAACAGATCAGATAACAATGGCAAGGGGTACTGAAATTTAACAGTGATCTTATTAAGAAGGCGGTAATCTATACAAGGTCTCAGCGAACCATCCTTCTTGGCTACAAAAAAGAACCCTGCTCCTAATGGCGACGATGACGGGCGAATATGCCCCTTCTCCAGGGATTCCTTCACATAACTGCGCATAGCGGTGTGCTCAGGCACGGACAAATTAAACAATCGACATTTTGGGAATTTACTACCAGGAATCAAATTGATAGCACAATCACAATCCCTATGCGGAGGTAGGGCATCGGACTTGGGCTCATCAAATACATCCCGGTAATCAGACAAGAACTCTGGAACCTCAGAAGGGGTGAATGACGAAATTGACAGAAATGGAACATCACCATGTACCCCCTGACAACCCCAGCTGGACACCGACATGGATTTCCAATCTAATACTGGATTATGGGCTTGTAGCCATGGCAACCCCAACACGACTACATCATGCAGATTATGCAACACCAGAAAGCGAATAACCTCCTGATGTGCAGGAGCCATGCACATGGTCAGCTGGGTCCAGTATTGAGGCTTATTCTTGGCCAAAGGCGTAGCATCAATTCCTCTCAATGGAATAGGACACTGCAAGGGCTCCAAGAAAAACCCACAACGCTTAGCATATTCCAAGTCCATCAAATTCATGGCAGCGCCTGAATCCACAAATGCCATGACAGAATACGATGACAAAGAGCATATCAGGGTAATGGACAGAAGAAATTTTGACTGTACAGTACCAATGGTGGCAGACCTAGCGAACCGCTTAGTGCGCTTAGGACAATCAGAGATAGCATGAGTGGAATCACCACAATAGAAACACAGCCCATTCAGACGTCTATGTTCTTGCCGTTCAACTCTGGTCAAGGTCCTATCACACTGCATAGGCTCAGGTTTAAGCTCAGGTAATACCGCCAAATGGTGCACAGATTTACGCTCACGCAAGCGTCGACCGATCTGAATGGCCAAAGACATAGACTCATTCAAACCAGCAGGCATAGGAAATCCCACCATGACATCCTTAAGGGCTTCAGAGAGACCCTTTCTGAATATTGCTGCCAGCGCAGATTCATTCCATTGAGTGAGCACTGACCACTTTCTAAATTTCTGACAATATACCTCTATCTCATCCTGAGCCTGACAAAGAGCCAGCAAATTTTTTTCTGCCTGATCCACTGAATTAGGCTCATCGTACAGCAACCCCAGTCCTGAGGGTCGCCGCGCAAAAAAGAAATGACGATCCTAACCTGTTGAATTGGGTCACCAGAAGAGCGAGGTTTCAAAGCCAGAAATAGTTTACAATTATTTTTGAAACTCAGAAATTTAGTTCTATCTCCAAAAAACAAATCTGGAATAGGAATTCTCGGTTCTAGCAAAGAATTCTGAACCACAAAATCTTGAATATTTTGAACTCTTGCCGTGAGCTGATCCACACATGAAGACAGACCTTTAATGTCCATTGCTACACCTGTGTCCTGAACCACCCAAATGTCTAGGGGAAAAAAAAAGACAAAACACAGTGCAGAGAAAAAAAAATGGTCTCAGAACTTCTTTTTTCCCTCTATTGAGAATCACTAGTACTTTTGGCTTCCTGTACTGTTATGAAAGGCAATTCAGTATCACTATGGACATGGAGGTCAGAGCACATACAGTGATCTGACAATAACCCAAAATAATAGAACGAGCTCTGAGACGTGGGAACTCTGCAGACCGCAATCCCTAATCCTATCAAACCACACTAAAGGTAGCCGTGGAGCGCTCTTGACCAGAACCTAGGCGCCTCGTCACAGCCTGAGAAACTAGCTAGTCCTAAAGATAGAAAAATAAGCCTACCTTGCCTCAGAGAAATTCCCCAAAGGAAAAGGCAGCCCCCCACATATAATGACTGTGAGTAAGATGAAAACACAAACATAGAGATGAAACAGATTTAGCAAAGTGAGGCCCGACTAGCTGAACAGAACGAGGATAGGGAAGATAACTTTGCGGTCAGCACAAAAACCTATAAATAACCACGCAGAGGGGACAAAAAGACCCTCCGCACCGACTAACGGTACGGAGGTGGTCCCTCTGCGTCTCAGAGCTTCCAGCAGGTGAGAAAAACCAATAAAGCAAGCTGGATAGAAAAATAGCAACAAAATAACATAAGCAAAACTTAGCTTTGCAGAGCAGCAGGCCACAGGAATGATCCAGGGGAAAAACAAGTCCTACACTGGAACATTGACAGGAAGCATGGATCAAAGCATCAGGTGGAGTTAAGTAGAGAAGAAGCTAACGAGCTCACCAGATCACCTGAGGGAGAAAACTCAGAAGCTGCAGTACCACTTTCCTCCACAAACGGAAGATCCCAGAGAGAATCAGCCGAAGTACCACTTGTGACCACAGGAGTGAACTCTGCCACAGAATTCACAACAGATAGCGTAGCCATGGTATCCCCAACAGGACCTCATCAATTCCCTCAGGAATGACTAATAGGGAGATAATCTCCCGACGTGATGGAGACACAGAAAGCGTGATAGGAATGGTTTGGTGGGTAATCTGTGAGGGTAGTGTCGACCCATTTACCACTCGAACGGTTACAGGCTTGGCGAGCATCACCAGGGGTATTGCGTGATGCTGGGCGAAAGCAGATGACATAAAATTATCCTCCGCCCCTGAATCCACGCATAGCTCTACCATAAGAGTGGATGGGCCGATGGTAATTGTCCCCATGAAGGACAACTTTGAGGCAAACGTTGCCGTGTCTAGTGTACCTCCTCCAACTGCTACTAGATGCTGACGTTTCCCCGACCGCTAAGGACACTTGGAGGCAAGATGTTCTGACTGCCGGCAAACATGACAGACCTTATGTGCACAAGCAGACTGGGACTTGGATCCCGCTCGTGTCACCTCTGTGGCCTCATGTGACTCGAACGCCTGGACTGGAGATTCCAAAGGTCTGGCAAAGGTGGGAGCCAGCTGAAACCTCTGCCTACACTGGGCTCGCTCCAACCTTTGCTCGTGAAAACGAAGGTCTATGCGAGTTGATACAGCTATGAGCTTCTCCAGTGTGGCGAGAATCTCCCTAGTGGCCAAAGCGTCCTTCACATGGTCATCCAGCCACCTCCAAAATACGGGAATGAGGGTTTTGTCTGGCCATTCCAACTCAGAACCCTGAGTCAAAGCCAGCAGTTGGAGCGATGTATCATGGGTGACTTGAGGTCCTAAAAAGACCTGTTTCAGAGTGTCCAGAAACCGAGGAACACTACGCACCACATGATCGTTGCGCTCACACAGCGGCGTAGCCCACTCCAACGCTCTGTCCGACAAGAGAGAGAGTATGACTCCCACCTTTGCCCGCTCAGTGGGAAAACATGCAGCCATGAGCTCGAGGTGTATACCACACTGGCTCACGAAACCCCTACAGGACTTACTGTCCCCTGAGTATCTCTCAGGCAAAGGGAGGTGAGATAGGGTCGGAACAGAGGTGGCAGTGGGTAAAGCTGCTGCAGCCACGCTAACAGCCTGAACAGCTATTGCGGTAACATCCACCGCCGAGGTTGCACGCTCAAGAGACGCCAACCGGCCCTCCAGCAGCTGGATGTACCCCTGCAATCGCTGTTCAGCCGCCATTACTTAGCCAGATCCTGGCGCTAGTATACTGTTAGGGCTAGCGGAACACACCGAGTAATAGGTAGATAGCTACAAGGTGCATTCGCAGCCCGGGATCCACCGTGCAGAGATATCTGCTAAGTAAAGGCGGATGGTCTCTGAGCTCACACGTGGGTTAAGCTTCACCCCGTGTGAACTGGTAGCGAACTCTGTTGCCTCACAGAATCGCGCTGTACACAAAACTAATACCCTAACTAGGGTTGTGCTTGCTCTGGAACTCTTCTGTGCTAACCGCACACATGAAGGAACCAGATGCTAAGCCAACGGCTAATTGCCCCCACTGACGCTAGCTGCCTGCCTGAGTGTACAGTTCCAATGCTACAGCTTCACACCACATAAGAACGAAGTGGTATAGTATCCACTGGCATAAGCCAAAACACATTTGATACTAGCGCATGGCCATGTGGCCATGCGAGCCTTAAATAGTTGCAGCACGTACAGGGCCTTAAAAGAAGGTCAGCGTGCATGCTGGGCATGCTCAGAGTGCAAAGCAGGACTTAGTCCTAGCACCTACAAGGACCTTCCAAGAAGGACCAATGGAAGTTGCTGCAGTACCTGAGCATGTGACCCTAGATCTCCACTGAAAGATCTTGCCCTGGGCATGCTCAGTGTGTGCAAAGCAGGACTTAGTCCCAGAAAAGCCTGCTCGCCGCAGATCAGTGCAGGGTACAATAGTAAAGCCTGGAGAGGCAGTAGTAACCCTCTGCACAGTATCAGTCTCCGTGAGACGCTGGGAGCAACGTCTCCGCTGAGCAGGCTGCAGTGCGGCCGATGCAGAATGGGAGACCGCAGCAGACACGGCTCGAGATTTCCCCTGTGCAGCAGAGGAAACTCGACTCCTAACAGACCCATCCTGGTATAATAACCTCCATCCTGGGCCCCTTCCTTGTATAATGACCCCCACACTTGGCCCCTTCTTTGTATAATGACCCATCCTGGTATAATAACCTCCATCCTTGACCCCTTCCTTGTATAATGACCCCAATACTTGGCCCCTTCCTTGTACAATGACCCATCCTGGTATAATAACGTCCATCCTGGGCCCCTTCCTTGTATATTGACCCACATACTGGGCTCGTTCCTTGTGTAATGTAAATTCTATTTTCCAAAACTAAAAAAGGAATGATTTTCTTACCTTCCCACAATGGCGGCTTCTGCAGCTGGCTTTAGTCAGAGCATAAGGTCAGTGCCATGTCAGCTGCCCGTCCCTGACCAGTCAGCAGCGCAGAGAGTCGGAGGTCTGTGGGCCGCTATACACCCATCCTCGCACTATACACCCATCCTCGCACTATACACCCATCCTCGCACTATACACCCATCCTCGCACTATACACCCATCCTCACACTATACACCCATCCTCACACTATACACCCATCCTCGCACTATACACCCATCCTCGCACTATACACCCATCCTCGCACTATACACCCATCCTCGCACTATACACCCATCCTCGCACTATACACCCATCCTCGCACTATACACCCATCCTCGCACTATACACCCATCCTCGCACTATACACCCATCCTCGCACTATACACCCATCCTCGCACTATACACCCATCCTCGGACTATACACCCATCCTCACACTATACAGCTATCCTTGCACTATGCACCCATCCTCGCACTATACACCCATCCTCGCACTATACATCCATCCTCGCACTATACACCCATCCTCGGACTATACACCCATCCTCGCACTATACACCAATCCTCGGACTATACACCAATCCTCGGACTATACACCCATCCTCGCACTATACACCCATCCTCGCACTATACACCCATCCTCGCACTATACACCCATCCTCATACTATACACCCATCCTCACACTATACACCCATCCTCGCACTATACACCCATCCTCGCACTATACACCCATCCTCGCACTATACACCAATCCTCGGACTATACACCCATCCTCGCACTATTCATGCATCCTCGGACTATACACACATCCTCGCACTATACACCCATCCTCACACTATACACCCATCCTTGCACTATACACCCATCCTCACACTATACACCCATCCTCACACTATACACCCATCCTTGCACTATACACCCATCCTCACACTATACACCCATCCTCACACTATACACCCATCCTCGCACTATACACCAATCCTCGGACTATACACCCATCCTCGCACTATACATGCATCCTCGGACTATACACCCATCCTCGCACTATACACCCATCCTCACACTATACACCCATCCTCGCACTATACACCAATCCTCGGACTATACACCCATCCTCACACTATACAGCTATCCTTGCACTATACACCCATCCTCGCACTATACACCCATCCTCACACTATACACCCATCCTTGCACTATACACCCATCCTCACACTATACACCCATCCTCGCACTATACACCCATCCTCGCACTATACACCCATCCTCGCACTATACACCCATCCTTGCACTATACACCCATCCTCGCACTATACACCCATCCTCGCACTATACACCCATCCTTGCACTATACACCCATCCTCACACTATACACCCATCCTCGCACTATACACCCATCCTCGCACTATACACCCATCCTCGCACTATACACCCATCCTCACACTATACACCCATCCTCGCACTATACACCAATCCTCGGACTATACACCCATCCTCACACTATACAGCTATCCTTGCACTATACACCCATCCTCGCACTATACACCCATCCTCACACTATACACCCATCCTTGCACTATACACCCATCCTCACACTATACACCCATCCTCGCACTATACACCCATCCTCGCACTATACACCCATCCTCGCACTATACACCCATCCTTGCACTATACACCCATCCTCACACTATACACCCATCCTCGCACTATACACCCATCCTCGCACTATACACCCATCCTCACACTATACACCCATCCTTGCACTATACACCCATCCTCACACTATACACCCATCCTCGCACTATACACCCATCCTCGCACTATACACCCATCCTCACACTATACACCCATCCTTGCACTATACACCCATCCTCACACTATACACCGATCGTCGCACTATACACCCATCCTCGCACTATACACCAATCCTCGGACTATACACCCATCCTCGCACTATACACCCATCCTCACACTATACACCCATCCTCGCACTATACTCCCATCCTCACACTATACACCCATCCTCGCACTATACACCCATCCTCGCACTATACACCCATCCTCACACTATACACCCATCCTCGCACTATACACCCATCCTCACACTATACACCAATCCTCGGACTATACACCCATCCTCGCACTATACACCCATCCTCGCACTATACACCCATCCTCGCACTATACACCCATCTTCGCACTATACACCCATCCTCGCACTATACACCCATCCTCGCACTATACACCAATCCTCGGACTATACACCCATCCTTGCACTATACTCCCATCCTCATACTATACACCCATCCTTGCACTATACACCCATCCTCACACTATACACCCATCCTCACACTATACACCCATCCTCGCACTATACACCCATCCTCGCACTATACACCAATCCTCGGACTATACACCCATCCTCGCACTATACACCCATCCTCACACTATACACCCATCCTTGCACTATACACCCATCCTCACACTATACACCCATCCTCGCACTATACACCCATCCTCGCACTATACACCAATCCTCGGACTATACACCCATCCTTGCACTATACTCCCATCCTCGCACTATACACCCATCCTCGCACTATACACCCATCCTCGGACTCACATCCAGCTGAAGCAGGCGCCGGCATTGTCAGCTCCTCCATCATGGGCCCGGTTGCAATCACAGCCTCTAGTCTCGATCGTTACTCCTCTGGGCAGGAGGATATAATACACAAATACGATTCTTCCTGAGAAAAAGGGAAAGGTATTTTATCATGTGTGCCAACATCATAAAAATACAAGAACTGAAACTTCAATATTAGCGCAAGGAGGAAATACAAAGTACAAAGAAAACAATAAAGTTCAGGACTCCGCCATAAAACGTTTATCTTCCAAAACTGGTTTTGATCGGAGAGATACCTATCGGCATGGGCACGTATCATCCTTACAAATCCATACTTCATGCACAGCCTAATGCCGGACGGCCTCCGCTGGGCACCCGGCTCCGGGGGTCCTGATTACTATAAGGCAGCGCTGACCACATTAGTCATCTGGAGACCATCGAATGTATGAGCAATGTAGAGGTCCAACATAGCAGAAGAGCTCGTCACTCACGCCATCTTTTACTAATCCTTCCACTTTAGAAATGTTTTCTCTGCTTTTCAATAGGATTATAAGGGATCTTCTGGGAATAACCATTCATATTGTGAGTGGCGTAACTAGAGTGCCAGGGGCCCCAGTGCATAGTCTGGACCTGGGCCGCACTTCCATGTTGGTCAGATGTAAGGGCCTTTGTATAATTCTACATCCTATCAAGACATATGTGTAATAGTGTCCCCATAATGGTACCTTCCTGTAATAGTGTCCCCATAATGGCACCTTCCTGTAATGGTGTCCCCATAATGGCACCTTCCTGTAATAGTGTCCCCATAATGGCACCTTCCTGTAATAGTGTCCCCATAATGGCACCTTCCTGTAATAGTGTCCCCATAATGGCACCTTCCTGTAATAGTGTCCCCATAATGGCACCTTCCTGTAATAGTGTCCCCATAATGGCACCTTCCTATAATAGTGTCCCCATAATGGCACCTTCCTGTAATAGTGTCCCCATAATGGCACCTTCCTGTAATAGTGTCCCCATAATGGCACCTTACCGTAATAGTGTCCCCATAATGGCACCTTCCTATAATAGTGTCCCCATAATGGCACCTTCCTGTAATAGTGTCCCCATAATGGCACCTTCCTGTAATAGTGTCCCCATAATGGCACCTTCCTGTAATAGTGTCCCCATAATGGCACGTTCTTGTAATAGTGTCCCCATAATGGCACCTTCCTGTAATAGTGTCCCCATAATGGCACCTTCCTGTAATAGTGTCCCCATAAAGACACCTTCCTGTAATAGTGTCCCCATAAAGACACCTTCCTGTAATAGTGTCCCCATAATGACACCTTCCTATAATAGTGTCCCCATAATGGCACCTTCCTATAATAGTGTCCCCATAATGGCACCTTCCTATAATAGTGTCCCCATAATGGCACCTTCCTATAATAGTGTCCCCATAATGGCACCTTCCTATAATAGTGTCCCCATAATGGCACCTTCCTATAATAGTGTCCCCATAATGGCACCTTCCTGTAATAGTGTCCCCATAATGGCACCTTCCTGTAATAGTGTCCCCATAATGGCACCTTCCTATAATAGTGTCCCCATAATGGCACCTTCCTGTAATAGTGTCCCCATAATGGCACCTTCCTGTAATAGTGTCCCCATAATGGCACCTTCCTGTAATAGTGTCCCCATAATGGCACCTTCCTGTAATAGTGTCCCCATAATGGCACCTTCCTGTAATAGTGTCCCCATAATGGCACCTTCCTGTAATAGTGTCCCCATAATGGCACCTTCCTATAATAGTGTCCCCATAATGGCACCTTCCTGTAATAGTGTCCCCATAATGGCACCTTCCTGTAATAGTGTCCCCATAATGGCACCTTCCTGTAATAGTGTCCCCATAATGGCACGTTCCTGTAATAGTGTCCCCATAATGGCACCTTCCTGTAATAGTGTCCCCATAATGGCACCTTCCTGTAATAGTGTCCCCATAAAGACACCTTCCTGTAATAGTGTCCCCATAAAGACACCTTCCTGTAATAGTGTCCCCATAATGGCACCTTCCTATAATAGTGTCCCCATAATGGCACCTTCCTATAATAGTGTCCCCATAATGGCACCTTCCTATAATAGTGTCCCCATAATGGCACCTTCCTATAATAGTGTCCCCATAATGGCACCTTCCTATAATAGTGTCCCCATAATGGCACCTTCCTGTAATAGTGTCCCCATAATGGCACCTTCCTGTAATAGTGTCCCCATAATGGCACCTTCCTATAATAGTGTCCCCATAATGGCACCTTCCTGTAATAGTGTCCCCATAATGGCACGTTCCTGTAATAGTGTCCCCATAATGGCACCTTCCTGTAATAGTGTCCCCATAATGGCACCTTCCTGTAATAGTGTCCCCATAAAGACACCTTCCTGTAATAGTGTCCCCATAAAGACACCTTCCTGTAATAGTGTCCCCAGAATGGCACCTTCCTATAATAGTGTCCCCATAATGGCACCTTCCTATAATAGTGTCCCCATAATGGCACCTTCCTATAATAGTGTCCCCATAATGGCACCTTCCTATAATAGTGTCCCCATAATGGCACCTTCCTATAATAGTGTCCCCATAATGGCACCTTCCTGTAATAGTGTCCCCATAATGGCACCTTCCTGTAATAGTGTCCCCATAATGGCACCTTCCTATAATAGTGTCCCCATAATGGCACCTTCCTGTAATAGTGTCCCCATAATGGCAACTTCCTGTAATAGTGTCCCCATAATGGCACCTTCCTGTAATAGTGTCCCCATAATGGCACCTTCCTGTAATAGTGTCCCCATAATGGCACCTTCCTATAATAGTGTCCCCATAAAGACACCTTCCTGTAATAGTGTCCCCATAATGGCACCTTCCTGTAATAGTGTCCCCATAATGGCACCTTCCTATAATAGTGTCCCCATAAAGACAACTTCCTGTAATAGTGTCCCCATAATGGCACCTTCCTGTAACAGTGTCCCCATAAAGACACATTCCTGTAATAGTGTCCCCATAATGGCACCTTCTTGTAATAGTGTCCCCATAATGGCACCTTCCTGTAATAGTGTCCCCATAATGGCACCTTCCTATAATAGTGTCCCCATAATGGCACCTTCCTGTAATAGTGTCCCCATAATGGCACCTTCCTATAATAGTGTCCCCATAATGGCACCTTCCTGTAATAATGTCCCTATAATGGCACCTTCCTGTAATAGTGTCCCCATAATGGCACCTTCCTGTAATAGTGTCCCCATAATGGCACCTTCCTGTAATAGTGTCCCCATAATGGCACGTTCCTGTAATACTGTCCCCATAATGGCACCTTCCTGTAATAGTGTCCCCATAATGGCACCTTCCTGTAATAGTGTCCCCATAAAGACACCTTCCTGTAATAGTGTCCCCATAAAGACACCTTCCTGTAATAGTGTCCCCATAATGGCACCTTCCTATAATAGTGTCCCCATAATGGCACCTTCCTATAATAGTGTCCCCATAATGGCACCTTCCTACAATAGTGTCCCCATAATGGCACCTTCCTATAATAGTGTCCCCATAAAGACATCTTCCTGTAATAGTGTCCCCATAATGGCACCTTCCTATAATAGTGTCCCCATAATGGCACCTTCCTATAATAGTGTCCCCATAATGGCACCTTCCTGTAATAGTGTCCCCATAATGGCACCTTCCTGTAATAGTGTCCCTATAATGGCACCTTCCTATAATAGTGTCCCCATAATGGCACCTTCCTGTAATAGTGTCCCCATGAAGACACCTTCCTGTAATAGTGTCCCCATAATGGCACCTTCCTATAATAGTGTCCCCATAATGGCACCTTCCTATAATAGTGTCCCAATAATGGCACCTTCCTGTAATAGTGTCCCCATAATGGCACCTTCCTGTAATAGAGTCCCCATAAAGACACCTTCCTGTAATAGTGTCCACATAATGGCACCTTCCTGTAATAGTGGCCCCATAATGGCACCTTCCTGTAATAGTGTCCCCATAATGGCACCTTCTTGTAATAATGTCCCCAAAATGGCACCTTCCTGTAATAGTGTCCCCATAATAGCACCTTCCTGTAATAGTGTCCCCATAATGGCACCTTCCTATAATAGTGTCCCCATAAAGACATCTTCCTGTAATAGTGTCCCCATAATGGCACCTTCCTATAATAGTGTCCCCATAATGGCACCTTCCTGTAATAGTGTCCCCATAATGGCACCTTCCTGTAATAGTGTCCCTATAATGGCACCTTCCTATAATAGTGTCCCCATAATGGCACCTTCCTGTAATAGTGTCCCCATGAAGACACCTTCCTGTAATAGTGTCCCCATAATGGCACCTTCATGTAATAGTGTCTCCATAATGGCACCTTCCTATAATAGTGTCCCCATAATGGCACCTTCCTATACTAGTGTCCCCATAACGGCCCCTTCCTATAATAGTGTTCCCATAATGGCACCTTCCTGTAGTAGTGTCCCCATAATCGCTCCTTCCTGTAATAGTGTCCCCATAATGGCACCTTCTGGTAATAATGTCCCCATAATGAAACCTTCCTGTAATAGTGTCCCCATAAAGAAACCTTCCTGTAATAGTGTCCCCATAAAGACACCTTTCTGTAATAGTGTCCCCATAAAGACACCTTCCTGTAATAGTGTCCCCATAATGGCACCTTCCTATAATAGTGTCCCCATAATGGCACCTTCCTATAATAGTGTCCCCATAATGGCACCTTCCTGTAATAGTGTCCCCATAATGGCACCTTCCTGTAATAGTGTCCCCATAATGGCACCTTCCTATAATAGTGTCCCCATAATGGCACCTTCCTGTAATAGTGTCCCCATAATGGCACGTTCCTGTAATAGTGTCCCCATAATGGCACCTTCCTGTAATAGTGTCCCCATAATGGCACCTTCCTGTAATAGTGTCCCCATAAAGACACCTTCCTGTAATAGTGTCCCCATAAAGACACCTTCCTGTAATAGTGTCCCCATAATGGCACCTTCCTATAATAGTGTCCCCATAATGGCACCTTCCTATAATAGTGTCCCCATAATGGCACCTTCCTATAATAGTGTCCCCATAATGGCACCTTCCTATAATAGTGTCCCCATAATGGCACCTTCCTATAATAGTGTCCCCATAATGGCACCTTCCTGTAATAGTGTCCCCATAATGGCACCTTCCTGTAATAGTGTCCCCATAATGGCACCTTCCTATAATAGTGTCCCCATAATGGCACCTTCCTGTAATAGTGTCCCCATAATGGCAACTTCCTGTAATAGTGTCCCCATAATGGCACCTTCCTGTAATAGTGTCCCCATAATGGCACCTTCCTGTAATAGTGTCCCCATAATGGCACCTTCCTATAATAGTGTCCCCATAAAGACACCTTCCTGTAATAGTGTCCCCATAATGGCACCTTCCTGTAATAGTGTCCCCATAATGGCACCTTCCTATAATAGTGTCCCCATAAAGACAACTTCCTGTAATAGTGTCCCCATAATGGCACCTTCCTGTAACAGTGTCCCCATAAAGACACATTCCTGTAATAGTGTCCCCATAATGGCACCTTCTTGTAATAGTGTCCCCATAATGGCACCTTCCTGTAATAGTGTCCCCATAATGGCACCTTCCTATAATAGTGTCCCCATAATGGCACCTTCCTGTAATAGTGTCCCCATAATGGCACCTTCCTATAATAGTGTCCCCATAATGGCACCTTCCTGTAATAATGTCCCTATAATGGCACCTTCCTGTAATAGTGTCCCCATAATGGCACCTTCCTGTAATAGTGTCCCCATAATGGCACCTTCCTGTAATAGTGTCCCCATAATGGCACGTTCCTGTAATACTGTCCCCATAATGGCACCTTCCTGTAATAGTGTCCCCATAATGGCACCTTCCTGTAATAGTGTCCCCATAAAGACACCTTCCTGTAATAGTGTCCCCATAAAGACACCTTCCTGTAATAGTGTCCCCATAATGGCACCTTCCTATAATAGTGTCCCCATAATGGCACCTTCCTATAATAGTGTCCCCATAATGGCACCTTCCTACAATAGTGTCCCCATAATGGCACCTTCCTATAATAGTGTCCCCATAAAGACATCTTCCTGTAATAGTGTCCCCATAATGGCACCTTCCTATAATAGTGTCCCCATAATGGCACCTTCCTATAATAGTGTCCCCATAATGGCACCTTCCTGTAATAGTGTCCCCATAATGGCACCTTCCTGTAATAGTGTCCCTATAATGGCACCTTCCTATAATAGTGTCCCCATAATGGCACCTTCCTGTAATAGTGTCCCCATGAAGACACCTTCCTGTAATAGTGTCCCCATAATGGCACCTTCCTATAATAGTGTCCCCATAATGGCACCTTCCTATAATAGTGTCCCAATAATGGCACCTTCCTGTAATAGTGTCCCCATAATGGCACCTTCCTGTAATAGAGTCCCCATAAAGACACCTTCCTGTAATAGTGTCCACATAATGGCACCTTCCTGTAATAGTGGCCCCATAATGGCACCTTCCTGTAATAGTGTCCCCATAATGGCACCTTCTTGTAATAATGTCCCCAAAATGGCACCTTCCTGTAATAGTGTCCCCATAATAGCACCTTCCTGTAATAGTGTCCCCATAATGGCACCTTCTTGTAATAGTGTCTCCATAATGGCACCTTCCTATAATAGTGTCCCCATAATGGCACCTTCCTATACTAGTGTCCCCATAACGGCCCCTTCCTATAATAGTGTTCCCATAATGGCACCTTCCTGTAGTAGTGTCCCCATAATCGCTCCTTCCTGTAATAGTGTCCCCATAATGGCACCTTCTGGTAATAATGTCCCCATAATGAAACCTTCCTGTAATAGTGTCCCCATAAAGAAACCTTCCTGTAATAGTGTCCCCATAAAGATACCTTTCTGTAATAGTGTCCCCATAAAGACACCTTCCTGTAATAGTGTCCCCATAATGGCACCTTCCTGTAATAGTGTCCCCATAATGCCACCTTCCTGTAATAGTGTCCCCATAATGGCACATTCCTGTAATAGTGTCCCCATAATGGCACCTTCCTGTAATACTGTCCGCATAATGGCACATTCCTGTAATAGTGTCCCTATAATGGCACCTTCCTGTAATAGTGTCCCCATAATGGCACCTTCCTATAATAGTGTCCCCATAATGGCACCTTCCTGTAATACTGTCCCCATAATGGCACCTTCCTGTAATAGTGTCCCTATAATGGCATCTTCCTGTAATAGTGTCCCCATAAAGGCACCTTCCTATAATAGTGTCCCCATAATGGCACCTTCCTATAATAGTGTCCCCATAATGGCACCTTCCTGTAATAATGTCCCCATAATGGCACCTTCCTGTAATAGTGTCCCCATAATGGCACCTTCCTGTAATAGTGTCCCCATAATGGCACCTTCCTATAATAGTGTCCTCAAAATAGCACCTTCCTGTAATAATGTCCCCATAATGGCACCTTCCTGTAATAGTGTCCCCATAATGGCACCTTCCTGTAATAGTGTCCCCATAATGGCACTTTCCTGTATTAGTGTCCCTATAATGGCACCTTCCTATAATACTGTCCCCATAATGGCACCTTCCTGTAATAGTGTCCCTATAATGGCACCTTCCTGTAATAGTGTCCCCATAATGGCACCTTCCTATAATAGTGTCCCCATAATGGTACCTTCCTGTAATAGTGTTACCATAATGGCACCTTCCTATAATGGTGTCCCCATAATTGCACCTTCCTGTAATAATGTTCCTATAATGGCACCTTCCTGTAATCGTATCCTCATAATGGCACCTTCCTGTAATAGTGTCCCCATAATGGCACCTTCCTGTAATAGTGTCCCTATAATGGCACCTTCCTGTAATAGTGTCCCTATAATGGCACCTTCCTGTAATAGTGTCCCCATAATGGCACGCTCCTATAATAGTGTCCCTATAATGACACCTTCCTGTAATACTGTCCCCATAATGGCACCTTCCTATAATAGTGTCCCCATAATGGCACCTTCCTGTAATAGTGTTACCATAATGGCACCTTCCTATAATAGTGTCCCCATAATGGCACCTTCCTGTGATAATGTCCCCATAATGGCACCTTCCTGTAATAGTGTCCCCATAATGGCACCTTTCTGTAATAGTGTCCCCATAATGGCACCTTCCTATAATAGTGTCCCCATAATGGCACCTTCCTGTAATAGTGTCCCCATAATGGCACCTTCCTGTAATAGTATCCCCATAATGGCACCTTCTTGTAATAGTGTCCCCATAATGGCACCTTCCTGTAATAGTGTCCCTATAATGGCACCTTCCTGTAATACTGTCCCCATAATGGCACCTTCCTGTAATAGTGTCCCTATAAAGGCACCTTCCTATAATAGTGTCCCCATAATGGTACCTTCCTGTAATAGTGTTACCATAATGGCACCTTCCTATAATGGTGTCCCCATAATTGCACCTTCCTGTAATAATGTCCCCATAATGGCACCTTCCTGTAATCGTATCCCCATAATGGCACCTTCCTGTAATAGTGTGCCCATAATGGCACCTTCCTGTAATAGTGTCCCTATAATGGCACCTTCCTGTAATAGTGTCCCCATAATGGCACCTTCCTATAATAGTGTCCCCATAATGGCACTTTCCTGTAATAGTGTTACCATAATGGCACCTTCCTATAATAGTGTCCCCATAATGGCACCTTCCTGTAATAATGTCCCCATAATGGCACCTTCCTGTAATAGTGTCCCCATAATGGCACCTTCCTGTAATAGTGTCCCCATAATGGCACCTTCCTATAATAGTGTCCCTATAATGGCACCTTCCTGTAATAGTGTCCCCATAATGGCACCTTCCTATAATGGTGTCCCCATAATGGCACCTTCCTGTAATAGTGTCCCCATGAAGACACCTTCCTGTAATAGTGTCCCCATAATGGCACCTTCCTATAATATTGTCCCCATAATGGCACCTTCCTATAATAGTGTCCCCATAATGGCACCTTCCTGTAATAGTGTCCCCATAAAGACACCTTCCTGTAATACTGTCCCCATAATGGCACCTTCCTGTAATAGTGTCCCCATAATGGCACCTTCCTGTAATAGTGTCCCCATAATGGCACCTTCTTGTAATAATGTCCCCATAATGGCACCTTCCTGTAATAGTGTCCCCATAATAGCACCTTCCTGTAATAGTGTCCCCATAATGGCACCTTCCTGTAATAGTGTCCCCATAATGGCACCTTCCTATAATAGTGTCCCCATAATGGCACCTTCCTATAATAGTGTCCCCATAATGGCACCTTCCTGTAATAGTGTCCCCATAATGGCACCTTCCTATAATAGTGTCCCTATAATGGCACCTTCCTGTAATAGTGTCCCCATAATGGCACCTTCCTATAATAGTGTCCCCATAATGGCACCTTCCTGTAATAGTGTCCCCATGAAGACACCTTCCTGTAATAGTGTCCCCATAATGGCACCTTCCTATAATAGTGTCCCCATAATGGCACCTTCCTATAATAGTGTCCCCATAATGGCACCTTCCTGTAATAGTGTCCCCATAATGGCACCTTCCTGTAATAGAGTCCCCATAAAGACACCTTCCTGTAATACTGTCCCCATAATGGCACCTTCCTGTAATAGTGTCCCCATAATGGCACCTTCCTGTAATAGTGTCCCCATAATGGCACCTTCTTGTAATAATGTCCACATAATGGCACCTTCCTGTAATAGTGTCCCCATAATAGCACCTTCCTGTAATAGTGTCCCCATAATGGCACCTTCCTATAATAGTGTCCCCATAATGGCACCTTCCTATAATAGTGTCCCCATAATGGCACCTTCCTGTAATAGTGTCCCCATAATGGCACCTTCCTGTAATAGAGTCCCCATAAAGACACCTTCCTGTAATAGTGTCCCCATAATGGAACCTTCCTGTAATAGTGTCCCCATAATGGCACCTTCCTGTAATAGTGTCCCCATAATGGCACCATCTTGTAATAATGTCCCCATAATGGCACCTTCCTGTAATAGTGTCCCCATAATAGCACCTTCCTGTAATAGTGTCCCCATAATGGCACCTTCTTGTAATAGTGTCTCCATAATGGCACCTTCCTATAATAGTGTCCCCATAATGGCACCTTCCTATAATAGTGTCCCCATAATGGCACCTTCCTATAATAGTGTCCCCATAACGGCACCTTCCTATAATCGTGTTCCCATAATGGCACCTTCCTGTAATAGTGTCCCCATAATGGCACCTTCTTGTAATAATGTCCCCATAATGGCACCTTCCTGTAATAGTGTCCCCATAAAGAAACCTTCCTGTAATAGTGTCCCCATAAAGACACCTTTCTGTAATAGTGTCCCCATAAAGACACCTTCCTGTAATAGTGTCCCCATAATGGCACCTTCCTGTAATAGTGTCCCCATAATGCCACCTTCCTGTAATAGTGTCCCCATAATGGCACATTCCTGTAATAGTGTCCCCATAATGGCACCTTCCTGTAATACTGTCCGCATAATGGCACATTCCTGTAATAGTGTCTCTATAATGGCACCTTCCTGTAATAGTGTCCCCATAATGGCACCTTCCTATAATAGTGTCCCCGTAAAGAAACCTTCCTGTAATAGTGTCCCCATAATGGCACCTTCCTATAATAGTGTCCCCATAAAGACACCTTTCTGTAATAGTGTCCCCATAAAGACACCTTCCTGTAATAGTGTCCCCATAATGGCACCTTCCTGTAATAGTGTCCCCATAATGCCACCTTCCTGTAATAGTGTCCCCATAATGGCACATTCCTGTAATAGTGTCCCCATAATGGCACCATCCTGTAATACTGTCCGCATAATGGCACATTCCTGTAATAGTGTCCCTATAATGGCACCTTCCTGTAATAGTGTCCCCATAATGGCACCTTTTTATAATAGTGTCCCCATAATGGCACCTTCCTGTAATAGTGTCCCTATAATGGCATCTTCCTGTAATAGTGTCCCCATAATGGCACCTTCCTATAATAGTGTCCCCATAATGGCACCTTCCTATAAGAGTGTCCCCATAATGGCACCTTCCTGTAATAGTGTCCCCATAATGGCACCTTCCTGTAATAGTGTCCCCATAATGGCACCTTCCTATAATAGTGTCTCCATAATGGCACCTTCCTATAATAGTGTCCCCATAATGGCACCTTCCTATACTAGTGTCCCCATAATGGCACCTTCCTATAATAGTGTCCCCATAATGGCACCTTCCTATAATAGTGTCCCCATAACGGCACCTTCCTATAATAGTGTTCCCTTAATGGCACCTTCCTGTAGTAGTGTGCCCATAATCGCACCTTCCTGTAATAGTGTCCCCATAATGGCACCTTCTTGTAATAATGTCCCCATAATGACACCTTCCTGTAATAGTGTCCCCATAAAGAAACCTTCCTGTAATAGTGTCCCCATAAAGACACCTTTCTGTAATAGTGTCCCCATAAAGACACCTTCCTGTAATAGTGTCCCCATAATGGCACCTTCCTGTAATAGTGTCCCCATAATGCCACCTTCCTGTAATAGTGTCCCCATAATGGCACCTTCCTGTAATAGTGTCCCTATAATGCCACCTTCCTGTAATAGTGTCCCCATAATGGCACCTTCCTGTAATAGTGTCCCCATAATGCCACCTTCCTGTAATAGTGTCCCCATAATGGCACCTTCCTGTAATAGTGTCCCCATAATGGCACCTTCCTGTAATAGTGTCCCCATAAAGACACCTTTCTGTAATAGTGTCCCCATAAAGACACCTTCCTGTAATAGTGTCCCCATAATGGCACCTTCCTGTAATAGTGTCCCCATAATGCCACCTTCCTGTAATAGTGTCCCCATAATGGCACATTCCTGTAATAGTGTCCCTATAATGGCACCTTCCTGTAATATTGTCCCCATAATGGCACCTTCCTATAATAGTGTCCCCATAATGGCACCTTCCTGTAATACTGTCCCCATAATGGCACCTTCCTGTAATAGTGTCCCTATAATGGCATCTTCCTGTAATAGTGTCCCCATAATGGCACCTTCCTATAATAGTGTCCCCATAATGGCACCTTCCTATAAGAGTGTCCCCATAATGGCACCTTCCTGTAATAGTGTCCCCATAATGGCACCTTCCTGTAATAGTGTCCCCATAATGGCACCTTCCTATAATAGTGTCTCCATAATGGCACCTTCCTATAATAGTGTCCCCATAATGGCACCTTCCTATACTAGTGTCCCCATAATTGCACATTCCTATAATAGTGTCCCCATAATGGCACCTTCCTATAATAGTGTCCCCATAACGGCACCTTCCTATAATAGTGTTCCCTTAATGGCACCTTCCTGTAGTAGTGTGCCCATAATCGCACCTTCCTGTAATAGTGTCCCCATAATGGCACCTTCTTGTAATAATGTCCCCATAATGACACCTTCCTGTAATAGTGTCCCCATAAAGAAACCTTCCTGTAATAGTGTCCCCATAAAGACTCCTTTCTGTAATAGTGTCCCCATAAAGACACCTTCCTGTAATAGTGTCCCCATAATGGCACCTTCCTGTAATAGTGTCCCCATAATGCCACCTTCCTGTAATAGTGTCCCCATAATGGCACATTCCTGTAATAGTGTCCCCATAATGGCACCTTCCTATAATAGTGTCCCCAAAATGGCACCTTCTTGTAATACTGTCCGCATAATGGCACATTCCTGTAATAGTGTCCCTATAATGGCACCTTCCTGTAATAGTGTCCCCATAATGGCACCTTCCTATAATAGTGTCCCCATAATGGCACCTTCCTGTAATACTGTCCCCATAATGGCACCTTCCTGTAATAGTGTCCCTATAATGGCATCTTCCTGTAATAGTGTCCCCATAATGGCACCTTCCTATAATAGTGTCCCCATAATGGCACCTTCCTATAATAGTGTCCCCATAATGGCACCTTCCTGTAATAGTGTCCCCATAATGGCACCTTCCTGTAATAGTGTCCCCATAATGGCACCTTCCTATAATAGTGTCCCCAAAATGGCACCTTCCTGTAATAATGTCCCCATAATGGCACCTTCCTGTAATAGTGTCCCCATAATGGCACCTTCCTGTAATAGTGTCCCCATAATGGCACCTTCCTGTATTAGTGTCCCTATAATGGCACCTTCCTGTAATACTGTCCCCATAATGGCACCTTCCTGTAATAGTGTCCCTATAATGGCACCTTCCTGTAATAGTGTCCCCATAATGGTACCTTCCTGTAATAGTGTTACCATAATGGCACCTTCCTATAATGGTGTCCCCATAATTGCACCTTCCTGTAATAATGTCCCCATAATGGCACCTTCCTGTAATCGTATCCTCATAATGGCACCTTCCTGTAATAGTGTCCCCATAATGGCACCTTCCTGTAATAGTGTCCCTATAATGGCACCTTCCTGTAATAGTGTCCCCATAATGGCACCTTCCTGTAATAGTGTCCCCATAATGGCACGTTCCTATAATAGTGTCCCTATAATGACACCTTCCTGTAATACTGTCCCCATAATGGCACCTTCCTATAATAGTGTCCCCATAATGGCACCTTCCTGTAATAGTGTCCCCATAACGGCACCTTCCTATAATCGTGTTCCCATAATGGCACCTTCCTGTAATAGTGTCCCCATAATGGCACCTTCTTGTAATAATGTCCCCATAATGGCACCTTCCTGTAATAGTGTCCCCATAAAGAAACCTTCCTGTAATAGTGTCCCCATAAAGACACCTTTCTGTAATAGTGTCCCCATAAAGACACCTTCCTGTAATAGTGTCCCCATAATGGCACCTTCCTGTAATAGTGTCCCCATAATGCCACCTTCCTGTAATAGTGTCCCCATAATGGCACATTCCTGTAATAGTGTCCCCATAATGGCACCTTCCTGTAATACTGTCCGCATAATGGCACATTCCTGTAATAGTGTCCCCATAATGCCACCTTCCTGTAATAGTGTCCCCATAATGGCACCTTCCTGTAATAGTGTCCCCATAATGGCACCTTCCTATAATAGTGTCCCCATAAAGAAACCTTCCTGTAATAGTGTCCCCATAAAGACACCTTTCTGTAATAGTGTCCCCATAAAGACACCTTCCTGTAATAGTGTCCCCATAATGGCACCTTCCTGTAATAGTGTCCCCATAATGCCACCTTCCTGTAATAGTGTCCCCATAATGGCACATTCCTGTAATAGTGTCCCCATAATGGCACCATCCTGTAATACTGTCCGCATAATGGCACATTCCTGTAATAGTGTCCCTATAATGGCACCTTCCTGTAATAGTGTCCCCATAATGGCACCTTCCTATAATAGTGTCCCCATAATGGCACCTTCCTGTAATAGTGTCCCTATAATGGCATCTTCCTGTAATAGTGTCCCCATAATGGCACCTTCCTATAATAGTGTCCCCATAATGGCACCTTCCTATAAGAGTGTCCCCATAATGGCACCTTCCTGTAATAGTGTCCCCATAATGGCACCTTCCTGTAATAGTGTCCCCATAATGGCACCTTCCTATAATAGTGTCTCCATAATGGCACCTTCCTATAATAGTGTCCCCATAATGGCACCTTCCTATACTAGTGTCCCCATAATGGCACATTCCTATAAGAGTGTCCCCATAATGGCACCTTCCTGTAATAGTGTCCCCATAATGGCACCTTCCTGTAATAGTGTCCCCATAATGGCACCTTCCTATAAGAGTGTCCCCATAATGGCACCTTCCTGTAATACTGTCCCCATAATGGCACCTTCCTGTAATAGTGTCCCCATAATGGCACCTTCCTATAATAGTGTCTCCATAATGGCACCTTCCTATAATAGTGTCCCCATAATGGCACCTTCCTATACTAGTGTCCCCATAATTGCACCTTCCTATAATAGTGTCCCCATAATGGCACCTTCCTATAATAGTGTCCCCATAACGGCACCTTCCTATAATAGTGTTCCCTTAATGGCACCTTCCTGTAGTAGTGTGCCCATAATCGCACCTTCCTGTAATAGTGTCCCCATAATGGCACCTTCTTGTAATAATGTCCCCATAATGACACCTTCCTGTAATAGTGTCCCCATAAAGAAACCTTCCTGTAATAGTGTCCCCATAAAGACACCTTTCTGTAATAGTGTCCCCATAAAGACACCTTCCTGTAATAGTGTCCCCATAATGGCACCTTCCTGTAATAGTGTCCCCATAATGCCACCTTCCTGTAATAGTGTCCCCATAATGGCACATTCCTGTAATAGTGTCCCCATAATGGCACCTTCTTGTAATACTGTCCGCATAATGGCACATTCCTGTAATAGTGTCCCTATAATGGCACCTTCCTGTAATAGTGTCCCCATAATGGCACCTTCCTATAATAGTGTCCCCATAATGGCACCTTCCTGTAATACTGTCCCCATAATGGCACCTTCCTGTAATAGTGTCCCTATAATGGCATCTTCCTGTAATAGTGTCCCCATAATGGCACCTTCCTATAATAGTGTCCCCATAATGGCACCTTCCTATAATAGTGTCCCCATAATGGCACCTTCCTGTAATAGTGTCCCCATAATGGCACCTTCCTGTAATAGTGTCCCCATAATGGCACCTTCCTATAATAGTGTCCCCAAAATGGCACCTTCCT
The DNA here is from genome assembly GCF_032444005.1 of Ranitomeya imitator. Classification (NCBI taxonomy): domain Eukaryota; kingdom Metazoa; phylum Chordata; class Amphibia; order Anura; family Dendrobatidae; genus Ranitomeya; species Ranitomeya imitator. The sequence continues at coordinate 567,681,141 of NC_091287.1, read as the reverse complement.
GTAATAATGTCCCCATAATGGCACCTTCCTGTAATAGTGTCCCCATAATGGCACCTTCCTGTAATAGTGTCCCCATAATGGCACCTTCCTGTATTAGTGTCCCTATAATGGCACCTTCCTGTAATACTGTCCCCATAATGGCACCTTCCTGTAATAGTGTCCCTATAATGGCACCTTCCTGTAATAGTGTCCCCATAATGGCACCTTCCTATAATAGTGTCCCCATAATGGTACCTTCCTGTAATAGTGTTACCATAATGGCACCTTCCTATAATGGTGTCCCCATAATTGCACCTTCCTGTAATAATGTCCCCATAATGGCACCTTCCTGTAATCGTATCCTCATAATGGCACCTTCCTGTAATAGTGTCCCCATAATGGCACCTTCCTGTAATAGTGTCCCTATAATGGCACCTTCCTGTAATAGTGTCCCCATAATGGCACCTTCCTGTAATAGTGTCCCCATAATGGCACGTTCCTATAATAGTGTCCCTATAATGACACCTTCCTGTAATACTGTCCCCATAATGGCACCTTCCTATAATAGTGTCCCCATAATGGCACCTTCCTGTAATAGTGTTACCATAATGGCACCTTCCTATAATAGTGTCCCCATAATGGCACCTTCCTGTAATAATGTCCCCATAATGGCACCTTCCTGTAATAGTGTCCCCATAATGGCACCTTCCCGTAATAGTGTCCCCATAATGGCACCTTCCTATAATAGTGTCCCCATAATGGCACCTTCCTGTAATAGTGTCCCCATAATGGCAACTTCCTGTAATAGTATCCCCATAATGGCACCTTCTTGTAATAGTGTCCCCATAATGGCACCTTCCTGTAATAGTGTCCATATAATGGCACCTTCCTGTAATACTGTCCCCATAATGGCACCTTCCTGTAATAGTGTCCCTATAAAGGCACCTTCCTGTAATATTGTCCCCATAATGGCACCTTCCTATAATAGTGTCCCCATAATGGTACCTTCCTGTAATAGTGTTACCATAATGGCACCTTCCTATAATGGTGTCCCCATAATTGCACCTTCCTGTAATAATGTCCCCATAATGGCACCTTCCTGTAATCGTATCCCCATAATGGCACCTTCCTGTAATAGTGTCCCCATAATGGCACCTTCCTGTAATAGTGTCCCTATAATGGCACCTTCCTGTAATAGTGTCCCCATAATGGCACCTTCCTATAATAGTGTCCCCATAATGGCACCTTCCTGTAATAGTGTCCCCATGAAGACACCTTCCTGTAATAGTGTTACCATAATGGCACCTTCCTATAATAGTGTCCCCATAATGGCACCTTCCTGTAATAATGTCCCCATAATGGTACCTTCCTGTAATAGTGTTACCATAATAGCACCTTCCTATAATGGTGTCCCCATAAAGGCACCTTCCTGTAATAATGTCCCCATAATGGCACCTTCCTGTAATCGTATCCCCATAATGGCACCTTCCTGTAATAGTGTCCCCATAATGCCACCTTCCTGTATTAGTGTCCCCATAATGGCACCTTCCTGTAATAGTGTCCCCATAATGGCACCTTCCTGTAATAGTGTCCCCATAATGGCACCTTCCTGTAATAGTGTCCCTATAATGGCACCTTCCTGTAATAGTGTCCCCATAATGGCACCTTCCTATTATAGTGTCCCCATAATGGTACCTTCCTGTAATAGTGTTACCATAATGGCACCTTCCTATAATGGTGTCCCCATAATTGCACCTTCCTGTAATAATGTCCCCATAATGGCACCTTCCTGTAATCGTATCCTTATAATGGCACCTTCCTGTAATAGTGTCCCCATAATGGCACCTTCCTGTAATAGTGTCCCTATAATGGCACCTTCCTGTAATAGTGTCCCCATGATGGCACCTTCCTGTAATAGTGTCCCCATAATGGCACGTTCCTATAATAGTGTCCCCATTAATGGTACCTTCCTGTAATAGTGTCCTCATAATGGCACCTTCTTGTAATAGTGTCCCCATAATGGCACCTTCCTGTAATAGTGTCCCTATAATGGCACCTTCCTGTAATACTGTCCCCATAATGGCACCTTCCTGTAATAGTGTCCCTATAATGGCACCTTCCTGTAATAGTGTCCCCATAATGGCACCTTCCTATAATAGTGTCCCCATAATGGTACCTTCCTGTAATAGTGTTACCATAATGGCACCTTCCTATAATGGTGTTCCCATAATTGCACCTTCCTGTAATAATGTCCCCATAATGGCACCTTCCTGTAATCGTATCCCCATAATGGCACCTTCCTGTAATAGTGTCCCCATAATGGCACCTTCCTGTAATAGTGTCCCTATAATGGCACCTTCCTGTAATAGTGTCCCCATGATGGCACCTTCCTGTAATAGTGTCCCCATAATGGCACGTTCCTATAATAGTGTCCCCATAATGGTACCTTCCTGTAATAGTGTTACTATAATGGCACCTTCCTATAATGGTGTCCCCATAAAGGCACCTTCCTGTAATAATTTCCCCATAATGGCACCTTCCTGTAATCGTATCCCCATAATGGCACCTTCCTGTAATAGTGTCCCCATAATGCCACCTTCCTGTATTAGTGTCCCCATAATGGCACCTTCCTGTAATAGTGTCCCCATAATGGCACCTCCCTGTAATAGTGTCCCCATAATGGCACCTTCCTGTAATAGTGTCCCCATAATGGCACCTTCCTGTAATAGTGTCCCCATGATGGCACCTTCCTGTAATAGTGTCCCCATAATGGCACGTTCCTATAATAGTGTCCCCATTAATGGTATCTTCCTGTAATAGTGTCCTCATAATGGCACCTTCTTGTAATAGTGTCCCCATAATGGCACCTTCCTGTAATAGTGTCCCTATAATGGCACCTTCCTGTAATACTGTCCCAATAATGGCACCTTCCTGTAATAGTGTCCCTATAATGGCACCTTCCTGTAATAGTGTCCCCATAATGGCACCTTCCTATAATAGTGTCCCTATAATGGCACCTTCCTGTAATAGTGTCCCTATAATGGCACCTTCTTGTAATAGTGTCCCCATAATGGCACCTTCCTGTAATAGTGTCCCTATAATGGCACCTTCCTGTAATACTGTCCCCATAATGGCACCTTCCTGTAATAGTGTCCCTATAATGGCACCTTCCTGTAATAGTGTCCCCATAATGGCACCTTCCTATAATAGTGTCCCCATAATGGTACCTTCCTGTAATAGTGTTACCATAATGGCACCTTCCTATAATGGTGTTCCCATAATTGCACCTTCCTGTAATAATGTCCCCATAATGGCACCTTCCTGTAATCATATCCCCATAATGCCACCTTCCTGTAATAGTGTCCCCATAATGGCACCTTCCTGTAATAGTGTCCCCATAATGGCACCTTCCTGTAATAGTGTCCCCATAATGGCACCTTCCTGTAATAATGTCCATGTCTCCATCCTCTAATACTGTCTCTCATCCTAGACCCCTTCCTATTATAATCTCCCCTCTCCTGAGCCTCTTCCTTTTATAATGTCATCCATCTTGTGTAACAGTGCCACCCTTCCAGGTATAATGTCCCGTTCATGGGATCCTTCCTGGTATAATGTCCCCCTTACTGAGCCAGTTATAAAGTCCTCTATGCTTGGCGCCTTCCTGGTAATATGTCCCCTGTTTTGGCCCCTTCATGTAATAATGTCCCAGACTCTGGCCCCTTCATGTAATAATGTGCCCTGTATTGGTACAATGTCCCCATCCTATAATATTGTCCACCATCCTGCGCCCCATTCTGGTATAGTGGCTCTCATGCTGAACCCCATTTTGGCAAAATAACCCCCATCCTAGGTCTCCTTCTTGTTGCATAGGTTGAAAAAAGACTTAGGTCCATCAAGTTCAACCCTTCTCCACCAATTTTACATTCTTGGTCACAAAATTCTCTATAACCCACAGTCAGGAGATGAAGAGGATAATGATACGCTCTCTGTTGTCCGTGGTTGGCAGAAGGGGACAGAGGAAGCAACTTTGATTGTTACCTGCCACCAACACAGCATGGACTTGGACCTCATGTTAGTGCCCAACACATGAGCGCCTTCTTGCTGCACTATCTTCAACACGATGCTGGTATTCTCAGGGTTAGAAATAGCACTGACTACTGGGCTGCCATTCTGTTAGATCCACGGTACAAGAGTGAATTTAGCCAGATGATTCCCCCCTGGAAAGAGTTGCACGCATGCTGGAGTATCGAAATACGCTTATAGACAAAATATTTGAGAGTGGTTTTCCCCAAGAGAGCAGTGAGACAGAGTGTTTACATCCCGGATCTAGATGTCCAACCCTGGGAACTTCAAGGCGTCATCACCAAAATATTAGCAGCAGTAGTGTAAGTAGCATAAGGAATTTCTGTGAGTCGTTTCACACATTTTTTAAACCAGCCTATGCACCAGCAGAACAGAGTACAAGTCTGACACGTTATGAATGACTGGAAAGGATGGTGCAGGAGTATCTGGAGCTCAGTATCAGTGCCATCAGGAAAATGGATTAGTTGCCTGAGCTCCACTGTCACGCCTTGGAGGTTTTGTCATTCCCAGCAGGCAGCATTCTTTCAGAACGTGTCTTTAAGCGCTGCTGGTGGGGTCCTGATGGATAAGCGCATCCGGCTGTCCCCTGAAAGTGTAGACCACCTAACTTTCGAGTCATGGATCTCTGATGACTTTTTCACCCCATTCACAGATTGGACAGACTAAAGGTACCGTCACACTTAGCGACGCTGCAGCGATACCGACAACGATCCGGATCGCTGCAGCGTCGCTGTTTGGTCGCTGGAGAGCTGTCACACAGACCGCTCTCCAGCGACCAACGATCCCGAGGTCCCCGGTAACCAGGGTAAACATCGGGTAACTAAGCGCAGGGCCGCGCTTAGTAACCCGATGTTTACCCTGGTTACCATCATAAAAAAACAAACACTACATACTTACATTCAGCTGTCTGTCCCTTGCCGTCTGTTTGCTGCACTGACTGCTGGCCGCAAAGTGAAAGCAGAGCACAGCCACAGCGGTGAGTCACCGCTGTGTGACTCACCGCTGTGCTGTGCTTTCAGTTTCACTTTGCGGCCAGCAGTCAGTGCAGGAAATAGACGGCAAGGGACAGACAGCTGAATGTAAGTATGTAGTGTTTGTTTTTTTACGATGGTAACCAGGGTAAACATCGGGTTACTAAGCGCGGCCCTGCGCTTAGTTACCCGATGTTTACCCTGGTTACCAGTGAAGACATCGCTGAATCGGTGTCACACACGCCGATTCAGCGATGTCTGCGGGGAGTCCAGCGACGAAATAAAGTTCTGGACTTTCTTCCCCGACCAGCGACAGCACAGCAGGGGCCTGATCGCTGCTGCCTGTCACACTGGACGATATCGCTAGCGAGGACGCTGCAACGTCACGGATCGCTAGCGATATCGTCTAGTGTGACGGTACCTTAAGCGATGGTGTAGTATTTAGCTTCATGTATTGATCTCGCATTATTACAGTCTGCGCCATCTTTGTGGCGTCTTCTGTACCTGCTGTTGCTACTGCCGCTGATGTCATAAATCATTTTTGGACATTCCAAGCAGGGTCTCCATCTGCTGGGTTGCCTGTGGTGGAAGTTGTGTCAGTGGCTATTATACTGCTTCTACTCTGGGGAAATTGATGCCACTTGGTGTGTGACAATTCTTTTTTGAAATGTGGAGACTCCAGTTGTGTCTCCATCTGGTGGGTTGCCTGTAGCAGTCGGGCTCGCAGACAGGCAGGCCTGCACTTACTGTCAGTCATCTACCTGTGTTACTTTCCCTATATTTTTCTACCAATATCACTGTATGAAACTGATGTTTCTGCCATCTGAGTGTGGCTGAAATAAAAAAAGAAAAAAATTGGAGATGTTGGATGAGGTATCAGGGCTCCCAGATAAGAAGGCTTACACCGCTCCCTTATCCATCAGGTCCTCATTGAACCTCAATTCCAAGCTGTAACTGCTGGGCCAGAGCCTGATACCTCATGCGAGTGCAGCGCCCCAGAGACCTGGTCGTTGCAGTGGTGTCGCTCTGCCGCTAAGGGGAGTGATGTTATGTCTGATGGCACCAAAGGAGTTCACCTGACCAGGTATCACAGTCACACATTACACTTCACACTCCGGCCACTAGGGGGAGCAAAAGGTTCTATTTACTAGGCCACTCCTCACACTTTGGTAAAACTGGGGGTTGGATAGGAAGTTAGTCAGAAGCTGACTGGGTTTTGTCCAGGCAACATCCCGTGGCAGGGGGTGTTGCGGGGAAGATTCAGAGGGGTCCCTGTCAGGCGTGGGAACCTGGCAGTGACTTAGCGACAAGGAAAGATCGTTACAGAACCGCACCTGCACTACCTTGCGGCGGTATCTAAAGAAAGGACACGAAGCGAAGTATATTGTGGAGAAGTGAGAAGCGAGATCAAAGCACAAAGGAGAGCCAGTAAGAGTTGTGCCCCGAGATCGGCAACATCCTACTGAGGCGCGTAGCCAGTGGCCAGAACGCCGAGGAAGTAACTGACTCCAAGCATTACTTCAAACAGAGGCAGGACAGTTGATTATAGGTTGACTGTCTAACATACATCACCTAAGAAGACATAGGGGGCAACAGTGGGAGAGGGGCGTCTCTAGGGTCCCAGAATAGCTCCGAGCCTTCCCGTCAAATGGGTGCGTCCTAGCCATAACAAACTGGGGGACGAAGCAGAACATCAGAATAGAAACGACAGTTGTGAGGACTATCCCGAATGCTCAGCAGGGTAGGACTACAACACACAGGCGCTAGTGGTAGGCACTGATTTCCAACTGCAAAGGGAACTCTGGATGTGCCCATTGGACCGGCCGGTCTCAGACAGCCCTGTTAACAGTGCTCTGGATTGAGGATCCTGAAGCCTTCAGTAAAGAGGTAAAGAGACTGCAACCCTGTGTCCTCGTTATTAACTGCGCCTCGCACCATCGCCACCTAAACTACTGGGAAGCCCTGGGGACATACTTCACCTGTGGGAAGGTATATCATCTAGCTGCCATTCCATCACCCCAGCGGACCCCACAGCAGCGTCGGTCGCCCTGACCGAACACCACAGGTGGCGTCACGAACCCTTGACAAACTTACAGGACCCATTTATTGGACGCCCCTTAGCAGGGTCACGGACCGGGTCCCGCCACCATGACAGCCTCAGAACTGAGACAGAGAGGACCGGTACCGAGTAACCTGTGGCCCTGTGTCTGGGGGCGCTCCACATGGCTCAGGGCTGACTGCTGCTGTGCCATTGGCAAATTTCTACTGTGTCTCAAGTGATGCCACTTTTCCTGGTGTCTGCTCCTAATTTTAGCTGTTTGGGAAGCTTTTTGTCACCCCTTAAGGGGTTATGTATCTGTTTGTTTTCGCCTCCCATTGAATTTAATGGGGCTCGGGTACGTTTGTCAAACAGTTTGGCAAACGGAGGTCCGTTCCGCGAACCTAAAACCGAACCTTGAAATGTTCGCTCATCTCTGTTTTGGATCCTTTGTGGATATTGACCTCGGCTGCAGGTGAACAAGTTTGTTTGGTTTATTAGTCATGAGATAATTCTCTCCAGGGAGGAAATTCACTGGAAATCCATAAAAGTAGAGACCGGATCAGAGCGGGAGGACCCGGAGTGTAAGAAGGTATAAATGTCCAGCACTGGGGCCACTCGAGACACACAGACTGCAGGACCTGACTATAGGGGGCGCCACCATCCATACACTTCACTGCAGGACACCGCTGCGTCTGCTGTATAGGTAAGTGCAATCTATCTCCCCCTGTTATCAGCCATTCTGATCTATTGTGGTACAAAGAAAAAAACTGGTTTATGTGATGAAATTAGCAGTTTAATTTGTAATCCATGAAATTTCGTCACAGCAGGACAGTGATACAACGTGACCAGTTTTAGCAGTGTGAATAGTAACGTACGCTGATGTGCTGCCCGGTCAGTGATCAACCATTAGACTCCAGCACAGCATCAGATTATATACATACAACATATGAATCTCACATAACAATAAGGAACATAGGAAAAGGACCATGTGCATATAGACATAAGTATACGGGCTCAATAACCATACATGAGATCATTCCGGTAATCCAAACCACATGGTACTATTTGTTTAAGTTCATGATTAGTGATAAGCAAGTATCCCAGGGCTCAGATGTGCTCGGTGATACTCAGATATCACAGTGCTCGGTTATCACTCCAGTATCCCGGGGCTCAGATGTGATCGGTGATACTCAGATATCACGGTGCTCGGTTATCACTCCAGTATCCCGGGGCTCAGATGTGCTCGGTGATACTCAGATATCACGGTGCTCGGTTATCACTCCAGTATCCCGGGGCTCAGATGTGATCGGTGATACTCAGAGATCACAGTGCTCGGTTATCACTCCAGTATCCCAGGGCTCAGATGTGCTCGGTGATACTCAGATATCACGGTGCTCGGTTATCACTCCAGTATCCCGGGGCTCAGATGTGCTCGGTGATACTCAGATATCACAGTGCTCGGTTATCACTCCAGTATCCCAGGGCTCAGATGTGATCGGTGATACTCAGATATCACGGTGCTCGGTTATCACTCCAGTATCCCGGGGCTCAGATGTGCTCGGTGATACTCAGATATCACGGTGCTCGGTTATCACTCCAGTATCCCGGGGCTCAGATGTGATCGGTGATACTCAGAGATCACAGTGCTCGGTTATCACTCCAGTATCCCAGGGCTCAGATGTGCTTGGTGATACTCAGATATCACGGTGCTCAGTTATCACTCCAGTATCCCGGGGCTCAGATGTGCTCGGTGATACTCAGAGATCACAGTGCTCGGTTATCACTCCAGTATCCCGGGGCTCAGATGTGCTCGGTGATACTCAGATATCACGGTGCTCGGTTATCACTCGAGTATCCCAGGGCTCAGATGTGCTCGGTGATACTCGGAGATCATGGTGCTCGGTTATCACTCCAGTATCCCGGGGCTCAGATGTGCTCAGTGATACTCAGATATCACGGTGCTCGGTTATCACTCCAGTATCCCGGGACTCAGATGTGCTCGGTGATACTCAGATATCACGGTGCTCGGTTATCACTCGAGTATCCCAGGGCTCAGATGTGCTCGGTGATACTCGGAGATCATGGTGCTCGGTTATCACTCCAGTATCCCGGGGCTCAGATGTGCTCAGTGATACTCAGATATCACGGTGCTCGGTTATCACTCCAGTATCCCGGGGCTCAGATGTGCTCGGTGATACTCAGATATCACGGTGCTCGGTTATCACTCCAGTATCCCGGGGCTCAGATGTCCTCAGTGATACTCAGATATCACGGTGCTCGGTTATCACTCCAGTATCCCGGGGCTCAGATGTGATCGGTGATACTCAGAGATCACAGTGCTCGGTTATCACTCCAGTATCCCGGGGCTCAGATGTGCTTGGTGATACTCGGAGATCACGGTGCTCGGTTATCACTCCAGTATCCCGGGGCTCAGATGTCCTCAGTGATACTCAGAGATCACAGTGCTCGGTTATCACTCCAGTATCCCGGGGCTCAGATGTGCTTGGTGATACTCAGATATCACGGTGCTCGGTTATCACTCCAGTATCCCGGGGCTCAGATGTCCTCAGTGATACTCAGAGATCACAGTGCTCGGTTATCACTCCAGTATCCCGGGACTCAGATGTGCTCGGTGATACTCAGAGATCACAGTGCTCGGTTATCACTCCAGTATCCCGGGGCTCAGATGTGCTTGGTGATACTCGGAGATCACGGTGCTCGGTTATCACTCCAGTATCCCGGGGCTCAGATGTGATCGGTGATACTCAGATATCACGGTGCTCGGTTATCACTCCAGTATCCGGGGACTCAGATGTGCTCGGTGATACTCAGAGATCACAGTGCTCGGTTATCACTCCAGTATCCCGGGGCTCAGATGTCCTCAGTGATACTCAGATATCACAGTGCTCGGTTATCACTCCAGTATCCCGGGGCTCAGATGTGCTCGGTGATACTCAGATATCACGGTGCTCGGTTATCACTCCAGTATCCCGGGGCTCAGATGTGATCGGTGATACTCAGATATCACGGTGCTCGGTTATCACTCCAGTATCCCGGGGCTCAGATGTGCTCAGTGATACTCAGATATCACGGTGCTCGGTTATCACTCCAGTATCCCGGGGCTCAGATGTGATCGGTGATACTCAGATATCACGGTGCTCGGTTATCACTCCAGTATCCCGGGACTCAGATGTGCTCGGTGATACTCAGATATCACGGTGCTCGGTTATCACTCCAGTATCCCGGGGCTCAGATGTGCTCGGTGATACTCAGATATCACGGTGCTCGGTTATCACTCCAGTATCCCGGGGCTCAGATGTCCTCAGTGATACTCAGATATCACGTGCTCGGTTATCACTCCAGTATCCCGGGGCTCAGATGTGCTCGGTGATACTCGGAGATCATGGTGCTCAGTTATCACTCCAGTATCCCGGGGCTCAGATGTCCTCAGTGATACTCAGATATCACGGTGCTCGGTTATCACTCCAGTATCCCGGGGCTCAGATGTGCTCGGTGATACTCAGATATCACGGTGCTCGTTTATCACTCCAGTATCCCGGGGCTCAGATGTGATCGGTGATACTCAGATATCACGGTGCTCGGTTATCACTCCAGTATCCCGGGGCTCAGATGTGATCGGTGATACTCAGATATCACGGTGCTCGGTTATCACTCCAGTATCCCGGGGCTCAGATGTCCTCAGTGATACTCAGATATCACGTGCTCGGTTATCACTCCAGTATCCCGGGGCTCAGATGTGCTCGGTGATACTCAGATATCACGGTGCTCGGTTATCTCTCCAGTATCCCAGGGCTCAGATGTGATCGGTGATACTCAGATATCACGGTGCTCGGTTATCACTCCAGTATCCCGGGGCTCAGATGTGCTTGGTGATACTCGGAGATCACGGTGCTCGGTTATCACTCCAGTATCCCGGGGCTCAGATGTGCTCGGTGATACTCAGATATCACGGTGCTCGGTTATCACTCCAGTATCCCGGGGCTCAGATGTGCTCGGTGATACTCAGATATCACGTGCTCGGTTATCACTCCAGTATCCCGGGGCTCAGATGTGCTTGGTGATACTCGGAGATCATGGTGCTCGGTTATCACTCCAGTATCCCGGGACTCAGATGTGCTCAGTGATACTCAGATATCATGGTGCTTGGTTATCTCTCCAGTATCCCAGGGCTCAGATGTGCTCGGTGATACTCAGATATCACGGTGCTCGGTTATCACTCCAGTATCCCGGGGCTCAGATGTGCTCGGTGATACTCAGAGATCACAGTGCTCGGTTATCACTCCAGTATCCCGGGGCTCAGATGTGCTCAGTGATACTCAGATATCATGGTGCTCGGTTATCACTCCAGTATCCCGGGGCTCAGATGTGCTCGGTGATACTCAGATATCACGGTGCTCGGTTTTCACTCCAGTATCCCGGGGCTCAGATGTGCTTGGTGATACTCAGATATCACGGTGCTCGGTTATCACTCCAGTATCCCAGGGCTCAGATGTGCTCGGTGATACTCGGAGATCACAGTGCTCGGTTATCACTCCAGTATCCCAGGGCTCAGATGTGCTCGGTGATACTCAGAGATCACAGTGCTCGGTAATCACTCCAGTATCCCAGGGCTCAGATGAGCTCGGTGATACTCAGATATCACGGTGCTCGGTTATCACTCCAGTATCCCAGGGCTCAGATGAGCTCGGTGATACTCGGAGATCACGGTGCACTGTTATCACTCGAGTATTCAGGGGCTCAGATGTGCTCGGTGATACTCAGATATCACGGTGCTCGGTTATCTATCCAGTATCCCGGGGCTCAGATGTGCTCGGTGATAGTCAAAGATCACAGTGCTCGGTTATCTCTCCAGTATCCCGGGGCTCAGATGTGCTCGGTGATACTCAAAGATCACGGTGCTCGGTTATCACTCCAGTATCCCGGGGCTCAGATGTGCTCGGTGATACTCAGATATCACGGTGCTCGGTTATCACTCGAGTATCCCAGGGCTCAGATGTGCTCGGTGATACTCAGAGATTACGGTGCTCGGTTATCACTCAAGTATTCTGGGGCTCAGATGAGCTCGGTAATACTCAGATATCACGGTGCTCGGTTATCACTCCAGTATCCCGGGGCTCAGATGTGCTCGGTGATACTCAAAGATCACGGTGCTCGGTTATCACTCCAGTATCCCGGGGCTCAGATGTGCTCGGTGATACTCAGATATCACGGTGCTCGGTTATCACTCGAGTATCCCAGGGCTCAGATGTGCTCGGTGATACTCAGAGATCACGGTGCTCGGTTATCACTCGAGTATTCTGGGGCTAAGATGTGCTCGGTGATACTCAGAGATCACGGTGCTCGGTTATCACTCCAGTATCCCAGGGCTCAGATGTGCTCGGTGATACTCAGATATCACGGTGCACTGTTATCACTCGAGTATTCAGGGGCTCAGATGTGCTCGGTGATACTCAGATATCACGGTGCTCGGTTATCTATCCAGTATCCCGGGGCTCAGATGTGCTCGGTGATAGTCAAAGATCACAGTGCTCGGTTATCTCTCCAGTATCCCGGGGCTCAGATGTGCTCGGTGATACTCAAAGATCACGGTGCTCGGTTATCACTCCAGTATCCCGGGGCTCAGATGTGCTCGGTGATACTCAGATATCACGGTGCTCGGTTATCACTCGAGTATCCCAGGGCTCAGATGTGCTCGGTGATACTCAGAGATTACGGTGCTCGGTTATCACTCAAGTATTCTGGGGCTCAGATGAGCTCGGTAATACTCAGATATCACGGTGCTCGGTTATCACTCCAGTATCCCGGGGCTCAGATGTGCTCGGTGATACTCAAAGATCACGGTGCTCGGTTATCACTCCAGTATCCCGGGGCTCAGATGTGCTCGGTGATACTCAGATATCACGGTGCTCGGTTATCACTCGAGTATCCCAGGGCTCAGATGTGCTCGGTGATACTCAGAGATCACGGTGCTCGGTTATCACTCGAGTATTCTGGGGCTAAGATGTGCTCGGTGATACTCAGAGATCACGGTGCTCGGTTATCACTCCAGTATCCCAGGGCTCAGATGTGCTCGGTGATACTCAGAGATCACAGTGCTCGGTTATCACTCGAGTATCCCAGGGCTCAGATGTGCTCGGTGATACTCAGAGATCACGGTGCTCGGTTATCACTCGAGTATTCTGGGGCACAGATGAGCTCGGTGATACTCAGTGATCACGGTGCTCGGTTATCACTCGAGTACTCTGGGGCTCAGATGTGCTCGGTGATACTTAGAGATCACGGTGCTTGGTTATCTCTCCAGTATCCTGGGGCTCAGATGAGCTCGGTGATACTCAGATATCACAGTGCTCGGTTATCACTCCAGTATCCCGGGGCTCAGATGTGCTCGGTGATACTCAGATATCACAGTGCTCGGTTATCACTTGAGTATTCTGGGGCTCAGATGTGCTCGGTGATACTCAAACATCACGGTGCTCGGTTATCTCTCCAGTATTCCGGGGCTCAGATGTGCTCGGTGATACTCAGATATCATAGTGCTCAGTTATCACTCGAGTATTCTGGGGCTCAGATGTGCTCGGTGATACTCAAAGATCACGGTGCTCAGTTATCACTCGAGTATTCTGGGGCTCAGATGAGCTTGGTGATACTCAGATATCACGGTGCTCGGTTATCACTCGAGTATTCTGGGGCTCAGATGTGCTCGGTGATACTCAAAGATCACGGTGCTCGGTTATCTCTCCAGTATCCCGGGGCTCAGATGTGCTTGGTGACACTCAAAGATCACGGTGCTCGGTTATCACTCGAGTATCCCAGGGCTCAGATGTGCTCGGTGATACTCAGAGATCACAGTGCTCGGTTATCACTCGGGTATCCTGGGGCTCAGATGTGCTTGGTGATACTCAGAGGTCACGGTGCTCGGTTATCACTGGAATTTCCCTGGGCTCAGATGTGCTCGTGATACTCAGATATCATAGTGCTCGGTTATCTCTCCAGTATCCCGGGGCTCAGATGTGCTCGGTGATACTCAGAGATCACGGTGCTCGGTTATCACTCGAGTATTCTGGGGCTCAGATGAGCTCGGTGATACTCAGATATCACGTGCTCGGTTATCACTCGAGTATTCTGGGGCTCAGATGTGCTCGGTGATACTCAAAGATCACGGTGCTCGGTTATCAGTCGAGTATCCCAGGGCTCAGATGTGCTCGGTGATACTCAGATATCACGGTGCTCGGTTATCACTCGAGTATTCTGGGGCTCAGATGAGCTCGGTGATACTCAGATATCACGTGCTCGGTTATCACTCGAGTATTCTGGGGCTCAGATGTGCTCGGTGATACTCAAAGATCACGGTGCTCGGTTATCAGTCGAGTATCCCAGGGCTCAGATGTGCTTGGTGATACTCAGATATCACGGTGCTCGGTTATCACTCGAGTATTCTGGGGCTCAGATGTGCTCGGTGATACTCAAAGATCACGGTGCTCGGTTATCTCTCCAGTATCTCGGGGCTCAGATGTGCTCGGTGATACTCGGAGATCACAGTGCTCGGTTATCACTCCAGTATCCCGGGACTCAGATGTGCTCGGTGATACTCAAAAATCACGGTGCTCGGTTATCTCTCCAGTATCTCGGGGCTCAGATGTGCTCGGTGATACTCAAAGATCACGGTGCTCGGTTATCACTCGAGTATCCCAGGGCTCAGATGTGCTCGGTGATACTCAGAGATCACAGTGCTCGGTTATCACTCGGGTATCCTGGGGCTCAGATGTGCTTGGTGATACTCAGAGGTCACGGTGCTCGGTTATCTCTGGAATTTCCCTGGGCTCAGATGTGCTCGTGATACTCTGAGATCACGATGCTCGATAATCACTCAAGTATAGTGATGAGCGAGTGTTCTCATTGCTCGTGTTTTCCCGAGCACGCTTGGGTGGTCTCCGAGTATTTGTAATTGCTCGGAGATTTAGTTTTCTTTGCCTCAGCTGCATGATTCACAGCTGATAGACAGCTTGAATACATGTGGGGATTCCCTAGCAACCAGGCAACCCCCAAATGTATTCAGGCTGGCTAGCAGCCATAAATCATGCAACTGCATCAACAAAAGCTAAATCTCCGAGTAGTTACAAATACTTGGAGACCACCCGCGCATGCTCGGGAAAACCTGAGCACGAGTACCCTCGCTCATCATTACTCAAGTATCCCGGGGCTCGGATGTGCTCGGTGATACTCAGAGATCACGGTACTCAGTTATCACTCGAGTATCCCGGGGCTCGGATGTGCTCGGTGATAATCGGAGATCACGGTGATCGGTTATCACTCCAGTATCCCGGGGCTCAGATGTGCTCGGTGATACTCAAAGGTCACGGTGATCGGTTATCACTCGAGTATCCCGGGGCTCAGATGTGCTTGGTGATACTCAGAGATCAGGGTGCTCGGTTATCACTCGCGTATCACAGTGCTCGGATGCACTCATTACTCTGCCATCATTAGCCAGTGCTCAATGTAAACTCCCTGCCCCCGATTTTTAGTGTCTGTTACGCAGCCAATAAGCATGAGGGAATTGCCTGCCACTATAATGCCGTAGCCATCTTGGTTGTGGCATTTCTGTGATTGGCTGGCCTTGTGACATCATCACGGATTATAAAAGGACAAGCGCCGGCCGACTTGGCACACTGACGCCGCTGCACAGCTCTGTGACACTCCATATTGGAGGGAGAGAGTGTTTGTCCAGGCCTGTGTGTGCACAGTATGACGAGTCAGAGGCCTATAGTGTAGATACCGGGGCTGAAGCTGAGCCGTCATACTAACAGCCCTTCTAAGGTTAATCCTCTGTATCTTAGAGGGAGAGTGCTAGAATAAAGGATCTAGGCAGGGCTGAGGGCTTCATAGTCTTATGCTAAATATATAGTTGCTGCAAGTGAACAGATTTTTTGTTGGGGGTGGAGAGTGGTGGGTCAAAAATTGACTATATTGTCATCAATAGTTTTCTACATGCTTTATGTTACATTTCTGTGATATATAACATTCCCAAAAAGCCTAGAAAAAAAATTCTGAATTCAATTACTCGCATGTATAGTATTATGTACCTTGTGGTACATTTCTGTGTTATAAAACATTTCCAAAAAGTTTTTTATTATTTTTTGGATTGAATTACTCACCCATGTAGTATCTTATGCTGTGCTACATTTTGGTGTTATAAAAGACTTCCAAAAAACATTTACATTTTTTTTCTGGATTCAATTACTCCCCCATTTAGTATTACATGGTCTGTTTTACATTTCATTGGTATATAACACTCCCAAAAAGCTTTGTAAAATTATTCTTGATTTAATTACTCATCCCCACAGTCTTAAGTGCCTTGTGCTACATTATGTTAGTATTAAACTCCCAACAACCACTTTGACTGCTGCAGGTGACCAATTTTTTTTTAAAGTAAACTTGGTTTCCAGAGATTTAGCAATTAGAATATGCGTTGGACATGCATTAAGGGACGGGGAAGTGGAAGTGCTGATGATGGCGCACTCAGATGCCGAGGACGTGGGGCAGGTGCGACAACGCCTGTTGCTGGAGCAGGAGAAACACACTTTGCAGAGAGACACAGTACACCACTTCTGAAGCCAGAGCAGTGCGCACAGGGGAGCGGCTGGATTGCAGATAATGCTACCAGCAGGCTTGGCAGCACCACACAGTCTTCCACATGGTCCAATCTCAGGAACAGTTTGGATCCCTTCATACTCACCCTGATTCTCCATGTCGAGTTCCAGGGGACTATTGATCCCACACTAGGACATTCCAAGGAGTAATTTACAACATCACTTATTGGTTTTGGCCTCTCAACCTGCATGCTCCAAGAGGGACAGGAGGACACGCTGTTTAGTGATGCACAAAACTTAGAGCTGCCACAAGAAGATGACAGTGGGGAATGGCAAATTTTGTCAAGGGAGGAAGATGATGATGAGACACTGTTGCTGATAAGTCGGCTTGTTGTAATCCAGTCACCAAGTCAGGAGGACCAGAGTGCAGAGGTGGAAGACGAGGTGGTGGATGACGAAGTCACCCACCCAACCTGAGAATCTGGCATGCAGAGCGAGTAGGAGTGATGGGTAGCACCGAAACAAACAGGAAGAGGCACTGGTGTGACTACAGGGACAAGGCAAGCACACACACTCCTGCATTTTTATGTCAAAGAGTTTGGTGTTCCCCAGTCTGGCAGTTTTTTAAAGAAGGTTCTTAGACAAAAAAAAATGGTAATTTTCAAACTGTGCCATGCCAAAATCAACAGGTGCCTGACCACTAGGAAACTAACCACCAGTAGCATGTTCAGGCACATGTCATCTAAGCACCCGACTCAGTTTGCCGGATGCCATGGTCCATGATTGCTGCCATTGGGTAACTCCACTGCCTCTTCCCCCATGTCCTTCCCAATCCCCTCTCCAATACACTGGCGCAGATGCCTCCTGGCCTGCAACTCTTTACACATTCTCACTTTCCATCATCAGGCACTTCCAAATCCTTTCCCCAGCCGAGCATTCAGTTGTCCCTACCCCAGGCCATGGAATGAAAGTGAAAGTTTCCAGCAACCCACCCACAGGCCAAAAGGCTATTTCCAGGCTGCTTGCCATGGAAATGTTGCCGTTATGTCTTGGTCCCTATCAGCCACTTTTTCACCCGATATGGCATCCCAACCTTGTACCAGCACATGTCGAGGAACATCACCCATGCCCTTAACAACGCTGTTACTGGGGATCTCCACTTCACGATCGACATATGCGCATGAGCTGTTCACTGGATGAACATTGTGGAGGCCAAGGCTGAGTACCACCCTGGCACGGCACATGTGCTCTGTTAGATGAGATTAGCTGGTCCTATTTCTATCAGGGAATCCTCCACCTCATGCATCAGTTCCTGCACTCATTCCTGCTCCTCCTCATCCTCCATCTCCAACGGGCTATTTCCGAGCACATCGTCCACATCAGCCGGAAGCTGGAAGCTCTGCAGCACTGCCTCAGAGAAGCTGCAACAGGCTCTGTTAAAGCTGATTTGTCTAGGAGACAAACTGGACACTGAAACAGTGTTATTATTATTATTATTTTTCTTTATAGCACCATGGATTCCATGGCATAGTACATGAGAAGGGGTTACATACAAAATACAAATATCGCCACAGTAGACAAACTAATAATGGTAGACTGATACAGAGGGAAGAGGACCCTGCCCTTGCGGCTTACATTCTACAGGATGATGCGGAAAGGAGACAGTTGGTCAGGGGTTGCAAAAGCTCTAATGGTGTTGAGATGGCAGCATGGTCATCGCAGGCTGTAGGCTTTCTTAAAGAGATGGTTTTCTTTTTGTCAGAGCGGGTTTTTACTGCTGCTGGTGGAATTATAAGTGATAAGAGCATCTGCCTGTCAACAGAAAATGCTGACAGGCTGTTATAAAAATGAACAAGGGCTGGATTGGGCCAGACTTCAATACACAAACGAATGACAGCATAAACTCAAATCCAGTGTTTTTTTTTGGGAGGTCTATTCCCATGCACCTCTTCACACCAACACATGGGTATATGCTTCCTGATTTTGGCTATTTGCTGTTGTCCTCCTCCTTCTCCTCATCCTCCAACATCTTATCACCAGGGTGACCGTGGTCCATGATGCATCACCCACATCATTTTTTTTAAAGTGTGTTTAAGATATTCAACATATTCATTAATGATCTGGTTGAAGGTTTACACAGTAAATTATCGATATTTGCAGATGATACAAAACTATGTAAAGCAGTTAATACAAGAGAAGATAGTATTCTGCTACAGATGGATCTGGATAAGTTGGAAACTTGGGCTGAAAGGTGGCAGATGAGGTTTAACAATGATAAATGTAAGGTTATACACATGGGAAGAAGGAATCAATATCACCATTACACACTGAACGGGAAACCACTGGGTAAATCTGACAGGGAGAAGGACTTGGGGATCCTAGTTAATGATAAACTTACCTGGAGCAGCCAGTGCCAGGCAGCAGCTGCCAAGGCAAACAGGATCATGGGGTGCATTAAAAGAGGTCTGGATACACATGATGAGAGCATTATACTGCCTCTGTACAAATCCCTAGTTAGACCGCACATGGAGTACTGTGTCCAGTTTTGGGCACCGGTGCTCAGGAAGGATATAGTGGAACTAGAGAGAGTACAAAGGAGGGCAACAAAATTAATAAAGGGGATGGGAGAACTACAATACCCAGATAGATTAGCGAAATTAGGATTATTTAGTCTAGAAAAAAGACGACTGAGGGGCGATCTAATAACCATGTATAAGTATATAAGGCGACAATACAAATATCTCGCTGAGGATCTGTTTATACCAAGGAAGGTGACGGGCACAAGGGGGCATTCTTTGCGTCTGGAGGAGAGAAGGTTTTTCCACCAACATAGAAGAGGATTCTTTACTGTTAGGGCAGTGAGAATCTGGAATTGCTTGCCTGAGGAGGTGGTGATGGCGAACTCAGTCGAGGGGTTCAAGAGAGGCCTGGATGTCTTCCTGGAGCAGAACAATATTGTATCATACAATTATTAGGTTCTGTAGAAGGACGTAGATCTGGGGATTTATTATGATGGAATATAGGCTGAACTGGATGGACAAATGTCTTTTTTCGGCCTTACTAACTATGTTACTATGTTACTATGTAAGATGCCCGCAATAACAATTTGTTAGACAGGGGGTTCATGTATACCACAGGGGTAAATGTTTGTCAGCCCATGCACTTATTATATGGGCATTACAAGTATAGGAGACCTGCTCCTTTCTAATGGGAACTTTTTTATCAGGTCCTCTTCTACGTCTCTTCCAAGAGGCATTGGAGTGCCTCCAAATTTTTGGCAACCCTTGCATTCACTGCATAGGCAAACACTATGGGAGACCCATTTCTAATAATGGGAACATTGTTTTCAGGAGGCCCTCTGACATCTACGTCTCTTCAAAGGGGCATTGGGGTGCGTCCAAATTTTGGGCTACCCTGCCACTCACTGCGTACGCAATAACAGTATAGGAGACCCACTGTTTAATAATGGGAGCAACAAAGCATGGCCGGCTGATTGATGAATAGTAAAGGCCGCCTGATGGCCCTATAAAAACAGGCTCTGTGACTTTAAGAGTCCCTCCTTTATAAATGAAACAAGATGGGTCTGCTAATGCGCCACACACCCCATGACCAGCTAGCTACATGTTACAATGACATTTCCCAGTGAATGCATTTGTAGTGCTTGAAAGCAATGTTAAGTTGAAAAACGCTTCAAAAAATCTGTAAAAGTGTCGTAAGACTCTGACAACATTGTTCACGGCAGTGACCTGGGAGTCAGACATGCTTCCAGGGGTCTTCCCCATGATATTCCCATGTTATTTGAGCAGTGTTACCATCAATTTCTGCAATTTCTAGTCCCTCTGCAGACCGGCGGGGGGAGCCGGAATAATGTTTGAGTTTCCCATAGACTTAGATTGGGCTCATCGCTCGGATCGAGTACCCGACTATTCCAGTTTGCTCCACCCGAGCATTTTAGTGGTCGCCCATCACTATTCGTCGTCTTTTTCTTTCTATCATCAGATACATGCTCAGCAATTCTGACCTTTCACTTTGTGGTGTTCCAACCTATATAGATAAGATCGCATTTTGTGCACCTCACCACATATACACCATGGATGATGTCACAAATGATGCGTCACCGTGTGTCGCTGTCCTGCTATGACCATTTTTCAGTGGATTACACATAAAATGACAAATGTTATCATATGCAGCAGTTTTCTTTCTTCTGTGTTCCACATTTTGCCTGTTTGGCGGAGGGCTCTTAGGATGTCGGTGTCTATACAGGCGGTGGTGGAGACCACCAAGCGGTGAGTTCATTTCCTTTGTCTTTTTCTTCTTATCTAATGCTGATCCTGACACTCAAGTCTAGGGAGGAGTCATTTTCCTGAAATGTTTTTGAAAAGATTCAATTTGGTTCACGCAAAATTTGTCAGAAGGGGTTAAAAAGTAATAAAAGCTTCTCCTGAGCTTTCCCAGGGGGCCACTCACCAGTCCTGCTGCTCCTCACCAGGTCCTCCTCTCACTCCTCGCCAGGTCCTCCTCTCACTCCTCGCCAGGTCCTCCTCTCACTCCTCGCCAGGTCCTCCTCACTTTGCTCTTTGGATCGTTGGGTGTGGACAATGCACCAACCGGTAATGTGGGACACAACAGACATCAGTGATCTGCAACATTCAGTACATGGGTCCATGATAGGGAATAGACTGTAGGACAAATGCGACCGATGATGGAGATGACAAAGAATCTGTGTGTGAAACCTGCCAACTCCGACCAACTCCATCATCTGTAAGAATGGTCCGAAAAGCCAACTGACCCCAAAGAGTGAGTTCAGCTCCGGCTTGTTGACTTCAGTCACTTTTTCCATCTCTGTTCCTCTTCTTTCCCCAGGATGAATCTTCTGTCGTCTCTGATTCTGTTGACATCTGTGGTTCTGACTCGGGGATGCGCTCCTGCACCTGGAGGTGAGATCCTATCCACACCGTGGACAGCAGAATGGTCATGTATCTGTTCATGGGGTCTATTTGGATGGGTTGTATGCCTGGAGATGCCACTAGTGAGGTATCCAACACCATGCTCCCTGCCTGGTCCAAACTGCCCCCTCAGAATCCGGCAATTCCTCGCAATGCACAGTACATGCGCTGGGGGATTCACACAGAATGACTGTAGACTTATCAATTTACATCGGACAACCCCTCTACAGACAATTTTGTAGCTATATTATATTATTTTGGAGCTAAATGTATATAATCCAGGAATTGTCAAATTCTTCAAACTATTAAACATTTACCTTCAGCACGTCTAATAATCTGGAATAATTTCTAGAGATCATCAGTGAATTCCGGACCTGGAATACAGGGACTAATGAGAATCCCATCAAGCCGCTCTGATGCTTCTCGCTAATAAAGTGATGAGCTGCATTTTTCTCTGTTTCTTGATGCAAGACTACAAAGAGTCTTAGGCTGGGGTCACACTTAACGTATGGAAAATCTGTCCAAGTCTTCCTACCGCGAGTCGCTCAAGTCTTCTCTGTATGGTCATCCATGTGTAATGCGTTTGCAATGCGATGATGCGATTTTCTTGCGCCTATGTATCCGTATGATCCACGTATGCTTTACATTTCTCACTGCTTTTCCCCACTGATTTTAATGGCTCAATGGGCTGAAATCAGAAAAATGTGTGTGTATTTCTCGCAAGCTAGATATATGGTCCGTGTGGTGTCCGAGTTTTTCTCGCACCCATAGGCTCGCATTGGCGAGTCTCGGCCGAGTCTTGGTGACAAACTGCAGCATGCACGCATGTAGAATATACCTGAGAAAAAATGCGGTAATGTGAGTTATCCCATAGATGAAAGCTGGTCCGAGTGCTATGTAACATAGTAACATAGTAACATAGTTAGTAAGGCCGAAAAAAGACATTTGTCCATCCAGTTCAGCCTATATTCCGTCATAATAAATCCCCAGATCTACGTCCTTTTACAGAACCTAATAATTGTATGATACAATATTGTTCTGCTCCAGGAAGACATCCAGGCCTCTCTTGAACCCCTCGACTGAGTTCGCCATCACCACCTCCTCAGGCAAGCAATTCCAGATTCTCACTGCCCTAACAGTAAAGAATCCTCTTCTATGTTGGTGGAAAAACCTTCTCTCCTCCAGACGCAAAGAATGCCCCCTTGTGCCCGTCACCTTCCTTGGTATAAACAGATCCTCAGCGAGATATTTGTATTGTCCCCTTATATACTTATACATGGTTATTAGATCGCCCCTCAGTCGTCTTTTTTCTAGACTAAATAATCCTAATTTCGCTAATCTATCTGGGTATTGTAGTTCTCCCATCCCCTTTATTAATTTTGTTGCCCTCCTTTGTACTCTCTCTAGTTCCATTATATCCTTCCTGAGCACCGGTGCCCAAAACTGGACACAGTACTCCATGTGCGGTCTAACTAGGGATTTGTACAGAGGCAGTATAATGCTCTCATCATGTGTATCCAGACCTCTTTTAATGCACCCCATGATCCTGTTTGCCTTGGCAGCTGCTGCCTGGCACTGGCTGCTCCAGGTAAGTTTATCATTAACTAGGATCCCCAAGTCCTTCTCCCTGTCAGATTTACCCAGTGGTTTCCCGTTCAGTGTGTAATGGTGATATTGATTCCCTCTTCCCATGTGTATAACCTTACATTTATCATTGTTAAACCTCATCTGCCACCTTTCAGCCCAAGTTTCCAACTTATCCAGATCCATCTGTAGCAGAATACTATCTTCTCTTGTATTAACTGCTTTACATAGTTTTGTATCATCTGCAAATATCGATATTTTACTGTGTAAACCTTCTACCAGATCATTAATGAATATGTTGAAGAGAACAGGTCCCAATACTGACCCCTGCGGTACCCCACTGGTCACAGCGACCCAGTTAGAGACTATACCATTTATAACCACCCTCTGCTTTCTATCACTAAGCCAGTTACTAACCCATTTACACACATTTTCCCCCCCAGACCAAGCATTCTCATTTTGTGTACCAACCTCTTGTGCGGCACGGTATCAAACGCTTTGGAAAAATCGAGATATACCACGTCCAATGACTCACCGTGGTCCAGCCTATAGCTTACCTCTTCATAAAAACTGATTAGATTGGTTTGACAGGAGCGATTTCTCATAAACCCATGCTGATATGGAGTTAAACAGTTATTCTCATTGAGATAATCCAGAATAACATCCCTCAGAAACCCTTCAAATATTTTACCAACAATAGAGGTTAGACTTACTGGCCTATAATTTCCAGGTTCACTTTTAGAGCCCTTTTTGAATATTGGCACCACATTTGCTATGCGCCAGTCCTGCGGAACAGACCCTGTCGCTATAGAGTCCCTAAAAATAAGAAATAATGGTTTATCTATTACATTACTTAGTTCCCTTAGTACTCGTGGGTGTATGCCATCCGGACCCGGAGATTTATCTATTTTAATCTTATTTAGCCGGTTTCGCACCTCTTCTTGGGTTAGATTGGTGACCCTTAATATAGGGTTTTCATTGTTTCTTGGGATTTCACCTAGCATTTCATTTGTGACATCATATGTGATGTTTTCTCGCACAGCACTCGCCTGTATTCTACGGTAGTGTGACCCCGGACTTACAAATAGATGCACAATCTTACATGAACTTCTCAGTCCATGTTCTTCAGGGACACAAGTTATGGCAAGAAACAAATGGCAAGACCACAGCGGACCGCGGGATCCACAAATCAGCTCAATGTACCTGAAAGCTCTTCTATTTTTCTTTCCTCAGCCACAAATATAGCAAGAAATGGAGAAGCCTCACAGATATCTGACTATCAATATCCACTAGCAACATACGCCAAAAATGCCATCGATGGTATCAGCAACACTGAATTCAGCAAGGGCTCCTGCACACACACCAATTATGATAAAGATCCCTGGTGGAAGCTGGACCTGAAACAGAACTACAAGATATTAAATGTCGTTCTTACAAACAGGATGGACTGTTGTCCGGAGCGACTGATAGGGGCCGAGGTCCGAATTGGGAACTCCCCCGACAACAACAACCCAGTGTAAGTTTATGTTAGATAAAAGAAAACAGGATGTGCCATCTTGTGTTTCTCCACAACATCCCCTCTTGTGTTTCTCCATAATGTCCCATCTTGTGTTTCTCCATAACGTCCCGTCTTGTGTTTTTCTCACAACGTCCCATCTTGTGTTTCTCCAAAACGTCCTGTCTCGTGTTTCTCCACAATGTCCGATCTTGTGTTTCTCTACAAAGTCCCTTCTCGTGTTTCTCCACAACGTCTCTTCTCGTGTTTCTCCATAATGTCCCATTTCATGTTTCTCCAGGACGTCTGATCTTGTGTTTCTGCACGACGTCTCATATCGAGTTTCGCCACAATGTCCCGTCTCGTGTTTCTCCACGATTTCCAATCTCGTGATTCTGCACAACGTCCCATCTGGTGTTTGTACACCATGTCCCATCCTGTGTTTCTCCACAATGTCCCATCCTGTGTTTCTCCACAATGTCCCATCTCGTGTTTCTCCACAACATCCCATCTCGTGTTTCTCAACAACATCCCATTTCTTTTTTTTTTTCGCAACCTCCCATCTCGTGTTTCTCCACAACGTCCTGTCTCGTGTTTCTCCACAATCTCAAATCTCAGGTTTATCCACAAGGTCCCAGCTCGCATTTCTCCACAACGTCTCATCTTGTCTTATTCCACAATGTCCAATCCTGTGCTTCTCCACAACGTCCCGGCACATGTTTCACCACAACGTCCCTCTGCAGCGCTTTACATCTTCATGACGCCCCATCTTGTATTGATCAACAATGTCCCATTCAATGTTCCTGTGCAATGTCCCATCCTGTGTTTCTCCATAATGTCCCATCTTACATAGTAACATAGTAACATAGTTAGTAAGGCCGAAAAAAGACATTTGTCCATCCAGTTCCGCATATATTCCATCATAATAAATACCCAGATCTACGTCCTTCTACAGAACCTAATAATTGTATGATACAATATTGTTCTGCTCCAGGAAGACATCCAGGCCTCTCTTGAACCCCTCGACTGAGTTCGCCATCACCACCTCCTCAGGCAAGCAATTCCAGATTCTCACTGCCCTAACAGTGTATCTTGTGCATCTACAACATCCCATCAGTTGTTTCTCCTCAATGTCCCATCCTATGTATCTCCACAAGGTCCCACCTTAGGTATATCTTCAATGTCTGTTCCGCAAATTCACGCACCATGTTTTTTTCACAAGGTCTTGTTTTTTGTTCCAAAACTTCTGTTTTATATTCCTCCACTATGCTCTGTCTTCTATTTCTCTACCATGACAGTCTTCAGATTCTCCTCAATGTTCGAAGTACACATTATTTTTCCAATGTCTTTTTTTCCTGGAAACTCTCATATTCTATGCTTCTCCTCTGTCTTGACTCGTGTTCCCCAACAAAGTCATGTCTTATGTTCTAACCCCTTCATGACATGCGATGTACATGTACTGCACATGTCGTTTCTCTCCCTTTGATGTCAGCTCTACCGCTGAGCAAAATATTTCCTGGCACATGTCAGCTGTTTTCATTATCTGACATGTGCCCCTAACAGCCAAGGGTGGAATCACAATCCACCTGCGGCTGTTAAACTGTCAATCTCTGACAGCGGCATTTAATGTGATCACACCAGAAGTGCATCATTAATCCTGCCCATTAGCGCCCGTGTCACATGACAGCGAGTCACCAATGGGTTGGCATGACCCCTATGGCTGTCATTGCTGGATTGCTTTGAGCGCTGCCCAGCGGTTGGCGCTCATAGCAAGTGAGCACTTCTGCTACACACAGGCAATCTGATCATTGCCTGTATGTAGCAGAGGCGATCGGATTATGGCAACTTCTAGTCGTCCATGGAGACTATTGAAGCATGCCAAAAAAAAAAAAAAATGTTTTTAAAACTATTACAAAAATAAAAAATATATAAAAGTTCAAATTACCCCCCTTTCGCTCCATTCAAAATAAAACAAATAAAAAATACACGTTTGGTATAAAAAGAATGAATCCGATAGTTAAACAGCGTTGTAAGAAAAAAAAGTAAAACCGCCAGAATTACGTTTTTTTGTGGCCGCAACATAGAATTAAAATGCAATAATGGCCGATGAAAAGAACGTATCTGCACCAAAATGGCATAATTCAAAACGACAGCTCAGCTCACAAAAACGAAGCCCTCACCTGACCTGAGATCACGAAAAATGGAGACGCTAAAGGTCTCGGAAATTTACTCAACTTTTTTTTTTCAGCAAACTATGGATTTTGTTTTTTGCCACTTATGTAATAAAGAACCTAAACATATTTGGTGTCCATGAACTCATAATGACCTGGAGAATCATAATGGCGGGTCAGCTTTAGCATTTGGTAAACATGGTAACACAAAAAAAAAAAAAAAAAACTGTTGTGGCATTGCACTTTTTTTGCAATTTCACCTCACTTGGAATTTGTTCCCATTTTCCTGTAAGCGGTATGCTGTTGTTCGAAATTACAACTCGTCTCGCAAAAAACAAGCTCTCGCATGGCCATATTGATTGATAAAATAAAAAAGTTATGGCTCTGGGAAGAAGGGGAGCAAGAAATGAAAACCAAAAGCGAAAAAGGGCTGCGGGATTTAGGGGTTAACAAAGCACCACGTTATGCTCATTATCAACATTTTCGTGCCTCAACGTTGTCCCTTCTTGAGTTTCTCCAGGACATTATGTCACGTGTGTCCTATATTATGCCACTCCACACGCTGTTTTTTCAGTGTTTTTTTGTTTGTGTTTTTTGTTTTCCCCAATGTTCTGTTCTGCATTTCTCCAAAATGACCCGCCTTATGTTTTCATGCTATATCCCGTCTTGTGTTTCTCCAGAATCTCCCATCTTGAACTTCTTGCTCTACCTTGTGTTTCCTTGGAAATCTTCATTTGTTTTTTTACAACGCTGTCTTGAGTTTCTCCACAATGTCTTGTCTTGTATTGTGCCAAATCTTTTGTCTTATGTCATTCTGCTCCAATCTTCTGTCCCTCTACAATGCTTTGTCTAATTGACATTTCTCCATGATGTCTTGTCTTGAATTACTCTATAATGTCCCTTTTTTCACACTGTACTCCATTGTATTACATGTCTTGTGTTTCTCAACAATGTTCAGTCTTGTGTCTCCACAATGTACCATCTTGTGTTTTTTCATGTTGTTCAATCGTGAGGTGTTTTTTATATTGTTCAATCTTATTTTCTTCAAAAATGTCCATGGTGAGAACTTTGAACCCCCAAGTGTTTCACTACAGTTTATAACGCAGAGCCGTGAAAATAAATAATTTTTTTTTCCACAAAAATTATTTTTTAGCCCACAGTTTTGTATTTTCCCAAGGATAACAGGAGAAATTGGACCCCAAAAGTTGTTCAGTTTGTCCTGAGTACGCTGATACCGCATATGTTGGGGTAAACCCCTGTTTGGGCACACGGGAGAGCTCGGAAGGGAAGGAGCACTGTTTTACTTTTTCAATGCAGAATTGGATGGAATTGAGATCGGTCGCCATGTCGCGTTTGGAGATCCCCCTGATGTGCCTAAACAGTGGAAACCCCCCAATTATAACTGAAGCCCTAATCCAAACACACCCCTAACCCTAATCCCAACGGTAACCCTAACCACACCTTTAACCCTGACACACCCCTAACCCTAATCCCAACCCTATTCCCAACCGTAAATGTAATCCAAACCCTAACCGTAACTTTAGCCCCAACCCTAACTGTAGCCTTAACCCTAGCCCCAACCCTAACCCTAACCGTAGCCCCAACCCTAACCCTAACTTTAGCCCCAACCCTAACTGTAGCCCTAACCCTAGCCCTAACCCTAGCCCCAACCCTAACCCTAATCCAAACACACCCCTAACCCTAATCCCAACCCTAACCCTAACCACACCCCTAACCCTGACACACACCCAACCCTAATCCCAACCGTAAATGTAATCCAAACCCTAACTTTAGCCCCAACCCTAACCATGACTGTAGCCCCAATCCTAACTTTAGCCCTAACCCTAACCCTAATGGGAAAATAGAAATACATTTTTTTATTTTATTATTTTTCCCTATCTAAGGGAGTCATGAAGGGGGGTTTGATTTACTATTTATAGCAGGTTTTTTAGCAGATTGTTATGATTGGCAGCCGTCACACACTAAAAGACCCTTTTTATTGCAAAAAATAGTTTTTGCATCACCACATTTTGAGAGCTATAATTTTTCGATATTTTGGTCCACAGAGTCATGTGAGGTCTTGTTTTTTGCGGGATGAGATGACATTTTTATTGGTAACATTTTCGGGCACATGACATTTTTGATCGCTTTTTATTACGATTTTTGGGAGGCAGAATGAACAAAAACCAGCAAGTCATTCCGCGTATGGTAAAATTGATAAAGCGATACCTCATTTATATAATTTTTTTGTTTTAGCGCTTTTATACAAAAAAAAATATTTTATATAAAAAATAATTATTTTGGCATCGCTTTATTCTCAGGACTATAACTGTTTTATGTTTCGCTGATGATGCTGTATGGCGGCTCGTTTTTTGCGGGACAAGATGACGTTTTCAGCGGTACCATGGTTATTTACATCTGTCTTTTTGATCGCGTGTTATTCCATTTTTTGTTTGGCGGTATGATTACAAAGCGTTGTTTTTTGCCTTGTTTTGTTTTTTTCACGGTGTTGACTGAAGGGGTTAACTAGTGGGCCAGTTTTATAGGTCGGGTCATTACGGACACGGTGATACTAAATGTGTACTTTTATTGTTTTTTTCATTCGCATAAAGAAATGTGTTTTTTTTGGAAACATATTTATTGTTTTTTTTTCTTTATTTAGAAATTTAAAAAATATATATTTTTACACATGTTAAATTTATTTTTATTAATTTTTTACATTGTCCCAGAGTTTGACATCATTATATAGTGTCAGATCGCTGTTCTAACACTGCAGAGCACTGTGTCAGATCAGCAATCTGACAGGCAGTGCAGGAGGCTTCCCGTTGCCAGCAGGCACTGACAAGCCACCTGCCTGCAGGATCCGGAAGGACCCTGCGGCCATATTGGATCAGGGGGCCTGCAGGGAGGAGATCCTCGGAACAACGCGATCACATCACTTTGTTCTGAGGGTCTCAGGGAAGCACGCAGGGAGCCCCCTCCCTGTGCGATGCTTCCCTATGCCACCAGCACACTGATATCTTGCTTGATCGCAGTGTTCCGGGTGTCACATAGTGCCGGATGTCAGCTGTGATAATCAGCTGACACTCGGCCATGATCGTGTATGAAGTACTATCCCGTCCATGGAAATTAAGTTCCAGGTCACATGGACAGGACAGTAGGTCTGATGGCAGAAAGAGATTAAGCATGGGAGTAAATCAGTTATGCTTTGGGGTTGTGTTGCAGCCAATGGCACCGGGAACATTTCATGGGTAGAGGGAAGAATGGATTCAATGAAATTTCTACAAATTCCTGATGCAAACATAACACCATGTGTAAAAAAAATAGCTGAAAGTGAAAGAGGAAGAGGATGGCTGCTACAAATGGATAATGATCCTAAACACACATCACAATCCACAATAGACAACCTCAAAAGGCGCAAGATGAAAATTTTACAATGGCCCTCACAGTCCCCTGATCTGATTTACCATGTTGTATTTTCCATCTTATAGTTGACCGTAACCTGAGGTTCTTTGTATAATTGGCCACAATTGGGGGTAAATAGAAAAGGCTTTGGAATAATGCCCATTTTTGTTTTTACTGCATCTAGGAATTTCTGACCATACATGGTTGTGCTGTAAACTTTTGTTTCAATGGTCCAGCTGTACTTTTGGTCAGTAATATTACAAAGTGGAACATCTGGCCTTGTGGCTGACGGTCAGCTTACATCCTATGTATATTTTTGGCTCAGGAGTCATATTTCTAAGTAGTCATGGGAACATGGGTTTGAATGTTGGTCCTTAGCTGGCACTTTGGGGGGTTCCTTTAATTTTAATCTGCATTTGATCATCACGAGGTTTTGATGGTTTTCTCCTCTAGGTGCGATAAAGTCAAGAGTGTTGCATCTGCCACCTTGTCCTTCTGCTGTAAGGGGATGGAGGGTCGTTACGTCAGCGTGGTGATCCCAGGACGCTCCGAGTACCTGACACTGTGCGAGGTCGAGGTTTATGGAGATGTGATCAACAAAGAGAACAAAGTCTGCTGGTAGTTCCCAAAGTCAAGGAGAACTTCAAAAATTTCAAGTCTTATTTAGGGTCTTTAGCTCTGGGTTCTATAGAGGTTTCCATTATACAGTCACTTGTTTGAGTGTGAAAATGAACTTGTTCTCAACTGACATTTCTGCATTTGGTAAAATTAAAAATTTAACTCAATTTTCTCGGTTCACACTCATGTCTACATTTTTTTTAAATCACCAAGGGAAGAAACAATAAAATGTAGAGAGTCACATAGTAACACATCAATGTCATGTCTGCTCCTAATACAGACTTCACACCGAGTACTGATATTTCCTTCCTTACCTTTCCTTCTTAGCGCTTCACATCTCTTGATCTTTGGACAAAAAAGTAGGTAAAAAGTAAAAGAAGATTTTACCTTTCTCTCATGGAAGATATTTTAGCAATATGGTCCTCATTTATAATTGCGGGGTTTGTTTTCAGTCTTTTGTTTTTATTGACTGCTGTTTTTTCCTGACATTTTTATGCACTAAATTCATGAAAATGTTGCTTGTAATTCAATAAATCAGTACCAAGCCAAAAAAAATCTTTTTTTTTCTGTCATAAAACTGATATGGTGACTAGTTAGAGGAAAAGTCACGTTTTGGCAAAAAATGAGACAAAATAACAGGTGTACATACCATCACTCCAAGGCGAGGGGACTTAAATGGAGTTGTGCCAAGCAAATTAATAATTTAGTAGAGTTGCGACTTTTTAAAAATTGCATTTCATGACTCGGACTAAAATCGCCGTCCCGCTCTTGCTTTCGCCCCCGATGACTTGGTGTGGCTCTCAGCTCGTAATATCAAGCTGTGCGTAGAGTCCGCTAAGTTTGCTCCCCGTTATCTAGGTCCTTTTAAAGTCCTGGAGCAGGATAATCCTGTAGTGTATGTCCCTTTCACCGCACCTGAATATCACCTGCACCTTTCACGTGTCCCTCTTGAAACCCGTTCACATGTCCCGCTTTTTGGAGTCATCTGCAGAGACGTCGAATACGTCTTTGGACGATTTTGAGGTGAATGCGTTTGTCGGTTCCAAGGTGGTACGCGGCAAAGAATTTTATATGGTGGACTGAAAGGGTCATGGGCCAGAAGATAGGACCTGGGAGCCAGTTGAGCACATTCGCTCCCCTCAGCTTATTGCGGCCTTTGAGCGTGGAGAAGCACTAGGAGGGGTTTAATGTTAATGATTCTCCCTCTGCACAGGATGGATCCCAAGCCTTGTCTTCTCCTGTGGTCGCCCATTTAGTCTCAACTGCAGTGAATGCTGCTCAGCAAATAGGTCGATCTCAGCATGTTGCTCAGATTCGAGCTGGGCGATTGGTTGCTGCTGTCTCTCAAGGTTCAGCTATAGTAACTGGCAATACTCAGCGGTGAGCAGTCACTTCTGTGGCTAAGTCCAGGATTTGCTTTACTGAGCATGCTCGTGAGGTGGCGACCTCCCATTGGTCCTCGGTCATCAGCTGCTCAGGTCCTGTGGCGAGTTCGCATTGGCCAGCGAGTAAGGTCCTTTCTGATTGGCCTAGTCTAAAAAAGGATCTCTGAGGCGCCTGTCGGCGCGCTATGATCACTTTCATGTGGTGTCTGTGTGGTACTCGTTACCACTCTGTGTGTACGTGTTAGGGCTGGCTTCACCACAAGCATATTCTGGCTCCTCCGGACAGGAGTTGTATGCATGCGTGCTATTACTGGCACTGCTAGAGTTCTCTGAGTCAGGCAGTGTAGGGCGGGAACTCCTGCTTAAGCTTAGCACCTGCACAGGGTGATTCAGTCGCATTTGCAAGTTAGGCTACTTTCACACTAGCGTTTTCTGCAATCCGTCACAATGCGTCGTTTTGCAGAAAAAATGCATCCTGCAAAAGTGCTTGCAGGATGCGTTTTTTTCCCCATAGACTTGTATTGACAACGCATTTGCGACGGATTGCCACACGTCGCATCCGTCAAGCGACGGATGCGTCGTGCTTCTGCGGACCGTCGGGAGCAAAAAACGCTACATGTAACGTTTTTTGCTCCTGACGGACCGCTTTTTCCGACCGCGCATTCGCGGCCGGAACTCCGCCCCCACCTCCCCGCACCTTACAATGGGGCAGCGGATGCGCCGGAGAAATGCATCCGCTGCCTCCATTGTGCAATGCGCTAAACGCTAGCGTCGGAATCTCTCCCCGACGCATTGCGACGGGGAGATTCCGACGCTAGTGTGAAAGAAGCCTTACACAACCGTGTGACAGGGCAAGCTCAATCACCAGCATAGTGGGGGAAGTTATAGAGACCCCAACTTGTGTCCTTACTACTGTGCACCTGTGACCTCGAACAGGGCACAGCTTAGAGTGCTTTCAGTTTTGCTTCTGCTCTGTGAAGTAACAGAGTCAGGTTCTTTGCACTGTGTTCACACACAGTGACTTTTCACTCGGTGTGTTTACGGTGCTTGTTCGCAGCTTCACTCCGCCATTGTTACTTAGCTGCGGTTTCCACATCACCGCACAGTGGACCCCGGGTTGCGATCGCACCTTTGGGGTCATCTGAAGGCAATTGTCTATGCTGTGAAGATACGAGATGTGCCGCATCTGAAACAACAGATACTGGAAGCCTGTGCTAGCATTTCTTCTGCGGTGTTGCTATCAGTGTGTCAAAAATTGAAGAAGAGGGTTGCATTGACAATCCAACACAATGGGCAGCACGTTGATCACATTTTAGAAGTGGTCATAAACTTGTAAATAACTCATGAAAGAATAAAGTTAAGTTAAAACCAGGCACACCATTGTTTTTCTTGCGGTATTCTCAATAAAATAGATGTGTCACAAGACCCTCTTCCCATTGAAAAAAAAATAAAGTTGGATCCAAAATGGCTGACTTTAAAATGGCGGCCATGGTCACCACCCATCTTGAAAAGTTTCCCCCTCCCATATACTAATGTGTCACAAGCAGGAAGTTGATATCACCAGCCATTCCCATTTTTTTTTAGGTGAATCCATATAAATGGCCCACCCTGTACGATATATTGTAGTGCAGCAGTAGCACACTAAAGGTACCGTCACATTTAGCGACGCTGCAGCGATCTAGACAATGATCCTGATCGCTGCAGCGTCGCTGTTTGGTCGCTGGAGAGCTGTCACACAGACAGCTCTCCAGCGACCAACGATGCCGAAGTCCCCGGGTAACCAGGGTAAACATTGGGTTACTAAGTGCAGGGCCGCGCTTAGTAAACCGATGTTTACCCTGGTTACCAGCGTAAACGTAAAAAAAAACAAACACTACATACTTACATTCCGGTGTCTGTCCCCCGGCGTTCTGCTTTCCTGCACTGACTGTGAGCGCCGGGTGGCCGTAAAGCAGAGCAGTGACGTCACCGCTGTGCTCTGCTTTACGGCCAGAGCTGACAGTGCAGGGAAGCAGAACGCCGAGGGACAGACACCGGAATGTAAGTATGTAGTGTTTGTTTTTCTTTACATTTACACTGGTAACCAGGGTAAACATCGGGTTACTAAGCGCGGCCCTGCGCTTAGTAACCCGATGTTTACCCTGGTTACCAGTGAAGACATCGCTGAATCGGCGTCACACACGCCGATTCAGCGATGTCTGCGGGAGATCCAGCGACGAAATAAAGTTCTGGACTTTCTGCTCCGACCAACGATGTCACAGCAGGATCCTGATCGCTGCTGCGTGTCAAACACAATGATATCGCTAGCCAGGACGCTGCAACGTCACGAATCGCTAGCGATATCGTTGTTAAGTTGGCCAGTGTGACGGTACCTTTATGCAGTCTGAGGAGGCAGTGACCCAACAAAGTTCAAAACAAAAGTCTCTTTATGTTCAACTCACAGCAAAACACAGCACATGGGGGCCGAGGCCAGCAGCTGAAGGAGCAGGACGTGTTCTCCTCATATTCTGACTCATGGATATGTAGAACGTAGTGGTGCCTGGATAGACCCTTCTTTTTAGGCGCTTCCGTATTCACCTGTACTCACGTTCATACCGATTAATCAGACAGCTTAACTCAGCCACCATCTCATGTAAGAAGACTCCAGGAAAAGAGGGTTGCTTTAACTGAAATTCTTGTATTATGATGAAAGTAGCAGGTAAAAAGGAATATTCAACAGAGGACATGTAGGACGATGCATACAGATGGAGGAATGATGACAAAATGGAGAATAAGGGCGTGAACAAACATACATCACAAGACTACAGTGAGAGAGTTGGGACAAAATACAGGGAAAGGCAAACTTCTGCCTAGAAAGAAGGAACGAACACAAGCAATGCAAATATTAAATGATTTCTCAAGTCGTGAGACATGACACTCCCCGTCTGAAGTCCTTGGATTTCACGATGTCCGTAATTCTTCGAAGTCGTTCGAAGCTGAAAAAGAAAAACAAGAGGAAAGAAAACATGCATGCAATAATAAACATCAAAGAATTTAAAGTCCAAACTCGTTGTTGTCGACCCGTAGATCAAACCGAAAGATAAGTCCAAATATATTAAACCCATCTTCAGATTGGGGAAGCCGCAAACATGCCAACTCTTCCACCAACCCAGAATCCAATGGGAATGTTAACAGTTCAATCCAAAGGAAAATGTCAATATTCAATAAACTGGGAGACGAGGAGGAATGCTCCCCGCCGTGAGCAACGTCCAGGAGCATGTTCAGTTCATGTGATGCCCTCCTTTCGTAGAAGCAGCACGAGTTCCGTGACCGGGCGGAAGAAGGTTCAGGTAGAGCCCCCTTTTGTCACCTTAACTTCTACCTTACGAGTCTTTCCGTCCTCACTGGGTAGGACCTTGGCGATAAGTCCCATTGGCCAGTCATTACGATGAGCCTCTTTGTCCTTTAAGAGAACAAGGTCTCCTTCTTGGAGATTGGGATTGGGCGTCTGCCATTTGTGACGGTTTTGAAGCAAGTGCAAATATTTAGTCTTCCAGCGATGCCAAAACACGTTAGCCAAATGTTGTACTTGCCTCCACTGACGTTTGTAAATGTCCTTGTTATCGAAATTCCCAGGCGGAACTGTAGCAGCTCCAGTCTTCTATGTAAGAAATGTAGCTGGAGTAAGGATCGCTGGAGCATCGGGGTCGGATGATACTGGAACCAAAGGTCTAGCATTTATTATGGCTGACACTTGGAAGGTGAAGGTGTCCCATTTGATATCCCACAGTAGACCAAGGCTGCGCTGTGTTGGAGGAACATCAGAACCCAAGTCAAGGTCTTTTAGGTTTGTGGCATGATCCTCAGATGGAAACGCGTTCATTACCTCTTGACTGTTAGAGATAATCTTGTGGAGTCTGAGGTTTGATGTGGATAGCATTTCCTGTGTCCTGGAGAGTAGGTCAATTGTATCTTCACTTGTGGGTAAGGACTTGAGCCCATCGTCCACGTAGAAGTTCTTCTCTACGAATTGCCGAGCATCGGATCCGTACTCTCTCTCACCTTCCTGGGCTGTCCGTCTCAGACCATAGATCGCCACAGCAGGTGAGGGACTATTGCCGAAGACATGGACCTTCATCCGGTAGTCTATGACCTGATTGTTGACATTGTTGTCTTTGTGCCATAGGAACCTAAGATAGTTTCTGTTGTCTTCTTTCACGATGAAGCAATGAAACATCTGCTGAATGTCGGCCATTATGGTGACAGGTTCTTGTCTGAAGCGGATCAATACTCCAAGGAGGCTGTTGTTCAGGTTGGGCCCAGTTAGGAGCAGGTTATTGAGAGAGAGGCCTTCAAACT
Organism: Ranitomeya imitator; assembly: GCF_032444005.1. Lineage (NCBI taxonomy): Eukaryota > Metazoa > Chordata > Amphibia > Anura > Dendrobatidae > Ranitomeya > Ranitomeya imitator. The sequence continues at coordinate 567,644,517 of NC_091287.1, read as the reverse complement.
GAGCACTGGAGTCAAACACCACTCTGATCTGATTAGGCTTGCGAGGGTGATAGACACCAAAGGATGGAAGATACCAACATTCTTCTCCCTCCCTCAGTGGTGGCGCAGGTTCGGCATGATCTCTGTCAAAGATGTTCTGCATAAAGTCAATGAAATGCTTCTCCATCTCTGGTTTCCTCTTTAGGGTACGCTTTAAGGATGAGAACCTTGCAGTTGCTTGCTGCAGGTTGTTCGGCAACCTCACTCTTGGGAAACGAAAGGGTAAAGGAGCTACCCAACTGTTGGAGTCATCTTGAGCAAATTCTTTATCCATAACCTTTATGAATTCTTTATCTTCCCTTGTGGGTGCCAACTTGTTGTCACTACTTGTAGAGTCGAACACTGATGACCCGAGGTTTTCATCCCTGGGCTGGTGCGTGTTCATGTTGTTGAAGGATTCCTGTTGCCACTTGGTGTTGCTCACTTTCTCTTTCACCCAGTAGTGATGTGGGCATGGTTGGAAATGGGTGCTGCAACCATTTGACAAGATGTGTGTTTTGTAAGAGGAGATGTTGTTAGGTCTCTTCATCTTATGTATGCAAACATTGCCTACGATTACCCAGCCTAGATCTAAGCGTTGGGCAAATGGTGCATCGTGTGGTCCGTTAATTTGCTGACGTACCTTGTGCAGCCGGAGAATGTCTCTGCCCAGCAGAATCAGGATATCTGCATTGTTATTGAGGGCTGGTATCTTGTTTGCTATCCTCTTGAGATGTTGATGATGAAGAGCAGCCTCTGGCGTTGGGATCTCTTCTCGATTGGATGGAATCTGGTTGCACTCGACCAGTGTAGGTAACGGTATCTCGACGGTGTTCTCGAGAGATGTCGCTGTAAGGCCACTGGCCCTTCTCCCAGAAACCTCTGTAACACCACTGCAGGTACCTAAGGTGTAAGGGTAAGCATTTCCCTTTAAGTTAAACATATCAAAGAGTTCTGACCTTGCAAGTGATCGGTTGCTCTGATCATCCAGAAGGACATACACCTTCACGGCTTTCTCTGGGTGACCGTTGGGATACACGTTCACCAGGCAAATCTTCGCACAGGACTTGTCCCAGAGGTCTTCTCCGCAGACTTCTGTGCATGAAGAAGATATTGTGGTATGGCTTGCAGTTTGAGCTGCGTCCTCCCCGCCATGGCTCATGGTGGGGGAAGGAGTAAGTGTAGAGTCAGGACGGAATGGGTGGAGTGCTTGTACGTGGTCCTCACTGTCACACTCCATGCACTTAATTGTAGTTTTACAGTCTTTAGCAAGGTGTTCAGTAGAAGCACAACATCTGTAGCATACCCCGAACTTCTTTAGAAGCTCCTTACGTTCTTGGAGCGGTTTCTTCCTGAAGCCGATGCACTTTTTTAAGGGATGTGGCTTCTTGTGGATGGGACATTCACGATTTGGGTTCTCTATCTTTTCACCCTTGTTACTGTTGCCTGGGGCTGATGTTGGTAAGGGAAGAATATCCGTCTTCTTCACTGACACTGGACCCCTGCGGTTTCTGTCATTCGAGCGTGTGCTGACGTATTTAGAAGGAGGTGAAGCTGGGCCACTGGATTCTTCGTAGGAAAAGCTTGGGTCGTTCTTACGCTCTGCCACGTCTTTTATAAACTCACAGAAGTAGGAGAATGAAGGAAATGACACTTGATGGTCTTTCTTGTATTTTGACCCTAGTGTAGTCCACTTTTCTTGTACATTGTACGGTAGCTTGGAGATAATGGGATTTACTCCACTAGCAGTGTCCAGGTAGCTGAGGCCAGGTAGGTGGGTGTCTGCCTTGGCCAGCTGGAGCTCTAACAGCAAGTCACTGAGCTCTAGGAACTTTGAACTGTCTTTGCTTGATATCTTTGGAAAACTCTGTAATCGCTTGAACAGTGCATCCTCTATGGCTTCTGGACTGCCAAAGTTTTTCTCTAGTCTTTCCCATGCAGCCATGAGACCAGCCATTGGATTACTGATATGTACAGACCTGAGTCTCTTGACACGCTCTGTGGATTGTGGTCCTAGCCATCTGATTAGCAGGTCCAGCTCTTCGGTAGCAGTGATGCCGAGGTCACTAGTTACGGTTCTAAAGGCATTTTTCCAACCTCTGTAATTTTCAGGTTGGTCGTCAAACCTTGTGAGACCGGTTTTAGTACGTTCGCGGCGAATCATGTACCTTGCGAAGTCGGACATGTCTGTTCTTTCTGACTTAGGATGCACGAACGTAGGCTGAGCAGTGTTGTACATAGGGGTGGAGACGTCCTGGCCTTGAAACGTGGGTAAGTATGGAGTGGCATATGCATTTAGTCCAGCAACCGGTTTGGTGGGTATAGTCTCTGCTACATGCGGAGCTGGCACTGCGCGGTTGTCGAGAGTATAATGAACTGCCGGCATATTGGGTTGCCTGTAGATATTAGCCTGTGGAGTTTGGTGAGTTTCGGGGTCTTGGTGCATACTGGAATACGAAGGAAGTTCAAGTTTGGGAGCATTGTACTGACCTTGAATGTAGGGTTCTGTAAGTGGATCGGCATCCTGGTGCCCTGGAGAAGCATGAACGCCATCAGGAATGTTAGTAATGGTCTGCGGTTCGCCATTTGGGCTTAGCACGTAGTCTCTTGTGCGTTCAATAGGGTCTTCTGCTTCCACTTCACACAAACTGATGCTGTCTCTTTGACTCCCACTGATAGCTCGCTCCAGGATCCTTAACTCTGCCATGGCTGTCGCGTGCTCGCATTCCTTCTCCAGAGCTTCCTTGCGTGCTGCATCCGCATCCATTTCTGCTCTCCTTTGTGCTGTGGCTGCATCCATTTCTGCTCTCCTTTGTGCTGTGGCTGCATCCATTTCTGCTCTCTTTTGTGCTGCGGCTGCATCCATTTCTGCTCTCCTTTGCGCAAAGGCAGCTTGTATCTTAGACGTTTCAGCCTTGGCACGTGCTCTTATAAGCTGCTGGCTGAGAGTGGAATATTTTGATGAACTTGACCTAGATGAGCGTTTTGAGTGCTTGGACAATTTGGATGAGCGAGTTGATGCATCTGGTGTCCGTGCAATTTTAGCCTCTAACTTGATTTTAATGTCACGTACGGTGCAGTCTCTTTCAGAATTAAGCTGCTGGAAACTTTGCAATTCGTTTAAAGTCTCTGGCAGATTCAGTTTTTTCAGGAGAATAATGTATTGGTCAGTCTTCTCCATATACATTTGGTATGCTGTGCATAATTGTTCTAGGACTCCCTCAAGTGGTAACTCATGAGAAGCAGGCCTTGATACAGTGTCTGTGATTCAGCACTTTCTCCCACAGTGAAGACACATCACTATATACGACACATTTTGCAGTCTCTAAATTCTCCATGACTTTCCATGTAGGTTTGACTGTACGTTTTCCCCTTTCACTAGCTGGTGGATGGGGATCTGGGTCTCTTTCCTGTGTTTGTAAGTCTGGTAGGGACATTGTATTCCTTGCTTCAGACATGATTTGATTGCAGGCAGGAAGAGTGGAGGATGAGGGTTATACTTCTCCCTGTTTATCTGCAGTGTGTGCTTCTATGCACGCTGGGGTCTGGCTGGGAACTGGGATACCATCTATCTGGGAAATGTCCTTTTCCACTGAGGTTCAGCACAGACCTTGAGTTACTGTCTCTGAAGGCAGGCTATTCCTTTTTACTATTCTGACTCATGGATATGTAGAATGTAGTGGTGCCTGGATAGACCCTTCTTTTTAGGCGCTTCCGTATTCACCTGTACTCACGTTCATACCGATTAATCAGACAGCTTAACTCAGCCACGATCTCATGTAAGAAGACTCCAGGAAAAGAGGGTTGCTTTAACTGAAATTCTTGTATTATGATGAAAGTAGCAGGTAAAAAGGAATATTCAACAGAGGACATGTAGGACGATGCATACAGATGGAGGAATGATGACAAAATGGAGAATAAGGGTGTGAACAAACATACATCACAAGACTACAGTGAGAGAGTTGGGACAAAATACAGGGAAAGGCAAACTTCTGCCTAGAAAGAAGGAACGAACACAAGCAATGCAAATATTAAATGATTTCTCAAGTCGTGAGACATGACACCTCGAGCTCCTCTGCTAGCTGCAATTATCTAGCTACTGTAAATCAGCGGTTTTGATGACCCATCCACACGATTGGAAGACGTCACTCATCAACCCTTCAGTCCAGAAGACATTCTCTCATCACTTAGATTCAAAATCTGTGCTTTAAGCACAACAAGAACCTGCGGCCTACAGACAGGCCTGGAGCCTGTTAGAAGATAGCTCTTCCCGCCAACTGAGTGTCGCGCCTGAAGCGGATACTGCATCAAACCAGCCTGCGGTGGTGAATCCCCCCTATACAAATAGGGTCCCGGTGGATAGTCCGGTACGAGCTGCGGCGCTTGGGGAAGGTAAGAAGGCCTGCGGAGGGCGTGTGTCCCGCAACGCCGCCGGCGGTGCTTCCCGCCTGTCCCTTCACCTACAGTGACTAACGCGGCCCAAGCACATTAACTGCGGGGACAGCGCTCCACTGGGTACTCGCCTGTTTGCGAGGTGCATCGGAGCTGTGGCGTTCCCCCCTCCAGTCGCATCTCCCGATAACCTGGTCTCCCGCTGCGGACGCCATCAGGAGGCTGATCGCTGGGGGAGACTCGCTCGCCTGACGTGTGTGGCGCAGAGGCGCCGCTCGCTGACACCGCTCTCCTGGTTCTGGCACTTCTGAGACTTGTGGTGTGTCGGCCTGCCCCCCCGGAGGTCGGGCACCCCCCTGAAGACTCGCACCACCATATTTGGGGAGCCCACCCAGACCCCACTGCGAAGTGAGAAACTGAGTGCTTTGAGGTCTTGGTACCTCGGTCTGTTCGCGGGGAGACTTGTTTAGACATACAGGAGTCACCCATATCTATTATGTATACCTCTCCTCACATGTAAAGCGCCATGGAATAAATGGCGCTATAATAATAAATAATAATAATAATATTAGATAGTGTTTGAAGGGGAAAAACATCTTAAATCCCCCCCTGGAAACTATTTTACCAACAACTAATCCTGAGGTCTCTCTTCCTGTGGAACCTCCGTTACCCATCCTGGTAACTGGAATAAACTATTTTGTGGTACTGCACTGTCACCTAATGGTGGCATAAAAGAATTGCTATTTATACCTTCTTAAATTCAATCCTCCTCAGCTCAATTTTAGTTGTTTTTTCTTTTTTTTTCTCACAATTTTTCACAATTATATATATATTTTTTTTGTACCTCCATCAAAACCAAAGCTGATCTAGCACAGGGGTGACACCTTCTGCTCAGGTATAAAAAGCCGCTCTACACGTAAAAATGTACAATTAACTCTTTTTTGAATGTTCAAGTGGTGATCATTGCACATCGCGCCATCAGAAGCTTCAACACATAACAAATAAAGAGCGTCATAAACATACGACCAAAACTCTAACCGAAAACCAGAAGCGCAATTCTCATGGTGACCTTGATAAATGCCTTAAGAAGAGATCCGACGTAACACAGAACCCTTCAAAAAAATCATCTAAGAAACCTATCTCTCCTGATATTTTGGGATTCTAGCGGGGACGGCTCAGAATGCGAATCCACCTTGGAGGACTCTGTGCCAATCTCCAGAGCTTTTATGAAGAAGTTACTAGCGCAAAGTATGCAACCGCTCTTAGAGAAAATATCTGGCTTACGTGCGGACATACAACAAATGGGCCAGAGAGCGGAGACCCTGGAATCCGCCAACGCGGAAGCGACAGACGCAATAATTTGCCTACAAGACCAACTTATACAACAACAACACCAGCTAAACACAGCCCTCCTGGCAGCGGAAGACCAGGAAAACCGTAGTAGGAGAGAGACTATCAGGACGAGAGGTATTCCTGAATCTTTTGCTCGTGAATCCCTTGCCAAGGTCTCCAGGGAAATTTTCTCCAACCTTCTTGGCAAAGAGAGAGACGATTCTATTGTCATTGAAAGAGTACATAGTGCCCTCAAACCCAAGCCAAAACAGAACGACCCCCCAAGAGATGTCATATGTGGCCTCCTGAGTTTTGTTGACACAGCAGACATTTTAACCAGTGCAAAAGAGCATGCCAGTCTGTCATATGAAGGCTCCCAGCTGCAAAATTTTTCAAGATCTCGTCCCATCCACCCTCGCAAAGAGGCGGATTCTCAAACCCCTTCTAACAGAACTGAGATCACGAGGCTTGATATACAAGTGGCTTTACCCCTTAGGCATACCTCCCAACCGTCCCTCATTGTGCGGGACATTCCCGGATTTGACTCTTTGCCCCGCTGTCCAGCGCAGGACGCTCTCATCCCGGGAGACAGCAGGAGAACTCGGTGACGCCCCCTTTTGTTAGGCCACGCCCCTTCCCCATGTTCCTGAGCCTCTCAGCGTCACTGTTCAGAGAGGGAGAGAGAGGGGACACTTCTAGTTTGAGGTAACAGCCGAGCACAGCCTGGGTGCCGGCGGCAATGTCAGCAGCAGAGCAGTGTGAGTGGACTGGATGCCTGGCTGCTGTAATGGTGCTTGGAATGAGTGGGGCTGAGCAGGGAGGGACGGACACACTCACAGCCTCCTCTGCCTCGCTGCTCACTGCTGTGTTATCTGCAGATCAGTGTGAGTGAGAGCGATGACTCTGACACCTCTGTCTCCCTGGGAGGGGGTGACAACACGACCCTATTGTGGCTGCTATTCCCCACACATAAAAAGGGCTAAACCAAAGCCCCTGTGACAGTCTGACACTGTAATGTAGCAGAGCCGTGTGTGTACAAGGTGTATGGATCGGAGCAGCGTGTGAAAGGTGTATGGAGCAGAGTCGTGTGTGTAAGACGTGTGTATGAGGTGTATGGAGCGGAGCAGCGTGTGTACGAGGTGTGCGGAGCGGAGCCATGTGTGTACAAGGTATACGGAGTCGAGCAACGTGTGCAATGTGTACGGAGCGGAGCCGTGTGTGTATGAGGTGTATGGAGCGGAGCCGTGTGCAATGTGTATGGAGCGGAACCGTGTGTGTATGAGGTGTATGGAGCGGAGCCGTGTGTGTATGAGGTGTATGGAGCGGAGCCGTGTGCAATGTGTATGGAGCTGAGCCGTGTGTGTGCAATGTGTACGGAGTGGAACCGTGTGTGTATGAGGTGTATGGAGTGGAGCCGTGTGTGTATGAGGCGTACAGAGCGGAGCCGCATGTGCAAGGTGTATGGAATGGAGTCGTGTGTGTACGAGGTGTGCGGAGCAGAGCCACATGTGTACGAGATGTATGGAGAGGAGCCGTATGTGTATGAGGTGTAAGGAGTGGAGCCATGTGTGTGCAAGGTATACTGAGCGGAGCAGTGTGTGCAATGTGGACGGAGCGGAGCCGTGTGTGTACGGGGTGTATGGAGCGGAGCCGTGTGTGTACGAGGTGTATGGAGCGGAGCCGCATGTGCAAGGTGAATGGAGCGCAGTCATGTGTGTACGAGGTGTACGGAGCAGAGCCGCATGTGCAAGGTGTATTGAGCGGAGCCATGTGTGTACAAGATGTATGGAGAGGAGCCGTGTGTATGAGGTGTACAGAGCGGAGCTGTGTGTGTATAAGGTGTATGGAGTGGAGCCATGTGTGTACGAAGTGTATGGAGTGGAGCCATGTGTGTACAAGGTGTATGGGGAGGAGCCGTATGTATGAGGTGTACAGAGCGGAGCCGTATGTATGAGGTGTATGGAGTGGAGCCGCATGTGCAAGGTGTATGGAGCGGAGTCGTGTGTGTACGAGGTGTATGGAGCGGAGTCGCATGTGTACGGAGCGGACGCTGGCTGTGTCAGATCGGAGCAGATATTGCTCCTCGCTCTGACACGGACTGGCACAGGAGACACGGAGGTCTTTATCAGTGGCATATCACAGCTGCAGCGACGTGAGCAGTCAGCGGCGCAGCTGGATGACACCATTCAGCGCCGTGGGTGTGGAAGCTGCCGGCTGCTGCGAGGGAGCGCGGTGAAAGGTGTCTGTGTAGTGATGGAGAAGGCAATGATGGGGGTGGGGTAACCATGTGTGGCCATTATACTGTACCCAGCATTATGTGTGGCCATTATTCTATACCCAGCATCGTGTGGGGCCATTATACTCTACAAAGCATAATGTGGCGTCATAATACTGTATGGACCATCACGTGGGGCAAGTATGCTGTACGCAGCATCATGTGGGGCCGTTATACAGTATGGAGCATAATGTGGCCAATGGTCATTGTACAGTATGGAGCGTCATGTGTGGCCATTATACAGTATGGAGCGTCATGTGTGGCCATTATACAGTATGGAGCGTCGTGTGTGTGGCCATTGTCCAGTATGGAGCGTCGTGTGTGGCCATTGTACAGTATGGAGCGTCGTGTGGGGCCATTGTACAGTATGGAGCGACGTGTGGGGCCATTGTCCACTATGGAGCGTCGTGTGTGGCCATTGTCCAGTATGGAGCGTTGTGTGTGGCCATTGTACAGTATGGAGCGTCGTGTGGGGCCATTGTACAGTATGGAGCGTCGTGTGTGGCCATTGTCCAATATGGAGCGTCATGTGTGGCCATTATACAGTATGGAGCGTCGTGTGTGGCCATTGTACAGTATGGAGCATCATGTGTGGCCATTATACAGTATGGAGCATCATGTGTGGCCATTATACAGTATGGAGTGTCATGTGTGGCCATTATACAGTATGGAGCGTCGTGTGTGTGGCCATTATACAGTATGGAGCATCGTGTGTGGCTATTGTACAGTATGGAGCGTCGTGTGGGGCCATTGTACAGTATGGAGCGTCGTGTGTGGCCATTGGCGTCGTGTGTGGCCATTGTCCAGTATGAAGCGTCATGTGTGGCCATTATACAGTATGGAGCGTCGTGTGTGGCCATTGTACAGTATGGAGCGTCGTGTGTGGCCATTGTCCAGTATGGAGCGTCATGTGTGGCCATTATACAGTATGGAGCATCATGTGTGGCCATTATACAGTATGGAGCGTCGTGTGTGGCCATTGTCCAGTATGGTGCGTCATGTGTGGCCATTATACACTATGGAGCGTCGTGTGTGGCCATTGTACAGTATGGAGCATCATGTGTGGCCATTGTACAGTATGGAGCATCATGTGTGGCCATTATACACTATGGAGCGTCGTGTGTGGCCATTGTACACTATGGAGCGTTGTGTGTGGCCATTGTACACTATGGAGCGTCGTGTGTGGCCATTGAAAATTATAGAGCATCGTGTGTGGCCATTGTACAGTATGGAGCGTCGTGTGTGGCCATTGTCCAGTATGGAGCGTCGTGTGTGGCCATTTTACAGTATGGAGCGTCGTGTGTGTGGCCATTGTACAGTATGGAGCGTCGTTTGTGGCCATTGTACAGTATGGAGCGTCGTGTGTGGCCATTATACAGTATGGAGCGTCGTGTGTGGCCATTGTACAGTATGGAGCGTCGTGTGTGTGGCCATTGTACAGTATGGAGCATCGTGTGTGGCCATTGTACAGTATGGAGCGTCGTGTGTGGCCATTGTACAGTATGGAGCGTTGTATGTGTGGCCATTGTACAGTATGGAGCGTCGTGTGTGGCCATTGTACAGTATGGAGAGTCGTGTGTGGCCATTGTACAGCATGGAGCGTCGTGTGTGTGGCCATTATACAGTATGGAGCATCATGTGTGGCCATTATACACTATGGAGCGTCGTGTGTGGCCATTATACAGTATGGAGCGTCGTGTGTGGCCATTGTACAGTATGGAGCGTCGTGTGTGTGGCCATTGTACAGTATGGAGCGTCGTGTGTGTGGCCATTGTCCAGTATGGAGCGTCGTGTGTGGCCATTGTACAGTATGGAGCATCGTGTGTGTGGCCATTGTACAGTATGGAGCGTCGTGTGTGTGGCCATTGTACAGTATGGAGCGTCGTGTGTGGCCATTGTACAGTATGGAGCGTCGTGTGTGTGGCCATTGTACAGTATGGAGCGTCGTGTGTGGGGCCATTGTACAGTATGGAGCGTCGTGTGTGGCCATTGTACAGTATGGAGCGTCGTGTGTGTGGCCATTGTACAGTATGGAGCGTCGTGTGTGGGGCCATTGTACAGTATGGAGCATCGTGTGTGGCCATTGTACAGTATGGAGCGTCGTGTGTGGCCATTATACAGTATGGAGCGTCGTGTGTGGCCATTATACAGTATGGAGCGTCGTGTGTGTGGCCATTATACAGTATGGAGCATCGTGTGTGGCCATTGTACAGTATGGAGAGTCGTGTGTGTGGCCATTGTACAGTATGGAGCGTCGTGTGTGTGGCCATTGTCCAGTATGGAGCGTCGTGTGTGGCCATTGTACAGTATGGAGCGTCGTGTGTGGCCGTTATACAGTATGGAGCGTCGTGTGTGGCCATTGTACAGTATGGAGCGTCGTGTCTAGCCATTGTACAGTATGGAGCGTCGTGTGTGGCCATTGTACAGTATGGAGCGTCGTGTGTGTGGCCATTGTACAGTATGGAGCGTCGTGTGTGGGGCCATTGTACAGTATGGAGCGTCGTGTGTGGGGCCATTGTACAGTGTCGAGCGTCATGTGTGTGGCCATTATACAGTATGGAGCGTCGTGTGTGTGGCCATTGTACAGTATGGAGCGTCGTGTGTGGCCATTGTACAGTATGGAGCGTCGTGTCTAGCCATTGTACAGTATGGAGCGTCGTGTGTGGCCATTGTACAGTATGGAGCGTCGTGTGTGGCCATTGTACAGTATGGAGCGTCGTGTGTGTGGCCATTGTACAGTATGGAGCGTCGTGTGGGGCCATTATACAGTATGGAGCGTCGTGTGTGGCCATTGTACAGTATGGAGCGTCGTGTGTGTGGCCATTGTACAGTATGGAGCATCGTGTGTGTGGCCATTGTCCAGTATGGAGCGTCGTGTGTGGCCATTGTACAGTATGGAGCATCGTGTGTGTGGCCATTGTACAGTATGGAGCGTCGTGTGTGTGGCCATTGTACAGTATGGAGCGTCGTATGTGGCCATTGTACAGTATGGAGCATCATGTGTGGCCATTATACAGTATGGAGCGTCGTGTGTGGCCATTGTACAGTATGGAGCGTCGTGTGTGTGGCCATTGTACAGTATGGAGCGTCGTGTGTGTGGCCATTGTACAGTATGGAGCATCGTGTGTGTGGCCATTGTACAGTATGGAGCATCGTGTGTGGCCATTATACAGTATGGAGCGTCGTGTGTGGCCATTGTACAGTATGGAGCGTCGTGTGTGTGGCCATTGTACAGTATGGAGCGTCGTGTGTGGGGCCATTGTACAGTATGGAGCGTCGTGTGTGGCCATTGTACAGTATGGAGCGTCGTGTGTGGCCATTATACAGTATGGAGCGTCGTGTGTGTGGCCATTATACAGTATGGAGCGTCGTGTGTGGCCATTGTATATTATGGAGCGTCGTGTGTGTGGCCATTGTACAGTATGGAGCGTCGTGTGGGGCCATTGTACAGTATGGAGCGTCGTGTGTGTGGCCATTGTACAGTATGGAGCGTCGTGTGTGGGGCCATTGTACAGTATGGAGCGTCGTGTGTGGCCATTGTACAGTATGGAGCGTCGTGTGTGGCCATTATACAGTATGGAGCGTCGTGTGTGTGGCCATTATACAATATGGAGCGTCGTGTGTGTGGCCATTGTACAGTATGGAGCGTCGTGTGGGGCCATTGTACAGTATGGAGCGTCGTGTGTGGCCATTATACAGTATGGAGCGTCGTGTGTGGCCATTATACAGTATGGAGCGTCGTGTGTGTGGCCATTATACAGTATGGAGCGTCGTGTGTGTGGCCATTGTACAGTATGGAGCGTCGTGTGGGGCCATTGTACAGTATGGAGCGTCGTGTGTGGCCATTGTACAGTATGGAGCGTCGTGTGTGGCCATTGTACAGTATGGAGCATCGTGTGTGTGGCCATTGTACAGTATGGAGCGTCGTGTGTGGCCATTGTACAGTATGGAGCGTCGTGTGTGGCCATTATACAGTATGGAGCGTCGTGTGTGTGGCCATTATACAGTATGGAGCGTCGTGTGTGGCCATTGTACAGTATGGAGCATCGTGTGTGTGGCCATTGTACAGTATGGAGCGTCGTGTGTGGCCATTGTACAGTATGGAGCATCGTGTGTGGCCATTATACAGTATGGAGCGTCGTGTGTGGCCATTGTACAGTATGGAGCGTCGTGTGTGTGGCCATTATACAGTATGGAGCGTCGTGTGTGGCCATTGTACAGTATAGAGCATCGTGTGTGTGGCCATTGTACAGTATGGAGCGTCGTGTGGGGCCATTGTACAGTATGGAGCATCGTGTGTGGCCATTATACAGTATGGAGCGTCGTGTGTGGCCATTGTATAGTATGGAGCGTCGTGTGTGTGGCCATTGTACAGTATGGAGCGTCGTGTGTAGCCATTGTACAGTATGGAGCATCGTGTGTGGCCATTGTATAGTATGGAGCGTCGTGTGTGTGGCCATTGTATAGTATGGAGCGTCGTGTGTGGCCATTGTACAGTATGGAGCATCGTGTGTGGCCATTATACAGTATGGAGCGTCGTGTGTGGCCATTGTACAGTATGGAGCGTCGTGTGTGGCCATTATACAGTATGGAGCGTCGTGTGTGGTCATTGTACAGTATGGAGCATCATGTGTGGCCATTATACAGTATGGAGCGTCATGTGTGGCCATTATACAGTATGGAGTGTCATGTGTGGCCATTATACAGTATGGAGCGTCGTGTGTGTGGCCATTATACAGTATGGAGCATCGTGTGTGGCTATTGTACAGTATGGAGCGTCGTGTGGGGCCATTGTACAGTATGGAGCGTCGTGTGTGGCCATTGGCGTCGTGTGTGGCCATTGTCCAGTATGAAGCGTCATGTGTGGCCATTATACAGTATGGAGCGTCGTGTGTGGCCATTGTACAGTATGGAGCGTCGTGTGTGGCCATTGTCCAGTATGGAGCGTCATGTGTGGCCATTATACAGTATGGAGCATCATGTGTGGCCATTATACAGTATGGAGCGTCGTGTGTGGCCATTGTCCAGTATGGAGCGTCATGTGTGGCCATTATACACTATGGAGCGTCGTGTGTGGCCATTGTACAGTATGGAGCATCGTGTGTGGCCATTGTACAGTATGGAGCATCATGTGTGGCCATTATACACTATGGAGCGTCGTGTGTGGCCATTGTACACTATGGAGCGTCGTGTGTGGCCATTGTACACTATGGAGCGTCGTGTGTGGCCATTGTCCAATATGGAGCGTCATGTGTGGCCATTATACAGTATGGAGCGTCGTGTGTGGCCATTGTACAGTATGGAGCATCATGTGTGGCCATTATACAGTATGGAGCGTCATGTGTGGCCATTATACAGTATGGAGTGTCATGTGTGGCCATTATACAGTATGGAGCGTCGTGTGTGTGGCCATTATACAGTATGGAGCATCGTGTGTGGCTATTGTACAGTATGGAGCGTTGTGTCGGGCCATTGTACAGTATGGAGCGTCGTGTGTGGCCATTGGCGTCGTGTGTGGCCATTGTCCAGTATGAAGCGTCATGTGTGGCCATTATACAGTATGGAGCGTCGTGTGTGGCCATTGTACAGTATGGAGCGTCGTGTGTGGCCATTGTCCAGTATGGAGCGTCATGTGTGGTCATTATACAGTATGGAGCATCATGTGTGGCCATTATACAGTATGGAGCGTCGTGTGTGGCCATTGTCCAGTATGGAGCGTCATGTGTGGCCATTATACACTATGGAGCGTCGTTTGTGGCCATTGTACAGTATGGAGCATCGTGTGTGGCCATTGTACAGTATGGAGCATCATGTGTGGCCATTATACACTATGGAGCGTCGTGTGTGGCCATTGTACACTATGGAGCGTCGTGTGTGGCCATTGTACACTATGGAGCGTCGTGTGTGGCCATTGAAAATTATAGAGCATCGTGTGTGGCCATTGTACAGTATGGAGCGTCGTGTGTGGCCATTGTCCAGTATGGAGCGTCGTGTGTGGCCATTTTACAGTATGGAGCGTCGTGTGTGTGGCCATTGTACAGTATGGAGCGTCGTGTGTGGCCATTGTACAGTATGGAGCGTCGTGTGTGGCCATTATACAGTATGGAGCGTCGTGTGTGGCCATTGTACAGTATGGAGCGTCGTGTGTGTGGCCATTGTACAGTATGGAGCATCGTGTGTGGCCATTGTACAGTATGGAGCGTCGTGTGTGGCCATTGTACAGTATGGAGCGTTGTATGTGTGGCCATTGTACAGTATGGAGCGTCGTGTGTGGCCATTGTACAGTATGGAGAGTCGTGTGTGGCCATTGTACAGTATGGAGCGTCGTGTGTGTGGCCATTATACAGTATGGAGCATCATGTGTGGCCATTATACACTATGGAGCGTCGTGTGTGGCCATTATACAGTATGGAGCGTCGTGTGTGGCCATTGTACAGTATGGAGCGTCGTGTGTGTGGCCATTGTACAGTATGGAGCGTCGTGTGTGTGGCCATTGTCCAGTATGGAGCGTCGTGTGTGGCCATTGTACAGTATGGAGCATCGTGTGTGTGGCCATTGTACAGTATGGAGCGTCGTGTGTGTGGCCATTGTACAGTATGGAGCGTCGTGTGTGGCCATTGTACAGTATGGAGCGTCGTGTGTGTGGCCATTGTACAGTATGGAGCGTCGTGTGTGGGGCCATTGTACAGTATGGAGCGTCGTGTGTGGCCATTGTACAGTATGGAGCGTCGTGTGTGGCCATTATACAGTATGGAGCGTCGTGTGTGGCCATTATACAGTATGGAGCGTCGTGTGTGTGGCCATTATACAGTATGGAGCGTCGTGTGTGGCCATTGTACAGTATGGAGAGTCGTGTGTGTGGCCATTGTACAGTATGGAGCATCGTGTGTGTGGCCATTGTCCAGTATGGAGCGTCGTGTGTGGCCATTGTACAGTATGGAGCGTCGTGTGTGGCCATTGTACAGTATGGAGCGTCGTGTGTGGCCATTGTACAGTATGGAGCGTCGTGTGTGTGGCCATTGTACAGTATGGAGCGTCGTGTGTGGGGCCATTGTACAGTATGGAGCGTCGTGTGTGGCCATTGTACAGTATGGAGCGTCGTGTGTGGCCATTATACAGTATGGAGCGTCGTGTGTGTGGCCATTATACAGTATGGAGCGTCTTGTGTGGCCATTGTATATTATGGAGCGTCGTGTGTGTGGCCATTGTACAGTATGGAGCGTCGTGTGGGGCCATTGTACAGTATGGAGCGTCGTGTGTGTGGCCATTGTACAGTATGGAGCGTCGTGTGTGGGGCCATTGTACAGTATGGAGCGTCGTGTGTGGCCGTTGTACAGTATGGAGCGTCGTGTGTGGCCATTATACAGTATGGAGCGTCGTGTGTGTGGCCATTATACAGTATGGAGCGTCGTGTGTGGCCATTGTACAGTATGGAGCATTGTGTGTGTGGCCATTGTACAGTATGGAGCGTCGTGTGTGGCCATTGTACAGTATGGAGCATCGTGTGTGGCCATTATACAGTATGGAGCGTCGTGTGTGGCCATTGTACAGTATGGAGCGTCGTGTGTAGCCATTGTAGAGTATGGAGCGTCGTGTGTGGCCATTGTACAGTATGGAGCGTCGTGTGTGGCCATTGTACAGTATGGAGCGTTGTGGGTGTGGCCATTGTACAGTATGGAGTGTCGTGTGTGGCCATTGTGCAGTATGGAGCGTCGTGTGTGTGGCCATTATACAGTATGGAGCGTCGTGTGTGGCCATTGTACAGTATGGAGCATTGTGTGTGTGGCCATTGTACAGTATGGAGCGTCGTGTGTGGCCATTGTACAGTATGGAGCATCGTGTGTGGCCATTATACAGTATGGAGCGTCGTGTGTGGCCATTGTACAGTATGGAGCGTCGTGTGTAGCCATTGTAGAGTATGGAGCGTCGTGTGTGGCCATTGTACAGTATGGAGCGTCGTGTGTGGCCATTATACAGTATGGAGCGTCGTGTGTGTGGCCATTATACAGTATGGAGCGTCGTGTGTGGCCATTGTACAGTATGGAGCATCGTGTGTGTGGCCATTGTACAGTATGGAGCGTCGTGTGGGGCCATTGTACAGTATGGAGCATCGTGTGTGGCCATTATACAGTATGGAGCGTCGTGTGTGGCCATTGTATAGTATGGAGCGTCGTGTGTGTGGCCATTGTACAGTATGGAGCGTCGTGTGTAGCCATTGTACAGTATGGAGCATCGTGTGTGGCCATTGTATAGTATGGAGCGTCGTGTGTGTGGCCATTGTACAGTATGGAGCGTCGTGTGTAGCCATTGTACAGTATGGAGCATCGTGTGTGGCCATTGTACAGTATGGAGCGTCGTGTGTGGCCATTGTATAGTATGGAGCGTCGTGTGTGTGGCCATTGTACAGTATGGAGCGTCGTGTGGGGCCATTGTACAGTATGGAGCGTCGTGTGTGTGGCCATTGTACAGTATGGAGCGTCGTGTGTGGCCATTGTATAGTATGGAGCGTCGTGTGTGTGGCCATTATACAGTATGGAGCGTCGTGTGGGGCCATTGTACAGTATGGAGCGTCGTGTGTGGCCATTGTATAGTATAGAGCGTCGTGTGTGGCCATTGTCCAGTATGGAGCGTCGTGTGTGGCCATTATACAGTATGGAGCGTCGTGTGGGGCCATTGTACAGTATGGAGCGTCGTGTGGGGCCATTGTATAGTATAGAGCGTCGTGTGGGGCCATTGTATAGTATAGAGCGTCGTGTGTGGCCATTGTCCAGTATGGAGCGTCGTGTGTGGCCATTGTATAGTATGGAGCGTCGTGTGTGTGGCCATTATACAGTATGGAGCATCATGTGTGGCCATTGTACAGTATGGAGCGTCGTGTGGGGCCATTGTACAGTATGGAGCGTCGTGTGGGGCCATTGTATAGTATAGAGCGTCGTGTGGGGCCATTGTATAGTATAGAGCGTCGTGTGTGGCCATTGTCCAGTATGGAGCGTCGTGTGTGGCCATTGTATAGTATGGAGCGTCGTGTGTGTGGCCATTATACAGTATGGAGCATCATGTGTGGCCATTGTACAGTATGGAGCGTCGTGTGGGGCCATTGTATAGTATAGAGCGTCGTGTGGGGCCATTGTATAGTATAGAGCGTCGTGTGTGGCCATTGTACAGTATGGAGCGTCGTGTGTGGCCATTGTATAGTATGGAGCGTCGTGTGTGTGGCCATTATACAGTATGGAGCATCATGTGTGGCCATTGTACAGTATGGAGCGTCGTGTGGGGCCATTGTACAGTATGGAGCGTCGTGTGTGGCCATTATACAGTATGGAGCGTCGTGTGGAGCCATTGTATAGTATAGAGCGTCGTGTGGGGCCATTGTACAGTATGGAGCGTCGTGTGTGGCCATTGTATAGTATAGAGCGTCGTGTGTGGTCATATTTTTTTGTTTATAATTATTGTTTACGAAACATTGTGATCAGAAGTGCTAAATGGGTGTGGTTGGGGTGTGGCTGGTTGTGAAATGGGTGTGGTCAGAGGTGTGGCCTAAAATTTGCCGCGGCAGTTTGTCCCTCTTTCCCTTCCTCGAAAGTTGGGAGGTATGCCTTTGGTCTCGCTATCACAATGGGCAATCATCAGATCACAATACGATCCCCAGCAGACCTGGAAAGCGCTTGGAACGTTCTTGACATTGCACCAATAGACATTCCCTCCTGGATGCCAGTTGACACTAGTTGGAGCCTTCCTCAATTGATGAAACCGCAGGAGTGGTCTGTCAAGAAGAAACATGCCTCCCCTAAATCGAAGAAGCCGTCTCTAAAAACCACCCCACTTGAACTCTTTAAAGTAGTGTGATGGTTTATATTCGGTCAGAGACTTTTTTGTACTTTGTCTCCGATGAACTGCTTTTTTTTTACTTCACATTTCACCTTAATTCGGTTTCTCCTTCATTGTTTCATTAGGCAAAATGCTTTGAATAAGCGATAATTTCCGATGTTAATGTAATTCTCCCTAGATTGCTTATTGATTGCAACGGAGACCGACTTATCTGGAGTTGGGAAAACTCCTTTCACTGTTTGATTAGTTTTTCTGTTGTTTTTTTTTTTTTTTTTTTACTGCTCTACTGGTTCTTCGGGAATAATTCCCTGTTTTATGCTTGTCTTTTCAGATATCTTATTCTTAAAAAGATCACCACTTGAACTATCTCGCTTATGTTTGGGTACCTGCACCCCACCTTGCGATGGGCAAGTGTTGTATTGTACAAAGTTGGTTAATTACCCTGTTTTGTTGGGTTTTCAGGCTCTATGATGTGACAAAGGACCTTGAGGACAGGACTGATGGCGACTAATCGGGTTGATATGGGCTCGGTCACGGTAGTATTTTTTAATGTAAAGGGTCTCAATTCCCCTGCAAAGCATAACCAGATCCTCTGACTGTGTCACGGGGGTATTGGGTAGACTAAGGCTGGTTACCCGGGCCCCTGCGTAATCCCTCAGACTAGGGGAAACCCTGTCTGTCCCTCTCCCAGAATTTACACTGATGGTGTGCTTGTCTGGGCCGCCAGGCCTGGCCCTAACTCCTGTTTCAGCCCTAAGCTGAAACCACCACCCGCCACCCAGTGAAGAGACCACACACCAATCCCCCACAGAAAGCACAGACAGGGAAAACTAAAAACGCACCTCGCCGCAAGCACACAGGAAAATACGATAACGTGCACAGGGCAAAACAAATACAAATATAGGAAGGAGAAATATAACAACGGATCATACACCACCAGATACGATATTACTTCTCCAAGACCATTACTCCAGACCGGAATCACTAGGCACGAGGCACAAACTATAATCGGCGACGCCCAAAGTCCAGCAAGACTATTTAAAGGCCATGGGCGTAACCCAACCTCCAACCCGATTACCATTAAATTAACCCTGAGAAACCTAGCCGGCGCCACTGAGCGTATAGTGGACGTAAATGGAATTACCGCTGTCTGTCGGACACCCTAGTGTGAATAGCGTCCGACATGACACACTGCTAAAGAAATAATCAGCACAAATTGTGTTTTTTCAAGAAACTCATTTTAAAGTGGGGAGAGCTCCGAATATGTCATTCTCCTCTTTTCCCATTTGGTACAACAGCTGCTCCTCCTCTGCATCCAAAGGAGTGAGCATAGCGCTTAAAAATGGACTTCCCTTTATATTTGGGGATAGTTTTGCAGATTCGGAGGGCAGATACATTTTTGTAAAAGACCTACTGGCCAAAACGAAAATAACTCTAGATAACTTATACGCCCCCATCTCCAACCAAACCCAATGGCTTATTAAAACATTACTCTCCAACTCTTCAAAGAAGGGCTGCTGATCATGGGCGGTGACCTAAACTTAACGCTACAACCCGGTTTAGATGCTTCCAGTGGTTCCTCTCCCGTATCCCAGAAATTGAGACAAAAATTTCTAAACAAACTAAACTCCCTACAGTTAATAGATCCTTGGCGTAGCTTTTTCCCCACCACAAAAGATTACACCTTCTTTTCGCCTCCACGTAATTCATACCACCGTATAGACTATTTACTTGTGCAATCCCGAGCTCTTCACTTAATTAAATCTTCCCGTATTGGTGAAATTACAATTTTGGACCATGCACCTGTTTTCCTTGAGATACTTATCTCAACCTTACCTACAGCCAACCTGGCGGCTAAATGAATCACTGCTTGAGAATCCAAAACATGTGAATAATTTAAAAACCACCATTTCACGATTTTTTGATGAAAATATTAATCCTGGCCAAATTACACCCATCATTTGGGAAACATATAAGGCCGTCCTTCATTAAGTTCATATATCAAAAAACAGAGTGATAAAGAAATTCAGTCTCTTCTTCACCAAATTAATATATCAGAACTCATAAAACCACTAGATCGAGTGAGTCTCATGTTATGAAAGGTAATTCAGTACCACAATGGACATAGAGGTCAGTGCACATACAGTGACCTGGCAATAACCCAAAAAACAAGAACGAGCTCTGAGACGTGGGAACTCTGTTGACCGCAATCCCTAATCCTCTCCAACCACACTAAAGGCAGCCGTGGATTGCGCCTAACGCTCCCTATGCAACTCGGCACGGCCTGAGAAACTAGCTAGCCTGAAGATAGAAGATAAGCCTACCTTGCCTCAGAGAAATACCCCAAAGGAAAAGGCAGCCCCCACATATAATGACTGTGAGTTAAGATGAAAAGACAAACGTAGAGATGAAATAGATTTAGCAAAGTGAGGCCCAACTTTCTGAACAGAGCGAGGATAGGAAAGGTAACTTTGCGGTCAACACAAAACCCTACAAAAAACACGCAAAGGGGGCAAAAAGACCCTCCGTACCGAACTAACGGCACGGAGGTACACCCTCTGCGTCCCAGAGCTTCCAGCAAGCAGTAAAAAACAAATTGACAAGCTGGACAGAAAAAAACAGCAAACAAATAGCAAAGAGTAACTTAGCTATGCAGAGCAGCAGGCCACAGGAACGATCCAGGAGGAAACAGGTCCAATACTAGAACATTGACTGGAGGCCAGGATCAAAGCACTAGGTGGAGTTAAATAGAGCAGCACCTAACGACTTCACCACATCACCTGAGGAAGGAAACTCAGAAGCCGCAGTACCACTTTCCTCCACCAACGGAAGCTCACAGAGAGAACCAGCCGAAGTACCACTTGTGACCACAGGAGGGAGCTCTGCCACAGAATTCACAACAGTCTCACCAGGAACTTATCTCCTCCCTCCGCAATAAACTCAAAGACTTGTTAAACGTGAAATCAGCCAAACTGTTCATGTAGTGCAGACATCGCTTCTAAATGCATGGTAACAGAAGTTGCAAGCTCACTACACAGGTGCTTAAACAGCAAAAAGAGAGGAAATTTATAAAAAATATTCTTACTAAGACAAACAAGAGAGTTGTGGACTCTAAGGAGATTGCTGAGACCTTTCGCCAATATTATGAATCCCTTTATAATTTGTCCCCCTCTGACGACGTGAAGGACTGTTCAATGGCCACAACCAAAATTAAAAATTTCTTGGCCCCTCTCTCTCTTCCGACAATCTCCCCTAAAGACTGTAAAGCACTTCTTGCTAAAGTTACGCTAAAAGAAGTGGAAGACGCCTTAAAAATTACCCCCAGTGGTAAAGCCCCTGGTCCGGACGGTTTCCCGGTAGGCTACTATAAAAAAATTTCTGAAATTCTCCTTCCCCACCTAGTAAATCTCTTTAACTCCTTCTTTGAAGGGAAGACCCCACCTCGTCAGGCTTACATTGCCATTATACCAAAAGAGGGGAAAGACGACAGCCTATGTAGCAACTATCGTCCCATTTCATTACTCAACACCAATCTAAAATTGTGGGCTAAGATATTGGCCTCAAAAATCAAAGGAGAACTGGGGGGGATTATTCGCCCCGATCAAGTGGGCTTTGTGAAGGGTCGTGAGGGCAAAGACAACTCTGTTAAGGTCCTCCATGCCATTTCTTACGCAAGGGGAACCAAAACGCCACTAACCATCCTGTCAACAGATGCCGAAAAAGCGTTTGACAGGATCAGTTGGCAATATATGGTCTGCACATTGCTAAAATTTGCTTTCCTGCCCCCTTTCATAGAAGCTATCATGTTCCTTTATGTGGACCCAACTGCCAGAGTCGGGGTGAATGGGATCTTCTCAGAGCCCTTTGAAATACGAAATGGCACTAGGCAGGGCTGTCCTTTTTCCCCCGCCCTCTTCATCATGGTAATGGAGACCCTGATAGAGACGATAAGACAAGACTCTGACATTAGAGGCCTCGTAGTTGGTAAGATAGAGGTCAAAGCGGCTGCTTTCGCTGATGACGTTTTACTTTTAACCACTAACCCAAAATCATCTTTTCCCGGACTTATGGCACCGTTCGCCGAATTTGGAGAAATCTCTATTTTAAAAAAAAAAAATGAACAAATCAGAAGCTTTAAATGTCTTGACAAACACTTCAGATATCTCGGT
Organism: Ranitomeya imitator; assembly: GCF_032444005.1. Taxonomy (NCBI): domain Eukaryota; kingdom Metazoa; phylum Chordata; class Amphibia; order Anura; family Dendrobatidae; genus Ranitomeya; species Ranitomeya imitator. The sequence goes on along the minus strand of NC_091287.1, from coordinate 567,622,503 downwards.
ATTGAAAAAAGACACTCCCTTCAAATGGCCCTTGGAAAAATTGATATACCTCGGAATCTATTTAACGGCAGACCCTTCCTCCCTTTACAAATATAAATACACCCCCCTCTTAGCTAACCTACAAATGGATTTAAAGAAGTATGACCTACCATACTTCTCCTGGATAGGAAGGATCAACGTCATAAAATCTTATATTTTTCCAAAGATTTTTTACATCATGAACATGGTACCTATAACTCTCCCTAACTCTTCCTTCCCCTCGATTAACCAATTGGTTTCTCAATTTGTGTGGAAACACAAAAAAGCTAGACTCCCTCTAAAAATTCTCTCTCTGCCCAGAGGCGGAGGTGGTCTCGGCCTGCCTGACTTCCGAACTTATCACAAAGCAATCCACCTTGCCAGATGGATAAACTTATTGAAACCTAACCCGGATAACCTAAACACACAACTCGAATTATATCTGATGGGGAAAGAGGCCGACCTTTACCTCTGGACACCTGTTACCCCCCAAAACAAAAATTAGACGACATAACCCATAACACCTTATCTATTAAACGAGCCCTTATCCCAAACCATCTTCCATGCTGCTTTTTTCTTGATAATATCCCGCTCAGAGTCATCCCCTGGCTAACGGACCCTAACTATGAAGATGCTTTTGGACTTTGGGAATCCCTGCCTAATGCCACAATCTCCCAATTTCTGTCCAAAATGATTCCTTGCACTGACAATTGGCCGACCAATGCTGCAAAACAACCCTCCAACTTCCTTCAGAAGAACCATATACACCACATCATGACATCAGTTGAGAGACAATCCTCCGATTGGCTCTGGCTTGAATTTCTGGTTAGATTGAAATCGCCAATTACTAGACTGGTCTCTAAATTATATGCAAACCTCCTCAAGACCCCAAACCAATTTAAACCTCTGTACCTCTCTTCTTGGGAGTCGGAGTAAAGATTACATTATTCCCCCAAGAAACTCAACAGGTACTTGATAACTCTCAGATGTATCTTACTACAAGTCAACGCGTTCAAAATTCTCTCTAGGTGGTACAGAACCCGGGAGCGACTGTTCCACTTAGGGCTAACGGATTCCCCATTGTGTTGGAGATGCTCCCAATCCATAGGTACTTTATCACATATTTTTTGGCTCTGCCCAGGATTATTACAATTCTGGACTGACATAAATAAATCTTTACACAGTATGGGTCTAATGACGCGAGATCTTACTCCCCAAGATGTATTACTTTCCCTTCCCTCATCTACTTTTAATCCAGGGAAACACGAGTTGCTCTCCATCTTATTCGCAGCTGCTAAACACCTGGTTTCTACACATTGGAGGCGACCAACTCCTCCAACAGTGAAAGAATGGACTCTTAAGGTTCCTGACCTGTATCGCTTAGAAGAACTCTCTAGTTGGGAAACACGCTCCCATGAGAAATTTCAAACCTTTTGGCTTCCCTGGATTAAATTTTCATCCCCTCCTACCGGACTTAGATGATCTTCCCTCTGGAACACATCTCTGCCTCTGCCGGAATACTTTGCTTGACTTTTGCTCCCCCTCTCCCCCCCCCAGACCCTCTGAGTGTGATGCCGTGGCCGTGCCCATCACCTTGCTGTCTAGCCATTTAGCCCGATTAGCCTTCTATATGAGCCTCATATTCTTCCTCAACCCTCAGTAACATAAATTTGCCTACTTGAAGTCCTACCGTCACATCTCCGAGCCTTTTCTTTTCTATCTCTGGAAGTTGCTTAAATTTAAGGCTATTTTCTCTAGACCTGAACTAGTTGTTAATGCTACTATGCTCACTTGTTTTCTTTCAGCTACGCCTGTATTGATAACATTTGTTCTCAAGCACATTTAGTCTCTACTGAATTCAGTGCACATTTGAGATCTGTTTGTGACTATATGTTTTTTGATATTTGTCTTGTTACTTGAAAACTTAAATAAAGAATAAAAAAAAAAAAATAATAACACAGCACATGATATCCACTGGATTTTAGCCAGGAACCATATCCACTGGATCAGGCCGGAGTCACACTACCGTATAACACGGACGAGTGCTATGCGATAAAAAATAGCATAGCCATCGGACCAATATTCCTCTATGGGGCAGCTCCTATCATCGTTTTCTTCCTCGGACGTTTTCATCCTGTGAGTGATATCTCAGCGTGCTGCGATTGTCACCCGACACTCGGCTGAGTCTCGCTCACTCGCATCCATATAAGCCTATGGGTGCAAGTGAGACAACGCACATCAGCTGGATATCATCCGAGTGATGTGCGTTAAACCCTGACCCGGCAATGGAGGAGATGGAGAAATTAGTTTCTCCGCCTCCTCCACAGCTGTGCTCCGATCCTCCCTGTGCGAGAGGCTCAGAGCACGGACACATGACACTGGGAGCAGGAGGCGAGGGTAATTAGCATATCCCATCCGATGCTCTTACAACGAATGCAATACGCTAGTGTGACTCCAGCCTTGCAGTCACTACGCTCGCACAGCAACACACAGGACAGTCTACCTCCACTTCGCCACCGGGCACAAAACAGCCCACCTCTGAGACCAGTTGCCATGGGCGACTGAACCGCTGTGCAAGCTGTGGGTGCCAGGAGTTCGCTTTTCTGGGCTCTGTGTTACTCTCACACAGGCTATGCTCTTGCAGAGCTGTCTGCTCTACACCATGCGAACTCTACTCTGATACTGATACACGCATACCCTATACTGCAGGGTTTTTAACCAGCATCTGTGGCCTTCATCCACCTGGAAAACCCGGGCAGGGAATGAAAGGGACTGCACCACTACCATACTTCTGTCTGTTTCAAATGCAACAACCCAGAGCAGGATTTCCCTAACTATGCCTTGGGCAACCAGCATGTCCAAGATGTATACTCACTGTAGTCTGTATTGCAGCCACAGCTATGCCTATGACTGCAACGTCCTCTCATGACCTCAATATGACTCAGTGCGCATCCTGGTGGAAACATACCGCGACCCCTACAGGTAACACCGGTCACTACCTCACAATATATATATATATATATATATATATATACACCATCCCCACTGCCTCACAATACATACATATATATATATATAAATATATATATATATATATATACAGTACAGACCAAAAGTCTGTGAAGCTGAATGAAATTTATTGGTTATTTTAAATTTTTGTGGAAATGTGGGAAAAGGTTGAAAAGTTCAAGAGGGCCGAATACTTTCGCAAGGCACTGTATATGTAGATGTAACTCCCAAGGGTCTTGGTTGTTACAGTGGCACTGCTTTCCTTATGAGGAGAGTGAAGCCAAAGGAAGATCTGTTTCACCAGGTAAACACAATGCACACAACGTGGCCAGAAGGGGGAGCTCTGAACCTGGATTAAAGGGAACCTGTCACCCCGTTTTTTGAGATTGAGCTATAAATACTGTTAAATAGGGCCTGCGCTGTGTGTTCCTATAGTGTATGTAGTGTACCCTGATTCCCCACCTATGCTGAGATATAACTTACCAAAGTCGCCGTTTTCGCCTGTCAATCAGGCTGGTCAGGTCGGGAGGGCGTGGTGACATCGCTGGTTCTTCCTCAGCTTTACGTTGGTGGCGTAGTGGTTGAACAAGCAGCGCGCGATCTGCGCTGTAATCCCTTGCATCGGTGGGGGCGGCCATCTTCCTGGGGCCGCGCGTGCGCAGATCGAGTGCTCTGCTGCACGGGGCTTCAGGAAAATGGCCGCGGGATGCCGCGCGTGCGCATTAGAGATCGCGGCGGCCATTTTCCCAAAGCCGAGATGCAAACTCGGCTTTGGGAAAATGGCCGCCGCGATCTCTAATGCGCACGCGCGGCATCCCGCGGCCATTTTCCTGAAGCCCCGTGCAGCAGAGCACTCGATCTGCGCACGCGCGGCCCCAGGAAGATGGCCGCCCCCACCGATGCAAGGGATTACAGCGCAGATCGCGCGCTGCTTGTTCACCACTACGCCACTACGCCACCAACGTAAAGCTGAGGAAGAACCAGCGATGTCACCACGCCCTCCCGACCTGACCAGCCTGATTGACAGGCGAAAACGGCGACTTTGGTAAGTTATATCTCAGCATAGGTGGGGAATCGGGGTACACTACATACACTATAGGAACACACAGCGCAGGCCCTATTTAACAGTATTTATAGCTCAATCTCAAAAAACGGGGTGACAGGTTCCCTTTAAGGGGAAATTCCTTAATATAGATTCTGGCTTGGGGAAAAGTGAGTCAGTTAGTGCCAGGATTGAGAGATACTGAAGGAAAAGCAGTGTTAGGAGACAGACACCAGGGGAGAATAGCAGCGTTTGGGCTACCACCCTGGCCGATAGCCGGATTCCGGTAGCCAGAAGACCAAGGTTGTGTTGGACTCTAAGAAGTACAGCAGAAACTGGCAGGACAGCTGGATTACATAACACCTGTTTGCCCTAATACCCAGGAGGCACAGTGACACATAGAGCCCAGGTCGTGATAGAGACCCTGTAAAAAGGCTCGAGTCACCACTCATACGTGTTAGTGTCCTAACCTTCATGAAGGACAGAGAGAACTGTGAGGACTTTGCCAGAAGCCATAGGCAGTAAGGGACTACAACATCACCGTGCTAGAGGAAGGCTTCTAACTCCACCTGGTGAAGGGGACTCTGAATTCGCTTACAAGTCGGCCAGACCCTGCCTGTAACTGTGATCTGGTGCCCTGGACTGTGGCTGCCTGAAGCCTTCAGTAAACCAGGTAAAGAGACTGCAAACCTCTGTCCTCCGTTCTTTACCGCACCACTCACAATCCTCATTTATACACCGTGAGCCCTGGGAACCTACTTCACCTGTGGGAAGTTATACCATCTAGCTGCCATAACATCACCCCAGAGGACCTCTATAAGCAGCGTCGGTCCCCACTGACCGAACACCACAGGTGGCGTCACGAACACAAACTATTTAAAACCCCTTTAAAGACCTTTCCCCTTTATTTGGGTACCCAGGGCCAGGGACTGGGTCGAATACACACGACATCCCCTTTAAGTACCAGACCCGGTACCGAGTACCCCACTGCCCTGGCGGGTGACTCAACTTTGGCGTCACGAACAGGATGGACCGACCCATTGAAGTGGGTCATATGCGCCTAAGAGACTGTGTTGTGCCGAGAGACTGTGAACTGTGAATTGCCGCCTAAACTGCCGCCATTATAGCACCATGTGGCGTGCACCACTCACCATCCTCATATATACACTGGGAGCCATGGGGACCTACTTCACCTGTGGGAAGTTATACCATCTAGCTGCCATAACATCACCCCAGAGGACCCCGTTAAGTAGCATCGGTCTCCACTGACCAAACACTACAGGTGGCGTCACGAACACAAACTATTCAAAACCCTTTAAAGACTTTTCTCCTTTATTTGGGTGCTTAGGGCCACGGACCGGGTGGCAGCTACTGTGACATCTCCTTTAAGTTCCGGACCCGGTACTGAGTACCCCACTGCCCTCGCGGGCAACTCATATCCACTGCTCAAAAAAAAAAAAAAAAATATATATATATATATATATATATATATCACTGAATGAAATATTCCAGTTGTAAATCTGTATTCATTACATAGTGGAATGTGTTAAGCACAATAAAACCTAAAAATGATCAACATAAATCACAACTAATATCCCATGGAGGTCTGGAGTTGGAATCATGCTCAAAATCAAAGAGGAAACTCAAATTACAGGCTGATCCAACATCAGTGGAAATGCCTCAAGACAAAGAAATGATGCTCAATAGTGTGTGTGGCCTCTATGTGCTTGTATGATCGCCCTACAATGCCTGGGCATGCTCCTGATGAGGCGGCGGATGGTCTCCTGAGGGATCTCCTCCCAGACCTGGACTAAAGCATCCGCCAACACCTGGACTGTCTGTGGTGCAACGTGACGTTGGTGGATGGTGCGAGACATGATGTCCCAGATGTGTTCAAATGGAATCAGGTCTGGGGAACGGGCGGGCCAGTCCATAGCATCAATGCCTTCATCTTGCAAGAACTGCTGACACACTCCAGCCACGAGGTCTGGCATTGTCCTGCATTAGGAGGAACCCTGGGCCAACCGCACCAGCTTATGGTCTCACAAGGGGTCTTAGGATCTCATCTCGGTACCTAATGGCAGTCAGGCTACATCTGGCGAGCACATGGAGGGCTGTGCGGCCCTCCAAAGAAATGCCACCCCACACCATTACTGACCCACTGCCAAACCGGTCATGCTGAAGTATGTTGCAGGCAGCAGATCACTCTCCACGGCGTCTCCAGACTCTGTCACATGTGCTTAGTGTGAACCTCCTTTCATCTGTGAAGAGCACAGGGCGCCAGTGGCGAATTTGCCAATCCTGGTGTTCTGTGGCAAATGCCAAGCGTCCTGCACGGTGTTGGGCTGTGAGCACAATCCCCATCTGTGGACGTCGGGCCCTCAGACCATCCTTATGGAGTCAGTTTCTAACCATTTGTGCAGACACATGCACATTTGTGGCCTGCTGGAGGTCATTTTGCAGGGCTCAGGCAGTGCTCCTCCTGTTCCTCCTTGCACAAAGGCTGAGGTAGCGATCCTGCTGCTGGGTCGCTGCCCTTCTACGGCCCCCTCCACGTCTCCTGGTGTACTGGTGTGTCTCCTGTTAGTGCCTCCAGCCTCTGGACACTATGCTGACACACACAGCAAACCTTCTTGCCACAGCTCGCATTGATGTGCCATCCTGGATGAGCTGCACTACCTGAGCCTCTTGTGTGGGTTGTAGAGTCCGTCTCATGCTACCACGAGTGTGAAAGCACAACTAACATTCAAAAGTGACCAAACCACCAGCCAAAAAGCATTGGTACTGAGATGTGGTCCCCACCTGCAGAACCACTCCTTTATTGAGTGCGTCTTGATAATTGCCAATAATTTCCATCTCTTGTCTATTCCATTTGCACAGCAGCATGTGAAATTGATTGTCAATCAGTGTTGATTCCTAAGTGGACAGTTTGATTTCACAGAAGTTTGATTTACTTGGAGTTATATTCTGTTGTTTAAGTGTTCCCTTTATTTTTTGAGCAATATGTATATATATATATATATATATATACATATATATATACACACACACACATAATAGTCCATGTCCATAGAAAGGTGACTTTGAGGTATGTGGATGCATTATGGTGTTAATTACTCGGCCAATTGATGGACATTTACGATCTGAAGGGTTATTCTTTGTTGTACAAGGACATTTGAGCCCATTTTTCTTCAAGTGCCTCCTTATTGTGCATCTTGAAGCAGCCACACTGCTACTTGTCAGAGTCCGGTATTTCGGATGATGTTATCTTCCTGGCATTTGTCACAGGTGAGGATGTTACCTTTAGTAGCCAGTCACACCCATTTGTGTCAACTTCTGTGCATGTTATCAGGCCAAAATCACCAGGGGATGTGAACTTTTGATCAGGGTAATTTGAACGTTTTGGGTTGCCATTATGATTTAAAAAGAGAAAACACAGTAGGCTGACAATAAATGGCTTCACCCAACCACTAACCATGAGTGGAGAAAAAGTTTTGGTTGTCATGCTGCAGCAATGCAGGTAAGTGCAAACTCCATGAAGGAGAGTCACACTTACCACACCGCAGCCCAGTGCTCGCTGCACTGCGCCACCAGGTGGCAACAGAGAGTGGTCAAAACAAGCCAAGTCCGTAACAGTCGGTAAGCGTATAGTTTAAAGGGAAAAACAGAACTTGTGGTCAATAAACAAGCCGAGGGTCCGAACCAGCCAGGAGCAAAGGTACCAGAGACGTGAGACAGAGAACAAAGTCAGAGTAAGCCAAAAGGTCAAAAAGCCAGGCAGACGTGTGGTAACAGAAACGGGAAGCAGGAGACAAAGTCAGAGTCTTAGCCGGGTCAAAAACAGAGGGGATACACACCAGAGTAAAACAAGGTCGGGTACAGGAGACAGGTCAGGTACAGGAAAGGGAGGTCAGAGGCAAAAGGAACGCAGGGGTATCACAGGTAGCAGTATCAGCAAGCCCAAAACTATCACTGACACAAGCTGCCAGCAAGAGAACCAATAAATAGCCACTCCCAAATCAAAGAGAGGCAGGAATAGTTAACCCCACCATGACCAGGCCGGAGCAGGGGAAAAATAGCAAACTCCGACCCGGATCATGACATTGGTGTTATCATTAGCGTTGAGCATTCCGATACGATACTGCAAATATCGGGTATCAGCCGATATTTGCTGTATCGGAATTCCGATACCGAGTTCCGATATTTTTGCGATATCGGAAATCGGAATCGGAAGTGTTCCCAGTCATCTTCGGCGTGTGTGGTGCGTATGGTTCCTCCAGGCCCTGGGATCCATATTCATGTAAAAAATAAAGAATAAAAATAAAAAATATGGATATACTCACCCCTCCGACGAACCCTGTGAGCGTCCGCCTCCGTTCCTTAGAATGTAGTAAGTGAAGGACCTTCGATGACGTCACGGTCAGGTGAGCGGTCAGGTGACCGCGACGTCATCGAAGGTCCTTCACTCTCTACATTCTTAGGGACGGAGGCAGACGCTCGCAGCGGTGACAGCCAGGCTCCTTCGGAGGGGTGAGTATAGCCATATTTTTTATTTTTATTCTTTATTTTTTACATGAATATGGATCCCAGGGCCTGAAGGAGAGTTTCCTCTCCTTCAGACCCTGGGAACCATCCAGGATACCTTTGTGTCCCATTGACTTGCATTGGTATCGGGTATCGGTATTGGCGAGATCCGATATTTTTGGGATATCGGCCGATACCGTCCGATACCGATACCTTTGAATATCAGAAGGTATCGCTCAACACTAGTTATCATTCATATTCTCTGAAAAAAAGGCCAAGAAAGCAAAAATTCTGCTGTTTCTTGTTGTTGTCAGATTGTTGAAATCTATTGATTATATATACACCCCTCTGCGAGCTAGTATGCATATTGTATACATTTATACATGTTTAATGCTCGTGACTCGCTCCACCATCAGTGTGGTTGAGATGCTTGTTACTCAGCGAACGCTTGTGCGCAAGTTCAAGTCCCCGCCCTGAATGTTTGGTGGTGGTTAGACAGCCAATAAAGGGATTGCCAGTAAGTATAATGCTGTAGCCATCTTGGTTGTGGCATTCCTGTGATTGGCTGACCGCATAGCGGACACAGGCAGCGTACCCAACGGTGCTGCTGAACGAGGGGCAGAGTTGTAGCCGCGTATAGGCAGAGATTAGACACATAGAAGTGGAAGGTCAGCTCACCCGAATGTTTATTCTCAGGAAGTCCTGACGTGGCACAACGTCTCTGCTTGACGGGGAAGACATGCTCACAGTAACGAAAGTGTCCAACATGAAAAAACGAACGAAGCTGCTGGACAATAAACCGGTGATGCCGGAGGAAGAGCGCCCGCGAAAACAACTGCACGCGTTTCCACCACACAAGGTGTTCTTATTCTTCAGTTACATTGTGCCCGGAACAAGCTGGTATAAGAGCACTGGGAACAGCTGAATGGCAGAAATATCATTATCATAATTACAAAGAAAAAAATGTGAAGAAACAGGGAAGGTGACATGAAAATATACACAATGCATCTGTATCGGAGAAAATGGTATAATACATAAATAATGCAAAAATCGTGTACATCAATATCGCAACATGATTTCTATCTTTACATATAAACCTAGCCATACTCGGTACTTAATAAATAATCCAATACGCTTCCCTGTAATCGTTTCTCTCCATCTGAATGCTGCAGCCAGGATCATATTCCTCACCAACCGTTACACCGATGCCTCTACCCTGTGCCAGTCATTACACTGGCTACCCATCCACTCCAGAATCCAGTACAAAACTACTACCCTCATCCACAAAGCACTCCATGGCTCAGCACCACCCTACATCTCCTCCCTGGTATCAGTCTACCACCCTACCCGTGCCCTCCGCTCCGCTAATGACCTCAGGTTAGCATCCTCAATAATCAGAACCTCCCACTCCCGTCTCCAAGACTTTACACGTGCTGCGCCGATTCTTTGGAATGCACTACCTAGGTTAATACGATTAATCCCCAATCCCCACAGTTTTAAGCGTGCCCTAAAAACTCATTTGTTCAGACTGGCCTACCGCCTCAATGCATTAACCTAACGATCCCTGTGTGGCCTATTTATAATAAAAAAAAAAAAAAAAAAAAAAAAAGGTTCCTCGCATCATGTTCTCATACACTTTATGCAGTATTAGCCCTCTGTGTCTGTACTGCTACGTACTTAGGCAGGTAACTGGTTCATGCAGCTTTACATGAACACCTGAGCCTTACACTATAGCTGGCCCGAATAACTAAAGCAATTGTTACCATCCCCCTCTCGTGTCTCCCCTTTTCCCCATAGTTTGTAGCTTGCGAGCAGGGCCCTCACTCCTCCTGGTATCTGTTTTGAACTGTATTTCTGTTATGCTGTAATGTTTATTGTCTGTACAAGTCCCCTCTATAATTTGTAAAGCGCTGCGGAATATGTTGGCGCTATATAAATAAAATTATTATATTATTATTATTATTATCTCCTCCATGTAAATTCATGTTCTATCGCAAACACATTACAATCTATGATTTGTCTATTGTGTACAGACTGAAATGACGAGAAGCAGCTGAGAGATGACGGGTTGTGGGTTGGACAATATCATCCCGATGTTCTCTAATCTTGTCCTTCAGTCCCTGATAGTGGAGCCAACATCTAGACGTTTGCACTCAGAACATCCAATCATATAACCGCGTCATCGGAATTACAGGTCAAAACACTTTTGATTTTAAAATTCTTTACATTTTTGGAACAAGGAAAAAGGTTGTTTTATTAGAAGGCAGACAGGTTTTACACGGATGTTGTCCACATGCAGAAAAGCCAGTGGTAGAAAACCAGTTAGAAGAATTTGTCACCCGACTAGGGTTAAAAAACTGGGGGATAAAAAATTGCCTAACGTAGGAGCGCGTCTCGAACAAAGCAACCATGGTGTCATCGTCTCTTCATATGTTTACGTTTTGGCGTAGAATCTCTGATATTGACTTAAAATGAAGACAATATGTAAGACCCAAAACCGGTGGATCTGAGAAGAACAAGGAGCGTCAGGACCTACTAATTCTATGATTCTATGACGGAACCTGGGAGCTGCAGTAATAAGATCTTTCCTTGTTTTAGTATCCGCCATGTTAAATGCCCGATTCATGGTCCAGTTAGGTTCTTTTCTGCCAGTGAGCGTCTTTTCATACGTTTATTCTCATTAATAAAAGATAAACTATCGATTATGTTTTGTCCGTAAGGTTTCACCAAGAGCAATAGACATAACTGTGTGAAGGATGAAAGCTATGTGCCCGTAAGATAGTACTGCCTGCAGTCTTTTTATGATAAGTACAACTATGAATCTAAAAAATGTACGCTATCCTTGTCGAATAAATAGGTGAATTTTAAATTAACCCCTTAGTGATGGAGCCAATTTGCAGCTTAATGACCGGGCCAATTTTTACAATTCTGACCACTGTCCCTTTATGAGGTTATAACTCTGGAGCTTCCATGGATCCCGCTAATTCTGAGACATATCATACTTCATGAGAGTGGTAACATTTCTTCGATATTACTTGCGTTTATTTATTAAAAAAATGGAAACATGGCAAAAAATTTTAATAATTTTGCATTTTTCAAACTTTGAATTTTTATGCCCTTAACCCTTTATGAGGTTATAACTCTGCAACGCTTCCACGGATCCTGGTGATTCTGACACTGTTTTCTCATGACATATTGTACTTCATGATAGTCATAAAATTTCTTTGATATTACCTGTGTTTATTTGTGAAAAAAATGGAAATTTGGCAAAAAGTTTGAAAATTTCGCAATTTTCCAAATTTGAATTTTTATGCAATTAAATCACAGAGATATGTCACACAAAATACTTAATAAGTAACATTTCCCACATGTCTACTTTACATCAGTACAATTTTGGAACCACATTTTTTTTTTTGTTAGGGAGTTAAAAGGGTAAAAATTTGACCAGCAATTTCACATTTTTACAACACCATTTTTTTTTAGGGACCACATCTCATTTGAAGTCATTTTGAGGGGTCTATATGATAGAAAATACCCAAGTGTGACACCATTCTGAAAACTGCACCCCTCAAGGTGCTCAAAACCACATTCAAGAAGTTTATTAACCCTTCAGGTGTTTCACAGGAATTTTTGGAATGTTTAAATAAAAATTAACATTTAACTTTTTTTCACAAAAAATTTACTTCAGCTCCAATTTGTTTTATTTTACCAAGAGTAACAGGAGAAAATGGACACCAAACATTGTTGTACAATTTGTCCTGAGTACGCCGATACCCCATATGTGGGGGTAAACCACTGTTTGGGCGCATAGGAGAGCTCGGAAGGGAAGGAGCGCCATTTGACTTTTCAATGCAAAATTGACTGGAATTGAGATGGAACGCCATGTTGCGTTTGATGAGCCACTGATGTGCCTAAACATTGAAACCCCCCACAAGTGACACCATTTTAGAAAGTAGACCCCTATGGAACTTATCTAGAGGTGTGGTGAGCACTTTGACCCACCAAGTGCTTCACAGAAGTTTATAATGCAGAACCGTAAAAATAAAAAATCTTTTTTTTCACAAAAATTATATTTTCACCCCCAATTTTTTATTTTCCCAATGGTAAGAGAAGAAATTGGACCACAAAAGTTGTTGAACAATTTGTCCTGAGTACGCTGATACCCCATATGTGGGGGTAAACCACTGTTTGGGCGCATGGGAGAGCTCGGAAAGGGAAGGAGCGCCGTTTGACTTTTCAATGCAAAATTGACAGGAATTGAGATGGGACGCCATGTTGCGTTTGGAGAGCCACTGATGTGCCTAAACATTGAAACCCAACACAAGTGACACCATTTTAGAAAATAGACCCCCTATGGAACTTATTTAGATGTGTGGTGAGCACTTTGACCCACCAAGGGCTTCACAGAAGTTTAAAATGCAGAGCCGTAAAAATTAAGCAAAATTTTTTTCCCGCAAAAATGATTTTTTATCCCCCAGTTTTGTATTTTTCCCAGGGTAACAGGAGAAATTGGACCCCAAATTTTGTTGTCCAATTTGTCCTGAGTGCGCTGATACCCCATATGTGGGGGGAAACCACCGTTTGGGCGCATGGGAGAGCTCGGAAGGGAAGGAGCGCCATTTGGAATGCAGACTTAGATGGAATGGTCTGCAGGCATCACATTGCGTTTGCAGAGCCCCTAATGCACCTAAACAGTAGAAATCCCCCACAAGTGACCCTTATATTGGAAACTAGACCCCCCAAGGAACTTATCTAGATGTGTTGTGAGAACTTTGAGCCCCCAAGTGTTTCACTACAGTTTATAACGCAGAGCTGTGAAAATAAAAAATCCTTTTTTTCCCACAAAAATTATATTTTAGCCCCCAGTTTTGTATTTTCCTGAGGGTAACAGAAGAAATTGGACCCCAAAATTTGTTGTCCTATTTGTCCTGAGTACGCTGATACCCCATATGTTGGGGTAAACCCCTGTTTGGGCACACGGGAGAGCTCGGAAGGGAAGGAGCACTGTTTTACTTTTTCAACGCAGAATTGGCTGGAATTGAGATCGGACGCCATGTCGCGTTTGGAGAGCCCCTGATGTGCCTAAACAGTGGAAACCCCCCAATTATAACTGAAACCCTAATCCAAACACTCCCCTAACCCTAATCCCAACGGTAACCCTAACCACACCTCTAACCCTGACACACACCTAACCCTAATCCCAACCCTATTCCCAACTGTAAATGTAATCTAAACCCTAACCCTAACTTTAGCCCCAACACTAACTGTAGCCCCAACCCTAACCCTAACCCTAGCCCTAACCCTAGCCCTAACCCTAGCCCTAACCCTAACCCTAGCCCTAACCCTAACCCTAGCCCTAACCCTAGCCCTAACTCTAGCCCTAATGGGAAAATGAAAATAAATACATTTTTTTAATTTTTTAATTTTTCCCTAACTAAGGGGGTGATGAAGGGGGGTTTGATTTACTTTTATAGCGGGTTTTTTAGCGGATTTTTATGATTGGCAGCCGTCACACACTGAAAGACGCTTTTTATTGCAAAAAATATTTTTTGCATTACCACATTTTGAGAGCTATAATTTTTCCATATTTGAGTCCACAGAGTCATGTGAGGTCTTGTTTTTTGCGGGACGAGTTGATGTTTTTATTGGTAAGATTTTCGGGCATGTTACATTTTTTGATCGTTTTTTATTCCGATTTTTGTGAGGCAGAATGACCAAAAACCAGCTATTCATGAATTTCTTTTGGGGGAGGCGTTTATACCGTTCCGCGTTTGGTAAAATTGATAAAGCAGTTTTATTCTTCGGGTCAGTACGATTACAGCGATACCTCATTTATATCTTTTTTTATGTTTTGGCGCTTTTTTACAATAAAAACTATTTTAAAGAAAAAATAATTATTTTTGCATCGCTTTATTCTCAGGACTATAACTTTTTTATTTTTTTGCTGATGATGCTGTATGGTGGCTCGTTTTTTGCGGGACAGGATGAAGCTTTCATCGGTACCATGGTTATTTATATTTTTCTTTTTGATCGCGTGTTATTCCACTTTTTGTTCAGCGGTATGATAATAAAGCGTTGTTTTTTGCCTCGTTTTTTTTTTTCTTACGGTGTTTACTGAAGGGGCTAACTAGTGGGACAATTTTATAGGTTGGGTCGTTACGGACGCGGCGACACTAAATATGTGTACTTTTATTGTTTTGTTTTTTTTTATTTAGATAAAGAAATGTATTTATGGGAATAATATTTTTTTTTCTTTATTTAGGAATTTATTTTTTTTATTTTTTTTGCACATGTGTAAATTTTTTTTTTAACTTTGTCCCACGGGAGGACATCACAGATCGATGATCTGACAGTTTGCATAGCACTCTGTCAGATCAGCGATCTGAGTTAGAACACTGCAGGCTTCACAGTGCCTGCTCTGAGCAGGCACTTGGTAAGCCACCTCCCTCCCTGCAGGACCCGGATGCCGCGGCCATCTTGGATCCGGGCCTGCTACAGGGAGAGAGGTAAGGAGACCCTCGCAGCAACGCGATCACATCGCGTTGCTGCGGGGTGCTCAGGGAAGCACGCAGGGAGCCCCCTCCCTGCGCGATGCTTCCCTATATCGCCGGCACACCGCGATCATGTTTGATCTCGGTGTGCTGGAGGTTAATGTGCCGGGGGCGGTCCGTAACCACTCCTGGCACATAGTGCCGGATGTCAGCTGCGATAGGCAGCTGACACTCGGCCGCGATCGGCGGCGCTCCCCCCGTGGGAATTAAGGCCCACCCCACATAGACGGAATAGTACTTCCGATGGCAGAAAAGGGTTTATCTGAGAGCTATAACTTTTTTATTTTTCTGCTGATGGAGCTGTATGGTGGCTTGTTTCTTGTGGGACAATATGACATTTTCAGCTGTACCACATTTATTTATATCCGTCGATATGATCGCGTGCTATTCCACTTTTTGTTCGGCGGTATGATGATAAAGCGTTGTTTTTTTGTCTTGTTTTTTTTTATGTTGTTCACTAAAGGAGTTAACTAGTGGAAGAGTAAATATGTGTACTTTTATTGTTTCGATTTTTTAATTGAAATATTTATTGCTGGAATAAATATTGTTTTTCATTATTATTTTAAGTTTTTTTTTTATATTTTTACAATTATTTAAAAAAGTTTTTATTTAATTCTTACTTTTACACTGTGTCCCACCTATGGGACACTCATTTCGGGCAGGCTGATCGCTTCTATAGCATGCACATCTGCATGCTATAGAAGCTGTCAACGCTGCAGCTACAATACACTAACCTCAGAGACTTCCTGACATGCACTGCACATGACAGGAAGTCTCTCAGGCCTGGAGACCTGGATGTCGTCATGACGACATCGGGTCTCCATGGTAGCGATCGGGACCCCACGTCATGCTGCGGTGTTTCTGATCCAAAGGCAGAGGGGCTGTCAGAGCTGACAGCCTCTCTGCCTGCTCCCGTAACGCTATGATCATGTTTGATCGCAGTATTCCGGGGGTTAAAGTGCCAGGAGCCGTCCGTGACCGCTCCTGGCACTTAGCACCGGGTGTCAGCTGTGATAATCAGTTGAGCCGCGCTTCCCCCCGTGATCGCGGCTGATCGCGAAAGACGTACTATTCCGTCCATGGGAATTAAGTCCCAGGGCATATGGACGTACGTCTAATGGCAGAAAGGGAATAATTCGTTTTTTTCTCATTAATAAAAGACAAAATATCACTACAATTTCATTTTGCCCGTAAAGTCTCACCAAGAGGAATGGACATAACTGTGTCTGAAAGATGAAAGCTATGTGCCTGTAAGATAGTACTGCCTGCAGTCTTTTTACAACAAGTACAACTATTTATCATGTGAAAAGGAATACCTGTCAAACAGAAATCTAAAAAATGTACACTATTCTTGTCAAATAAATAGGTGAATTGTAAGTTAAATGGGATGTTGTTGATATAATCAATAAATGACTTTAACAAATCAGACTCACCCTGCCAGAAGGACTCTACAACCCACACAAGTGGTTCAGGTAGTGCAGCTCATCCAGGATGGCACATCAATGCGAGGTTTGCTGTGTCTGTCAGCGTAGTCTCCAGAGGCTGGAGGAGCTACTAGGAGACAGGCCAGTACAGATGGAGACGTGGAGGAGGCCGTAGGAGGGCAACAATCCCGCAGCAGGACTGCTACCTCAACCTTTGTGCAAGGAGGAACAGGAGGAGCACTGCCAGAGCCCTGCAAAATGTCCTCCAGCAGGCCACATATGTGCAGGTGTCTGCACAAATGGTTAGAAACTGAGTCCATGAGGATGGTCTGAAGGCCCGACGTCCACAGATGGGGATTGTGCAGGACACCGTGCAGGACACTTGGCATTTGCCACAGAACACCAGGACTGGCAAATTCACCACTGGCGCCCTGTGCTCTTCACAGATGAAAGCAGATTCACACTGAGCACATGTGAAAGAGTCTGGAGACGCCGTGGAGAGTGATCTGCTGCCTGCAACATCCTTCAGCATGACCGGTTTGGCAGTGGGTCAGTAATGGTTTGGGTGGCATTTCTTTGGAGGGCCGCACAGCCCTCCATGTATTCGCCAGAGGTAGCCTGACTGCCATTAGGTACCGAGATGAGATCCTCAGACCCCTTGTGAGACCATATGCTGGTGCGGTTGGCCCTGGGTTCCTCCTAATGCAGGACAATGCCAGACCTCTTGTGGCTGGAGTGTGTCAGCAGTTTCTGCAAGATGAAGGCATTGAAGCTATGGACTGGCCCGCCCGTTCCCCCAGACCTGAATCCAATTGAACACATCTGGAACATCATGTCTCGCACCATCCACCAACGTCACGTTGCACCACAGACTGTCCAGGAGTTGACGGATGCTTTAGTCCAGGTCTGGGAGGAGATCCCTCAGGAGACCATCCGCCGCCTCATCAGGAGCATGCCCAGGCATTATAGGGAGGCCATACAGGCACGTGGAGGCCAAACACACTAGTGAGCATCATTTCCTTGTTATGAGGCATTTCCACTGAAGTTGGATCAGCCTGTAATTTGATTTCCCACTTTGATTTAGAGTATTATTCCAACTCCAGACCTCCGTGGGATATTAGTTGTGATTTACGTTGATCATTTTTAGGTTTTATTGTTCTCAACACATTCCACTATGTAATGAATAAAGATTTACAACTGGAATATTTCACTCAGTGATATCTAGGATGTGGGATTTTAGTGTTCCCTTTATTTTTTTGAGCAGTGTACATATATAGTCCTTGTCCATAGAAAGGTGACTTCGAGGTATGTGGATGGTTTATAGTGTTAATTACACGGCCACTTGATGGGGGTTATTCTTTGGACATTTGAGCCCATTTTTCTTCAAGTGCCTCCTTATTGTGCATCTTGAAGCAGCCACACCGCTACTTTTCAGAGTCCGGTATTTCAGATGATGTTATCTTCCTGGCATTTGTCATAGGTGAGGATGATGTTACCTTTAGTTGCCAGTCACACCCATTTGTGTCAACTTCTGTACATGTTATCAGGCCAAAATCACCAGGGGATGTGAAATTTTGATCCGGGTCATTTGGATGCTTTGGGTTGTCATTATGATTTAAAAAGAGAAAACACAATAGTCTGACAATGAATGGCTTCACCCAACCACAAACCATGAGTGGAGAAAAAGTTTTGGTGTTATCATTCATATTCTCTGGAAAAAGGCCAAGAAAGCAACAATTCTGCTGTTTTTATTGTTGTTAGATTATTGAAATGTATTGATTATATGTACACCCCTCTGCAAGCCAGTATGCATATTGTATACATTTATACATGTTTAATGCTCGTGACTCGCTCCACCATCAGTGTGGTCGAGATGCTTGTTACTCGGCGAACGCTTGTGCGCAAGTTCAAGTCCTCGCCTTGGATGTTTGGTGTTGGTTAGACAGCCAATAAAGGGATTGCCAGTAAGTATAATGCCGTAGCCATCTTGGTTGTGGCATTACTGTGATTGGCTGACCACTGGGAAGCTATGCTCGGCACAGTGTACCAACGGACACAGGCAGCGTACCCAACGGTGCTGCTGAACGAGGGGCAGAGTTGTAGCCGCGTATAGGCAGAGATCAGACACATAGAAGTGGAAGGTCTCTCAAGATTCTCACAAGCTGTGAGGAAGTCCTGACATGGCACAGCGTCTCTGCTTGACGGGGAAGACTTGCACAAAGTAACGAAAGTGTCCAGCTCCAGGGATAAAATCCATAAAACATGAAAAAACGAACAAAGCTGCTGGACAATATACCGGTGATGCCGGAGGAAGAGCGCCCGCACAAACAACTGCACGCGTTTCCACCACACAAGGTGTTCTTACTCTTCAGTTACATTGTGCACGGAACAAGCTGGTATAGGAGCACTTGGAACAGCTGAATGGCAGAAATATCATTATCATAATTACAATGAAAAAAATGTGAAGAAAAAGAGAAGGAGACATGAAAATATACACAATGCATCTGTATCGGAGAAAATGGTATAATACATAAATGATGCAAAAAAATCATATACATCAATATCGCAACATGATTTCTATCTTTACATATAAACCTAGCCGTACTCGGTACTTAATAAATAATCCAATACGCTTCCCTGTAATCTTTTCTCTCCATCTCCTCCATGTAAATTCGTGTTCTATCGCAAACACATTACAATCTATGATTTGTCCATTGTGTACAGACTGAAATGACTAGAAACAGCTGAGAGATGACGGGTTGTGGGTTGGACAATATCATCCCGGTGTTCTCTAATCCCGTCCTTCAGTCCCTGATATTGGAGCCAACATCTAGACGTTTGCACTCAGAACATCCAATCATGTAACCGCGTCATCAGAATTACAGGTCAAAACACTTTTGAATTTGTCACCCGACTAGGGTTAAAAAAAACTGGGGCATAAAAAATTGGCCAATGTAGGAGCGCGACTCAATACAATTATAATACCATTTTCTAACAAAGCATCCATGGTGTCATCGTCTCTTCATATGTTTACGTTTTGGTGTAGAATAGTGTTGAGCATTCCGTGGCATGGCTGTGATTGGCTGCTGAAATGATGTCATGATGCACTATAAAAGCCGCCGATACCATTTTGGGTTCACTCTGCTGTGAATTGAGTTAGGGACAGGATGCTGCTGTTCTGCCTCTGAGGGACAGTTTGAGATAGTGATTTGCTTTATTGTGCTTTACCCAGGCTACATTAGCAACTGCTATGTGAGAAGTTTTGTTTTGCCTTGCAGCGCTGTTCACAGCTGTCTGTGAGGTCTCTGTTTGTGAGTGCAGCTCACGCTGTAGTGTGTTCTGCAGCCACCTCTGGTTGTAGTCCGCTCAGCGTGCGTCACTGCCTCATACATTGTCCTTTTTTGCTGTAGTGCTGCTCATTTTTCCTGATTTCTCCTATTAGTGTGCTTCCATCCGTATCCATCTAGATTGTTTGCAAACACTATATAGGAGTAGATACAGAAGCCTTTTTGCAGCCTTGCAGCGCTAGTGCACAGTTCTCTGCACTCTTCACGGCTGTCTGCGGGTCTCTGTGTGTGAGTGCAGCTCACGCTGTAGTGTGTTCTGCAGCCACCTCTGGTTGTAGTCCTCTCAGCGTGCATCACTGCCTCATACATTGTCCTTTTTTGCTGTAGTGCTGCTCATTTTTCCTGATTTCTCCTATTAGTGTGCTTCCATCTGTATCCATCTAGATTGTCTGCAAACACTATATAGGAGTAGATAGAGGAGCTTTTCTGCAGCCTTGCAGCGCTGTTCATGGCTGTCTGCGAGGTCTGTGTGTGAGTGCAGCTCACGCTGTAGTTGTGTTCTGCAGCCACCTCTGGTTGTAGTCTGCTTAGCATGCGTCACTGCCTCATACATTGTCCTTTTTTGCATTAGTGCTGCTCATTTTTCCTGAATTTCTCCTATTAGTGTGCTTCCATCCGTATCCAGCTAGATTGGTTGCAAACACTATATAGAAGTACATAAAAGAGTCTTTCTGCTGGCTTGTGCCCTGCAACCCCAGCCAGATTAGTATTAGCCTATTTATTGGAGCCTCATCTATTGCATTGTAGGTTACCTTTCAGCATTGCAATAGCTACAAAAAGTTTGTGATACTATCGGTTTTACATCTTTGGGCACATCCAGTATTTTTTTGTGAAAAAAAAAACGTAAATAAAGTTCACCAAAGAGTCCACTTTACAGTTGTGTAGGCCACATTAGCTCATATTAAAGTCTAGTCCACACTTTATAAAATGAGTGTTTCTTATACCTGTTAGCAGCTGTTCAGTAATAAGCACACTAAGCCCTTAGTACTTTTCTGCCTATCTTTATCAGTCTACCAAGATGAAGACGGCAGGGAGTAAGGCACGTGGTCGTGGGCATGGAGTTTCTGCAGGGAGAGGACGTGGGGATTCTGTGCCTGCTGTGGGCACCAGTGACTCAGCATCCCCCAGTTTTACCAGGGATCAGTCCTTGATGCACAGCTTTGTAGGAGCTCGCAGTACTCCAGTGCTGCGGGAGGAACAAACTGAAGCTGTTGTCGGATGAATGGCAGCTAACGCATCGACTTCAATTAGTTCCACATCCTCTCAGGTCCAGAGCACTGATGAGCACCCATCTGTCGCTTCACCACCTGCCAAATTGCCCAGGCAGTCAGAGAGCCCTGGGAGGAGCCATCTCTACTTCTGTTCTCTGAATCTGTTGGCTTGGAAAAGAGGGGGCCAGCCAAGCAGCATGCGAGAATCTGAAGAAGAGGTAGTATGAATTGATGCGCAACAGCTTTGTCTCTCTGAATCTGAAGAGGCGGGTGGGCCAGTGCCTATGGTCTGCACACCTCAGTACGCATCTGATGATGAGATTCAGGTGCCACTTTCTGGTGTACTGTGCTGCCGAAACTACCCAGGAGAAGCAGGTGTTGACCCATCATGGCATGAGGAACAGGAAGGTGGTGGGAGCAGCTCTGAGGAAGAGATTCCCCGAACGGCCAAAAAAGGAGGGAGAGTTAGGGGGCAGACTTGGTTGCCTGTAGCCTCCACTTCGGCACCCATTAGGAGCATGCCTTTTCCAAAAAGCCAAAACGGGTGCTCCCAAAACTTGCAGTGCCTGGTCCTTTTTTGACACAGTTGCAGATGACATTTGCTTTGTCAAATGCAAGCTGTGAAATCAGAAAGTGAAAAGAGGGAAAAGTGTCAGCAACCTCAATACCACAAATATGTGGAAAAATGTGCGGACCAAGCACGTGGTGGAGTTACAAGGACACACTGAATACCTAGGCCAACCTACAGCGCCACCTATCACCTCTTCAGCTCGTGTTGTAGCCTCTTCCTCCAACTCACACACAGCTGGTTCGGCTTCCTCACAGGATCGCCATGGAAGAACCTCTGGCACTGTTGTACAGAGACACAGTGTAATTCAACACACAGCACCACGTTCCCTGTCATCTTTACACTCCCAGGCCAGTCTACAGCCATCGGTAGCACAGGCATGGGAGAAAAGGCACCCATACTCGGCAAACCACCCCCGAGCACAGGCTCTGGCATTGCAAAACTACTGTCCCTTGAAATGCTCTCATTCAGGCTGGTGGAGACTGAAACCTTCCGTAACTTCATGGCATTGGTAGTCGCACAATAGAATGTGCCCAGCCACTTTTATTTCAGCAGGCAAGCCGTCCCTGCCCTGCAAAAGCATGTGGAGGGAAAAATTAGACATGCGCTGCTAAACGACGTCAGTAGCAAGGTCCACCTGACCACCAATGCGTGGACCAGTAACCGTGGACAGGGACGATACCTTTCCCTCACTGCCCATTGGGTCAATGTTGTGAAGCAGGGTACAGATCGTGCGAGTGGCGCTGTATGTGTTCTGCCAACTCCAAGGATTGCAGGAATCCAGTCTGTACACATTGACTCCTCCTCATACTCCAGTTCCTCTGAATGAGCGCTGCAGGAACCGTCACGGTCTACCTTCACATGGACCCATGAACGCTTACCTGTTACAAACAATATGAGCACAGCCATTGCCAAACGTCAACACAACAGGCCATATTGAATTTAATTTCTTTGGGGAATCGAAGCCACACAGCGCAGGAGCTCTGGAATGCCATCAAGCAGCAGATCGACGTGGTTTGTGCCAGCAAATCTCCAGCCAGGCATAGTAGTGTGTGACAATGGCCGAAATCTGTTGGCAGCTCTGGGCCTAGGCAACCTCACTCACATCCCATGTCTGGCACATGTGCTCAACTTAGTCGTGCAGAGTTTTTTGAGGGACTATCCGGATCTTGATGCACTGCTGCACATAGAGTGCACTCACTTGCTGCGTTCCAGCATGGCAAGATCACGCAATGCAGTTCTGCAGCGCCGATTCCGCCTTCCGACACATCGCATCATATGTGACCAACCCACCAGGTGGAATTCAATGTTACATATGTTGGAGAGGTTGTGTGAGCAGCAGGCAGCAGTAATGGAGTACCAGCTGCATCAGGCGCAAACAAGTCGCACTGAGCGCCGTTCACACATCACCACCACTGAGTGGGCCTCTATGAAGGACATCTGCCACGTTTTGCGTGCCTTTGATGATTCCACGTGGATGGCGAGTGCAGAAGATGTAGTGTGAATGTGGACAGAGCAGGAGAAATTGCCGGTCACACAGCAGGGGATCAGCTGAGGTTACTGAACCCCAATAACACAGGAGCAAGTGTTGACTGTGCAGACCACACCTCTGAGCAGCAACTGGTGGTGTTGGAGCCCAGGGTAAATACTAGAAACAGAGTGGAGCCAGAGGCCTAATTGGAGAAAGTTTAAAATCAGTAGTAGGCTTCTGGCTCCACTCTGTTTGTAGTATTTACCCTGGGGTTCCAGCACCGCCAGCTGTTTCCCAGCAGTGTCTTTGGCATGGGTACTCCCTCCTGCCCAGCCTGGTTCCAGCATGCCAACTGTTTCCAGGTAGTGTCAACGTCACTTTGCCACCAATACGTTGTCCTGTCGTGTTGCGGTCGGGTTAGCCGACTCTATGCTGCCTGCAGTTTAGGTGCTTCCTATGTGGGCTGCGGGATCTGGCAATGAAGGCTGGTTCCGTAGCACCAATAGGACATGCACCCCCTGTAGGACTGTGGGTTTTGATAACTGCGGCTGGCTCGCGGCCTTGCCACTAATTTTTCATGGGTACTTTCTGCTACCCATCCGGGTTCCAGTACCGTCAGCTGGTTCTTGGCAGTGCCTTTGGCTTAGGTCCCTCTTTCTCAGTATCCGAGTTCCAGCAATGTCTGCTGGTCCTTGGTACTGCTTTCTGGCACAGGTACCTCCTGCTTAGTAACTGAGTTCCAGTACCATCAGCTGGTCCTCGGTAGTGCCATTGGTTCTTGTTCCTTCTGCTACCCATCCGGGTTCCAGCACCGTCAGCTGGTCCTCGGTTGTTCCATTGGCTCTTGTTCCTTCTGCTACCCATCCGGGTTCCAGTACCGACAGCTGGTTCTCGGCAGTGCCTTTGGCTTAGGTGCCTCCTTCTGGGGAACTGAGTTCAGCAATGTCTGCTGGTCCTTGGTAGTGTTTTCTGGCACAGGTACCTCCTGCTTAATAACCGGGTTCCAGTACCATTTGCTGGTCCTTGGTAGTGCCATTGGCTCTTGTTCCTTCTGCTACCCATCCGGGTTCCAGTACCACCAGCTGTTTCCCGGCAGTGTCTTTGGCATGGGTACTCCCTACTGCCCAGCCTGGTTCCAGCATGCCAGCTGTTTCCAGGTAGTGTCAACGTCACTTTGCCACCAATACGTTGTCCTGTCGTGTTGCGGTCGGGTTAGCCAACTCTATGCTGCCTGCAGTTTAGGTGCTTCCTATGTGGGCTGTGGGATCTGGCAATGAAGGCTGGTTCCGTAGCGCCAATAGGACAAGCACCCCCTGTAGGACTCTGGGTTTCGGTAACTGCGGCTGGCTCGTTGCCTTGCAACTTTTTTTTTCATGGGTACCTTCTGCTACCCATCCGGGTTCCAGTACCGTCAGCTGGTTCTTGGCAGTGCCTTTGGCTTAGGTGCCTCTTTCTCAGTATCCGAGTTCCAGCAATGTCTGCTGGTCCTTGGTAGTGCTTTCTGGCACAGGTACCTCCTGCTTAGTAACAGAGTTCCAGTACCATCAGCTGGTCCTCGGTAGTGCCATTTGTTCTTGTTCCTTCTGCTACCCATCCAGGTTCCAGCACCGTCAGCTGGTCCTCGGTTGTTCTATTGGCTCTTGTTCCTTCTGCTACCCATCCGGGTTCCAGTACCGACAGCTGGTTCTCGGCAGTGCCTTTGGCTTAGGTGCCTCCTTCTCGGTATCCGAGTTCCAGCAACGTCTGCTGGTCCTTGGTAGTGCTTTCTGGCACAGGTACCTCCTGCTTAGTAACCGGGTTCCAGCACTGTCAGCTGGTCCTCGGTAGTGCCATTGGCTCTTGTTCCTTCTGCTACCCATCTGGGTTCCAGCACCGTCAGCTGGTCCTCGGTTGTTCCATTGGCTCTTGTTCCTTCTGCTACCCATCCGGGTTCCAGTACCGACAGCTGGTTCTCGGCAGTGCCTTTGGCTTAGGTGCCTCCTTCTCGGTATCCGAGTTCCAGCAATGTCTGCTGGTCCTTGGTAGTCGTTTCTGGCACAGGTACCTCCTGCTTAGTAACTGGGTTCCAGTACCATCAGCTGGTCCTCGGTAGTGCCATTGGCTCTTGTTCCTTCTGCTACCCATCCGGGTTCCAGTACCGACAGCTGGTCCTCGGCAGTGCCTTTGGCTTAGGTGCCTCCTTCTTGGTATCCGAGTTCCAGCAATGTCTGCTGGTCCTTGGTAGTCCTTTCTGGCACAGATAACTCCTGCTTAGTAACCGGGTTCCAGTACCATCAGCTGGTCCTCGGTAGTGCCATTGGCTCTTGTTCCTTCTGCTACCCATCCGGGTTCCAGTACTGACAGCTGGTTCTCGGCAGTGCCTTTGGCTTAGGTGCCTCCTTCTCGTTATCCGAGTTCCAGCAATGTCTGCTGGTCCTTGGTAGTCCTTTCTGGCACAGGTACCTCCTGCTTAGTAACCGGGGTCCAGTACCATCAGCTGGTCCTCGGTAGTGCCATTGGCTCTTGTTCCTTCTGCTACCCATCCGGGTTCCAGGACCGTCAGCTGGTTCTCGGCAGTTCCTCAGCCTTCTTGTACCTTCTGCTACATTTCCAAGTTCAAGTTTTTTAAAATGATTTTTGGTAATCACTCTGGATCTCCCTGACGACGGCCCTGAAGACGACGACCCGGTAGACCACCCCGAAGAAGATGACGACCCCAAAGAGGACAACCCTGAAGACGACGACCCTGAAGACCACCCAAAAGAAGACCAAAAAGATGCCCTGAAGAGGATGATGAAGGAGAAAGTGTGGGAGAAGTAAAAAAGAAGGTGAAGAGCATGGAAGTAGTGAAACATAAATATCTGACAAAATATAAAAACTAGGGTTGAGTGAAACGGAGCGGACAAATTAAAAAATCGCTGACTTTCGGCAAAGTCGGGTTTCATGAAACCCGACCCGATCCTAGTGTGGAATCGTCATGAGGTCGGCGATCTGCACGCAAAAGTCGAGTTTTGTATGACAGCGCAATTTTTCAGCCAATGAAGGAGGACGCAGAGTGTGGGCAGCGTGATGACATAGGTCTTGGTCCCCACCATCTTAGAGAAGGGCATGACAGTGATTGGCTTGCTTTCTGCGGTGTCACAGGGGCTATAAAGGGGCGTTCCTACTGACCGCCATCTTACTTCTGCAGATCGTAGCATAGGGAGAGGTTGCCGCAGCTTCATCAGAAGAAGGGATATAGTTAGGGAGGGAAGATTAACCCCCCAAACTGCTTGTGCTGTAGCGATTTCCACTGTCCAACACCACCTTTTGTTTGCAGGGACAGTGGAGGCTAGATTTCTGTGCATCAGCTCTGTAGCTTATTAGGCTGCCTTATAAGGCTCCCTGATAGCTGCATTGCTGTTTGTACACCGCTGTGCAAACCAACTGCTTTTTTAAAAGCAAACATCCTGTTGCTCCTTTCTGCACAGTTCTCTTGTTTATTTGTCCACACTTTTGTGTGCAGCAGTCATTTTTATTGCTGCCATACTTGTCCTGAGATCATTGTAGAGAGATTGAAATTGTACTACAGCCCTTGAATTTTTTCATATATCTTCCAGCCACTTTCTGCCACTTACATTGCGTCATTATATACACTGTGCCTGAGGTTTGGTTCAGTCTCCCTCCAAAAAAGGGAGATTTAAATTCTCACAAAGTGGATATACTTCAGTCCTGTTAGTTTGTCGTATATCAGCCAGCCACTTTCTGCCACTTATATTGTGTTGCTTTATGCACAGGGCCTGAGTTTTGGTTCAGTCTCCCCCCCAAAAAAGGGAGATTTAAATTCTCAACAAGTATATATACACCTTCTACCTTGTTTTACAGTACCATATAACGGTTGTTATTTTGTTTAGATTTTCCAAAAAATGAGGAAGTCTGGTGGAAGAGGCCGTGGGCGGTGGTTGCCAGCTGGTACTGATGGTGGTGGTGTATCTGGTGGTAGTGGCAAAAGCACAATAGCACCTAAGGCTGGAGGTGTTGAGCCAGCGTCATCGTCTGGCTATACAAGGCCTCGAAGGCTCCCTTTTCTGGGAGTAGGAAAACGGCTTTTAAAGCCGGATAATCTAACCTTCATTAAAATGAACCAATCATGGATTTCAAATTATTTTACCCCACCTTCCCCTGCTGACACGTAGCTCGCCTGAAAAATGTCTTGCTTTTGGCCTCCTCTTACTGACTTCTCCAATTCCTCCATTTGCAGCCATTTTTATACCTCCCTAAATGGTCTGACTCCCCCCACAGGGCCGTGGTCACCACCTGGCGCAAGCACCCGTGCGAGTGCCATTTGCCTGGACAGGTGGGTGCGCCCACTCTTGGGCGACGGCACAGGGTCCCTCATAGTACAATGAAGTGTCTCTGACGGTGGTGGTGCACAACCAACGTCAGACGCACCGTCGTAATATAAGGGGCCCTGTGCCAGTACCGCCGCCCACGAGAGAGTGTTCCCCCCCAGCTTGAACAGCGCTCTACCACTTGCAATACTTACCTCTCCCTGCTCCACCACTGTGTAGTCCGTGCTGTTAAATCCTTCAATGGCACTGCCAATACAAAATTGTTGAAATGATAGATGATAGTTAAAATATACAGGGTCCCTGGCCTCCATTTAGACCAGTTAATACTCTGCGCCTACTACCACTGTCTGCTACTCAGCAGAGGAGCCCACCCCAGTACCTAGCTATGCCACCTGTTTAGTCCTGTTACCAATTTCGAACTGCATTTAGCCCACTTTATTACTTGGGCCTATATCTGTGTTTCCTCCTCATCCTGCCCATTGCCCAGCCAGTGATAGATGAGTCTGCTGGTACATTGATCCAGAACGCTACATTCCCCGTGCACGCTACACAGCCAGAATCTGACCCTGCTGAAAGTCAGGTTCCCCTTCCCGCATACCATACCACCTTACACGGGGACAAAGAGGAAGGTGCAGATGAAAGTGCAGGTTCCTTCATCAGGTGGGGAGAGCATACTCGTTGGCGACGTCACTGGCACAGGACCCCTCATAGTACGCAAAAGTGTCTCTGCCGGTGGGAGGCGCCACCCGCCGCCAAACACACCGCCGTACTATGAGGTGCCCAGTGCCAGTGCCAACGAGTGGGCCCCCCCTGCTTGCTCGGGATCACAGCACTTGCAAAGTTGAAATACTTACCGCTCCCTGCTCCACCGCCGTGACGTATTCCGCGTTTCCTGGGCCCAGGAAAATCTTGAGCCAGCCAATACCTAACTATTATTATAAAGTAAATTAAGATTGACAAGCTTCAGTAATACGAATTGATGTTTTGGCATTAAAATGGGCAGTGTAGGTGTTTTCCTGTCCTTCACTCACTGCCGACTTTGCTTCCCCATTGACTTGCATTGGGTTTCGTGTTTCAGTCGATCCCCGACTTTTCGCAATAATCGTCCGATTTCACCCGACCCAACTTTCGCAAAACCTGACTCGATCCGAAAAAAGTAAAAGTCGCTCAACTCTAATAAAAACGCTTAACATAGTCAATAGCTTTGTAACTCCGAACGTCTTAAAAAACAAATTAATTCCTGCTATTCCATTTGACTTCAAATGAAGACAATATGTAAGAACCAAAACCGGTGGATCTGAGGAAGAACAAGTAGCGTCAGGACCTACTAATTCTATGATTCTATGACCGATCCTGGGAGCTGCAGTAATAAGATCTTTCCTAGTTTTAGTATCCGCCATGTTTAATGCCCGATTCACGGTCCAGTTAGGATCTTTTCTGTCAGTGAGCGTCTTTTGATACGTTTATTCTCATTAATAACAGATAAACTATCACTACGATTTCGTTTTGCCCGTAAGGTTTCACCAAGAGGAATGGACATAACTGTGTGTAGGATGAAAGCTATGTGCCCGTAAGATAGTACTGCCTGCAGTCTTTCTACGGTAAGTACAACTATTGATGGATCCAAAAAGAATACCTGTCCAACATGAATCTAAAAAATGTACACTATTCTTGTCGAATAAATAGGTGAATTCTAAATTAACCCCTTAGTGACGGAGCCAATTTGCAGCCAATTTTTACAATTTTGACCACTGTCCCTTTATGAGGTTATAGCTCTGGAACGTTTTTACGGATCCCGGTGATTCTGGTTTTTTTTTCATGACATATTGTACTTCATGATAGTGGTAAAATTTCTTCAATATTACTCACGTTTATTTATTAAAAAATGGAAATATGGCAAAAAAATTTTTTTAAAATGTTGCGATTTTCAAACTTTGAATTTTTATGCCCTTAAATCGGAGCGATAGGTCACAGAAAATACTCAATAAGTAACATTTCACACACGTCTAATTTACATCAGCACAATTTTGGAAACAAAATTTTCTTTTCTTACTAAGTCATAGGGGTTAAGATTTGCTCGGCGATTTCTCATTTGTACAATGAAATTTGCAAAACCCATTTTTTTTAGGTACCACCTCACATTTAAATTTAAAGAGCCTCATTCTTTGCCCTGACTTCTGATCATAAAGCCAGTATCAATCTCTCCTGATGAAGCTTCTGAGGGGAAACGCGTGGAGAGCCTGTTTAGAGCTTTCCCTCCTCATCTAAGGATTGCTATCAACATGTCACAGCATGTTATACTATACAGAATTACAGGCCATCCGGCCCTCTGTTTCTGCTTCATAGGGTTATAACAGGAGATAGGGTCAGCCATCGCACGAGCGGGGGCGCCATTCTCGAATTTTCATAGGGTGCCAACCTCCGCACCTAGGTAGGTGTCCAGACATTAATTACACCTAGGGCCAGGTCAATCTTTTCTGCACGTCGGTTGTGAGTGTGTATATCCACCCAAGAATATTTTCACTATTACTTCTATATCAAAGGTACTGTCCATAGTTTTGAGGCATTTTTCTGGGCATACCCCCCTGTTTACCCTTATTATGGCAGGGGTCTTTTTACTATTCCAATGTTTGGGTTACTAATTATGTAGATAGCTGAGCTTCAATCTATTATTCTCAGCATCACTTCTCAATTTTGGGCCCAGGTTATCAGGCAATTTTTTCAATAAGGAATGATCCCCTTTTTAGGTTTTTTTTTAGCATTGGTATATTTAATTAAGATATTTACGTTTTAGGTTTTTTCTTAGGTAAGCAGTTAGACATTCACCTGTTCACATATTAAGTTGTAAGATACATTTAAAGTCACTTTGAGGAGCCTATCTGACAGAAAATGTCCAAAAGTGACACCATTCTTAAAATCTACACCCCTCAAGGTGCTCAAAACCACATTCAAGAAGTTTATTAACCCTTTACGTGCTTCACAGGAACTGAAGCAATGTGGAAGGAAAAAATTAACATTTAACTTTTTCTTACAAACATTTTACTTCAGAACCAATTTATTTTATTTTCACAAGGTAAAAAGAGAAACTGAACCACAAAATTTGTTGTGCCATTTCTCCTGAATACACCTATACACCATATGTGGAGGTAAACCACTGTTTGAGGGCATGTCAGAGCTCGGAAGGGAAGGAGCACCGTTTGACTTTTCAAACGCAAAATTGGCTGGAATCATTGGTGACGCCATGTCGTGTTTGGAGACCCCCTGATGTGGAAACCCCAACCCTAACCCAAACACACCCCTAACCCTAATCCCAAACCTAACCATAACACTTATCACAACCCTAACCCCAACACACCCTCAACCCTAATCCCAACCCTAACCATAACACTTATCACAATCCTAACCATAACCCTAATCCCAACCCTAACCATAACCCTAATCACAACCGTCACCATAACTTTTATCACAACCCTAACCCCAAAACACCCCCAACCCTAATCCCAACCCTAACCATAACCCTAATCCCAACCCTAACCATAACCCTAATCACAACTTTCACCATAACGCTTATCCCAACCCTAACTCCAACACACTCCCAACCCTAACCATAACCCTAATCACAACCCTAACCCCAACACACCCCCAACCCTAATCCTAACACTAACCATAACCCTATTTGCAACCTTAACCCCAACACACCCCAACCCTAATCCAAACCCTAACCCTAACCCTAATCCCACCCTAACCATAACCCTAATCACAAACCTAACCCCAGCACTCCCCTAACCCTAATCACAACCCTACACATAACCATAATCACAACCCTAATCCCAACACACCCCCAACCTTAATCCCAACCCCAACTCTAATCCTAACCATAACCATAACCCTAATCACAACCCTAACCCCAACACACCCCTAACCCTAATCCCAACCCTATCCACACTAGTGTTGAGCCACCCCCCTAGTGTTCGGTTCGGTTCGTCGAATAGGGGCTTGTTCGACGAATGTTTGTTGAACGTTCGACAAACACCGTCGAACCCCATTGAAACCAATGGCAGGCAAACACAAACACATACAAACACATAGAAAACACCTTAAAAGGTGTCCAAAAGCTGACAAACTGCTCAGAAGACACAACAAACACATGGAAAAGTCACAAGTACATATGCAAAAAAAAGAAGTGGAGGAGTAAAAGGAGGAGGAGACACAGATATAGGCATGTCATGCCCTTCTAAAATCAAGAAAGGCTGGAGTAAAAATCTAAAATCAGGCTACCAACACCCAGACGTCATGACAAAAAAAATTAAAAAATAAATATCTTTAGATAGAATGGCGGTTCCATTCAGAACACTTTCCTTAGAAGACGTAGTGGTAAAAAATGAACCCAATACATTCAGACTAATCCACCATTTGTCATATTTAAGGGGCAGGTCAGTAAACGACAACATCGATGCGGAACCAAGTACAGTACTATACGTATATTGTACCTCCTTTGACGAGGCAATCAGGCGGGTCAAGAAGTTGGGAAGGGGCACCCCAATGGCCAAAACAGACATTGAGGGGGCGTTCCGGTTACCACCTGTGCCTCCGAATAGTGTCCGCCTATTGGGCTGCTTCTGTGAAGGAACATACTACATAGATCGCTGTTTGCCCATGGGGTGCTCCATATCCTGCTCACTATTTGAGGCGTTTAGTTGCTTCCTCGAATGGGTCATCATGGATGTTTCTAAGGGGGCACATATTATCCATTACCTCGATGACTTCTTATGCCTGGGCCCAAAGATTCGCCACAGTGTGAAAACACGCGGTAGTCCACCTGTGAGAAGGAGAGAGCTGGAGGGAGAGTGGACACCCCAGAACCGAGGAGTTAGATTGAGAAAGGAAGAAGGCGGTGTAGCTTGCTTCATGGGTGGGGTGCTCTGCTGAGTAGCAGAAATTGCTACTAGGCTCAACAGGATTTCCTGGGCCAGAGGCCGTTAAAAAATAGTACTTAGGTAAACAGGCGGTGTAGCTTGCTTCATGGGTGGGGTACTCTGTTGAGTAGCAGAAACTGCAACTAGGCCCAAAAGGATTTCCTGGGCCAGATGCAGTTAAAAATTAGTAATTAGATCTACAGGCGATGTAGCTTGCTTCATGGCTGGGCTACTCTGCTGACTAGCAGACACTGAAGCTTTAGCTTGAGCAGACCTCTGAATCCCAGGCCATAGTATGACTAAACAGCTCTGTAGACTCAACCATCTGTGTTACCCCAAGCCATAGTGTATGTAGTTTCTAAAGGATAAAAGAGGGGGAGCGACCCCACCCATCTGGAATTTACGATGCCAACGTCATGTAAAACACAACAAGGGGACTCCGAAAAGGGTCTCCATTTTTTCCAAAAATTGGGCCACAGACATCACTTAAGTGGCATCTATTTCCCCAGAGTTTCTTAAAATGGTTGGTGAGGTGATTTTCAAAAATCATCAAGCTTTTAGTCTCCCCAGGATGACACAGGGGTAGAAAAGTCCTTGCGGATCCAGGATTTGTTCATCTTGATGAACGTTAGTCTGTCTACATTGTCACTGGACAGCCGCGTGCGCTTATCTGTCAGCACACCACCAGCAGCGCTAAACACACGTTCAGAGAGAACGCTGGCTGCTGGGCACGACAAGATCTCCAAGGCGTGAGTGGCGAGCTCAGGCCATTTTTCAAGATTGGAAGCCCAAAATGAGCAAGGGTCCAGTTCCACAGTCATGGCATCGATGTTATCTTGGAGATACTCCTGTACCATCCTCTCTAGGCGTTGGCTATGCATCAGACTTCTTGCAAAGGATGGTCTAAAAAATTGTTGAAACGATTGGAAAAAATTGCTGTTACCACCAGATACGATGTTACGGTTACGGTTTGAGTGATGACTCGATAGTCCCACGGTTGGCATGTTAGAACTCAGAAATTCACTACGTGCACCACTGGTGTTTTGTGGAAAAGCAGATGTAAGATTCTGTAACAGTTTCTGCTGATACTCCTGCATGCGTGAATCCCTTTCTATGGCAGGAATTATTTTGCTAAATTTACTTTTGCACCGGGGATCTAAGAGTGTGGCAACCCAGTAGTCGGCATTACTAAGGATTCTGACAATCCGAGGGTCATGTTGCAGGTAGTGCAGCAAGAAGGCACTAATGTGTCTTGGGTATCCAGGAGGACCAAGTCCTTTTTGTCTTGGTGAGGTGAGAATCATGCGTCCCTCCTCTGCCCTCTCCCCCCAACCTCGCACAACAGAAATTTGATCAAGGTCTCCCTCATCTGATGGGTCTTCCATTCCCAGCGCCAGTTCGTCCTCAACTTCTTCCTCGGCTCCTGCACCTTCCTCAACAGTTTGGCTGCTATCATGCGCCATCGGTAATCCTTCTCCCCCACCTCCAATGCCAGCCGCCTTGGTACTGCCGACCATCTGGACCTTGGAGATATTATCCCTTCCGCATACGACTCCTCTTGATCCTCCTCCTCTTGTCCCACCACCTGACTCCGAACACTGTTTAAGGTGTGCTCCAGCATGTAAATCACCGGAATGGTCATGCTGATAATGGCATCGTCAGCACTAAACATCTTCGTCGCTATTTCAAAACTGTGCAGAAGGGTGCATAGGTCCCTGATGTGAGACTACTCCTGCAGTGTGATTTTTGCCCCACCTCTGGATTTCGTTGGCCCAGGCTATACGTCATAACGTATTGCACCAGGGCTCGTCGGTGCTGCCACAGTCGCTGCAACATGTGCAGAGTTGAATTCCACGGAGTGGGCACATCGCATTTCAGCCGGTGAACTGGCAGGCCCAACAACTTCTGTAGAGATGTAAGTCGTTGAGCTGCGGGATGCGAACGGTGAAAGTGAGCACACAGCGACCGTGCCCTCTGCAGAAGCCCATCTAGTCCAGGATAGTGGGATAAAA
Organism: Ranitomeya imitator; assembly: GCF_032444005.1. NCBI lineage: Eukaryota > Metazoa > Chordata > Amphibia > Anura > Dendrobatidae > Ranitomeya > Ranitomeya imitator. The sequence goes on along the minus strand of NC_091287.1, from coordinate 567,588,100 downwards.
ATTGCTGGACAACCAGGTTCAAAACGTGAGCCATACAAGGCAAGTGTGTGACATTGCCCCGGCGAAGGGCTGCACCCAGGTTTGCAGCAGTGTCGCACACAGCCTTTCCTGGCTGCAGGTTGAGTGGAGACAACCATTGATGGAACTTGGTCTCCAGAGCTGACCACAACTCCTCAGCTATGAGACTCACATTTCCCAGACATTTCAATGTAAACACTGCCTGATGCCGTTGAGCCCTGGTGACAGTATAGTGAGGAGGTGTGCAGGATTCCTTCTGTGCAGATAGAACGCAGGTGGCATTACCAGACAGGCTTTGGGTGCAGATGGAGGACCAAGAGATGGTTGAGGAGGCAGAAGCAGTGGAGGAATTTAGAGATACAAAGAATCAACACGCAACTCGTGGGGACGGCAAGACTCGGACAGCAGCCCCTTCTCCTGATGTCACCGTAGTTACCCAGTGCCCAGTCACCGACATGAAACACCCCTGTCCATGTCTACTTGTCCAAGTGTCTGTGGTGAAATGCACCCTGTCACACACAGAGTTTCTCAAGGAAGCGGTGATGTTGTGTGTGACATGCTGGTGTAGCGCAGGCACAGCTATCTTTGAGAAGTAGTGTCGACTGGGCATCTGGTACTGGGGCACTGCGATGGTCATAAGGTCTCGAAAATCCTCTGTCCACCAAGTGGAAAGGCAGCATTTCTGTAGCCAACAGTTTGCAGATCGTGAAATTCAACCTCTTAGCTTTGTCATGGCTAGGAAGAAATGGTCTTTTACTTGTCCACATGTGAGGGACCGAGGGCTGGCTGCCTTGCTTAGATGGGGTTGAGTAGGGTGTCCCCGGCAAACTGCTGGTCAGTGAGGAAGGTGCAGGTGGAAATATTATGTTGCCTTGATCAAAATGTGGTGGTCTCGAAGTTCGAGAGCGCTCAACACCAGCAGGTGTTTCCACTTGTCCAAATGTCTGCTGAAAATCATCTTTTAACTTCCATCTTTTAAATTACATCTTTTTAATTATGATTCTGAATTAGACTGAATTCTAGAATGCATTTGGCTACTCATCACTACTACAATATTATCATCATCTGCACCATCTAATCGAGCTGTTCTCCTCTTCCCACAGGTATGCACTGACTTTACCCAGCTCTCCCTGGCTCCAGAATATCTCTGTATACTGCATTGATTTTCCATGGTATGCACTGACTTTACCCAGCTCTCCCTGGCTCCAGAATATCTCTGTATACTGCATTGATTTTCCATGGTATGCACTGACTTTACCCAGCTCTCCCTGGCTCCAGAATATCTCTGTATACTGCATTGATTTTCCATGGTATGCACTGACTTTACCCAGCTCTCCCTGGCTCCAGAATATCTCTGTATACTGCATTGATTTTCCATGGTATGCACTGACTTTACCCAGCTCTCCCTGGCTTCTGAATGTCTCTGTATATTGCACTGGCTTTTCTATGCTTCCCCTGGATCTGAGTGTCTTGGTGCAGCACATATAATCCTTTTAGTATGCTTTCTCACCTATGAGCTTGTTTCCACGACCTGTTTTCATGTCTCTCATTGTGTGATCCTGGCATCTCTTTGAGTGGTCAGTCTTACCCCTCCCTCACTTTATGACCTTTGCTTAACTCTCTACATCTGGTCTCCCATACCCAGCCACCCCCTCATTCACACCTGATTGCCCTTAATGGGGGATATATTCACATGCAGGAGTCTGCTATAGACTCAGTCTGCTGCAAATCATCTTTTAACTTCCATCTTTTAAATTACATCTTTTTAATTATGATTCTGAATTAGACTGAATTACATCTTTTTAATTATGATTCTGAATTAGACTGAATTACATCTTTTTAATTATGATTCTGAATTAGACTGAATTGGACTGGAATTGACTGGAAGGTAACAGACTACCAACCACTACAATGTTTCGGTTTCTTTTCTCTTTCACCCCCATACTACTTTCCTTCTTACAATCTCCTGCAATCCCTCCTCCTAGTAAGGAACTAGTCATTTCTTCCTCCATACTCCCCAGCCATCTCACCTTCTCCTCAGAACTGTTCCTCCACATACAATCCTTTTTCTCCAGACGCACACGGCCACATCATGTCCTATCCTGCTCCCACCTTCTAATGATCTGTCTGTTACTCCTCATTGCTGGTGACATATCCCCAAATCCCGGCCCTCCCCAATTCATCCCCACACTCGTTTCTAACCCCCTGCCACGATCCTCCGCACGTTTTCCCAACCACGACAACCTCATACCCATTCATCCAGCCCCCACTCCCCCGCTCCCCCTACTTGGAGCACTATGGAACGCACGCTCCATCTGCAGCAAACTGCCATTTATCCATGACCTCTTCATCACCAACAAACTCTCCTTCCTCGGCCTCACTGAAACCTGGCTCACCCCCTCTGACTCGGCCTCTCCAGCTGCGCTCTCCTATGGCGGATTCCACCTCTCTCACACCCCTCGCCCCAGCAACAAACGCGGTGGAGGAGTTGGCTTGCTCCTGTCCGACACCTGCTCCTTTACTCCAATCCCGCTACCACCCTCCGCTACTCTTCCCTCGTTTGAGGTGCACTCTGTCCGCATCTATACCCCCTCCAACCTCCAGCTGGCTGTCATCTACCGCCCCCCAGAACTAGCCATCTCCACCTTTCTCGACCACTTCACCACCTGGCTACTTCATTTCCTCTCTGTTGACATCCCCACTATCATCATGGGTGATTTCAATGTCCCCATTGACACTTTCACCTCAGCTACCTCTAAACTTTTATCACTGACTGCCTCCTTTGGCCTCACTCAATGGTCCTCTGAGGCCACTCACAAAGATGGCCACACGCTGGACCTCATCTTCACCCGCCTCTGCTCCCTTACTAACCTCACTAACACACCCCTCCCCCTGTCTGACCACAACCTACTGACATTCTCGTCCCTCTCCTCTCCTAGTGTGCAACCCCCACTCCACAAACTCACTCACCCTCGCCGAAATCTCAAACATCTCAACTTACAATCACTCTCTGAGTCCCTTCTCCCTCTCACAGACATAGCTTCCCTTCATGACACAGATGCTGCTGCCACTTTTTATAACACCACAATAACAACAACACTCGATTCGGCCGCCCCACTCATGCATAGTAAAACTCGTACAATTAACAGGCAGCCCTGGCTGACCAGCCTGACCAAAGAATTGAGACGGGCTTCCAGGATTGCTGAGCGGAGATGGAAGCGATCCCACTCTGCCGACCACTTCACTGCATACAAGCAGTCCCTCGCCAGCTTCAAGTCTGCGCTCACTGCCGCAAAACAAACTTACTTCTCATCCCTCATATCCTCCCTGTCCCACAACCCTAAACAGCTTTTCAACACTTTCAATTCTCTACTCCGTCCCCCCGCACCTCCTCCTTCCCCCCTCATTTCTGCTGATGACTTCGCCTCTTTCTTTAAACAGAAGATCGATACGATCAGAGAAAGCTTTGGCCCACAGCGCCCACTGCCCCTCTTAGCTGCTCAACCCTGCTCCTCCAAAACCAGCTTCTCCACCATGACAGAAGATCAGCTCTCCACCCTCCTGTCAAGATCACACCTCACCACCTGCACGCTTGACCCGCTCCCATCCCACCTCATCCCTAACCTTTCCACGGTCTTCATCCCAACCCTAACGCACCTCTTCAACCTCTCACTCACAACAGGTGTCTTTCCCTCATCCTTCAAGCATGCCAAGATCACACCCATCCTCAAAAAGCCCTCCCTCGACCCATCCTCTGTGTCTAGCTATCGCCCGATATCTCTTCTCCCTTATGCCTCCAAATTGCTGGAGCAACACGTCCATCTTGAACTGTCCTCCCACTTCTCCTCCTGCTCCCTCTTTGATCGGTTACAATCAGGCTTCCGTTCCCATCACTCAACTGAAACTGCCCTAACTAAAGTCACCAATGACCTACTAACTGCCAGGAGCAAGCGACACTACTCTGTCCTCCTTCTCCTGGACTTGTCTTCTGCCTTTGACACTGTAGACCACTCCCTTTTGCTACAAATCCTCTCATCCCTTGGCATCACAGACTTGGCCCTTTCCTGGATCTCGTCATATCTGACAGACCGAACATTCAGTGTCTCCCTCCCCCACACCACCTCCTCACTTCGCCCCTTGTCAGTCGGTGTTCCTCAAGGCTCTGTTCTAGGACCCCTACTCTTCTCCATCTACACTTTCGGCCTGGGACAGCTCATAGAATCCCACGGTATGCAGTACCATCTCTACGCTGACGACACGCAGATCTACCTCTCCGGACCTGACCTCTCCTCCTTGCTTACCAAAATCCCGCACTGTCTGTCTGCCATTTCAGCCTTCTTTTCTGCTCGCTTTCTACAACTGAACATGGACAAAACAGAATTCATCATCTTTCCCCCATCTCACTCTACCCCTCCACCAGACCTATCCATCAATGTCAATGGCTGCTCACTATCCCCAGTCCCACACGCCCGGTGCCTCGGGGTGATCCTCGACTCTGCCCTCTCTTTCAAGCCACATATCCAAGCCCTTGCCTCCTCCTGTCGTCTCAAACTCAAAAATATTTCCCGGATCCGTGCTTTCCTTGACCGCAACACTGCAAAAACGCTAGTGCATGCCCTTATCATCTCCCGCCTCGACTACTGCAACCTCCTACTCTCTGGACTCCCCTCTAGCACTCTGGCACCACTCCAATCCATCCTACACTCTGCTGCCCGACTAATCCACCTGTCCCCCCGCTATTCCCCAGCCTCTCCCCTGTGTCAAGCCCTTCACTGGCTTCCTATCGCCCAGAGACTCCAGTTCAAAACCCTCACACTGACATACAAAGCCATCCACAACCTGTCTCCTCCATACATCTGTGACATGGTCTCCCGGTACCTACCTACACGCGACCTCCGGTCCTCCCAAGACCTCCTTCTCTACTCCCCTCTCATCTCTTCTTCCCATAACCGCATCCAAGACTTCTCCCGTGCTTCCCCCATACTCTGGAACTCTCTACCCCAACACATCAGACTTGCGCCTACCATAGAAACCTTCAAAAAGAACCTGAAGACTCATCTCTTCCGACTAGCCTACAGCCTGCAGTGATCCTCAACCTACTGAACAGACGCACAGCCAGCTCTTCCCTCTCCTAGTGTATCCTCACCCACCCCCTGCAGACTGTGAGCCCTCGCGGGCAGGGTCCTCCCTCCTTATGTACTCGTGTGCCTTGTTATCTGCTCATGTTTAATGTATTTGTCTATATTTGCCCCGTATTCACATGTAAAGCGCCATGGAATAAATGGCGCTATAAAAATGTATAATAATAATAATAATAATAATGTCCTGACAACCTGCCAATCACACTGGCTGTTGCGGGTAAAGAGGTGGAAGGTCTGCGTCCAAAACCATGTGTGACTGCTGTCCCCACAGTCACAGAGGATGAACAGGCTGCGGATGCACTTGATGGGGCAGACGGTGGTTGGCCCGGCCCACTAGGCCGCATTGTAGCACAGTGAGCTTCCCCTTGCAACTTATGCCTCATATCCATGTGACGGTCCATGCATGAAGTACTAAAACGATTCATTTTTTGGCCTCTACTGAGATTTTGGTGACAAATCTTACAGACAACATGAGCTAGGTCATCCTTTGCAATCTCAAATAATGCCCAGGCTATGCAAGGCTTAGAGCCCCTGCGACCTGAAGAGCTACCACGACTTGTGCTCAGAGGCAAAGTTGTGATTGAGGATGCAGTTGTTGATGTGCATCCAGTACTCCGTCTCTGTTCAGGAAGGCACAGCCTAACCTTGTCGTCACTAGCATCCTCCTCCACCTCCTCTGCTGACCTCATGGACTGGCGGACTATGGGTTGACAGTAAGTGGGGTTTCCAACCTCGTCATCATCACCCTGTGTGTTCTCACACCCGTCGTCCTCAGAGCCAACCTCTTCCTGCCCTGACCGAAAAGTCAAGTTTTCGTTCCAATCAGGTATCTCAGTCTCATACCTTCCGATATTTGCAAGTATCGGTATCGGATGGTATCGGCCGATACCGGCAAAATATCGGATCTCGCCGATACCGAGTTCCGATACCGATACAAGTCAATGGGACACAAATATCGGAATGTATCCTCGATGGTTCCCAGGGTCTGAAGGAGAGGAAACTCTCCTTCAGGCCCTGGGATCCATATTCATGTAAAAAATAAAGAATATAATAAGGATATAAAGGACCTTCGATGACGTCGTGATCAGGTGACCGGTCACCTGACCGGTCACATGACCGCTCACCTGACCGCGACGTCATCGAAGGTCCTTCACTCACTACATTCTCAGGAATGGAGGCGGACGCTCGCAGCGGTGACAGCCAGGGTTCTTCGGAGGGGTGAGTATAGCCATATTTTTTCTTTTTATTCTATATTTTTTACATTAATATGGATCCCAGGGCCTGAAGGAGAGTTTCCTCTCCCCCAGACCCTTGGAACCATACGCACCGCACACTCCGATACCGATTTCCGATACCACAAAAATATCGGAACTCGGTATCGGAATTCCGATACAGCAAGTATCGGCCGATACCCGATACTTGCAGTATCGGAATGCTCAACACTAGCAGACACTGCTCCTAGGCCCAAAACTATTTATTGGGTTAGATGCAGTAAAAAATTATTAGATACACAGGTGGTGTAGCTAGCTTCACAGGCGGGCAACTCCGCTGACGTGCAGACACTGCTACTGATTCAAAGATTCAGATTCAAAGAAGCTTTATTGGCAGGACCAAATACACATCAGTTTTGCCAAAGCAAGTGTATAAAGGCAATAGGGATAGGGACTGTGGGGATGTTGGGTAGGAGCTGTTGAGAAGGTGGATGGGGGCAGATCCAGGGTGGGGGCTATAGTCCATGGCATAGGGGAGGTGGATGGGGCACATCCATTGTGGGGGCTATAGTCCATGGCATAGGGGAGGTGGATGGGGCAGATCCAGGGTAGGGCTATAGTCCATGGCATAGGGGAGGTGGATGGGGGCAGATCCATTGTGGGGGCTATAGTCCATGGCATAGGGGAGGTGGGTGGGGGCAGATCCAGGGTGGGGGCTATAGTCCATGGCATAGGGGAGGTGGATGGGGCAGATCCAGGGTGAGGGCTGTAGTCCATGGCATAGGGGAGGTGGGTGGGTGCAGATCCAGGGTGGGGGCTATAGTCCATGGCATAGGGGAGGTGGATGGGGGCAGATCCAGGGTGGGGGCTATAGTCCATGGCATAGGGGAGGTGGATGGGGCAGATCCATTGTGGGGGCTATAGTCTATGGCATAGGGGAGGTGGATGGGGCAGATCCAGGGTAGGGCTATAGTCCATGGCATAGGGGAGGTGGATGGGGGCAGATCCATTGTGGGGGCTATAGTCCATGGCATAGGGGAGGTGGGTGGGGGCAGATCCAGGGTTGGGGCTATAGTCCATGGCATAGGGGAGGTGGATGGGGCAGATCCAGGGTGAGGGCTGTAGTCCATGGCATAGGGGAGGTGGATGGGGGCAGATCCATTGTGGGGGCTATAGTCCATGGCATAGGGGAGGTGGATGGGGCAGATCCATTGTGGGGGCTATAGTCCATGGCATAGGGGAGGTGGATGGGGCAGATCCATTGTGGGGGCTATAGTCCATGGCATAGGGGAGGTGGATGGGGCAGATCCATTGTGGGGGCTATAGTCCATGGCATAGGGGAGGTGGATGGGGGCAGATCCAGGGTGGGGGCTATAGTCCATGGCATAGGGGAGGTGGATGGGGCAGGTCCAGGTTGGGGGCTATAGTCCATTGCATCATAGTTCTCTTTCTCGCAGTCTATGACATTCGCTCACATACCGCGCTGCTATCTCCACTGCGCTCTCTTCTTCTCCCAGCAGGATATATGTTTTCTCTTCCTCCTTCATGGTGATGAAGTCCGGGAGGAGATGTGAGAGTCTCCTGAAGTGAGTGTCCCTCATTGCTGAGTATTTGGAGCAGTGTAGCAGGAAGTGGGTTTCGTCCTCTATGGCCTCCTGGTCACAGTGTTGGCACAGTCTTTCCTCCCTGGGCTTGTAGCTCTGCCTGTGTCGGCCACATTCGATGGCCAGACTGTGGGCACTGAGTCTATATCGGCTCAGGATCTGGCGGTCTCTGGGGTCCGGGAGTTTCTCCAGATATGGGGCCAGTCTGTAGTCTCTCTGTAGGCTCCGGTACATGGTCAGTTTCTGTGAGCTGATGATATCATTCTTCCAGTCACTGACATACCTCTCCTGGCCTTCGTCTGCCATCTTCCTGATTCCGGCATTTGTCAGGATGTTGTGATTGGTGTTCTGGTCCGGTTGGGTTTGGCTGGGCTGTTCCGAGGGTTCTGGTTTTTCTGTTTCACCTACATGTATCAGGGCTTTATGGTGATGGGAGCTTGGATTGCTCCTATGCAGGTGAGCCCGGAATGACAGCACCCTCTTTAGAACTGTTAGGTGTAGAGGGAATCTGCCCAGCTCGGCCCGACAAGCACTGTTGGAGGTGCTCTGATGGACCTGGAGAAGGTGCTTGCAGAATTCCAGGAGGAATATTTCTGTTGGACTGGAGTCCCACTTTGACCAGTCTGGGTAGGTGTGAGGACCCCAGACTTCACTGCCATACAGGAGGATTGGGGCAATGATGGAGTCGAAGATTTTTAGCCAGACCCTCACTGGTGGCTTCAGATGGTAGAGTGTCCTTCGGATGGTATAGAAGGTTTTGCAGGCCTTGTCTTTCAGGGTCTCTATGGCTTGTTTGAAGCTCCCTGACCAGTGAATCTCTAGGCCCAGGTAGGTATATTTGTCCGTTCCTGTGAGGTCGCAGTTGTTGAGGACAAACGATGGGTGCTGGTCTGATCTTCTCTTTCTCCTCTGGAACACCATGGTGTTGGTTTTCTTTAGGTTGACCGGTAGAGCCCAGGTGGAGCTGAATTTCTCTAGGATTTTCAGGTTGTCCTGGAGGCCTTTCTCGGTTGGTGACAGCAGCAGCAGGTCATCTGCATACAGCAGGAATTTCACCTGAGCGTCGTGGAGGGTGAGATCTGGTGCTGAGGAGGATTCCAGAGCGGTAGCCAGCTCGTTGATGTAGATGTTGAAGAGCGTTGGACTTAGGCTGCAGCCTTGTCTGACTCCGCGGCTCTGCTGGAAATAAGCCGTTCTTCTGCCGTTCACACTCACGCTGCAGCGGTTCACGGTGTAGGAGCTTTTGATGACATCGTAGGTCTTTCCTCCTATTCCACTCTCCAGCAGTTTCAGGAATAAGCCCGGGTGCCACACTGAATCAAAGGCCTTTTTAAAGTCCACAAAGCAGGCGTATATCTTCCCATTCTTTGTATTGTAGATGTGTTTCTGAATGAGACTGTGCAGAGTATAGATGTGGTCAGTGGTGCGGTGGTTCGGCATGAACCCTGCTTGGCTCTTGCTGAGGACGTTGTGCTCGGTGAGGAAGGTGAGAATCCTCTTGTTCAGGATACTGTTGAGCAGTTTTCCCAGGTTGCTGCTGACACATATGCCTCTGTAGTTGGCTGGGTCATACATGTCCCCACTCTTGTGGATGGGTGTGATGAGGCCTTGGTTCCAGGTACGAGGGAAGTAGCCGGCACTCAGCACAATATTGAAGAGTTTAACCATTGCAGCCTGTATTTCTGGTGGGCTGTACTTCAGCATTTCTGGTAGGATTCCATCCAGGCCCCCGGCTTTTCTACATCTTATGGAGGAAAGTCTCTCGGCTACTTCCTGTAGTGTTATAGGTGTATCCACCGGGTTTTGTAAGTTTTTGATTTTTTCCTCCATTGCTTTTAGTTTTGCCATTATGTTTTCCTTTTCTTGGCTTAGTCCTTCCTTTGGAATGTCTTTATAGAGATCTCTGAAGTATTGGAGCCAGAGGTTGCCATTTTGGATATGGGTGTTGTTGTTCTTGTCTTTGGTGCCCATGTGGTTCCATAGTTCCCAGAAGGAGTTGTCTTGGAGGGCGTCTTGGAGTTGGTTAAGCTTGGTAGAGATGTAACTCTGCTTCTTCCTCCTGAGGATGGTTTTGTACTGCTTGGCTACTGTCTAAACCCAACACGATTTACTTGGTTAGATGCAGTAAAAAATGATTAGCTTCACAGGCGGTGTAGCTAGCTTCACAGGCGGGCTACTCCGCTGACGTGCAGACACTGCTCCTAGGCCCAAAATGATTTATTGGGTTAGACGCAGTAAAAAATTATTAGATACACAGGGGGTGTAGCTAGCTTCACAGGCGGGCTACTCCGCTGACGTGCAGACACTGCTACTAAGCGCAAAATGATTTCGTGGGTTAGATGCAGTAAAAATTTTGATACACAGGCGGTGTAGCTTCACAGGCGGGCTACTCAGATGACCACCAGACAATGCTGCTAGCCCAAAAGGATTGGCTGAGCTAGATTACACCAAATGCTATGAAAAACACTTGCACAGCACTGGCACAGATCTGCCTGGCAAAAAGTGCTATGAACTGCTGTAACCTACCCTGAAAAGGGCTGATATTACAACTAGTCCCGACTCCCTAAACCTATCTCTCTCTATCTAACTGCAAATTCGATCGCAATGCACACTCTTATACTGTATAGCGCCCACAGCAGCAGCGGTGCCGTCTAATACTAAGCTGCAGCAATGAGGAAATGGTGGCAACGGGTAAAATGGCTGGTTCTTATAGGGCAAGGACATGTGACATACACAGCCAATGACACATGCCCTTGCTTGTGTGCATCACATGCACATTGCTGTGTGTGTGCACTGCTGATAGGCTGAGAGACTGCACCGCCCCACTGTAAATGCGGGAAAGAAAAAAAATGGAGATCGGCATTATTTCAGCACAGATCTATCCCCCACCCACTATTCACTGAAACGGTCTATTAACAATGATAACCAGTTTTAATGTGCAAATCAAGTTAGGCTTTTGGTGAACGAACAGTTATCGAACAGAAACTCGAACAGCCAAATTTTAAGCAAATTGTTTGAGTTCAACGAACGACTCGAACACCGCCCAAAACAGCTCGAATTTGAAATTGGCGAACAGTTCGACTCGAACACCGCTCATCTCTATTCCACACCCCTATCCCCAACACACCCCTATCCCTAATCCCAACCGTAACCATATCCCTAACTACACCCCTAACCTCAAAACACCCCTAACCCTAATCCCAACCCTAACCATAACCCTAATCCCAACCCTAATACCAATCCTAATCCCAAACCTAACCCTAATACCAACACACCCCTAATCCTAACCCTAATCCCAGCCCTAACCCTAATCCCAACCCTAACCCTAAACCCAACCCTAACCCTAATCCCAACTCTTACCCTAATCCCAACTCTAGTCCTAACCCTTACCCTAATCCCAACTCTAACCCTAACATTAGCCCAATCACAACCCTAACCGCAACACACCCCTAACCCTAATCCCAACCCTAACCATATCTTTAACCACACCCCTAACACCTAAACATAACAACCCTACCCTAATCCCAACCCTAATCCCAAACCTAATCCCAAACCTAACTCTAATCCCAACACTAATCCCAACACACCCCTAATCCCAACCCTAATACCAGCCCTAACCCCAACCCTAATCCCAACCCTAACCCTAATCCCAACCATTACCCTAATCCCAACCCTAGTCCAAACCCTAACCCTAACTCTATCCCTAATCCCAACTCTAACCCTAACATTAGCCCCAACCCTAACCCTAACTTTAGCCCGAATCACAACCCTAACCCCAACACACCACTAATCCTAATCCCAACCCTATTGCCAACCCTAACCCTAATCACAACCCTAATCCCAACCCTAACCCTAATCCCAACACACCCCTTGCCACGGTTCACACCATGCTGCCAACACTATGTCACGGATCCCAGCTGTATGTCAGGGATCCCAGGGAGGATATGTTTATCGTCTCCACTACTCACACCAATTTGTCACGAACTGGGGTTGTTTAGTGGCCCCTGGTTCCTTCTGGAGGAGATTTATCTATATCCCACTACCTAGTTCCTGTTTGGAACTTGCAGCTCTCTGGCGCCCCCTTTACCCTCAGGTCAGGTTAGCTACTGTACCTAGGGTAATTAGCGGCCAGAAATTCTGCCTGCTATGTACTGGCTAATGGGCCCACTGCAGCAAGGGCGATTAACTACTCCCACTCAGGCAGGAACAATAATTAACAATGCCGCCGGTCGCTGCAGAGATGCCCAATTGTACAGGACAAGATATGCTGCCAACAGCTCCGATTGCACCAAAGGTTAACGGGTCCGGAGCCAACCCAAATCAGTAGCGCAATTCACCTCAGAGGACACAGTTTGTATAGAGCAGAAGAGACAAACTTAGTAAAATTATATATTTTACTCCGTAAAAGATAGGCAGTATTTACAAAAATATTAAAAAGATATTACAAAGGAGACAATCATATGTACATTGTAACGACAAATAAAATAAGGATTAAATTAGATTACACTCACATTTGCTTAAGTCATTGCAGGCTAACCATGCTGGTTGAGGATCCAGACATCACAATGTATTACAAAGGGTCTTTGTGCTTAAGGTCCCAAGCAAGAATAAATGTTGGGCTCAGTGTAGTAACTTATACTTCTGGGCTTGTGACATCACTAAATGGGCTGAGTAATGATATGCACTGCTCTTGGTTATTTACGTTCTTAGAGTCTGGAGACAAAGGCATTCCAAGCCCAAGAGGAGGAGGGAATGAGTGGCCCTACAGGGTTGGTCTTCTGCAGTTTAAAAGCCACAACCTGCTCACACACAAGTATCCAGTTACACAGTGTCTCTGCCCTAGGCTTTGTCTTTGGATGGTCGAATGAGAGGTGGGAAAGGGGGGTCACAGCTCCACTTGTGCCTGTGACATGGTACTCTCTAGAACTAAACTCACAATATGAAATTTTTGGCATTATCGTGACACCCCTAACCCTAATCTCAACCGTAACCATAACCCTAACCACAGCCTTAACCCTAATCCCAACCCTAACCCTAATCGCAACTCTTACACTAATCCAAACCTTAATCCAAAACTTAATCCCAACCCTAATCCCAACCCTAACCCTAATCCCAACACACCCATAACGCCAACCCTAACCATAACCCTAATCCCAATCCTAACCCCTAACCTAATCCCAATCCTAACCCTAATCCCAACACACCCCTAACTCCAACCCTAAGTATAAACCTAATCCCAACCCTAATCCCAGCTCCAACCCTAATCCCAACCCTAACCCTATTCCTAACCCTAATCCCAGCCCAACCATTACCCTAATCCCAACCCTAACCCTAGTCCTAAACCTAACCCCAACCCTAACTTTAACCCAACTCACTTTAGCCCAACTGTAACCCTAACAGGAAAGTGGAAATAAATATATTTTCTTTATTTTGTTATTTTTCCCTAAGTAAGGGGGTGATAAGGGGGGGTTCAATAACTATTTTTTTTGTTTTGATCAGTGTGATAGGGTCTATCATGGTGACCAAAATGAACCAATAGGAAAAATCTTCCTCTTGTTGCCAGGTGCCGGCCGGCAGATCTCGGCGGCTGCACTGCACATGTTCCCGCCATTTTCTTACCGGAAGAAGACACCAGCAGCCATGGGGGGAAGCATGAGAACCCAGGGACACCAGGAGACACTGGTAAGTACCGGGGATGGATCAGGGACCCTATTTCTTAGTTGTGCAATCACATCAGAGGACAGAAAAATTAAATGGCAAATAGCACTTTTTTTTGTGGTCGCCATTATACGGTTAATAACGGCCATCGCAACCAGGGGGGGTGGTAAAAACCGACCCAAATCATGTTCTCTGGGGTCTTGGCTCCCCCTGGCAGCTGAGACCCCAGAGAAGTTCCGACTCTGGGGGGCGCTATACAGTTTTTCCACAGAGCTGTTAATTAACAGTGCTGTGGTTTAAGTACCCTTAAGTACCGCCGTTAAAAGGCGTATCGGCGGTCGTTAAGGGGTTAAACAGGATGATGTAGATATAATCATTGAATTAATTTAACGAATCAGACTCCCCCTGCCAGACAAACAAAAGATCATCTATACATCTGGAATACCATTTGATATGGTAAAAAAAAGGATTATCGAGATGAAATTGGATTGCACATATAATCAAGATTTAGCATACATCAATCAGTTTTATTTTTTCTTTTGTATCACAATTATTTTTTGCATAATAAAAAAAATTTTCCCACAAAATGGTGGAGTTTCGATGGGGGCAAAATTTTCCCCTTCAGTGCCGAATCTTGTAATGGCATGGTGGGAGGAGTAATATATTTTTCATCTCAATAATCCTTTTTTTGACCAAGATATATAGACGATCTTTAATTGTGTGGCAGGAGGAGTCTGATTCGTTAAATTCATTCATTGATTATATCTACATCATGCCGTTTAATTTAGAATTCACCTATTTATGTGACAAGAATAGTGTACATTTTTTAGATTCATGATTGACAGGTATTCCTTTTCACACCATCAACAGTTGTACTTTCCGTAAAAAGACTGCAGGCAATACTATCTTATGGGCACATAGCTTTCATCCTTCACACACAGTTATGTCCATTCCTCTTGGTGAAACCTTACGGGCAAAACAAAATTATTTGTGATAATTTATCTTTTATTAATGAGAAAAAAACGCATTAACCCCTTTCTGCCATTAGACGTACTATCCCGTCCATGTGACCTGGGACTTAATCCCCATGGATGGGATAGTACGTCATACGCGATCAGCCGCGATCACGGGCTGATTATCACAGCTGACACCTGGCACTAAGGTTAGGGTTGGAATTAGGTTTGGGTTGGGATTAGGTTTGGGATAAGGTTTGGGTTGGGATTAAGATTAGGTTTGAGATTAGGGTTAGGTTTGTGGTTAAAGTTAAGATTAGGGTTATGGGTTGGAGTTAGAATTGGGGGTTTCCACTGTTTAGGCACATCAGGGGCTCTCCAAACGCGACACGTGTCTGTTCTCTATAACAGCCAATTCTACGTTGAAAAAGTCAAACAATGCTCCTTCCCTTCTGAGCTCTGCCATGCACCCAAGCAGTGGTTTACCCCCACATATGGGTATCAGCGTATTCAGGACACATTGCACAACAACTTTTGGGGTCACTTGTGGGGGGGGTTTCCCCTGTTTAGGCACATCAGGGGCTCTCCAAACGCGACATGGCGTCCGATCTCAATTCCAGCCAATTCTGCGTTGAAAAAGTCATATGGCGCTCCTTCCCTTCCGAGCTCTGCCGTGCACCCAAACCCCGCATATGGAGTATGGGCGTACTCAGGATAAATTGTACAACAACTTTTGGGGTCCAATTTCTCCTGTTACCCTTGAGAAAATAAAACAAATTGGATCTGAAGTAAATTTTTTGTGAAAAAAAGTTAAATGTTCATTTTTATTTAAACATTCGAAAAATTCCTGTGAAACACCTGAAGGGTTAATAAACTTCTTGAATGTGGTTTTGAGCACCTTGAGGGGTGCAGTTTTTAGAATGGTGTCACTTTTGGGTATCTTCCTGTGTCGGACTGGGATGCTAAGGGCCAACCAGTAACATTGACTTTGGGGGTCTCACTTTTCACCTGAATACAAATATTACACTACCCTGGTTCACAAATTTACATATATCTCTATGTAATAATAAACTGGATAGTTTGGCAAATGAATGATGAGATGCTGTTTTTTCTGTACAGAGTGAATCAAGCAAATTATGCCAAGTACTGCCCATACAGTGAGGGATGGGGGCCCAGATCTGCACAGGGGCCCATCGGGGGATTCCCCTGTTACCGTGTGGGCCAGTCCGAGCCTGGTATTTTCTATCATATAGACCACTCAAAGTGACTTCAAATGTGATGTGGTCCCTAAAAAAAAATGGTGTTGTAAAAACGAGAAATTGCTGGTCAACTTTTAACCCTCCCTAACAAAAAAAAATGTTGTTTCCAAAATTTTGCTGATGTAAAGTAGACATGTGGGAAATGTTATTTATTAACTATTTTCTGTGACATATCGCTCTGTTTTAAGGGCATAAAAATTAAAAGTTTGAAAATTGCTAATTTTGTTATTTTTTTTTGCCATGTTTCGAATTTTTTTAATAAATAAACGCAGGTAATATCGAAGAAGTTTTACCACTATCATGAAGTACAATATGTCATGAAAAAATATTCTCAGAATCACCGGGATCCGTTAAAGCATTCCAGAGTTATAACCTCATAAAGGGACAGCGGTCAGAATTGTAAAAATTGGCTCCGTCACTAAGGGGTTAATTTAAAATTCACTTATTTATTTGAGAAGAATAGTGTACATTTTTTAGATTCATGTTGGACAGGTATTCTTTTTTGGATCCATCAATAGTTGTACTTACCGTAGAAAGACTGCAGGCAGTACTATCTTACGGGCATATAGCTTTCATCCTACACACAGTTATGTCCATTCCTCTTGGTGAAACCCTACGGGCATAACAAAATCGTAGTGATAGTTTATCTTTTATTAATGAGAAAAAACGTATTAAAAGACGCTCACTGGCAGAAAAGAACCTAACTGGACCATGAATCGGGCATTTAACGTGGCGGATACTAAAACAAGGAAAGATCTTATTACTGCAGCTCCCAGGATCGGTCATAGAATCATAGAATTAGTAGGTCCTGACGCTACTTGTTCTTCTCAGATCCACCGGTTTTGGTTCTTACATATTGTCCTCATTTTAAGTCAATATCAGAGATTCTACGCCGAAACGTAAACTTACTAAGAGACGATGACACCATGGATGCTTTGTTCGAGACGTGCTCCTTGTTCCAAAAATGTAAAGAATTTTTAAATCAAAAGTGTTTTGACCTGTAATTCAGATGACGCGGTTACATGATTGGATGTTCTGAGTGCAAACGTCTAGATGTTGGCTCCACTATCAGGGACTGAAAGACGGGATTAGAGAACACCGGGATGATATTGTCCAACCCACAACCCGTCATCTCTCAGCTGTTTCTGACAGGGACGTGGACGGGAAGTTGATGGTGAGCGCAGAGGCCGAGGCTGTGGGCAAGGAGAAACTGACTGCCGCGCGAGCACAATAAACACAAACATGTCGATCTTGCTTCCCGTACAACTTTGTAGGGAACACCACTCAGCAGATAATGTTTTCAGTCACTTTGCCAGCACCAACCTGTCTAACACACAGTACAGTTTTAGTAGCCATGATTCTGGACCACATAATCCTCACCCTGATTCTCCTTTCTCCCACCCTGCCAAGTGCCCGCAGACTAACCAACAATTGGACACTCCAAAGAGCTGGTCAAATTTCCATTTAAAAGTATAGATCCTGGCCTCTTGCCCTGCCAGTTTCAAACATGACATGAAGAGATCGCAGGTAGAGATGCTCAAATATTTGAGCAGCCAAGGACACAAGAAGGCGATGGTGGGAAAATGCAATTACTGTATCAAGAGGTGGATGATGAGGAGACACAATTGCCAACAAGTGGTGTTGTTACATCCACAAGTCAGGACAAGGAAGTGGAAGACAGAGTGGTGGATGATGAAGTCACTGACCCAACCTAGGAATGTGACAAACAGAGTGAGGACAGCAGCCCAGAGGTGG
Source organism: Ranitomeya imitator (assembly GCF_032444005.1). Classification (NCBI taxonomy): domain Eukaryota; kingdom Metazoa; phylum Chordata; class Amphibia; order Anura; family Dendrobatidae; genus Ranitomeya; species Ranitomeya imitator. Next base: position 567,570,501 of record NC_091287.1, on the reverse strand, counting down.
GGGGATCTGCAGCACCACAAAAGGCAGGAAGAGGTAGTGTGGTGTCCAGAGATACAAGGTGGCCAACTGTTCTCCAGAGCACAAACAAAGCTGAAGTTGCCAGTGCAAGGGTTAGGAGTTCCTGAGTCTGGCACTTTTTTAAAGATAGTCCAGTTAACCCCCAAAAGACCATTTGCAATATCTGACATGCCAGCATCACCAGGGGCAGTACAATTGCCAGCCTGACCACCACCAGCATGCTCAGGCACAAGACAACGAAGCAACCGACTAATTTGGCCAAATGCCAGGGTACAGAAAGTGTCTGTGAGTGACACTACTGCTTCTTCCCCTGTCCTATGGGCACACTAATCCCCTGTCTGTGCCATAGGTAAAGATGCCTCTTTCCCAGCACCTATCTTTGTACACTTGCAACCACCATCAGCAAATACGTTCACGTCCTTGTCCCAGTGCAGCGTTCGGTTTTCCATACCACAGTCAATGTCTTATTACACAGCCACCCACTGGTCATGATAATAAACGGCCACTTTTCTAGCATGCTGGCTCTGGAAAAGATGCAGTTTAGGCTTCTGGAGATGGAACCTTTCCGCAACCTCATGGCGGAGGACGTCACTTCGTACATGGTCTCCAGCTGCCACTATTTCTCCCAGTGTGCCGTCTTTGCATTACATCAGCATGTGTCCCATAACATCATCTATGCCCCCACCAACACAGGTACTGGGAAGGATCACTGAACCTAGGACATGTGGACAAGTGCTTGCATTTCCCTGACGGCAAACTGGTGAACATTGTGGAAGGTGGGACCCGGTCGGACTCTGGTATGGAACACGTGCTGTTGACAGGATTGCCGATCCTGGTTCATTCAGGGCTGCCCAGACCTTCTACAGCAGTTTCTGCACCTCTTCTTCCTCACCCTTCATCTCAGAGACGTCAACATCAATCGCAAGTTGGAAGCGCTGCAGCACTGCCTCTGCCAAGAGACAACAGGCTCTGGGGAAGCTAATCTGTTTAGGTGACAAACTGCACACACTGCCGCAGAGTTGTTGAAACATCTTACAGACCAGATTGATCGGTGTCTGTCGCCTCTGAACCTAGAACCCGGCATGGTCGTGTGTGACAATGGCCATGTGAGGGGTGGTCCAGGATTCCCACACCCCTCTGTTACTGTTTTATTATGCTGTCATAATTAATGTTATTTATTGTTTGACCGTTAGATGGCAGCAATGTGTTACTGTGAATAGCACTGTGCCTTCAGGTCCTGTTAGAACAGGAGATCATTAATCAGTTAGGTCGGCCCTGAGAGGGGTGGCTTTAGACAGAAGGATGACTGGGAGATTTGGCATCATCTTAAATAGTGAGGGACTCTCAGAGAAGACAGAATCACAGAAGGAGATGAACTAGACAAGAACAAGAGACGGACAGGAGAATAGGACCAACAACGACCAACAGAGTAGACTTACCTGAAGAGGCCAATTTGGGGACTCCACAAGCGTGCCCAAACTGGGACAACCTTATCTTCAACGGAGATCCAAGAAAGTCAGGTATGGGGAATAGTAGGGTGGTAGCAGGAGCTCCCGACAGATTCAAGAAACTATGGCATTTCCCTTAGGGCTGAAGCATTCTGCGCTATTCATCATTGTCAGGACTGTGTCTGTGCCCATGATAACTATGAAAGTGCTTGTATGTGAAGGAAGAGAAAGGACACTTTGTCACATGCTATTCTCTGCATTTGACTGTTACCGTCAGTAAGAAGTTTTTACATTTTCAAGCTAGTGTTGTTTCCTCCTCCTGAAGCCCAATAGAAATGGCGCCCAGGACGGCAGGTCAGAAGAGAGTATGGAGATCTCCTCCACCGAGACACCAGAGCACACACACACAGGGATTTGCAGAAAAATTAGATAATGTGCCCCTTGACCATGACTACCACCTTATCCCCCCTCCCCCATTACAGCCGTAACCTGGTGGTGGCTCTGAAGCTTGGTAATCTCGCACAAGTGCCGTCCATGCATGGTCCACATGCTCAACTTAGTGGTTCTGTGGTTTCTCAAAATGACCCAGTTCTGCCTGAGCTATTTGTGAACGTATGCCAAGTGTATACCCATTTCTGCAAGTCAGCTACAGCTGAGCAGTGCTGTAACAGTGTTTGCAACTTCCAGCTCACCGACTGGTGTGCGATGTCCCACACATTGGAACTCAGCGTTACATATGTTGGCAATGCTTTGTGACCAGCAGAGGGCAGTAGTTGAATACTAGCTACACCATCAGTATTCCGGTCAGCCTTCGAACATAAGAGCTGATGAGTGGGTATGGATGCCTGAAATCTGTGCAGTTCTCCAAAACTTTGAGGACTTGACGAAGACAGTGATCGGCGATAACACCATAATCAGTGTCACCATCGTACTACTTTGTCTACTGAAATGCTCATTGCTTACAATTTAAAGGCAACCTGTCACCAGGTTTGGCAGATAGGATTTATGACTGCTACCTTTCAGGGCTTACCTACAGCACTCTATAATGCTGTACATAAGCCCCCGATCCAACCTGCAAGAGAAGAAAAATATGTTTTATTATACTTACCTGCAGGGCGGTCCTGTCCGATGGATGTCCAGCACCTCCCACCTTCTTATGATCACCACCCTCCTACTTGCTTCATGGCTCCCCGGCATCGCACTCCCCGGCATCGCATGGAGGGGATCACTCACAATGTGTGGGGGCTTCTCATCCATGGAGGGGATCACTCACAATGTGTGGGGGCTTCTCATCCATGGAGGGGATCACTCACAATGTGTGGGGGCTTCTCATCCATGGAGGGGATCACTCACAATGTGTGGAGGCTTCTCCTCCATGGAGGGGATCACTCACAATGTGTGGAGGCTTCTCATCCATGGAGGGGATCACTCACAATGTGCGGGGGGCTTCTCATCCATGGAGGGGATCAATCACAATGTGTGGGGGCTTCTCATCCATGGAGGGGGTCACTCACAATGTGTGGGGGCTTCTCATCCATGGAGGGGCTCACTCACAATGTGTGGAGGCCTCTCATTCATGGAGGGGGTCACTCACAATGTGTGGGGGCTTCTCATCCATGGAGGGGGTCACTCACAATGTGCGGGGGGCTTCTCATCCATGGAGGGGCTCACTCACAATGTGTGGAGGCTTCTCATTCATGGAGGGGGTCACTCACAATGTGTGGGGGCTTCTCATCCATGGAGGGGGTCACTCACAATGTGTGGGGGCTTCTCATCCATGGAGGGGGTCACTCACAATGTGTGGAGGCTTCTCCTCCATGGAGGGGGTCACTCACAATGTGTGGAGGCTTCTCATCCATGGAGGGGGTCACTCACAATGTGTGGAGGCTTTTCATCCATGGAGGGGATCACTCACAATGTGTGGAGGCTTCTCATTCATGGAGGGGGTCACTCACAATGTGTGGGGGCTTCTCATCCATGGAGGGGGTCACTCACAATGTGTGGGGGCTTCTCATCCATGGAGGGGGTCCCTCACAATGTGTGGAGGCTTCTCCTCCATGGAGGGGACCACTCACAATGTGTGGGGGCTTCTCATCCATGGAGGGGTCACTCACAAGGTGTGGGGGCTTCTCATCCATGGAGGGGGTCACTCACAATGTGTGGGGGGCTTCTCATCCATGGAGGGGATCACTCACAATGTGTGGAGGCTTCTCATCCATGGAGGGGGTCACTCACAATGTATGGGGGTTTCTCATCCATGGAGGGATCACTCACAATGTATGGGGGCTTCTCATCCATGGAGGGATCACTCACAATGTATGGGGGCTTCTCATCCATGGAGGGGGTCACTCACAATGTGTGGGGACTTCTCATCCATGGAGGGGATCACTCACAATGTGTGGGGGCTTCTCATCCATGGAGGGGATCACTCACAATGTGTGGGTGCTTCTCATCCATGGAGGGGATCACACACAATGTGCGGGGGCTTCTCATCCATGGAGCGGATCACTCACAATGTGTGGGGACTTCTCATCCATGGAGTGGATCACTCACAATGTGTGGGGGCTTCTCATCCATGGAGGGGATCACAAACAATGTGCGGGGGCTTCTCATCCATGGAGCGGATCACTCACAATGTGTGGAGGCTTCTCCTCCATGGAGGGGATCACTCACAATGTGTGGGGGCTTCTCCTCCATGGAGGGGATTACTCACAATGTGTGGAGGCTTCTCATCCATGGAGGGGATCACTCACAATGTGCGGGGGGCTTCTCATCCATGGAGGGGCTCACTCACAATGTGTGGAGGCTTCTCATTCATGGAAGAGATCACTCACAATGTGTGGGGGCTTCTCATCCATGGAGGGGATCACTCACAATGTGTGGGGGCTTCTCATCCATGGAGGGGGTCACTCACAATGTGTGGGGACTTCTCATCCATGGAGGGGATCACTCACAATGTGCGGGGGCTTCTCATCCATGGAGAGGATCACTCACAATGTGTGGGGGCTTCTCATCCATGGAGGGGGTCACTCACAATGTGTGGAGGCTTCTTATCCATGGAGGGGGTCACTCACAATGTGCGGGGGCTTCTCATCTATGGAGGGGGTCACTCACAATGTGCGGGGGCTTCTCCTCCATGGAGGGGATCACTCACAATGTGTGGGGACTTCTCATCCATGGAGGGGATCACTCACAATGTGCGGGGGCTTCTCATCCATGGAGGGGTCACTCACAATGTGCGGGGGCTTCTCATCCATGGAGGGGATCACTCACAATGTGTGGGGGCTTCTCGTCCATGGAGGGGATCACTCACAATGTGCGGGGGCTTCTCATCCATAGAGGGGATCACTCACAATGTGTGGGGGCTTCTCCTCCATGGAGGGGATCACTCACAATGTGTGGGGACTTCTCATCCATGGAGGGGGTCACTCACAATGTGTGGAGGCTTCTCATCCATGGAGGGGGTCACTCACAATGTGTGGAGGCTTCTTATCCATGGAGGGGGTCACTCACAATGTGCGGGGGCTTCTCATCTATGGAGGGGGTCACTCACAATGTGCGGGGGCTTCTCATCTATGGAGGGGGTCACTCACAATGTGCGGGGGCTTCTCATCCATGGAGGGGGTCACTCACAATGTGTGGGGGCTTCTCATCCATGGAGGGGGTCACTCACAATGTGCGGGGGCTTCTCATCCATGGAGGGGGTCACTCACAATGTGTGGGGGCTTCTAATCCATGGAGGGGATCACTCACAATGTGTGGGGGCTTCTCATCCATGGAGGGGATCACTCACAATGTGGGGGGACTTCTCATCCATGGAGGGGATCACTCACAATGTGTGGGGGCTTCTCATCCATGGAGGGGATCACTCACAATGTGTGGGGACTTCTCATCCATGGAGGGGTCACTCACAATGTGGGGGGACTTCTCATCCATGGAGGGGATCACTCACAATGTGTGGGGGCTTCTCATCCATGGAGGGGATCACTCACAATGTGTGGGGACTTCTCATCCATGGAGGGGTCACTCACAATGTGCAGGGGCTTCTCATCCATGGAGGGGATCACTTACAATGTGTGGGGGCTTCTCATCCATGGAGGGGATCACTCACAATGTGTGGGGACTTCTCATCCATGGAGGGGGTCACTCACAATGTGTGGGGGCTTCTCATCCATGGAGGGGATCACTCACAATGTGTGGGGGCTTCTCATCCATGGAGGGGGTCACTCACAATGTGTGGGGACTTCTCATCCATGGAGGGGGTCACTCACAATGTGGGGGGACTTCTCATCCATGGAGGGGGTCACTCACAATGTGTGGGGACTTCTCATCCATGGAGGGGGTCACTCACAATGTGGGGGGACTTCTCATCCATGGAGGGGGTCACTCACAATGTGGGGGCACTTCTTATTCATGGAGGAGGTCACTCACAAGTATACTTGAGATCACAGCTATGAATGAAGAACTGGATCTAAACCTTCTGCAAGGACAACTACTCCCATCATTCAGGGCAATGTGGTGATGATGTTTTTCTACCATGATGGAGATCTGTCACAAGACAGAGTGAGAACTAACTGGTTTGGGATCAAAACATTAGGGTCTACGAACAGAAACATCCCTCATTTCAATCCCATTGAGTACTTGTGATAAATCCTCAAAAAATCAATAAAAGCCATAAATTGTGATAAACTCCAAGCTGTGATGAGAAAAGAACGGGTGACCATCATTCAGGATCTGCCCGGACGCCTATATTCACCTGCAAGGGAAAAAGCATACACTAACCAGTAGTGATGAGTGAGTATACTCGTTGATAGGGGGATCTCCGAGTATTGTGGCGTGCTCGGGGATTTAGTGTTTGTCGATGCAGCTCCATGATTTGCGGCTTCTAGACAGGCTGAATACATGTGGGGATTGCCTGTTTGTTAGGAATTCCACACATGTATTCAGCCTGTCTAGTAGCCCCAAATCATGGAGCTGTGTCGACAAACGCAATCTCCGAGCACGCCAAAATACTCGGAGATCACCCTAGCAATGAGTATACTCACTCATTACTAGTGGTTAGTGTATGCTTTTGCCCTTGCAGGTGAATATTGGCTCGGGAAAACATGAGCAACAAGTATACTCGCTCATCGCTACTAACCACCCCACACTCAAGCCCACCATTCCCAACCCCCGCACTGACCTGAGAGCGGGTTCCTGAGTCCATGTCCAACGTCCATAGGCCAGATCAGGCAGTGCCAGTTTTTCACCCAAACACCCCAGTGTCCCATAGTCCCACAAGATAAACCCACCTCCCAACTTTTACCACCACCCAACCTAACACCTACACCAAACTCTCTCTCTAGGGTATTGGGATTTCTCTGGAGTCTTCCTAGACTGAGTGGCTTGTGCCAAGTCTGTACGAAGCCTTCTGGGCCTGTGGCCTTGGTCAGATTTTACATTATATCTAACCAACAAAGCAGCACTCTGTAGCGATATTGCCTGAAAGCAGGAAATATATACATGAAATTTGAATTGCATTAGAAAACATGAAAAATTGAGAAAACGTAGGGTATAATTTGGGCAATTCATGTGTACCCAGCGATAAGGCAATTCTTGTTGCTGGAACCTATCTACCCTCATAATTGCAGGCTTCAGCCTAGGAGAGGATTCTCATTAGATAGGTTCCCAGCAGTGAGAATCGCCTTATCGCGGCTTCCAGTAACACATGACTTGCCTAATTTATGCGCAAAGTATTCTCAATGTTTCCTGTTTTCTACAGCAGTAGTGGAATTCATATTTCATACATTTCATGTTCTCATGCTATAGTGTTACAGAGTGCGGCTTTATTTGTTGGTTATGGAGATGGCTGCTCTTAGTTTGCACCTGCACATACCTGTCTTCTGCTTGGAAGTGACGATCAGTCTTTTGTTATTTGTTGTCATTATATCTGGCCCAAAAGAATGATGAACACCCTCCAAACAGTGGTGGATCAAATGCAAGATATGGCCTATTTAGTCCAAGGTCTTGCAGAGCAGATTCAGTATCAGAAACCCTCCAAAGCCCTTGCAGCAGCTCCTCCCTTGATTTTTCTGGAGCCCAAGGTAAACCTTCCTAATAGATTTTTAGGCAACCGTAATTTTTTTTTCCCTTTAAGGAAAGCTGCAGGTTGTATTTCAGGCTTTGCCCACTTTTATCTTGTTCTGAGATCCAGGGTGTAGGACTCATCATATCCCTGCAGCAGGGAGACCTCAGGCTTGGGTATTCTCCCTACCTCGTGACCCACCAGAAAAGTGCTCCATCCGAGGCGACATCTTGCTGAAGATTTTTGTACAGAGTTTAGGCATTGGGCCGCAACCTCACAGTGGAATGACCAGGCCCTTCACTGTTGGTTTCTTTCCGGACTCTCTGACAAAACGAAGGACATGTTGGTTCTGTCCCCTTCTCTTGACCGTCTTGATACCGCCATGCCATTTACCAAAGGGTAAATCTGACAGGGAGAAGGACTTGGGGATCCTAGTTAATGATAAACTTACCTGGAGCAGCCAGTGCCAGGCAGCAGCTGCCAAGGCAAACAGGATCATGGGGTGCATTAAAAGAGGTCTGGATACACATGATGAGAGCATTATACTGCCTCTGTACAAATCCCTAGTTAGACCGCACATGGAGTACTGTGTCCAGTTTTGGGCACCGGTGCTCAGGAAGGATATAATGGAACTAGAGAGAGTACAAAGGAGGGCAACAAAATTAATAAAGGGGATGGGAGAACTACAATACCCAGATAGATTAGCGAAATTAGGATTATTTAGTCTAGAAAAAAGACGACTGAGGGGCGATCTAATAACCATGTATAAGTATATAAGGGGACAATACAAATATCTCGCTGAGGATCTGTTTATACCAAGGAAGGTGACGGGCACAAGGGGGCATTCTTTGCGTCTGGAGGAGAGAAGGTTTTTCCACCAACATAGAAGAGGATTCTTTACTGTTAGGGCAGTGAGAATCTGGAATTGCTTGCCTGAGGAGGTGGTGATGGCGAACTCAGTCGGGGGGTTCAAGAGAGGCCTGGATGTCTTCCTGGAGCAGAACAATATTGTATCATACAATTAGGTTCTGTAGAAGGACGTAGATCTGGGGATTTATTATGATGGAATATAGGCTGAACTGGATGGACAAATGTCTTTTTTCGGCCTTACTAACTATGTTACTATGTTACTATGTCACTGGCTATCTGTCTTGATAGGCGTTTGGACAAACACAGACAGGAACTCAATTCAGACTCTGTACCTTCTCCTAAACCTGTGCACCTATTACCTTCACTAAGGAACGAATACAGATTGGGGTGACCCACTAACATCAACTTCAAGGGATCAAGTAGCATAAGCCGGTTTTTAATAACCTCTGTGAAGAGTCTGGATGTCAGATGTCTTCCTGCCCAAGACAACTGGCACCTGAAAAACGTCAGTACCTGAGTGGGCCCAAGAATGCCCATCTGGGTGAACAGGTATTTCCTTATCATTCTGCTAAATTATTGTTACCAGTTCGTTTATCTTACCTAGAAAAATCTACATTACCTTCATTTGCTGGGGTTTACAGCCACGAGCAGCGCTGCATTAGCAGAGCTCGTGGCTGTAAAATATTTTAACCCCTTCAGATGGATTTACAACGTGGGACGTTACAGATCTACGGAAAGGTATGTATATTATTGGTTTATTATTTTTTATTAGTTACAGAGCGAGGGTCTTCAGCGAGTGGATTGAGCGTACAATAAATTATTACAACAAACGGTGTGTTTATTTCATTAAAATACTTTTTAATATTGTGTGTCTGTTTATTTTTAACTCTTTCATACAATTGGATTAATAATGGATAGGTGCCATAATTGACGCCTCTCCATTATTAATCTGGCTTAATGTCACCTTACAATAGCAAGGTGGCATTAACCCTTCATTACCCCATATCCCACCGCTACACGGGAATGGGAAGAGAGTGGCCAAGTGCCAGAATAGGCGCATCTTCCAGATGTGCCTTTTCTGGGGTGGCTGGGGGCAGATGTTTTTAGCCGGGGGGGGGGGGGGCAATAACCGTGGACCCTCTCCAGGCTATTAATATCTGCCCTCAGTCACTGGCTTTACTACTCTGGCAGAGAAAATTGCGTGGGAGCCCACGCCAATTTTTTCCGCGATTTAACCCTTAAATTTAAGAGCTAGAGCGCTGAAATTTTGCACATACACACTACTAACATTAGTAGTGTGGAATATGCAAAAAAAAAGGGGATATGAGATGGTTTACTGTATGTAACCATGTCTCATATCATGTCGGGTTTAGGAAGGAGAAAGCAAAAGCCGGCAATTGAATTACCGGCTTTTCTGCTATATCGCGCTAAAGTTAATATAAATATATATATGTGTCTGAATGATATATATATATATATATATAACGAAACCCGACTTTTAATTAGAGATCGCCGACCTGATCCCAGAGTGGGATCGGGTCGGGTTTCACGAAACCCGACTTTGCTAAAAGTCGGCGACTTTTGAAAAGTGCCGATCTGTTTCGCTCAACCCTAGTCAGCACTACTTCTGCATGTCACACTACCCAAAGATTATGAATGTCCCATAGACCTGGTACTTAACTCCCATGTCTCCAAAGATAAAATGTATAATCTTTCTGGTCGAGAACATGAAGCCATGAAAAATTATATAGCAGACAGTCTGAAAAAAGGTTCATAAGACCGTCCACATCACCATTAGCCACCGGATTATTGTTTAAGATGGTGGTCTCAGACCTTGTATTGACTATTGGGACTTAACTTAATTACTATAAGGAATCAGTATCCTCTGCCACTCATCCCTGATCTCTACAACCAGCCGGCAGGAGCCCGTTGGTTCACCAAACTTGATGTGTGTAACCTGATCCGTATTAGAGAAGATGAGTGGAAGACAGCATTTAACACACCAGAGGGTCACTATGACTATCTCCTGATGCCTTGTGGGCTAAGTAATGCACCAGCTGTTTTTCAAAATTTGTTAATGATGACATATTCAAAGATATCAGTGGTCTATATGTGGCTATTTGTATGACATCTTGATTTATTCAACTGATTTAAGTCACATATTTGACATGTACGTACTGTACTCCAAAGAGTCAGAGACATTTTTTTATTTGCTAAACTTGAAAAATGTGTTTTTGGTTGAAGTAAATTTCTTGGGTTATACTTTGTCTGCTAAAGGCTTCTGCATGGTGCAGCACGAGTTTCTCAAAGCCTTGCAACATTTTCTTGGGTTTTCAAACTATTATGGACATAAATGGTGCTATAATAATAAATAACAATTATAATACAACTTTGTTTATTATTTTTTAACCCCTTTACCCCCAAGGGTGGAACAACTTCGGCATCGTTGAAACTGTCTTCAACGATGCCGAAGTCCCCCTGCAGCACCCGGGTAGCCAGGGTAAACATCGGGTTACTAAGCGCAGGGCCGCGCTTAGTAACCCGATATTTACCCTGGTTACCATTGTAAAAGTAAAAAAAAAAAACAGTACATACTGACATTCCGATGTCTGTCACGTCCCCCGCCGTCAGCTTCCCTGCACTTTCTGTGTCAGCGCCAGCAGTAACAGCGGTGACGTCACCGCTGTGCTCTGCTTTACGGCCGGCGCTGACACAGTGGACGCCGGGGGACGTGACAGACATCAGAATGTGAGTGTGTAGTTTTTTTTTTTTTTACTTTTACAATGGTAACCAGGGTAAATATCGGGTTACTAAGCGCGGCCCTGCACTTAGTAACCCAATATTTACCCTGGTTACCAGTGAACACATCACTGGAGCGTCACACACGCCGATCCAGCGATGACAGCGGGTGATCAGCGACCAAAAAAAGGTCCTGATCATTCCCAGCGACCAACGATCTCCCAGCAGGGGCCTGGTCGTTGGTCGCTGTCACACATAACGAGATCGTTAGTGGGATCGTTGCTACATCACAAAAAGCAGCGATATCGTTATGTGTGAAGGTACCTTTACTCTTCCTCCATTAGAGTCTTATTACATTTAGGTATTTTGTTGGCTTTATTGACTCTTCAGCCTCTGTTCCTCTTCTTTCCCCAGGATGAATCTTCTGTCATCTGTGATTCTGCTGGCATCTGTGGTTCTGACTCGGGGATGCGCTCCTGCACCTGGAGGTGAGATCCTGTCCACACCGTGGACAGCAGAATGGTCATGTATCTGTACATGGGGTCTAATTAATGTGGAAACAGATGGGTTGGATGCCAGGAGATGCCACTAGTGAGGTATCTAACACCATGCACCCTGCCTGGTCCAAACTTCCACCCCAGAATCCAGCGATTCCTCGCACTGTGGAGTGCGTGCGCTGAGGGGATCCATAAGTCTGCATCTTACATGAGCTTCTCGGTCCATGTTCTTCAGGGACACAAGTTATGGCAAAAAACAGATGGCAAGACCACAGCGGACTGCAGGACCCACAAATCAGCTCAATGTGCCTGAAAGCTCTTCTATTATTCTTTCCTCAGCCACAAATGTAGCAAGAAATGGAGAAGCCTCACAGGTATCTGATTATGAAACTCCAATAGCAGCATTGGCCAAGAATGCCATCGATGGTATCAGCGACACTGATTTCTACAAGGGCTCCTGCATACACACCGAATATGCGAAAGACGCCTGGTGGAAGGTGGACCTGAAGCAGAACTACAGGATATCAAATGTCGTCCTTACAAACAGGATGGACTGTTGTCCGTGGCGACTGATGGGGGCCGAGGTCCGAGTCGGGAACTCCCCCGACAACAACAACCCAGTGTAAGTTTATGTTAGGTAAAAGAAAACAGAATGTCCGATCTCGTGTTCTGACAACACATAGTGATGTCCCACCCTGGGACAAAGTAAAAAAGTAAAAAAAAAAAAAAAAAATACACTGTGCAAAAATATTTTTTTTTAAATTCCTAAATAAAGAAAAAAAAAATTCCAATAAATACATTTCTTTATGTAAAAAAAACAAACAAACAATAAAAGTACACATATTTATTATCACGGCGTCCCTAACGACCCGACCTATAAAACTGTCCCACTAGTTAACCCCTTCAGTGAACACCGTAAAAAAAAACGAGGCAAAAAACAATGCATTATCATCATACCGCTGAACAAAAAGTGGAATAATTTCGATCTGTCTTTTTGCGATAAAAAAGACGGATATAAATAACCATGCTACCGCTGAAAACGTCATCTTGTCCCGCAAAAAACGAGCCACAAAACAGCGCCATCAACGAAAAAATTAAAAAGTTATAGTCCTCAGAATAAAGAGATGCAAAAACAATTATTTTTCATATAAAATAGTTTTTATTGTATAAAAGCGCCAAAACATAAAAAAAGATATAAATGAAGTATCGCTGTAATCGTACTGACCCGAAGAATAAAACTGCTTTATCAATTTTACCAAACATGGAACAGTATAAACGCCTCCCCAAAAGAAATTCAGGAATTGCAGGTTTTTGTTCATTCTGCCTAACAAAAATAAGAATAAAAAGCGATCAAAAAATGTCATGTGCCCAAAAATAGAACCAATAAAAACATCAACTTGTCATGCAAAATACAAGACCTCACATGACTCTGTGGACCAAAATATGGAAAAATTATAGCTCTCAAAATGTGGAGACGCAAAAACAATTTTTTGCAATAAAAAGCGTCTGTCAGTGTGTGACGGCTGCCAATCATAAAAACCCAACCTAAAACCCGCTATAAAAGTAAATCAAACCCCCCTTCATCACCCCCTTAGTTAGGGAAAAATAATAACATTTAAAAAATGAATTTGTTTCCATTTTCCCATTAGGGTTAGGGTTGGGGCTAAAGTTAGGGTTGGGGCTAAAGATAGGGTTGGGGCTAAAGTTAGGGTTGGGGCTAAAGATAGGGTTGGGGCTAAAGTTAGGGTTGGGGCTAAAGATAGGGTTGGGGCTAAAGTTAGGGTTAGGGTTGGGGCTAAAGTTGGGGTTAGGGTTTGGATTACTTTTACGGTTGGGTTAGGGGTGTGTCAGGGTTAGGGGTGTGGTTAGGTTTATAGTTAGGGTTGGGGTTAAGATAAGGGGTGTGTTGGAGTTTGGATTAGGGCTAGTGTTGTGTTCGGGTTAGGGGTGTGGTTAGGGTTATTGTTAAGGTTGGGATTAGGGTTAGGGGTGTGTTGTGGTTAGGGGTGTGGTTATGGTTGGCATTAGGGTTAGGAGCGTGTTGGGGTTAGGGTTGGAGTTAGAATTGGGGGTTTCCACTGTTTAGGCACATCAGGGGCTCTGCAAACGCAACATGACGTCTGATCTCAATTCCAGCCAATTCTGTGATGAAAAAGTAAAACGGCGATCCTTCCCTTCCAAGCTCTGCCGTGCACCCAAACAGTGGTTTACCCCCACATATGGGATATCAGCGTACTCAGGACAAATTGGACAACAACTTCTGTGGTCCAATTTCTCCTGTTACCTTTGGGAAAATAAAAGATTGGGGCGAAAAGATGATTTTTGTGAAACAAATATGATTTTTTATTTTTACTGCTCTACATTATAAACTTCTGTGAAGCACTTGGGGGTTCAAAATGCTCACCACACATCTAGATAAGTTCCTTACGGAGTGTTCGTTCAAAAATGGTGTCACTTGGGGGGGTTTCCACTGTTTAGGCACATCAGGGGCTCTCCAAATGAGACATGGCGTCCTATCTCAATTCCAGCCAATTTTGCATTGAAAAGTCAAACGGCGCTCCTTCCCTTCCGAGCTGTGCCATGCGCCCAAACAGTGGTTGACCCCCACATATGCAGTATCGGCGTACTCAGGATAAATTGTACAACAACTTTTGGGGTCCAATTTCTCCTGTTATCCTTGGTAAAATAAAACAAATTGGATCTCAATTAATTTTTTTTGAAAAAAAGTTAAATGTTCATTTTTTTAAAAAAAAATGAAGGGTTAATAAACTTCTTAAATGTGGTTTTGAGCACCTTGAGATGTGCAGTTTTTAGAATGGTGTCACTTTTTGATATTTTCTATCATATAGACCCCTCAAAGTGAATTCAAATGTCATGTGGTCCCTAAAAAAAATGGTGTAGTAAAAATGAGAAATCGCTGGTCAAATTTTAACCCTTAGAACTCCCTATCAAAAAAAAAATATTGGTTCCAAAATTGTGCTGATGTAAAGTAGAGATGTGTGAAATGTTACTTATTAAGTATTTTATGTAACATATCTCTGTGATTTAAGGGCATGAAAATTCAAAGTTGGAAAAATGCAACATTTTTGAAATTTTCACCAAATGTCTGTTCTTTCACAAATAAACGCAGGTACTATCAAAGATATTTTACCACTATCATGAAATACAATATGTCACGAGAAAACAATGTCAGAATCACCGGGATCCGTTGAAGCGTTATGAGTTATAACCTCATAAAGTGACAGTGGTCAGAATTGTAAAAATTGGCCTGGTCATTAATGTGCAAACCACCCTTGGGTTTAAAGAGGTTAATGGACGAGTCACCAGAAGAAAACTTCTCCTGCGTCCTCATCATAAAATTCAGCATCATAAGTATGCAAAAGAACATCTAAACAAACCTGCTGCATTGTGGAAACAAGTCCTGTGGACCAATGAGGATAAAATAGAACTCTGGCCACAATGATCACAAGTAGTGTATGTGTGGAGAAAAAAGTGCACAAAATTTCAGGAAAAGAACATCTCGCCAAACATTAAGCATGGGGGGGTGGATTAACCCCTTTAAGACCCAGCCCATTTTGACCTTTCTGAGACTGCCAATTTTTACACTTCTGACCACTGTCACTTTATGAGATAATAACTCTGGAACTGTTTTCTCGTGACATATTGTACTTTATGATACCAGTAAAATTTCCTCGATATGACTTGCATTTATTTGTGAAAAAAAATGGAAATTTGGCGAAAATTTTGACAATTTTGAAATTTTCAAAATTTTTATTTTTTTTGCCCTTAAATCAGAGTCATATCACACAAAATAGTTAATAAATAATATTTCCCACATGTCTACTTTACATCAGCACAATTTTGGAACCTACATTTTTTTTCGTTAGAAAGTTATAAGGGTTAAAAGTTGACCAGGGATTTATCATTTTTTCAACAAATTTTACAAAACCTTTTTTTTATGGACTACATCACATTTGAAGTCACTTTGAGGGGTCAATATGAAAGAAAATATCCAAAAGTGACACCATTCTAAAAACTGCACCCCTCAAACTGATCAAAACCACATTCAAGAAATTTATTAACCCTTCAAGGTGCTTCACAGCAGCTAAAGGAACATGGAAGGAAAGAATGAACATTTAACTTTTTAGTCACAAAAATGATCTTTCAGCAACAATTTTTTTATTTTCATAAGTGTAAAAGGAGAAAATGGACCACAAAAGTTGTTGCGCAATTTCTCATGAGTACGCAGATACCCCATATGTGGGGGAAAACCACTGTTTGGGCGCACAGCAGGGCTCGGAAGGGAAGGAGCACCTTTTGACTTTTTGAACACAAATTTGGTTGTAATTGATAGCGGACGCCATGTCACGTTTGAAGAGCCACTGATGTGTCTAAACATTGGAAAACCCCCACAAGTGACCCCATTTTGGAATCTACACCCCTGAATGAATTTATCTAGAGGCATAGTTAAATAGTATTGATTATAATGTTTTACTGGTGTATGAATTTATAATGTGGTGTTATATGTAAGATGTGCGGGGTACATGAGATTTATAAAAGTGTGTTGTGTCAAAAGGGTATAAACAAATTTTATTATTTATTAATTTGTGGACATGTTGTATGCTTTGAAGCAATCCTTAATGCAAAGGCCAGGTTTCTTAGGGCAGGTTTCACAATGGTAAATTGTGTCCTTTCGGATTTGCCTCTTGGAGCACTTCCTGCACTGTTTTTGTGATCATCATGTCCTTGCTGTTTGGGAAATGTTGACCTGGGACAATACGGGCACTATCAGATTCAGAAGTACTGGGACCCTCACCTCCCTGAGTACCAAACATTGGGGCCTTGATTACTTCCTCCTGAAACTGAAGGAAGGTCCCCGTATTGCCTGCAGATTGGGACAGCACAAAAGCATTGTACAGTGCCATCTGTACAATGTGCACGGCCAATTTTTTGTACCATACTTTGGCTTTTCGCATGGCACTGTATGATTCGAGGACCTGATCTGAAAGATCCACACCTGCCCATGTACCGATTGTAATCCAAGATAGAATCTGGCTTTGGGTCACTGGTCCCACGAACAGTGACAAGGGTGCTGTTGTCACGGTGTATGGTGGTCAGGGTAAGGACATCCCTTTTGTCCTTATATTGACCACCAGCATGTTGTCGCTGCATTGGGCTCTGCTTTCCCCTCTTCTCAGTCTTTGCCCAATTAGCGGCTTAAGGAGACCTCGGTGATTTTTTTCGCACGGTGCCACATGCATCTGTACCTCTGGCAGAGAGGGCCTTGAAGATTGGGACGCTGGTGTAAAAGTTGTCAATGTAGCGGTGATAACCTTTATCCAGCAGGGGGTGCAGCAATTCCCACACAATTTTCCCACTCACCCCCAGGACGGGGGGCATTCAGGGGGTTAATTTGGGTGTCCTTCCCGTCGTAGACCCTAAATCTGTGGGTGTACCCTGAGGTACTCTTGCACAGTTTGTAGAGCTTTATTCCGTACCTGGACCTCTTACTGGGCAGGTAATGTCGGAATTTTAGCCTCCCTTTGAAATGAACGAGAGATTCATCAGTAGCGATGTCCCTCTGGGGTGTGTATGCCTCAGCAAATTTTCTGCTGAAGTGGTCAACCACTGGCCGAATTTTATATAGACGATCAAAGTTAGGATTGTCTCGGGGAGGACACTGGGCATTATCACTATAATGCAAAAAAGCGCAAAAAAGTGCGCTAAAAATTCAATTGGAGGTGGGGGAGGGGGTACTGGAGCAGGGATGTGGGGGACTGGGAAAGGGGACGTCACCAAACACTGACGCCGGCTACGCTACGTCTAAAACTTAACTGTACTAACTACTATTATTATTTTCTAAAAAAAAAAAAAAAAAAAAAATCGGTTGTCGCTTAGACTGCGATGTTCGCTATACTAACTAAAAAAAGAAAATTCCCGTGGCGCAGTCTCTGATCAGCAGCGATACTGGTCAGAGCGCTGTGGTCATGGGAAGAGCACAAATGCTCTGCGCGGGATGCCATGCACAGGAAAAAAGCGCAAAAAAGTGCGCTAAAAAATGAATTGGAGGGTGGGGGAGGGGGTACTGGAACAGAGATGGGGATGGGAAAGGGGTGGGGGAGGTGCTGCTTCTCTGCTGTGATCACTGGAGTCACACAGCAGGCAAATGGCAGCAAAAAGCACAGCAGGAAGCTGGGGCAGGAGGCAGGAGATCGCCGGGTTGATCACACTGGCCTCCAATGGATTCTTTGACTCAGGTTCTCAGAGGGGCTAGGACAACCGGTCTGCATGCCAAATCTGAGAGAAAGATGGCGTGCAGGGCGGTGATCGCTATTTTAAATTAACCCCTTTGGCTCTGATTGCCTAGAAGCTACTGTTCAGCCAATCAGCGCCATAGGGGTTAATCAGGTGAAATGACGTGGTGATCACCCCACCCACTGTGACGTCTGTGATTGGTGATACGTCACTCAGCACAGATCACAGCCGGTCACATGCTTTTTTTTTTTTTTTGAATAACTTTATTGTTTTATTGCTGTGATTGGCTGGTCAGAATTGACCAGCCAATCACAGCGATTGCCGATGTGGGGGGAGCGGTGCAGCCCCCCGGGGCTACGTGCGGAGATGGTCTGCTGTCATGCCGCACTAGTACTGCGCTGGTCAGAAATGCACCTCCCGCCACGCAGTACTAGTACGGTGGTGGTCGGGAAGGGGTTAATCATACTTCAGGGTGTTGTTGTGGGCAATGGCACGGGGAAAATTTTATGGGAAGAGGGAAGAATGGGTTCAATAAAATTTCAACAAACTCTTGATGCAAATATAACACCATCTGTATAAAAAAGCTGAAGCAGAAAAGGGGAAGAGGAAGAGGATGGCTTCTACAAATGGATAATGATCCTAATCACATCACAATCCGTAATAGACAACCTCAAAATACGTAAGCTGAAGATTTTACAATGGCCCTCACAGTCCCCTGATCTGATTTACCATGTTGTATTTTCCATCCTATAGTTGACCGTAACCTGAGGTTCTTTGTATAATTGGCCACAATTGGGGGTAAATAGAAAAGGCTTTGGAATAATGCCCATTTTTGTTTTTTCTGCATCTAGGAATTTCCGACCATAAATGGTTGTGCTGTAAACGTTTGTTTCAATGGTCCAGCTGTACTTTTGGTCAGTAATATTACAAAATGGAACATCTGGCCTTGTGGCTGACGGTCAGCTTACATCCTATGTATATTTTCGGCTCAGGAGTCATATTTCTAAGTAGTCATGGGAACATGGGTTTGAATGTTGGTCCTTAGCTGGTACTTTGGGGGGTTCCTTTAATTTTAATCGGCAGTTGATCATTACAAGGTTTTGGTGGTTTTCTCCTCTAGGTGCGGCACGGTCACGAGTGTTGAATATGGTACCTATTACTTCTGCTGTGACGGGATGGAAGGTCAATACGTCAGCGTGGTGATCGCAGGACGCTCCGAGTACCTGACAGTGTGCGAGGTCGAGGTTTATGGAGATCTGATCATCAAAGAGAAAAAAGTCTGCTGGTAGTTCCCAAAGTCAAGGAGAACTTCAAAAATATCAAGTCTTTTCTCGGTCTCCTGGGTCTTCAGCTCTGGGTTCTGTAGAGGTTTCGATGATACAGACACTTGTTTGAGTGTGAAAACGAACTTGTTCTCAACTGACATTTCTACTTTTAGTAAAATTAAACTCAATTTTCTCGGTTCACAATCATGTCTACATTTTTGTTTTAATTCACCAAGGGAAGAAACAATAAAATGTAGAGAATCACGACTAGTAACACATCAACGTCATGTCTGCTCCTAACACAGACCTCACACCAAGTACTGATATTTCCTTCCTTATCTTTCCTTCTTAGCTCTTCACATCCCTTGATAGTTAAAAAATAAAAGAAGATTTTACCTTTCTCTCATGGAAGATATTTTAGCAATATGATCCTGATTTATCATTTGCGGGGTTTGCTTTTAGTCTTTTGCTTTTTGACTGCTGTTTTTTTCCTGACATTTTTATGCACTAAATTCATGAAAATGTTGCTTGTAATTCAATAAATTAGTACCAAGCCAAAAAATGTCTTTTTTTCTGTCTTTAAACCGATTTGGCGACTTTTCAGAGGAAAAGTCACTTGTTTTGCAAAAAAATGAGACAAAATAACAGGTGTACATAACAAAACTCCAAGACGAGGGGACTAAAGTAGAGTTGTGTCAAATAAATGAATAATTAGAGTAGAGTTGTGACTTTTTGAAAATTGCATTTCATGACTCGGTCTAAAACATCTGGAAGACAACATGAAAAAAGCAGCAAATTGTTTGATGAATTTGTTGAAAATCAAAACGTCACTAATTGAGAGATAATAACTCCAAAAAACTTGTGGAAAAGTGGTTGTGTTACTTGTTGCAGCCTGTAGAGCAGCGTTTCTCAACTCCGGTCCTCAAGACCCACGAACAGGTCAAGTTTTCAGGATATCTTCGTATTGCACAGGTGATAATTTCATCACCTGCTCAAGCATTAATTCCATCACCTGTGTAATCCCAAGGAAATCCTGAAAGCATGACCTGTTGGTGGGTCCTGAGGACTGGAGTTGAGAAACGCTGCTGTAGAGGGTTCCGTTAGGATGTTGCTAAAATTCATTGAATTTGTTTTATGAGACATTGGAGCCAGTAGCGTAGCTACTGGGGGGGGGCAGAGGGTGCCGGCGCCTTGGGCCTGGTGCTCAGTGGGGGCCCACCCGAAGCTAGCAAAGCACGCCGATACAGTTACGTTCTGCGGCAGACCAGGGAGAATCGATCTCCCCGCTCTGCCGCCCCTGAGCAGGTGGAGGGGGGCTACATGCCACTACCGCTGACCGCATTGATGGGAGAAGGACCGTTACACTCCTCCCATCATCCCCCTGTCAGTGTCCGCGTCTGACGTCATCGACACTGACAGCGAGCGCGATGACATCACTGCCCGGTGCCCGCGGTCCGGAGATCACAGGAGCAGCGCAGGAATCAGGAAGAAGAGAGGTGAGTATTTATTTATTTTTTATTTTTATGGGTGCTGTCTTATTACAGGGTCTGTCTATAGGGGTGCTGTCTTATTACAGGGTCTGTCTGTAGGGGTGCTGTCTTATTACAGGGTCTGTCTATAGGGGTGCTGTCTTATTACAGGGTCTGCCTATAGGGGTGCTGCCTTATTACAGGGTGTGCCTATAGGGGTGCTGCCTTATTACAGGGTCTGCCTGTAGGGGTGCTGTCTTATTACAGGGTCTGCCTGTAGGGGTGCTGTCTTATTACAGGGTCTGCCTGTAGGGGTGCTGTCTTATTACAGGGTCTGCCTGTAGGGGTGCTGTCTTATTACAGGGTCTGCCTGTAGGGGTGCTGTCTTATTACAGGGTCTGCCTATAGGGATGCTGTCTTATTACAGGGTCTGCCTGTAGGGGTGCTGCCTTATTACAGGATCTGCCTGTAGGGGTGCTGTCTTATTACAGGGTCTGCCTATAGGGATGCTGTCTTATTACAGGGTCTGCCTGTAGGGGTGCTGTCTTATTACAGGGTCTGCCTATAGGGATGCTGTCTTATTACAGGGTCTGCCTATAGGGATGCTGTCTTATTACAGGATCTGCCTGTAGGGGTGCTGTCTTATTACAGGGTCTGCCTATAGGGATGCTGTCTTATTACAGGGTCTGCCTGTAGGGGTGCTGCCTTATTACAGGATCTGCCTATAGGGGTGCTGTCTTATTACAGGGTCTGCCTATAGGGGTGCTGTCTTATTACAGGGTCTGCCTATAGGGGTGCTGTCTTATTACAGGGTCTGCCTATAGGGATGCTGTCTTATTACAGGATCTGCCTGTAGGGATGCTGTCTTATTACAGGATCTGCCTGTAGGGATGCTGTCTTATTACAGGGTCTGCCTGTAGGGGTGCTGTCTTATTACAGGATCTGCCTATAGGGGTGCTGTCTTATTACAGGGTCTGCCTATAGGGGTGCTGTCTTATTACAGGGTCTGCCTATAGGGGTGCTGTCTTATTACAGGGTCTGCCTATAGGGATGCTGTCTTATTACAGGATCTGCCTGTAGGGGTGCTGCCTTATTACAGGATCTGCCTATAGGGGTGCTGTCTTATTACAGGGTCTGCCTATAGGGGTGCTGTCTTATTACAGGGTCTGCCTATAGGGATGCTGTCTTATTACAGGATCTGCCTGTAGGGATGCTGTCTTATTACAGGGTCTGCCTATAGGGATGCTGTCTTATTACAGGGTCTGCCTGTAGGGGTGCTGCCTTATTACAGGATCTGCCTATAGGGGTGCTGTCTTATTACAGGGTCTGCCTATAGGGGTGCTGTCTTATTACAGGGTCTGCCTGTAGGGGTGCTGTCTTATTACAGGGTCTGCCTGTAGGGGTGCTGTCTTATTACAGGGTCTGCCTATAGGGATGCTGTCTTATTACAGGGTCTGCCTGTAGGGGTGCTGTCTTATTACAGGGTCTGCCTGTAGGGGTGCTGTCTTATTACAGGGTCTGCCTATAGGGGTGCTGTCTTATTACAGGGTCTGCCTGTAGGGGTGCTGTCTTATTACAGGATCTGCCTATAGGGGTGCTGTCTTATTACAGGGTCTGCCTATAGGGGTGCTGTCTTATTACAGGGTCTGCCTATAGGGGTGCTGTCTTATTACAGGGTCTGCCTGTAGGGGTGCTGTCTAATTACAGGGTCTGCCTATAGGGGTGCTGTCTTATTACAGGGTCTGCCTGTAGGGGTGCTGTCTAATTACAGGGTCTGCCTATAGGGGTGCTGTCTTATTACAGGGTCTGCCTGTAGGGGTGCTGTCTAATTACAGGGTCTGCCTATAGGGGTGCTGTCTTATTACAGGGTCTGCCTGTAGGGGTGCTGTCTTATTACAGGGTCTGCCTGTAGGGGTGCTGTCTAATTACAGGGTCTGCCTATAGGGGTGCTGTCTTATTACAGGGTCTGCCTGTAGGGGTGCTGTCTAATTACAGGGTCTGCCTATAGGGGTGCTGTCTTATTACAGGGTCTGCCTGTAGGGGTGCTGTCTTATTACAGGGTCTGCCTGTAGGGGTGCTGTCTTATTACAGGGTCTGCCTGTAGGGGTGCTGTCTAATTACAGGGTCTGCCTATAGGGGTGCTGTCTTATTACAGGGTCTGCCTGTAGGGGTGCTGTCTTATTACAGGGTCTGCCTGTAGGGGTGCTGTCTAATTACAGGGTCTGCCTGTAGGGGTGCTGTCTTATTACAGGGTCTGCCTGTAGGGGTGTTGTCTTATTACAGGGTCTGTCTATAGGGGTGCTGTCTTATTACAGGGTCTGCCTGTAGGGGTGCTGTCTTATTACGGGGTCTGCCTGTAGGGGTGCTGCCTTATTACAGGGTCTGTCTATAGGGGTGCTGTCTTATTACAGGGTCTGCCTATAGGGGTGCTGTCTTATTACAGGGTCTGCCTATAGTGGTGCTGCCTTATTACAGGGTCTTCCTATAGGGGTGCTGTCTTATTACAGGGTCTGCCTATAGGGGTGCTGTCTTATTACAGGGTCTGCCTGTAGGGGTGCTGTCTAATTACAGGGTCTGCCTATAGGGGTGCTGTCTTATTACAGGGTCTGCCTGTAGGGGTGCTGTCTTATTACAGGGTCTGCCTGTAGGGGTGCTGTCTTATTACAGGGTCTGCCTGTAGGGGTGCTGTCTTATTACAGGATCTGCCTATAGGGGTGCTGTCTTATTACAGGGTCTGCCTATAGGGGTGCTGTCTTATTACAGGGTCTGCCTGTAGGGGTGCTGTCTTATTACAGGGTCTGCCTATAGGGGTGCTGTCTTATTACAGGGTCTGCCTATAGGGGTGCTGTCTTATTACAGGGTCTGCCTGTAGGGGTGCTGTCTTATTACAGGGTCTGCCTATAGGGGTGCTGTCTTATTACAGGGTCTGCCTGTAGGGGTGCTGTCTTATTACAGGGTCTGCCTATAGGGGTGCTGCCTTATTACAGGGTCTGCCTATAGGGGTGCTGTCTTATTACAGGGTCTGCCTGTAGGGGTGCTGTCTTATTACAGGGTCTGCCTATAGGGGTGCTGTCTTATTACAGGGTCTGCCTATAGGGGTGCTGTCTTATTACAGGGTCTGCCTGTAGGGGTGCTGTCTTATTACAGGGTCTGCCTATAGGGGTGCTGTCTTATTACAGGGTCTGCCTGTAGGGGTGCTGTCTTATTACAGGGTCTGCCTATAGGGGTGCTGCCTTATTACAGGGTCTGCCTATAGGGGTGCTGTCTTATTACAGGGTCTGCCTGTAGGGGTGCTGTCTTATTACAGGGTCTGCCTATAGGGGTGCTGCCTTATTACAGGGTCTGCCTATAGGGGTGCTGCCTTATTACAGGATCTGCCTATAGGGGTGCTGCCTTATTACAGGATCTGCCTATAGGGGTGCTGCCTTATTACAGGATCTGTCTATAGTGGTGCTGCCTTATTACAGGGTCTTCCTATAGGGGTGCTGTCTTATTACAGGGTCTGTCTATAGTGGTGCTGCCTTATTACAGGGTCTTCCTATAGGGGTGCTGTCAGGGCCGGCTCCAGGTTTTTGAGGGCCCCGGGCGAAAGAGTCTCAGTGGGCCCCCCTTTCCTTTAACACATACCCGATTTATGATGCACAGATATGGCAGAGAAATGTATAGTACAATGCCAGATTTCACTTCTTACATGAGTGACAGCTATTGTAAATTCTGCAGTGTATATATACAGGACAGGAGGAGAGGTGCTGTGCAATGTATACATACAGGAGGAAAGGTGCTGTGCAGTGTATATATACAGGGGGAAAGGTGCTGTGCAGTGTATATATACAGGAGAGGTGCTGTGCAGTGTCGTGAGCAGGGCGTTGTTGTATCAGAAAATCTTTTCTGTTTTGAGTTTTTCTATGAAACAAAGACTTTTCTACATAAACAACGTTGTTTGGTTTTGCGGCCCTAACAGATCTGTGCTACAAAGTAACATCGCTCGGGCATTAATGAGGGACCTGATGCTGAATCCTTTCCACAAACACTAATGACCCAATTAGTGCCCCGTCATTAGAAGCTCATTAAACGCCTCCCTGTCCCGAGCAGTCATGTACAGTATGGGGGGATCCTGCAGCCCACCCCCTGACTGCTCCATACCATGCACTGCCCTCTGTCGCTCTCACTATTATCCTGTGCATTTCTCCGTCATCGTTACCCCATGTTACACTTGTCACCCCCCACTACAGAGTAGCAGGGCAGCCAATGTCACCCCCTCCCGGACCCTAATGGCAGCAGGAAATGTCTGCTCCTCTATTGGGTTGGAACCTGATTTAATCAAGGAATAATGTGGATTTGTTGCAGGTGGCTGCAGGGGAAGGGTTAAGTGATGCCATGTCCGTGGTGGGAGCAGTGGCAGCTGCTGGGACCTGGACAGAGACAACCAATGTTGCTGTGACTGCACAGTGTGACCTGGAGGAGAGAAGCTGAGACTCCGGAGCAGAAATCACCCACATGCCGGCACTGGGCAGAGTCCCTCCAGTCACCAGCCTGGGGCCACGGGGCCCCAACCTACAGCCCACAGCTCAGATTTATCCATGGCAGCAGCTCCCCTTCCTCCTGGCATCTGGTTAACCCCATTTATGCGGGTCGGATTGTTATCTTTAAGGTTCAGCAATAACCTTCATACAGATGGGAAGGGGTTAAGCTTCTTCCTACCCCACTGGTGCAGGTTTGGTGCAGCATGCATGTATTCTGGGAGAGCTGGGCGGCTACAGGCTGCACCCCACCAGCTGCTCCTCCAGACATCACCCACATTTTTAGGCAGTGGAGACAGACAGCAGCAGACTGAGCCACAGGACCAACTGCAATTATTGCTGGATACCTTTGCACTCTGGTAGGACTAGCTCCTCCGGAATCTTCCTGATAAGTTCAGCTCAGCAGCACTGTCTGCAGCCACCCAGGGGCCAGAGCAGAGAACTGCTCTCTCCGCCCACAAACAGTCACACTGGCTGCCTTCTGTTAACCCCTATGTGTGCCTGCCTGGCTGCACTGACTGAGTGAGAAGATGCTTGTGTCAGAGCTCGCACATAGGGGTTAAGAGAACGCAGCCAGCAGTGACTGTGTGGGCGGAGAGAGCATGTTATCTCCTGCTCTGCTCTCCCAGCTGTATCTATGACAGTGTGAGTGGGCCCCCCCCCTCTCCCCAGGGCCCCGGCATTTGCCCGCTGTGCCGGGTGCTGACGCCGGCCCTGGGTGCTGTCATATTACAGGGTCTGCCTATAGGGGTGCTGTCTTATTACAGGGTCTGCCTATAGGGGTGCTGCCTTATTACAGGGTCTTCCTGTAGGGGTGCTGTCTTATTACAGGGTCTTCCTGTAGGGGTGTTGTCTTATTACAGGGTCTGCCTATAGGGGTGCTGTCTTATTACAGGGTCTGCCTATAGGGGTGCTGTCTTATTACAGGGTCTGCCTATAGGGGTGCTGTCTTATTACAGGGTCTGCCTATAGGGGTGCTGCCTTATTACAGGGTCTGCCTATAGGGGTGCTGTCTTATTACAGGGTCTGCCTATAGGGGTTCTCCCTTATTACAGGGTCTGCCTATAGGGGTGCTGTCATATTACAGGGTCTGCCTGTAGGGGTGCTGTCTTATTACAGGGTCTGCCTATAGGGGTGCTGTCTTATTACAGGGTCTGCCTATAGGGGTGCTGTCTTATTACACGGTCTGCCTATAGGGATGCTGCCTTATTACAGGGTCTGCCTATAGGGGTGCTGTCTTATTACAGGGTCTGCCTATAGGGGTGCTGCCTTATTACAGGGTCTTCCTATAGGGGTGTTGTCTTATTACAGGGTCTGCCTATAGGGGTGCTGCCTTATTACAGGGTCTTCCTATAGGGGTGCTGTCTTATTACAGGGTCTGCCTATAGGGGTGCTGTCTTATTACAGGGTCTGCCTATAGGGGTGCTGCCTTATTACAGGGTCTTCCTGTAGGGGTGCTGTCTTATTACAGGGTCTTCCTGTAGGGGTGTTGTCTTATTACAGGGTCTGCCTATAGGGGTGCTGTCTTATTACAGGGTCTGCCTATAGGGGTGCTGTCTTATTACAGGGTCTGCCTATAGGGGTGCTGTCTTATTACAGGGTCTGCCTATAGGGGTGCTGCCTTATTACAGGGTCTGCCTATAGGGGTGCTGTCTTATTACAGGGTCTGCCTATAGGGGTTCTCCCTTATTACAGGGTCTGCCTATAGGGGTGCTGTCATATTACAGGGTCTGCCTGTAGGGGTGCTGTCTTATTACAGGGTCTGCCTATAGGGGTGCTGTCTTATTACAGGGTCTGCCTATAGGGGTGCTGTCTTATTACACGGTCTGCCTATAGGGATGCTGCCTTATTACAGGGTCTGCCTATAGGGGTGCTGTCTTATTACAGGGTCTGCCTATAGGGGTGCTGCCTTATTACAGGGTCTTCCTATAGGGGTGTTGTCTTATTACAGGGTCTGCCTATAGGGGTGCTGCCTTATTACAGGGTCTTCCTATAGGGGTGCTGTCTTATTACAGGGTCTGCCTGTAGGGGTGCTGTCTTATTACAGGGTCTGCCTATAGGGGTGCTGCCTTATTACAGGGTCTTCCTGTAGGGGTGCTGTCTTATTACAGGGTCTTCCTGTAGGGGTGTTGTCTTATTACAGGGTCTGCCTATAGGGGTGCTGTCTTATTACAGGGTCTGCCTATAGGGGTGCTGTCTTATTACAGGGTCTGCCTATAGGGGTGCTGCCTTATTACAGGGTCTGCCTATAGGGGTGCTGTCTTATTACAGGGTCTGCCTATAGGGGTTCTCCCTTATTACAGGGTCTGCCTATAGGGGTGCTGTCATATTACAGGGTCTGCCTGTAGGGGTGCTGTCTTATTACAGGGTCTGCCTATAGGGGTGTTGTCTTATTACAGGGTCTGCCTATAGGGGTGCTGTCTTATTACAGGGTCTGCCTATAGGGGTGCTGTCTTATTACAGGGTCTGCCTATAGGGGTGCTGCCTTATTACAGGGTCTGCCTATAGGGGTGCTGTCTTATTACAGGGTCTGCCTATAGGGGTTCTCCCTTATTACAGGGTCTGCCTATAGGGGTGCTGTCATATTACAGGGTCTGCCTGTAGGGGTGCTGTCTTATTACAGGGTCTGCCTATAGGGGTGCTGTCTTATTACAGGGTCTGCCTATAGGGGTGCTGTCTTATTACACGGTCTGCCTATAGGGATGCTGCCTTATTACAGGGTCTGCCTATAGGGGTGCTGTCTTATTACAGGGTCTGCCTATAGGGGTGCTGCCTTATTACAGGGTCTTCCTATAGGGGTGTTGTCTTATTACAGGGTCTGCCTATAGGGGTGCTCCCTTATTACAGGGTCTGCCTATAGGGGTGCTGCCTTATTACAGGGTCTTCCTATAGGGGTGCTGTCTTATTACAGGATCTGCCTGTAGGGGTGCTGTCTTATTACAGGGTCTGCCTATAGGGGTGCTGCCTTATTACAGGGTCTTCCTGTAGGGGTGTTGTCTTATTACAGGGTCTGCCTGTAGGGGTGCTGTCTTATTACAGGGTCTTCCTATAGGGGTGTTGTCTTATTACAGGGTCTGCCTATAGGGGTGCTCCCTTATTACAGGGTCTGCCTATAGGGGTGCTGCCTTATTACAGGGTCTTCCTATAGGGGTGCTGTCTTATTACAGGGTCTGCCTATAGGGGTGCTCCCTTATTACAGGGTCTGCCTATAGGGGTGCTGCCTTATTACAGGGTCTTCCTATAGGGGTGTTGTCTTATTACAGGGTCTGCCTATAGGGGTGCTGCCTTATTACAGGGTCTTCCTATAGGGGTGTTGTCTTATTACAGGGTCTGCCTATAGGGGTGCTGTCTTATTACAGGGTCTGCCTATAGGGGTGCTGTCTTATTACAGGGTCTGCCTATAGGGGTGCTGCCTTATTACAGGGTCTGCCTATAGGGGTGCTGTCTTATTACAGGGTCTGCCTATAGGGGTTCTCCCTTATTACAGGGTCTGCCTATAGGGGTGCTGTCATATTACAGGGTCTGCCTGTAGGGGTGCTGTCTTATTACAGGGTCTGCCTATAGGGGTGTTGTCTTATTACAGGGTCTTTCTATAGGGATGCTGTCTTATTACAGGGTCTGCCTGTAGGGGTGCTGTCTTATTACAGGGTCTGTCTATAGGGGTGCTGTCTTATTACAGGGTCTGCCTGTAGGGGTGCTGCCTTATTACAGGGTCTGCCTGTAGGGGTGCTGTCTTATTACAGGGTCTGCCTGTAGGGGTGCTGCCTTATTACAGGGTCTGCCTGTAGGGGTGCTGTCTTATTACAGGATCTGACTATAGGGGTGCTGTCTTATTACAGGGTCTGCCTGTAGGGGTGCTGTCTTATTACAGGGTCTGCCTATAGGGGTGCTGCCTTATTACAGGGTCTTCCTTTAAGGGTGCTGTCTTATTACAGGGTCTTTCTATAGGGATGCTGTCTTATTACAGGGTCTGCCTGTAGGGGTGTTGTCTTATTACAGGGTCTGCCTATAGGGGTGCTGTCTTATTACAGGGTCTGCCTATAGTGGTGCTGTCTTATTACAGGGTCTGCCTGTAGGGGTGTTGTCTTATTACAGGGTCTGCCTATAGGGGTGCTGCCTTATTACAGGGTCTGCCTATAGGGGTGCTGCCTTATTACAGGGTCTTCCTATAAGGGTGCTGTCTTATTACAGGGTCTGCCTATAGGGGTGCTGCCTTATTACAGGGTCTTCCTATAAGGGTGCTGTCTTATTACAGGGTCTGCCTGTAGGGGTGCTGTCTTATTACAGGGTCTGCCTGTAGGGGTGCTGTCTTATTACAGGGTCTGCCTATAGGGGTGCTGCCTTATTACAGGGTCTTCCTATAAGGGTGCTGTCTTATTACAGGGTCTTCCTATAGTGGTGCTGCCTTATTACAGGGTCTGCCTATAGGAGTGCTGCCTTATTACAGGGTCTGTCTATAGGGATGCTGTCTTATTACAGGGTCTGCCTATAGGGGTGCTGTCTTATTACAGGGTCTGCCTATAGGGATGCTGTCTTATTACAGGGTCTGCCTATAGGGGTGCTGTCTTATTACAGTGTCTTCCTATAGTGGTGCTGCCTTATTACAGGGTCTGCCTATAGGAGTGCTGCCTTATTACAGGGTCTGTCTATAGGGATGCTGTCTTATTACAGGGTCTGCCTATAGGGGTGCTGTCTTATTACAGGGTCTGCCTATAGGGGTGCTGCCTTATTACAGGGTCTGCCTATAGGGGTGCTGCCTTATTACAGGGTCTTCCTATAAGGGTGCTGTCTTATTACAGGGTCTGCCTGTAGGGGTGCTGTCTTATTACAGGGTCTGCCTGTAGGGGTGCTGCCTTATTACAGTGTCTTCCTATAGTGGTGCTGCCTTATTACAGGGTCTGCCTATAGGAGTGCTGCCTTATTACAGGGTCTGTCTATAGGGATGCTGTCTTATTACAGGGTCTGCCTATAGGGGTGCTGTCTTATTACAGGGTCTGCCTATAGGGGTGCTGCCTTATTACAGGGTCTGCCTATAGGGGTGCTGTCTTATTACAGGGTTTTTCTATAGGGATGCTGTCTTATTACAGGGTCTTCCTATAGGGGTGCTGTCTTATTACAGGGTTTTTCTATAGGGATGCTGTCTTATTACAGGGTCTGCCTATAGTGGTGCTGTCTTATTACAGGGTCTGCCTATAGGGGTGCTGTCTTATTACAGGGTCTGCCTATAGGGGTGCTGTCTTATTACAGGGTCTGCCTGTAGGGGTGTTGTCTTACTACAGGGTCTGCCTATAGGGGTGCTGCCTTATTACAGGGTCTGCCTATAGGGGTGCTGCCTTATTACAGGGTCTTCCTATAAGGGTGCTGTCTTATTACAGGGTCTGCCTATAGGGGTGCTGCCTTATTACAGGGTCTTCCTATAAGGGTGCTGTCTTATTACAGGGTCTGCCTATAGGGGTGCTGCCTTATTACAGGGTCTTCCTATAAGGGTGCTGTCTTATTACAGGGTCTGCCTATAGGGGTGCTGTCTTATTACAGGGTCTGCCTATAGGGGTGCTGTCTTATTACAGGGTCTGCCTATAGGGATGCTGCCTTATTACAGGGTCTGCCTATAGGGGTGCTGTCTTATTACAGGGTCTGCCTATAAGGGTGCTGTCTTATTACAGGGTCTGCCTGTAGGGGTGCTGCCTTATTACAGGGTCTTCCTATAAGGGTGCTGTCTTATTACAGGGTCTGCCTATAGGGGTGCTGCCTTATTACAGGGTCTTCCTATAAGGGTGCTGCCTTATTACAGGGTCTGCCTATAGGGGTGCTGCCTTATTACAGGGTCTGCCTATAGGGGTGCTGTCTTATTACAGGGTCTGCCTATAAGGGTGCTGTCTTATTACAGGGTCTGCCTGTAGGGGTGCTGCCTTATTACAGGGTCTTCCTATAAGGGTGCTGTCTTATTACAGTGTCTTCCTATAGGGGTGCTGTCTTATTACAGGGTCTGTCTATAGGGATGCTGTCTTATTACAGGGTCTGCCTATAGGGGTGCTGTCTTATTACAGGGTCTGCCTATAGGGGTGCTGCCTTATTACAGGGTCTGCCTATAGGGGTGCTGTCTTATTACAGGGTCTGCCTATAGGGGTGCTGTCTTATTACAGGGTTTTTCTATAGGGATGCTGTCTTATTACAGGGTCTGCCTATAGTGGTGCTGTCTTATTACAGGGTCTGCCTATAGGGGTGCTGTCTTATTACAGGGTCTGCCTATAGGGGTGCTGTCTTATTACAGGGTCTGCCTGTAGGGGTGTTGTCTTACTACAGGGTCTGCCTATAGGGGTGCTGCCTTATTACAGGGTCTGCCTATAGGGGTGCTGCCTTATTACAGGGTCTTCCTATAAGGGTGCTGTCTTATTACAGGGTCTGCCTATAGGGGTGCTGCCTTATTACAGGGTCTTCCTATAAGGGTGCTGTCTTATTACAGGGTCTGCCTATAGGGGTGCTGCCTTATTACAGGGTCTTCCTATAAGGGTGCTGTCTTATTACAGGGTCTGCCTATAGGGGTGCTGTCTTATTACAGGGTCTGCCTATAGGGGTGCTGTCTTATTACAGGGTCTGCCTATAGGGGTGCTGCCTTATTACAGGGTCTTCCTATAAGGGTGCTGTCTTATTACAGGGTCTGCCTATAGGGATGCTGCCTTATTACAGGGTCTGCCTATAGGGGTGCTGTCTTATTACAGGGTCTGCCTGTAGGGGTGCTGCCTTATTACAGGGTCTTCCTATAAGGGTGCTGTCTTATTACAGGGTCTGCCTATAGGGGTGCTGCCTTATTACAGGGTCTTCCTATAAGGGTGCTGCCTTATTACAGGGTCTGCCTA
The DNA here is from genome assembly GCF_032444005.1 of Ranitomeya imitator. NCBI lineage: Eukaryota > Metazoa > Chordata > Amphibia > Anura > Dendrobatidae > Ranitomeya > Ranitomeya imitator. The sequence goes on along the minus strand of NC_091287.1, from coordinate 567,538,499 downwards.
TAGGGGTGCTGCCTTATTACAGGGTCTGCCTATAGGGGTGCTGCCTTATTACAGGGTCTTCCTATAAGGGTGCTGTCTTATTACAGGGTCTGCCTATAGGGGTGCAGTCTTATTACAGGGTCTGCCTATAGGGGTGCTGCCTTATTACAGGGTCTGCCTATAGGGGTGCTGCCTTATTACAGGGTCTGCCTATAGGGGTGCTGCCTTATTACAGGGTCTTCCTATAAGGGTGCTGTCTTATTACAGGGTCTGCCTATAGGGGTGCAGTCTTATTACAGGGTCTGCCTGTAGGGGTGTTGTCTTATTACAGGGTCTGCCTATAGGGGTGCTGTCTTATTACAGGGTCTGCCTGTAGGGGTGTTGTCTTATTACAGGGTCTGCCTATAGGGGTGCTGTCTTATTACAGGGTCTGCCTATAGGGGTGCTGTCTTATTACAGGATCTGCCTATAGTGGTGCTGTCTTATTACAGGGTCTTCCTATAAGGGTGCTGCCTTATTACAGGGTCTGCCTATAGGGGTGCTGCCTTATTACAGGGTCTGCCTATAGGGGTGCTGCCTTATTACAGGGTCTTCCTATAAGGGTGCTGTCTTATTACAGGGTCTGCCTATAGGGGTGCAGTCTTATTACAGGGTCTGCCTATAGGGGTGCTGCCTTATTACAGGGTCTGCCTATAGGGATGCTGTCTTATTACAGGGTCTGCCTATAGGGGTGCTGTCTTATTACAGGGTCTGCCTGTAGGGGTGTTGTCTTATTACAGGGTCTGCCTATAGGGGTGCTGTCTTATTACAGGGTCTGCCTGTAGGGGTGCTGTCTAATTACAGGGTCTGCCTATTGGGGTGCTGCCTTATTACAGGGTCTTCCTATAAGGGTGCTGCCTTATTACAGGGTCTGCCTATAGGGGTGCAGTCTTATTACAGGGTCTGCCTGTAGGGGTGTTGTCTTATTACAGGGTCTTCCTATAAGGGTGCTGTCTTATTACAGGGTCTGCCTATAGGGGTGCAGTCTTATTACAGGGTCTGCCTGTAGGGGTGTTGTCTTATTACAGGGTCTGCCTATAGGGGTGCTGTCTTATTACAGGGTCTGCCTATTGGGGTGCTGCCTTATTACAGGGTCTTCCTATATGGGTGCTGCCTTATTACAGGGTCTGCCTATAGGGGTGCTGCCTTATTACAGGGTCTTCCTATAAGGGTGCTGTCTTATTACAGGGTCTGCCTATAGGGGTGCAGTCTTATTACAGGGTCTGCCTGTAGGGGTGTTGTCTTATTACAGGGTCTGCCTATAGGGGTGCAGTCTTATTACAGGGTCTGCCTATTGGGGTGCTGCCTTATTACAGGGTCTTCCTATAAGGGTGCTGCCTTATTACAGGGTCTGCCTATAGGGGTGCTGCCTTATTACAGGGTCTTCCTATAAGGGTGCTGTCTTATTACAGGGTCTGCCTATAGGGGTGCAGTCTTATTACAGGGTCTGCCTGTAGGGGTGTTGTCTTATTACAGGGTCTGCCTATAGGGGTGCAGTCTTATTACAGGGTCTGCCTATTGGGGTGCTGCCTTATTACAGGGTCTTCCTATAAGGGTGCTGTCTTATTACAGGGTCTGCCTATTGGGGTGCTGCCTTATTACAGGGTCTTCCTATAAGGGTGCTGTCTTATTACAGGGTCTGCCTATAGGGGTGCAGTCTTATTACAGGGTCTGCCTGTAGGGGTGTTGTCTTATTACAGGGTCTGTCTATAGGGGTGCTGCCTTATTACAGGGTCTGCCTATAGGGGTGCTGCCTTATTACAGGGTCTTCCTATAAGGGTGCTGTCTTATTACAGGGTCTGCCTATAGGGGTGCTGTCTTATTACAGGGTCTGCCTGTAGGGGTGTTGTCTTATTACAGGGTCTGCCTATAGGGGTGCTGTCTTATTACAGGGTCTGCCTATAGGGGTGCTGTCTTATTACAGGGTCTGCCTGTAGGGGTGCTGTCTTATTACAGGGTCTGCCTGTAGGGGTGCTGTCTTATTACAGGGTCTGCCTATAGGGGTGCTGTCTTATTACAGGGTCTGCCTATAGGGGTGCTGTCTTATTACAGGGTCTGCCTATAGGGATGCTGTCTTATTACAGGGTCTGCCTGTAGGGGTGCTGTCTTATTACAGGGTCTGTCTATAGTGGTGCTGCCTTATTACAGGATCTGCCTGTAGGGGTGCTGTCTTATTACAGGGTCTGCCTATAGGGGTGCTGCCTTATTACAGGGTCTGCCTATAGGGGTGCTGTCTTATTACAGGGTCTGCCTATAGGGATGCTGTCTTATTACAGGGTCTGTCTATAGTGGTGCTGCCTTATTACAGGATCTGCCTGTAGGGGTGCTGTCTTATTACAGGGTCTGCCTATAGGGGTGCTGCCTTATTACAGGGTCTGCCTATAGGGGTGCTGTCTTATTACAGGGTCTGCCTATAGGGATGCTGTCTTATTACAGGGTCTGCCTATAGGGATGCTGTCTTATTACAGGGTCTGCCTATAGGGGTGCTGCCTTATTACAGGGTCTGCCTATAGGGGTGCTGTCTTATTACAGGGTCTGCCTATAGGGGTGCTGCCTTATTACAGGGTCTGCCTATAGGGATGCTGTCTTATTACAGGGTCTGCCTGTAGGGGTGCTGTCTTATTACAGGGTCTGCCTATAGGGGTGCTGCCTTATTACAGGGTCTGCCTATAGGGGTGCTGTCTTATTACAGGGTCTGCCTATAGGGATGCTGTCTTATTACAGGGTCTGCCTATAGGGATGCTGTCTTATTACAGGGTCTGCCTGTAGGGGTGCTGTCTTATTACAGGGTCTGCCTATAGGGGTGCTGCCTTATTACAGGGTCTGCCTATAGGGATGCTGTCTTATTACAGGGTCTGCCTATAGGGGTGCTGTCTTATTACAGGGTCTGCCTATAGGGGTGCTGCCTTATTACAGGGTCTTCCTATAAGGGTGCTGCCTTATTACAGGATCTGCCTATAGGGATGCTGCCTTATTACAGGGTCTGCCTATAGGGGTGCTGTCTTATTACAGGGTCTGCCTATAGGGATGCTGTCTTATTACAGGGTCTGCCTGTAGGGGTGCTGTCTTATTACAGGGTCTGCCTGTAGGGGTGCTGCCTTATTACAGGGTCTGCCTATAGGGATGCTGTCTTATTACAGGGTCTGCCTATAGGGGTGCTGTCTTATTACAGGGTCTGCCTGTAGGGGTGCTGTCTTATTACAGGGTCTGCCTGTAGGGGTGCTGCCTTATTACAGGGTCTGCCTATAGGGATGCTGTCTTATTACAGGGTCTGCCTATAGGGGTGCTGTCTTATTACAGGGTCTGCCTGTAGGGGTGCTGCCTTATTACAGGGTCTGCCTATAGGGGTGCTGCCTTATTACAGGGTCTGCCTATAGGGGTGCTGCCTTATTACAGGGTCTGCCTATAGGGGTGCTGTCTTATTACAGGGTCTGCCTATAGTGGTGCTGTCTTATTACAGGGTCTGCCTGTAGGGGTGCTGCCTTATTACAGGGTCTGCCTATAGGGGTGCTGCCTTATTACAGGGTCTGCCTATAGGGGTGCTGTCTTATTACAGGGTCTGCCTATAGTGGTGCTGTCTTATTACAGGGTCTGCCTGTAGGGGTGCTGCCTTATTACAGGGTCTGCCTATAGGGGTGCTGCCTTATTACAGGGTCTGCCTATAGGGGTGCTGTCTTATTACAGGGTCTGCCTATAGGGGTGCTGCCTTATTACAGGATCTGCCTATAGGGGTGCTGTCTTATTACAGGGTCTGCCTATAGGGGTGCTGTCTTATTACAGGGTCTGCCTGTAGGGGTGCTGTCTTATTACAGGGTCTGCCTGTAGGGGTGCTGCCTTATTACAGGGTCTGCCTATAGGGGTGCTGCCTTATTACAGGGTCTGTCTATAGGGGTGCTGCCTTATTACAGGGTCTGCCTATAGGGGTGCTGTCTTATTACAGGGTCTGCCTATAGGGGTGCTGTCTTATTACAGGGTCTGTCTATAGGGGTGCTGCCTTATTACAGGGTCTGCCTATAGGGGTGCTGTCTTATTACAGGGTCTGCCTATAGGGGTGCTGTCTTATTACAGGGTCTGCCTATAGGGGTGCTGCCTTATTACAGGATCTGCCTGTAGGGGTGCTGTCTTATTACAGGGTCTGCCTGTAGGGGTGCTGTCTTATTACAGGGTCTGCCTGTAGGGGTGCTGCCTTATTACAGGGTCTGCCTATAGGGGTGCTGCCTTATTACAGGGTCTGTCTATAGGGGTGCTGCCTTATTACAGGGTCTGCCTATAGGGGTGCTGTCTTATTACAGGGTCTGCCTATAGGGGTGCTGTCTTATTACAGGGTCTGCCTATAGGGGTGCTGCCTTATTACAGGATCTGCCTGTAGGGGTGCTGTCTTATTACAGGGTCTGCCTGTAGGGGTGCTGTCATATTACAGGGTCTGCCTATAGGGGTGCTGCCTTATTACAGGGTCTGTCTATAGGGGTGCTGTCTTATTACAGGGTCTGCCTGTAGGGGTGCTGCCTTATTACAGGGTCTGCCTGTAGGGGTGCTGCCTTATTACAGGGTCTGCCTGTAGGGGTGCTGCCTTATTACAGGGTCTGCCTATAGGGGTGCTGTCTTATTACAGGGTCTGTCTATAGGGGTGCTGTCTTATTACAGGGTCTGCCTATAGGGGTGCTGTCTTATTACAGGGTCTGCCTATAGGGGTGCTGTCTTATTACAGGGTCTGCCTATAGGGGTGCTGTCTTATTACAGGGTCTGCCTGTAGGGGTGCTGTCTTATTACAGGGTCTGCCTATAGGGGTGCTGTCTTATTACAGGGTCTGCCTATAGGGGTGCTGTCTTATTACAGGGTCTGTCTATAGGGGTGCTGTCTTATTACAGGGTCTGCCTATAGGGGTGCTGCCTTATTACAGGATCTGCCTGTAGGGGTGTTGTCTTATTACAGGGTCTGCCTGTAGGGGTGCTGTCTTATTACAGGGTCTGCCTATAGGGGTGCTGTCTTATTACAGGGTCTGCCTATAGGGGTGCTGTCTTATTACAGGGTCTGTCTATAGGGGTGCTGTCTTATTACAGGGTCTGCCTATAGGGGTGCTGCCTTATTACAGGATCTGCCTGTAGGGGTGTTGTCTTATTACAGGGTCTGCCTGTAGGGGTGCTGTCTTATTACAGGGTCTGCCTATAGGGGTGCTGTCTTATTACAGGGTCTGCCTATAGGGGTGCTGTCTTATTACAGGGTCTGCCTATAGGGGTGCTGCCTTATTACAGGGTCTGCCTGTAGGGGTGTTGTCTTATTACAGGGTCTGCCTGTAGGGGTGCTGTCTTATTACAGGGTCTGCCTATAGGGGTGTTGTCTTATTACAGGGTCTGCCTGTAGGGGTGCTGTCTTATTACAGGGTCTGCCTATAAGGGTGCTGTCTTATTACAGGGTCTGTCTATAGGGGTGCTGTCTTATTACAGGGTCTGCCTGTAGGGGTGCTGCCTTATTACAGGGTCTTCCTATAAGGGTGCTGTCTTATTACAGGGTCTGTCTATAGGGGTGCTGCCTTATTACAGGGTCTGTCTATAGGGGTGCTGCCTTATTACAGGGTCTGCCTATAGGTATGCTGTCTTATTACAGGGTCTGCCTATAGGGGTGCTGCCTTATTACAGGGTCTGTCTATAGGGGTGCTGCCTTATTACAGGGTCTGTCTATAGGGGTGCTGTCTTATTACAGGGTCTGCCTATAGTGGTGCTGCCTTATTACAGGGTCTGTCTATAGGGATGCTGTCTTATTACAGGGTCTGCCTATAGTGGTGCTGCCTTATTACAGGGTCTGTCTATAGGGGTGTTGTCTTATAATAATAATAATAATAATTTTATTTATATAGCGCCAACATATTCCGCAGCGCTTTACAAATTATAGAGGGGACTTGTACAGACAATAGACATTACAGCATAACAGAAATACAGTTCAAAACAGATACCAGGAGGAGTGAGGGCCCTGCTGCTCGCAAGCTACAAACTATGAGGAAAAGGGGAGACACGAGAGGTGGATGGTAACAATTGCTTTAGTTATTCGGACCGGCCATAGTGTAAGGCTCGGGTGTTCATGTAAAGCTGCATGAACCAGTTACCTGCCTAAGTATGTAGCAGTACAGACACAGAGGGCTAATACTGCATAAAGTGAATGAGAACATGATGCGAGGAACCTTTTTTTTTTTTTTTTTTTTATTATAAATAGGCCACACAGGGATCGTTAGGTTAATGCATTGAGGCGGTAGGCCAGTCTGAACAAATGAGTTTTTAGGGCACGCTTAAAACTGTGGGGATTGGGGATTAATCGTATTAACCTAGGTAGTGCATTCCAAAGAATCGGCGCAGCACGTGTAAAGTCTTGGAGACGGGAGTGGGAGGTTCTGATTATTGAGGATGCTAACCTGAGGTCATTAGCGGAGCGGAGGGCACGGGTAGGGTGGTAGACTGATACCAGGGAGGAGATGTAGGGTGGTGCTGAGCCATGGAGTGCTTTGTGGATGAGGGTAATAGTTTTGTACTGGATTCTGGAGTGGATGGGTAACCAGTGTAATGACTGGCACAGGGTAGAGGCATCGGTGTAACGGTTGGTGAGGAATATGATCCTGGCTGCAGCATTCAGGACAGATTGGAGCGGGGAGAGTTTTGCAAGAGGGAGACCGATTAGTAGAGAGTAGAGTAATAGAGTCTTATTACAGGATCTGTCTATAGGGGTGCTGCCTTATTACAGGGTCTGTCTATAGGGGTGCTGTCTTTTTACAGGGTCTGCCTATAGGGGTGCTGTCTTATTACAGGGTCTGACTATAGGGGTGCTGTCTTATTACAGGGTCTGACTATAGGGGTGCTGTCTTATTACAGGGTCTGTCTATAGGGGTGCTGTCTTATTACAGGGTCTGTCTATAGGGGTGCTGTCTTATTACAGGGTATGTCTATAGGGATGCTGTCTTATTACAGGGTCTGTCTATAGGGGTGCTGTCTTATTACAGGGTCTGCCTATAGGGGTGCTGTCTTATTACAGGGTCTGTCTATAGGGTTGCTGTCTTATTACAGGGTCTGTCTATAGGGGTGCTGTCTTATTACAGGGTCTGTCTATAGGGATGCTGTCTTATTACAGGGTCTGTCTATAGGGGTGCTGTCTTATTACAGGGTCTGCCTATAGGGGTGCTGCCTTATTACAGGGTCTGACTATAGGGGTGCTGTCTTATTACAGGGTCTGCCTATAGTGGTGCTGCCTTATTACAGGGTCTGCCTGTAGGGGTGCTGTCTTATTACAGGGTCTGCCTATAGGGGTGTTGTCTTATTACAGGGTCTGTCTATAGGGGTGCTGTCTTATTACAGGGTCTGCCTACAGGGATGCTGTCTTATTACAGGGTCTGCCTATAGGGGTGTTGTCTTATTACAGGGTCTGTCTATAGGGGTGCTGTCTTATTACAGGGTCTGCCTGTAGGGGTGCTGTCTTATTACAGGGTCTGCCTATAGGGGTGTTGTCTTATTACAGGATCTGCCTGTAGGGGTGCTGCCTTATTACAGGGTCTGCCTGTAGGGGTGCTGCCTTATTACAGGGTCTTCCTATAGGGGTGCTGTCTTATTACAGGGTCTGCCTATAGTGGTGCTGCCTTATTACAGGGTCTGTCTATAGGGGTGCTGTCTTATTACAGGGTCTGCCTGTAGGGGTGCTGTCTTATTACAGGGTCTGTCTATAGGGGTGCTGCCTTATTACAGGGTCTGTCTATAGGGGTGCTGCCTTATTACAGGGTCTGCCTATAGGGGTGCTGCCTTATTACAGGGTCTGCCTATAGGGGTGCTGTCTTATTACAGGGTCTGCCTATAGGGGTGCTGCCTTATTACAGGGTCTGCCTGTAGGGGTGCTGCCTTATTACAGGGTCTGCCTGTAGGGGTGCTGTCTTATTACAGGGTCTGCCTATAGGGGTGCTGCCTTATTACAGGGTCTGCCTATAGGGGTGCTGCCTTATTACAGGGTCTGCCTGTAGGGGTGCTGCCTTATTACAGGGTCTGCCTGTAGGGGTGCTGCCTTATTACAGGGTCTGCCTGTAGGGGTGCTGCCTTATTACAGGATCTGTCTATAGGGGTGCTGCCTTATTACAGGGTCTTCCTATAGGGGTGCTGTCTTATTACAGGGTCTGCCTATAGGGGTGCTGCCTTATTACAGGGTCTGCCTATAGGGGTGCTGTCTTATTACAGGGTCTGCCTATAGGGGTGCTGCCTTATTACAGGGTCTTCCTGTAGGGGTGCTGTCTTATTACAGGGTCTTCCTGTAGGGGTGTTGTCTTATTACAGGGTCTGCCTATAGGGGTGCTGTCTTATTACAGGGTCTGCCTATAGGGGTGCTGTCTTATTACAGGGTCTGCCTATAGGGGTGCTGTCTTATTACAGGGTCTGCCTATAGGGGTGCTGCCTTATTACAGGGTCTGCCTATAGGGGTGCTGTCTTATTACAGGGTCTGCCTATAGGGGTTCTCCCTTATTACAGGGTCTGCCTATAGGGGTGCTGTCATATTACAGGGTCTGCCTGTAGGGGTGCTGTCTTATTACAGGGTCTGCCTATAGGGGTGCTGTCTTATTACAGGGTCTGCCTATAGGGGTGCTGTCTTATTACACGGTCTGCCTATAGGGATGCTGCCTTATTACAGGGTCTGCCTATAGGGGTGCTGTCTTATTACAGGGTCTGCCTATAGGGGTGCTGCCTTATTACAGGGTCTTCCTATAGGGGTGTTGTCTTATTACAGGGTCTGCCTATAGGGGTGCTGCCTTATTACAGGGTCTTCCTATAGGGGTGCTGTCTTATTACAGGGTCTGCCTATAGGGGTGCTGTCTTATTACAGGGTCTGCCTATAGGGGTGCTGCCTTATTACAGGGTCTTCCTGTAGGGGTGCTGTCTTATTACAGGGTCTTCCTGTAGGGGTGTTGTCTTATTACAGGGTCTGCCTATAGGGGTGCTGTCTTATTACAGGGTCTGCCTATAGGGGTGCTGTCTTATTACAGGGTCTGCCTATAGGGGTGCTGTCTTATTACAGGGTCTGCCTATAGGGGTGCTGCCTTATTACAGGGTCTGCCTATAGGGGTGCTGTCTTATTACAGGGTCTGCCTATAGGGGTTCTCCCTTATTACAGGGTCTGCCTATAGGGGTGCTGTCATATTACAGGGTCTGCCTGTAGGGGTGCTGTCTTATTACAGGGTCTGCCTATAGGGGTGCTGTCTTATTACAGGGTCTGCCTATAGGGGTGCTGTCTTATTACACGGTCTGCCTATAGGGATGCTGCCTTATTACAGGGTCTGCCTATAGGGGTGCTGTCTTATTACAGGGTCTGCCTATAGGGGTGCTGCCTTATTACAGGGTCTTCCTATAGGGGTGTTGTCTTATTACAGGGTCTGCCTATAGGGGTGCTGCCTTATTACAGGGTCTTCCTATAGGGGTGCTGTCTTATTACAGGGTCTGCCTGTAGGGGTGCTGTCTTATTACAGGGTCTGCCTATAGGGGTGCTGCCTTATTACAGGGTCTTCCTGTAGGGGTGCTGTCTTATTACAGGGTCTTCCTGTAGGGGTGTTGTCTTATTACAGGGTCTGCCTATAGGGGTGCTGTCTTATTACAGGGTCTGCCTATAGGGGTGCTGTCTTATTACAGGGTCTGCCTATAGGGGTGCTGCCTTATTACAGGGTCTGCCTATAGGGGTGCTGTCTTATTACAGGGTCTGCCTATAGGGGTTCTCCCTTATTACAGGGTCTGCCTATAGGGGTGCTGTCATATTACAGGGTCTGCCTGTAGGGGTGCTGTCTTATTACAGGGTCTGCCTATAGGGGTGTTGTCTTATTACAGGGTCTGCCTATAGGGGTGCTGTCTTATTACAGGGTCTGCCTATAGGGGTGCTGTCTTATTACAGGGTCTGCCTATAGGGGTGCTGCCTTATTACAGGGTCTGCCTATAGGGGTGCTGTCTTATTACAGGGTCTGCCTATAGGGGTTCTCCCTTATTACAGGGTCTGCCTATAGGGGTGCTGTCATATTACAGGGTCTGCCTGTAGGGGTGCTGTCTTATTACAGGGTCTGCCTATAGGGGTGCTGTCTTATTACAGGGTCTGCCTATAGGGGTGCTGTCTTATTACACGGTCTGCCTATAGGGATGCTGCCTTATTACAGGGTCTGCCTATAGGGGTGCTGTCTTATTACAGGGTCTGCCTATAGGGGTGCTGCCTTATTACAGGGTCTTCCTATAGGGGTGTTGTCTTATTACAGGGTCTGCCTATAGGGGTGCTCCCTTATTACAGGGTCTGCCTATAGGGGTGCTGCCTTATTACAGGGTCTTCCTATAGGGGTGCTGTCTTATTACAGGATCTGCCTGTAGGGGTGCTGTCTTATTACAGGGTCTGCCTATAGGGGTGCTGCCTTATTACAGGGTCTTCCTGTAGGGGTGTTGTCTTATTACAGGGTCTGCCTGTAGGGGTGCTGTCTTATTACAGGGTCTTCCTATAGGGGTGTTGTCTTATTACAGGGTCTGCCTATAGGGGTGCTCCCTTATTACAGGGTCTGCCTATAGGGGTGCTGCCTTATTACAGGGTCTTCCTATAGGGGTGCTGTCTTATTACAGGGTCTGCCTATAGGGGTGCTCCCTTATTACAGGGTCTGCCTATAGGGGTGCTGCCTTATTACAGGGTCTTCCTATAGGGGTGTTGTCTTATTACAGGGTCTGCCTATAGGGGTGCTGCCTTATTACAGGGTCTTCCTATAGGGGTGTTGTCTTATTACAGGGTCTGCCTATAGGGGTGCTGTCTTATTACAGGGTCTGTCTATAGGGGTGCTGTCTTATTACAGGGTCTGCCTGTAGGGGTGCTGTCTTATTACAGGGTCTGTCTATAGGGGTGCTGTCTTATTACAGGGTCTGCCTGTAGGGGTGCTGCCTTATTACAGCGTCTGCCTGTAGGGATGCTGCCTTATTACAGGGTCTGCCTATAGGGGTGCTGTCTTATTACAGGGTCTGCCTGTAGGGGTGTTGTCTTATTACAGGGTCTGCCTATAGGGGTGCTGTCTTATTACAGGGTCTTCCTATAGGGGTGCTGTCTTATTACAGGATCTGCCTATAGGGGTGCTGCCTTATTTCAGGGTCTGCCTATAGGGGTGCTGTTTTATTACAGGGTCTGCCTATAGTGGTGCTGCCTTATTACAGGGTCTTCCTATAGTGGTGCTGCCTTATTACAGGGTCTGCCTATAGGGGTGCTGTCTTATTACAGGGTCTGTCTATAGGGGTGCTGTCTTATTACAGGGTCTGCCTATAGTGGTGCTGCCTTATTACAGGGTCTGCCTGTAGGGGTGCTGCCTTATTACAGGGTCTGCCTATAGTGGTGCTGCCTTATTACAGGGTCTTCCTATAGGGGTGCTGTCTTATTACAGGGTCTGCCTATAGGGATGCTGCCTTATTACAGGGTCTGCCTGTAGGGGTGTTGTCTTATTACAGGGTCTGCCTGTAGGGGTGCTGCCTTATTACAGGGTCTGCCTATAGGGGTGCTGTCTTATTACAGGGTCTGCCTATAGGGGTGCTGTCTTATTACAGGGTCTGTCTATAGGAATGCTGCCTTATTACAGGGTCTGCCTATAGGGGTGCTGTCTTATTACAGGGTCTGCCTGTAGGGATGCTGCCTTATTACAGGGTCTGCCTATAGGGGTGCTGCCTTATTACAGGATCTGCCTATAGGGGTGCTGTCTTATTACAGGGTCTGCCTGTAGGGATGCTGCCTTATTACAGGGTCTGCCTATAGGGGTGCTGTCTTATTACAGGGTCTGCCTGTAGGGATGCTGCCTTATTACAGGGTCTGCCTATAGGGGTGCTGCCTTATTACAGGGTCTGCCTATAGGGGTGCTGCCTTATTACAGGGTCTGCCTGTAGGGGTGCTGTCTTATTACATGGTCTGCCTATAGGGGTGCTGTCTTATTACAGGGTCTGCCTGTAGGGGTGCTGTCTTATTACAGGGTCTGCCTGTAGGGGTGCTGCCTTATTACAGGGTCTGTCTATAGGGGTGCTGCCTTATTACAGGGTCTGCCTATAGGGGTGCTGCCTTATTACAGGATCTGCCTATAGGGGTGCTGTCTTATTACAGGGTCTGCCTGTAGGGGTGCTGTCTTATTACAGGGTCTGCCTATAGGGGTGCTGCCTTATTACAGGGTCTGCCTATAGGGGTGCTGTCTTATTACAGGGTCTGCCTGTAGGGGTGCTGCCTTATTACAGGATCTGCCTATAGGGGTGCTGCCTTATTACAGGATCTGCCTATAGGGGTGCTGTCTTATTACAGGGTCTGTCTATAGTGGTGCTGTCTTATTACAGGGTCTGTCTATAGGGGTGCTGTCTTATTTCAGGGTCTGCCTATAGGGATGCTGTCTTATTACAGGGTCTGCCTGTAGGGGTGCTGCCTTATTACAGGATCTGCCTATAGGGGTGCTGCCTTATTACAGGGTCTGCCTATAGGGGTGCTGTCTTATTACAGGGTCTGCCTATAGGGATGCTGTCTTATTACAGGGTCTGCCTATAGGGGTGCTGTCTTATTACAGGGTCTGCCTATAGGGGTGCTGCCTTATTACAGGGTCTGCCTATAGGGGTGTTGTCTTATTACAGGGTCTGCCTATAGGGGTGCTGTCTTATTACAGGGTCTGCCTGTAGGGGTGCTGCCTTATTACAGGGTCTGTCTATAGGGGTGCTGTCTTATTACAGGGTCTGCCTGTAGGGGTGCTGCCTTATTACAGGGTCTGTCTATAGGGGTGCTGTCTTATTACAGGGTCTGCCTGTAGGGGTGCTGTCTTATTACAGGATCTGCCTGTAGGGGTGTTGTCTTATTACAGGATCTGCCTATAGGGGTGCTGTCTTATTACAGGGTCTGCCTATAGTGGTGCTGCCTTATTACAGGGTCTTCCTATAGGGGTGCTGTCTTATTACAGGGTCTTTCTATAGGGGTGCTGTCTTATTACAGGGTCTGTCTATAGGGTTGCTGTCTTATTACAGGGTCTGCCTATAGGGGTGCTGTCTTATTACAGGATCTGCCTGTAGGGGTGTTGTCTTATTACAGGGTCTGCCTATAGTGGTGCTGCCTTATTACAGGGTCTTCCTATAGGGGTGCTGTCTTATTACAGGGTCTGTCTATAGGGGTGCTGTCTTATTACAGGGTCTGCCTATAGTGGTGCTGTCTTATTACAGGGTCTGCCTATAGTGGTGCTGTCTTATTACAGGGTATGTCTATAGGGATGCTGTCTTATTACAGGGTCTGTCTATAGGGGTGCTGTCTTATTACAGGGTCTGTCTATAGGGGTGCTGTCTTATTACAGGGTCTGCCTATAGTGGTGCTGCCTTATTACAGGGTCTTCCTATAGGGGTGCTGTCTTATTACAGGGTCTGTCTATAGGGGTGCTGTCTTATTACAGGGTCTGCCTATAGTGGTGCTGTCTTATTACAGGGTCTGCCTATAGTGGTGCTGCCTTATTACAGGGTATGTCTATAGGGATGCTGTCTTATTACAGGGTCTGTCTATAGGGGTGCTGTCTTATTACAGGGTCTGCCTATAGGGGTGCTGTCTTATTACAGGGTCTGTCTATAGGGGTGCTGTCTTATTACAGGGTCTGCCTATAGGGGTGCTGTCTTATTACAGGGTATGTCTATAGGGATGCTGTCTTATTACAGGGTCTGTCTATAGGGGTGCTGTCTTATTACAGGGTCTGCCTATAGGGGTGCTGTCTTATTACAGGGTCTGTCTATAGGGGTGCTGTCTTATTACAGGGTCTGCCTATAGGGGTGCTGTCTTATTACAGGGTATGTCTATAGGGATGCTGTCTTATTACAGGGTCTGTCTATAGGGATGCTGTCTTATTACAGGGTCTGCCTATAGTGGTGCTGTCTTATTACAGGGTCTGCCTATAGTGGTGCTGCCTTATTACAGGGTATGTCTATAGGGATGCTGTCTTATTACAGGGTCTGCCTATAGGGGTGCTGTCTTATTACAGGGTCTGTCTATAGGGGTGCTGTCTTATTACAGGGTCTGCCTATAGTGGTGCTGTCTTATTACAGGGTCTGCCTATAGTGGTGCTGCCTTATTACAGGGTATGTCTATAGGGATGCTGTCTTATTACAGGGTCTGCCTATAGTGGTGCTGTCTTATTACAGGGTCTGCCTATAGTGGTGCTGTCTTATTACAGGGTCTGCCTGTAGGGGTGCTGTCTTATTACAGGGTCTGCCTATAGGGGTGCTGTCTTATTACAGGGTCTGTCTATAGGGGTGCTGTCTTATTACAGGGTCTGCCTGTAGGGGTGCTGTCTTATTACAGGGTCTGCCTATAGGGGTGCTGTCTTATTACAGGGTATGTCTATAGGGATGCTGCCTTATTACAGGGTCTTCCTATAGGGGTGCTGTCTTATTACAGGGTCTGTCTATAGGGGTGCTGTCTTATTACAGGGTCTGCCTATAGGGGTGTTGTCTTATTACAGGGTCTGCCTATAGGGGTGCTGTCGTATTACAGGGTCTGCCTATAGGGGTGCTGTCTTATTACAGGATCTGCCTATAGGGGTGCTGTCTTATTACAGGGTCTGCCTATAGGGGTGCTGCCTTATTACAGGATCTGCCTATAGGGGTGCTGTCTTATTACAGGGTCTGCCTATAGGGGTGCTGCCTTATTACAGGATCTGCCTATAGGGGTGCTGTCTTATTACAGGGTCTGCCTGTAGGGGTGCTGTCTTATTACAGGGTCTGCCTGTAGGGGTGCTGTCTTAGTACAGGGTCTGCCTGTAGGGGTGCTGTCTTATTACAGGGTCTGCCTATAGGGGTGCTGTCTTATTACAGGGTCTGCCTGTAGGGGTGCTGTCTTATTACAGGGTCTGCCTGTAGGGGTGCTGTCTTATTACAGGGTCTGTCTATAGGGGTGCTGTCTTATTACAGGGTCTGTCTATAGGGGTGCTGTCTTATTACAGGGTCTGCCTGTAGGGGTGCTGTCTTATTACAGGGTCTGCCTGTAGGGGTGTTGTCTTATTACAGGATCTGCCTGTAGGGGTGCTGTCTTATTACAGGGTCTGTCTATAGGGGTGCTGTCTTATTACAGGGTCTGTCTATAGGGGTGCTGTCTTATTACAGGGTCTGCCTGTAGGGGTGCTGCCTTATTACAGGGTCTGCCTGTAGGGGTGCTGCCTTATTACAGGGTCTGCCTGTAGGGGTGCTGCCTTATTACAGGGTCTGCCTGTAGGGGTGCTGCCTTATTACAGGGTCTGCCTATAGTGGTGCTGTCTTATTACAGGGTCTGTCTATAGGGGTGCTGTCTTATTACAGGGTCTGTCTATAGGGGTGCTGTCTTATTACAGGGTCTGCCTGTAGGGGTGCTGTCTTATTACAGGGTCTGCCTATAGGGGTGCTGTCTTATTACAGGGTCTGTCTATAGGGGTGCTGTCTTATTACAGGATCTGCCTATAGGGGTGCTGTCTTATTACAGGGTCTGCCTGTAGGGGTGCTGTCTTATTACAGGGTCTGCCTATAGGGGTGCTGCCTTATTACAGGGTCTGCCTATAGGGGTTCTGTCTTATTACAGGATCTGCCTATAGGGGTGCTGTCTTATTACAGGGTCTGCCTGTAGGGGTGCTGTCTTATTACAGGGTCTGCCTGTAGGGGTGCTGTCTTATTACAGGGTCTGCCTATAGGGGTGCTGCCTTATTACAGGGTCTGCCTATAGTGGTGCTGTCTTATTACAGGGTCTGCCTATAGGGGTGCTGCCTTATTACAGGGTCTGCCTATAGGGGTGCTGTCTTATTACAGGGTCTGCCTGTAGGGGTGCTGTCTTATTACAGGGTCTGCCTGTAGGGGTGCTGTCTTATTACAGGGTCTGCCTATAGGGGTGCTGCCTTATTACAGGGTCTGCCTATAGTGGTGCTGTCTTATTACAGGGTCTGCCTGTAGGGGTGCTGCCTTATTACAGGGTCTGCCTATAGGGGTGCTGTCTTATTACAGGGTCTGCCTGTAGGGGTGCTGTCTTATTACAGGGTCTGCCTGTAGGGGTGCTGCCTTATTACAGGGTCTGTCTATAGGGGTGCTGTCTTATTACAGGGTCTGCCTGTAGGGGTGCTGTCTTATTACAGGGTCTGTCTATAGGGGTGCTGTCTTATTACAGGGTCAGTCTATAGGGGTGCTGTCTTATTACAGGGTCTGCCTATAGGGGTGCTGTCTTATTACAGGGTATGTCTATAGGGGTGCTGTCTTATTACAGGGTCTGCCTATAGGGGTGCTGTCTTATTACAGGGTCTGCCTATAGGGGTGCTGCCTTATTACAGGGTCTGCCTATAGTGGTGCTGTCTTATTACAGGGTCTGCCTGTAGGGGTGCTGCCTTATTACAGGGTCTGCCTATAGGGGTGCTGCCTTATTACAGGGTCTGCCTATAGTGGTGCTGTCTTATTACAGGGTCTGCCTGTAGGGGTGCTGCCTTATTACAGGGTCTGCCTATAGTGGTGCTGTCTTATTACAGGGTCTGTCTATAGGGGTGCTGTCTTATTACAGGGTCAGTCTATAGGGGTGCTGTCTTATTACAGGGTCTGCCTATAGGGGTGCTGTCTTATTACAGGGTCTGTCTATAGGGGTGCTGTCTTATTACAGGGTCTGCCTATAGGGGTGCTGTCTTATTACAGGGTCTGTCTATAGGGGTGCTGTCTTATTACAGGGTCTGCCTATAGGGGTGCTGCCTTATTACAGGGTCTGCCTATAGGGGTGCTGTCTTATTACAGGGTCTGCCTATGGGGGTGCTGCCTAATTACAGGGTCTGCCTATGGGGGTGCTGCCTTATTACAGGGTCTGTCTATAGGGATGCTGTCTTATTACAGGGTCTGCCTATAGGGGTGCTGTCTTATTACAGGGTCTGCCTATAGGGGTGCTGCCTTATTACAGGGTCTGCCTATAGGGGTGCTGCCTTATTACAGGGTCTGTCTATAGGGATGCTGTCTTATTACAGGGTATGTCTATAGGGATGCTGTCTTATTACAGGGTCTGTCTATAGGGGTGCTGTCTTATTACAGGATCTGCCTATAGGGGTGCTGTCTTATTACAGGGTCTGACTATAGGGGTGCTGTCTTATTACAGGATCTGCCTATAGGGGTGCTGCCTTATTACAGGATCTGCCTATAGGGGTGCTGTCTTATTACAGGGTCTGACTATAGGGGTGCTGTCTTATTACAGGGTCTGCCTGTAGGGGTGCTGTCTTATTACAGGGTCTGCCTATAGGGGTGCTGTCTTATTACAGGGTCTGCCTGTAGGGGTGCTGTCTTATTACAGGATCTGCCTGTAGGGGTGCTGTCTTATTACAGGGTCTGTCTATAGGGGTGCTGTCTTATTACAGGGTCTGCCTGTAGGGGTGTTGTCTTATTACAGGATCTGCCTGTAGGGGTGCTGTCTTATTACAGGGTCTGTCTATAGGGGTGCTGTCTTATTACAGGATCTGCCTATAGGGGTGCTGTCTTATTACAGGGTCTGTCTATAGGGGTGCTGTCTTATTACAGGATCTGCCTATAGGGGTGCTGTCTTATTACAGGGTCTGCCTGTAGGGGTGCTGCCTTATTACAGGGTCTTCCTATAAGGGTGCTGCCTTATTACAGGGTCTGCCTATAGGGGTGCTGCCTTATTACAGGGTCTGCCTGTAGGGGTGCTGTCTTATTACAGGGTCTGTCTATAGGGGTGCTGCCTTATTACAGGGTCTGCCTATAGGGGTGCTGCCTTATTACAGGGTCTGCCTATAGGGGTGCTGTCTTATTACAGGGTCTGTCTATAGGGGTGCTGTCTTATTACAGGGTCTGCCTGTAGGGGTGCTGTCTTATTACAGGGTCTGCCTATAGGGATGCTGTCTTATTACAGGGTCTGCCTATAGGGGTGCTGTCTTATTACAGGGTCTGCCTATAGGGGTGCTGCCTTATTACAGGATCTGCCTATAGGGGTGCTGCCTTATTACAGGGTCTGCCTATAGTGGTGCTGTCTTATTACAGGATCTGCCTATAGGGGTGCTGTCTTATTACAGGGTCTGCCTGTAGGGGTGCTGCCTTATTACAGGATCTGCCTATAGGGGTGCTGCCTTATTACAGGGTCTGCCTGTAGGGGTGCTGCCTTATTACAGGGTCTTCCTATAAGGGTGCTGCCTTATTACAGGGTCTGCCTATAGGGGTGCTGCCTTATTACAGGGTCTGCCTGTAGGGGTGCTGCCTTATTACAGGGTCTGCCTATAGTGGTGCTGTCTTATTACAGGGTCTGTCTATAAGGGTGCTGCCTTATTACAGGGTCTGTCTATAGGGGTGCTGTCTTATTACAGGGTCTGTCTATAGGGGTGCTGTCTTATTACAGGGTCTGCCTGTAGGGGTGCTGTCTTATTACAGGGTCTGCCTATAGGGGTGCTGTCTTATTACAGGGTCTGTCTATAGGGGTGCTGTCTTATTACAGGATCTGCCTATAGGGGTGTTGTCTTATTACAGGGTCTGCCTGTAGGGGTGCTGTCTTATTACAGGGTCTGCCTATAGGGGTGCTGTCTTATTACAGGGTCTGTCTATAGGGGTGCTGTCTTATTACAGGATCTGCCTATAGGGGTGCTGTCTTATTACAGGGTCTTCCTATAGGGGTGCTGTCTTATTACAGGATCTGCCTGTAGGGGTGCTGCCTTATTACAGGGTCTTCCTATAGGGGTGCTGTCTTATTACAGGGTCTGCCTGTAGGGGTGCTGTCTTATTAAAGGGTCTTCCTATAGGGGTGCTGTCTTATTACAGGGTCTGCCTATAGGGGTGCTGTCTTATTACAGGGTCTGCCTATAGGGGTGCTGTCTTATTACAGGGTCTGCCTGTAGGGGTGCTGCCTTATTACAGGGTCTGCCTGTAGGGGTGCTGTCCTATTACAGGGTCTGCCTAGACTGCAGAGACCCGTGTGTCGTAACCAGTGCCTTCCCCCGTCCCACCACTCCGTAATAAAAGATACCAACAAACCTGGATGGGTTGAACAGGTCGGTCACAGTTTTATTAATTGCAAAGTAGAGAAGGGCAATTACACATCGCGACGCACTCATTGCTGAAGGCCCCAGCCGACGACCGCTGGGCCAGCAAGCCGATGAGAGGTTACGAACCTTTGCCCCCCTCTACCTACCGCCACGGAGGATCATGTGTATGACCTACACAAGACTCCGACCCCCACACAACATCATTAGAGCCTGTTCAACACCATCCCGCAAACCCTCCAAGAATATGTCCAGTCCGATGTCCGTGAGGTGGATGCCATCTGGTCTCAGCAAAGCAAAATTGTTCCCTTCTAACTCCTGGTGTCGAACCACAATGCCGTAATTTTCTCTCACAAACTTCGACATCTTTGTGTTAATCCTTTTTCTTGCGTTTTCGATGGCTTTTACGTCCTTAGCTCCGTGCCAAACCGCTCGAGGTATTATCTCTGACCACACCACCACCATATCTGGTAATAAACAGACAAACCGCTCGATGTCCGTTGACATTACTGTGTACAGCTCGGCCCCTTTCCGCTTGCCCAAATCATTGCCTCCGGCATGTAGCACCAGAACCACCGGCCCCTTGGCCTTCTTAGCGATGTCGACCAACTCCGGGAAGATCTGACGCCACCGAAGCCCTCTGACGCCTCTCCAGTTGACTTCCAAATTCGGGAAGCCAAAATTGGTTCCCCCCGTCCTGAGTTTGGCCCTTTTGCACGCCCAGTAGACAAAAGAATGCCCCACTACCCAAACTGTGGGCTTAAAGCTGCCTGGAAGAGACAAGAAGTGTTAGAGCAGGTCTGGTCTTATGTATCTTGCAAAGCATGCGGATTTCCAGCGGCCCATTCTCTGCACCTCGACTTCCGATACCCCCGCTCTAGCTGCTTCGGTCGCCGCCCCTATTCGGAATGAATGTGTCCCATATTCCTTTGGAGCCACGCCGAGTGCCTCTAGGCACAGTCTAAAAATCGCTTGAAATTGATATTTAGTAAGAGGGGACCCGTCGGTGTGTGAAAGGAGGAATCTACCCGGATGTCTTACTAGCGCATAGTTTTTAACTATTTTTACGGGGCATATAGGGCCGCCTGACGCCTTGACCAATACCCATGTCCCCCTCCCGGTGGGGTCGCACTTGGATCTCCGTACTCTAATGCGCAGAGCTTCGCTGCATATGACGAGGTCTTCATTGATTAAGCCGCCTATTGATGCTGTTTTTGACTGGGGCACTAATTCGCTGATGCGAAGTGCCCCGAAGAAGGCGATTGCGAACGCTGCGGATATCAGCGTTGCCTCGTATTGTGATTTGCACACCGATGAAGAAATTGCAATTATGTCGGCCAGCAGCCTTAAGGAAACTGGGCGTCGGCATTCCTGACTAGGTTGCAACCTTCTCCAGCCTTTAACGGCTTGTTTGATGAAAAAATATTTGGTTACGTCCACCCACCCCAGCAGCTGAAAGAAGAATGCTATTCCCGACAGATGACGTTGCGCTAATGTCCCTGACGCACCTCCCTGCCTGAGCTTTTCTAAAAGTTCTACTAGGACGTCGCATCTCGTCCGGTTGCACCTATCGACTGGTCTTCCTTGCGTTAGCGAGCACCACTCCTCCCACGCCTTACCGTAAACCTGCCAAGTCGCCGGTGTCACCGAAGCGCGGATCAAGGGCATCAATGATTGGCCACCATGTCCAAGAGAGAAGGAGGACACCGCAGGCCCGACGTTCGCGCCCTGGGGGAGGAAGAGTTTGAATGCCTGCCAATCGGAAGATAACAAAGAGTTAACAATTTTATCATCGACAGTCGCCGTAAATCTGGCCCGGCACCAGATGTTGTGCTTCAGGCATAATAGTGCTAGGTGGCGCAACAGCGCGAGTACCGGCTGAGAAGAAGAGGACATGCTGTTTAGGGCTTTTGCTGTTCTCAGCTGTTTTGTTGTAAATCTGATGTTTGTATTTTCCAATTGGGCACCCCATAGCTCGACTGATGTTACTATTGCCAAAATTTCCACCAGTGCTGGGTCACGGCCCCATGCGGCCGTGGTCCATAGTTCAGGCCATTGGCCTTTGCACCACTGGTTTTTGTATATCGCCGCGAAACCATCAGTAATATTTCCACCAACCATCAAGTCTAAATCTTTGCTTGGCGTCTCCTGCGCCATAACGCATGTATGCCCATTGTAGGACTCCAGGAATGTCCTCCAGACCAGCAAGTCTGCCTTCAGGGAACGGTTTAGCCTAATTCTGTGGCTCGGCTGGGCTATGCCCTTGGTTGCCAGTGATAGTCGGCGTGAAAACGCTCTGCCCGCCGGCATTACACGACAGGCAAAGTTGAGCAATCCTAGCAGGGACTGCATCTGCTGCAGGGTAACTTTTTTTGCTTCGTAGCAATTTTTAACCATTTGCAGAGTTTTTTGCAGCTTATCAGCTGGTAATCGAAACACCATTGCATTGGTGTCTATTTCAATACCGAGGAAAGGCAAAACGTTACAAGGGCCGACTGTTTTATCCGGTGAAAGTGGTACCCCAAATTTTTTGGCTAAAAACTTAAACTTTTGGAGAAGAAAGGAGCAGAGTCTGGAGTCCCCGGGACCGACGAACAAAAAATCGTCGAGGTAGTGAATCGTTGAGTTGCTACCAGTTTCGTATCGTAATACCCAGTCTAGGAAGGTGCTGAAAAGCTCGAAGTAATGACAGGAAATGGAGCAGCCCATTGGTAGGCACATATCAAAGTAAAATAGCCTGTCCACCTCACAGCCTAATAAATGAAAACATTCCGGGTGAACGGGCAAAAGGCGGAAGGCTGACTCTATGTCGGATTTCGCCAGCAGGGCACCGGGCCCGGCTGCGCGCACGAGCTCGACCGCCCTGTCAAAAGAAGAGTAGGTTACGGACGAGTCTTCCGCGGGTATTGCAGCGTTAACCGATGCGCCTTTTGGGTAGGAAAGGTGATGTATTAGCCGATATTTTCCTGGCTCCTTTTTGGGAACAATACCTAAAGGCGAGATTCTGAGATTTTTAAATGGCAACGAACTAAAAGGTCCCGCCATCCTGCCCAGCTCAACTTCTTTTTGGATTTTTTGCTGTAAAATATCAGGGAATTCGCGTGCCGATTTTAAATTATTTGCAATAGTTGGCGAGGGGCTGGGTTTGAAAGGGATATAAAAACCGTGTTTAAAACCGAAATATAGTTGTTCTGCCGCTTCTTTATTGGGATAACGGCTTAGCCATGGGCCCATTGCGGTTACGTTCACCGGGGTTAGACCTCGCAGGTGCTCTATTTGACTGGCGGGTACATCTGGCCGCAGGGTGTCCACCTCCGCAGGAGGAGCATTCGTGTCTATATTTACAGGACCCTTGGAAACGGCAGTATCCATCGTTAAACAGTAAGCAGGCCCCAGGTCCGCGTGCGACCACTGTGTTCTGGCCTGCTGCTGTTGAGTGATAAGTGGTCGCTGCCGAAAAGGGGGGCTGCTTTTGGGACAACATCAGTCGTAACCAAACGTCCGTCGCTTTCACCCCCCAGCCCAAGTCTGGTTGCATGGCCAACCGCCTGCGGAACTCCTCGTCGTACCGTTTCCATGCCGCCCCGCTGTGACACTTATATGAATTATATATTAGATCTTGGTAAATAAATAATTCGGAACAACGCTCTGGGTGCTTTTGGCCCATTATACATCCGAGAACCGCGAAGGCCTGGAGCCAGTTATTCATTGTTTGAGCTATTTTTGGTTTGCTCCTATCTTGCAACCGCTCGCCAGTCCTCCTTTCCTTGTCTACGGACTGTTGGTCGGCCGATATCAGTGACCATATATCCACATAACCATTTTCCCAAATTTTTTGCTTTGTCTCCAAGTCAACATGCGCTCCCAGTGGGCTAACTCCACAGAAAAATGCATCCTTGTGCAGACTAGCTGCTTGGGTGGTGCTAGCATCAGTTGGTACGCCTGGGCGTGTCAACTGCTGAACTAGGGTCTTAATAGCGGCCGCCAGCTCGCTTTCTCCCACATTTTGCATTGTAGAATGTTCACCAACATCAAAGAACTCACCGCTGTCAGATGCCGGCCGAGTGTCTCCGGACGGAGGTACTCTGGCTCCTGCCGTGGCGCTGTCCTGGTGCTGGCCGCCCGCCCAGGAGGATGAAGATGGCAGGCCAGCGGCCAGCGCCGTGGCACGGGGATGTATTCTCGTCTGGTGCCGAGCGTCCCCTGGAGAGGGAGGTGCTCCGGCGTCAGTTGTCTCCATGGTTCGGTGCTGGCTGGTGGACCGTGGAGGTACGTATGGTGTGTCTCCCTGTGCGTCAGCCCAGGACGGAGCTCGGTGCTGGCTGGTGGACCGGGGAGGTACGTATGGCGTGTCTCCCCGTGCGTCAGCCAATGAAGGAGCACGTGACGGATGAGATCTGTCGTGTGCTCGATGATGAGAGGCTATTGGGGCTCCGATCTCTGCCTGGTCGGTAACGGGGGGTGTCAGTGTCTGTTCCCACCGGGTACCCGCTCTGGGTGTCCGGTGAGACCGCCGTCTTTCGGCGTGTGACCGGTACCGCCCGTTGTGACTCCCCGATGTTTCTGAACCGGTTGTGGATGGCGAACGCCATCTGGAGGAGCGGGATCTGTGGTGGCTCCTGCGTGAGTGGTGTCGGCATCTGGAGTGGGAATGGCGACAGCCAGAGGGACAGCGGGAACGGTGGCGGGAATCTACTGATGAGGGTGAGGACGATCTGCGGCATCTATGTCTGCGATCGCCCTGTCTAGGGGTTGTGTTTGGTGCATGCACCTCGGGAGTAAGGGGGAAGTTATCTTGGCCACGGGGCGTGAGTGGCGGTGCAGGGGGTAGAGACGGGGAAGGTGCAGAGACTATTAGGCTGGAACCGCAGGGTGAGCGCAACAGGGCGGGGACTGATAGTAAACTGTCTGCAATTAGCGTTTGGGAGCATGGGGGTGTTGGCGGCGCGTAATTTATTGCAGCTGTGTTAGTGTTTGGTGCGACTGTGTGCGTGTTTGGTGCGTACATTCCTGGCTGCGGAGCGTGCTGGCTGGTCTGAATAGACCAGTCATCACGCTCCGCGGCCGTGTTCGTGGCTCTGGCCCCCGACCGCCGCCCGCCTCCCCGCATAGGCAACGCTGATGTGCCTGCTGGGGGGACGCGGTGGGCCAGGGGTGGGCTGGCCAGAGGTCCAAAGTGAGGGACCTGGCTCGGGGAGCTTGTGAGGGCCGTGTTTGAGGCGCCCCCCCGGCCAATTTGGCGGGTTGGGGCCCCGCCGCTGTTAGTGGGCGGTGCTTGGCAGTCCCAAGCCGGCATCAGGGAGAGGGGATTCCCTGACGCTGCCGGGGACCTGCGGTATGCCTGGGCCGGCTGCCCCCCGGTCCCCCTAAGCGGCTGGCGCGCCACCGAGGGGACCGAGGCGGCGGGCGGCCCCCTGCTTGCTCCTGCACTGGAGGAAGTGGGGCCGGAAGTGGGCGTGTCCTGCCCGGCCCGCACTGCACTATGGGAGGCAGGGCGGGCCTGCATAACATGGGAGGGCGGCGGATGATGTGCTAAGCGCGCCGGGCCCCGGGTTTCAGAGCGGGGACAGGAAGTGCCCGGGGCCCGGACGCGATCGGCGCATGGAGCCGGCACCCGGCACCGGCGGGCAGCGGCGCCAGGGGCAAGCGCCGAGCCCTCCGCCGCGCATCCCGGCGCCACACGTGGGGCAGAAGCACGGCGACCTGGCAGCGCCGGCTCCCCCCCAACACGTAGGCGCACGGGAGGACGGGAGGACCGCCCCGAACGTCTGCCCTGGGGCGCCGCTGCGGCCCGGTCAGCCGGAGCGCCAGGGGCTGGCAGCTGGAGCCCCGAAGGACCGGAGTCTGAAGCCACAATGAGCTGGTGAGTGGGGGTCAGCAGCGCCGGGGAGACAGGAGAGGACAAGGCCCCAGGAGGGGGGATAAGCCGGGACGGAGCCCTGGGGGAGGACGGAGAGGCCAGGGGGTGAGAAGAGGACGAGGCCCCAGGAGGGGGGATGTGCAGGGATGGAGCCCAGGGGGACGACGGGGAGGCCTGAGGGGATGCTAGGGGGTGAGGAGAGGGCACAGGAAGGTGAGCACCCAAACCAGGATTAGGGGATCGCGACCATTGCTCACCTTCCTGTGCAGCTCCTTGCTGTAGGGCCTCGGTCGTAGGGGCAGCCATGGTGGTCAGGAGATCAGGGACAACAACAGCTTCCAAGGGTCAACCGGGGAGAAAGAGGGAGAACCTGGCCCGGTCACTGGAATTTAACCCCTGAGGGTGTGGCCTGACTCACCTCCTCTCCCCGGTTGGTCCGCTGGGCGTCCCAATCATGACCTCACCTGGGGAGGTAGTGGGAGGGGGGAATTGGGCACTGCACTGATTTCCCCTCTAGCTATCCCTTAGGGGCTCTGCAGTCAGAGGCACGTTCCTTATACAGTGCCGTGCCTACCATAGTGATGCTGCCTTATTACAGGGTCTGCCTATAGGGGTGCTGCCTTATTACAGAGTCTGTCTATAGGGGTGCTGCCTTATTACAGAGTCTGTCTATAGGGGTGCTGTCTTATTACAGGGTCTGCCTATAGGGGTGCTGTCTTATTACAGGGTCTGTCTATATGGGTGCTGTCTTATTACAGGGTCTGCCTGTAGGGGTGCTGTCTTATTACAGGGTCTGCCTATAGGGGTGCTGTCTTATTACAGGGTCTGCCTATAATGGTGCTGCCTTATTACAGGGTCTGCCTATAGGGGTGCTGCCTTATTACAGGGTCTGTCTATAGGGGTGCTGTCTTATTACAGGGTCTGTCTATAGGGGTGCTGCCTTATTACAGAGTCTGTCTATAGGGGTGCTGTCTTATTACAGGGTCTGTCTATAGGGGTGCTGTCTTATTACAGGGTCTGCCTATAGGGGTGCTGTCTTATTACAGGGTCTGTCTATATGGGTGCTGTCTTATTACAGGGTCTGCCTGTAGGGGTGCTGTCTTATTACAGGGTCTGCCTATAGGGGTGCTGTCTTATTACAGGGTCTGTCTATAGGGGTGCTGTCTTATTACAGAGTCTGTCTATAGGGGTGCTGCCTTATTACAGAGTCTGTCTATAGGGGTGCTGTCTTATTACAGAGTCTGTCTATAGGGGTGCTGTCTTATTACAGGGTCTGTCTATATGGGTGCTGTCTTATTACAGGGTCTGCCTGTAGGGGTGCTGTCTTATTACAGGGTCTGCCTATAGGGGTGCTGTCTTATTACAGGGTCTGCCTATAATGGTGCTGCCTTATTACAGGGTCTGCCTATAGGGGTGCTGCCTTATTACAGGGTCTGTCTATAGGGGTGCTGTCTTATTACAGGGTCTGTCTATATGGGTGCTGTCTTATTACAGGGTCTGCCTGTAGGGGTGCTGTCTTATTACAGGGTCTGTCTATAGGGGTGCTGCCTTATTACAGGGTCTTCCTGTAGGGGTGTTGTCTTATTACAGGGTCTGCCTATAGGGGTGCTGTCTTATTACAGGGTCTTCCTATAGGGGTGTTGTCTTATTACAGGGTCTGCCTATAGGGGTGCTCCCTTATTACAGGGTCTGCCTATAGGGGTGCTGCCTTATTACAGGGTCTGCCTATAGGGGTGCTCCCTTATTACAGGGTCTTCCTATAGGGGTGCTGTCTTATTACAGGGTCTGCCTGTAGGGGTGCTGCCTTATTACAGGGTCTGCCTGAAGGGGTGTTGTCTTATTACAGGGTCTGCCTATAGGGGTGCTGCCTTATTACAGGGTCTGCCTATAGGGGTGCTGCCTTATTACAGGGTCTGCCTGAAGGGGTGTTGTCTTATTACAGGGTCTGCCTATAGGGATGCTGCCTTATTACAGGGTCTGCCTATAGGGGTGCTGCCTTATTACAGGGTCTGCCTATAGGGGTGCTGCCTTATTACAGGGTCTTCCTATAGGGGTGTTGTCTTATTACAGGGTCTGCCTGTAGGGGTGCTGTCTTATTACAGGGTCTGCCTATAGGGGTGCTGTCTTATTACAGGGTCTGTCTATAGGGGTGCTGTCTTATTACAGGGTCTGCCTGTAGGGGTGTTGTCTTATTACAGGGTCTGCCTATAGGGGTGCTGTCTTATTACAGGGTCTGCCTATAGGGGTGCTGTCTTATTACAGGGTCTGCCTGAAGGGGTGTTGTCTTATTACAGGGTCTGCCTATAGGGGTGCTGTCTTATTACAGGGTCTGCCTATAGGGATGCTGCCTTATTACAGGGTCTGCCTATAGGGGTGTTGTCTTATTACAGGGTCTGCCTGTAGGGGTGCTGTCTTATTACAGGGTCTGCCTATAGGGGTGCTGTCTTATTACAGGGTCTGTCTATAGGGGTGCTGTCTTATTACAGGGTCTGCCTGTAGGGGTGCTGTCTAATTACAGGGTCTGCCTATAGGGGTGCTGTCTTATTACAGGGTCTGCCTGTAGGGGTGCTGTCTTATTACAGGATCTGCCTATAGGGGTGCTGTCTTATTACAGGGTCTGCCTATAGGGGTGCTGTCTTATTACAGGGTCTGCCTGTAGGGGTGCTGTCTTATTACAGGGTCTGCCTGTAGGGGTGCTGTCTTATTACAGGATCTGCCTATAGGGGTGCTGTCTTATTACAGGGTCTGCCTATAGGGGTGCTGTCTTATTACAGGGTCTGCCTGTAGGGGTGCTGTCTTATTACAGGGTCTGCCTGTAGGGGTGCTGTCTTATTACAGGGTCTGCCTGTAGGGGTGCTGTCTTATTACAGGGTCTGCCTATAGGGGTGCTGTCTTATTACAGGGTCTGCCTGTAGGGGTGCTGTCTTATTACAGGGTCTGCCTGTAGGGGTGCTGTCTTATTACAGGGTCTGCCTGTAGGGGTGCTGTCTTATTACAGGGTCTGCCTATAGGGGTGCTGTCTTATTACAGGGTCTGCCTATAGGGGTGCTGCCTTATTACAGGGTCTGCCTATAGGGGTGCTGCCTTATTACAGGATCTGCCTGTAGAGGTGCTGTCTTATTACAGGGTCTGCCTATAGGGGTGCTGCCTTATTACAGGGTCTGCCTATAGGGGTGCTGCCTTATTACAGGGTCTTCCTATAGGGGTGCTGTCTTATTACAGGGTCTGCCTGTAGGGGTGCTGTCTTATTACAGGGTCTGCCTATAGGGGTGCTGCCTTATTACAGGGTCTTCCTGTAGGGGTGTTGTCTTATTACAGGGTCTGCCTATAGGGGTGCTGCCTTATTACAGGGTCTGCCTATAGGGGTGCTGTCTTATTACAGGATCTGCCTATAGGGGTGCTGCCTTATTACAGGGTCTTCCTGTAGGGGTGCTGTCTTATTACAGGGTCTGCCTATAGGGGTGCTGTCTTATTACAGGATCTGCCTATAGGGGTGCTGTCTTATTACAGGGTCTTCCTATAGGGGTGTTGTCTTATTACAGGGTCTGCCTATAGGGGTGCTCCCTTATTACAGGGTCTGCCTATAGGGGTGCTGCCTTATTACAGGGTCTTCCTATAGGGGTGCTGCCTTATTACAGGGTCTGCCTATAGGGGTGCTGTCTTATTACAGGGTCTGCCTATAGGGGTGCTCCCTTATTACAGGGTCTGCCTATAGGGGTGCTGTCTTATTACAGGGTCTGCCTATAGGGATGCTGCCTTATTACAGGGTCTGCCTATAGGGGTGCTGTCTTATTACAGGGTCTGCCTATAGGGGTGCTGCCTTATTACAGGGTCTTCCTATAGGGGTGTTGTCTTATTACAGGGTCTGCCTATAGGGGTGCTCCCTTATTACAGGGTCTGCCTATAGGGGTGCTGCCTTATTACAGGGTCTTCCTATAGGGGTGCTGTCTTATTACAGGGTCTGCCTGTAGGGGTGCTGTCTTATTACAGGGTCTGCCTATAGGGGTGCTGCCTTATTACAGGGTCTTCCTGTAGGGGTGTTGTCTTATTACAGGATCTGCCTATAGGGGTGCTGTCTTATTACAGGGTCTTCCTATAGGGGTGTTGTCTTATTACAGGGTCTGCCTATAGGGGTGCTCCCTTATTACAGGGTCTGCCTATAGGGGTGCTGCCTTATTACAGGGTCTTCCTATAGGGGTGCTGTCTTATTACAGGGTCTGCCTATAGGGGTGCTCCCTTATTACAGGGTCTGCCTATAGGGGTGCTGCCTTATTACAGGGTCTTCCTATAGGGGTGTTGTCTTATTACAGGGTCTGCCTGTAGGGGTGCTGTCTTATTACAGGGTCTGCCTGTAGGGGTGCTGTCTTATTACAGGGTCTGCCTATAGGGGTGCTGTCTTATTACAGGGTCTGTCTATAGGGGTGCTGTCTTATTACAGGGTCTGCCTGTAGGGGTGCTGTCTTATTACAGGGTCTGTCTATAGGGGTGCTGTCTTATTACAGGGTCTGCCTGTAGGGGTGCTGCCTTATTACAGGGTCTGCCTGTAGGGGTGCTGCCTTATTACAGGGTCTTCCTGTAGGGGTGTTGTCTTATTACAGGGTCTGCCTGTAGGGGTGCTGCCTTATTACAGGGTCTTCCTATAGGGGTGCTGTCTTATTACAGGGTCTGCCTATAGGGGTGCTCCCTTATTACAGGGTCTGCCTATAGGGGTGCTGCCTTATTACAGGGTCTTCCTATAGGGGTGTTGTCTTATTACAGGGTCTGCCTATAGGGGTGCTGTCTTATTACAGGGTCTGTCTATAGGGGTGCTGTCTTATTACAGGGTCTGCCTGTAGGGGTGCTGTCTTATTACAGGGTCTGTCTATAGGGGTGCTCCCTTATTACAGGGTCTGCCTATAGGGGTGCTGCCTTATTACAGGGTCTGCCTATAGGGGTGCTGCCTTATTACAGGGTCTTCCTATAGGGGTGTTGTCTTATTACAGGGTCTGCCTATAGGGGTGCTGTCTTATTACAGGGTCTGTCTATAGGGGTGCTGTCTTATTACAGGGTCTGCCTGTAGGGGTGCTGCCTTATTACAGGGTCTGCCTGTAGGGGTGCTGCCTTATTACAGGGTCTGCCTATAGGGGTGCTGCCTTATTACAGGGTCTGCCTATAGGGGTGCTGTCTTATTACAGGGTCTGCCTATAGTGGTGTTGTCTTATTACAGGGTCTGCCTATAGGGGTGCTGTCTTATTACAGGGTCTGTCTATAGGGGTGCTGTCTTATTACAGGGTCTGCCTGTAGGGGTGCTGCCTTATTACAGGGTCTGCCTGTAGGGGTGCTGCCTTATTACAGGGTCTTCCTATAGGGGTGCTGTCTTATTACAGGGTCTGCCTATAGGGGTGCTCCCTTATTACAGGGTCTGCCTATAGGGGTGCTGCCTTATTACAGGGTCTGCCTATAGGGGTGCTGCCTTATTACAGGGTCTTCCTATAGGGGTGTTGTCTTATTACAGGGTCTGCCTATAGGGGTGCTGTCTTATTACAGGGTCTGTCTATAGGGGTGCTGTCTTATTACAGGGTCTGCCTGTAGGGGTGCTGCCTTATTACAGGGTCTGCCTGTAGGGGTGCTGCCTTATTACAGGGTCTTCCTATAGGGGTGCTGTCTTATTACAGGGTCTGCCTATAGGGGTGCTCCCTTATTACAGGGTCTGCCTATAGGGGTGCTGCCTTATTACAGGGTCTTCCTATAGGGGTGCTGTCTTATTACAGGGTCTGCCTATAGGGGTGCTCCCTTATTACAGGGTCTGCCTATAGGGGTGCTGCCTTATTACAGGGTCTTCCTATAGGGGTGTTGTCTTATTACAGGGTCTGCCTGTAGGGGTGCTGTCTTATTACAGGGTCTGCCTATAGGGGTGCTGTCTTATTACAGGGTCTGTCTATAGGGGTGCTGTCTTATTACAGGGTCTGCCTGTAGGGGTGCTGCCTTATTACAGGGTCTGCCTGTAGGGGTGCTGCCTTATTACAGGGTCTTCCTATAGGGGTGCTGTCTTATTACAGGGTCTGCCTATAGGGGTGCTCCCTTATTACAGGGTCTGCCTATAGGGGTGCTGCCTTATTACAGGGTCTTCCTATAGGGGTGCTGTCTTATTACAGGGTCTGCCTATAGGGGTGCTCCCTTATTACAGGGTCTGCCTATAGGGGTGCTGCCTTATTACAGGGTCTTCCTATAGGGGTGTTGTCTTATTACAGGGTCTGCCTGTAGGGGTGCTGTCTTATTACAGGGTCTGTCTATAGGGGTGCTGTCTTATTACAGGGTCTGCCTGTAGGGGTGCTGTCTTATTACAGGGTCTGTCTATAGGGGTGCTGTCTTATTACAGGGTCTGCCTGTAGGGGTGCTGCCTTATTACAGGGTCTTCCTGTAGGGGTGTTGTCTTATTACAGGGTCTGCCTGTAGGGGTGCTGCCTTATTACAGGGTCTTCCTGTAGGGGTGTTGTCTTATTACAGGGTCTGCCTGTAGGGGTGCTGTCTTATTACAGGGTCTGCCTGTAGGGGTGCTGTCT
Source organism: Ranitomeya imitator (assembly GCF_032444005.1). Taxonomy (NCBI): domain Eukaryota; kingdom Metazoa; phylum Chordata; class Amphibia; order Anura; family Dendrobatidae; genus Ranitomeya; species Ranitomeya imitator. Next base: position 567,507,097 of record NC_091287.1, on the reverse strand, counting down.
TATTACAGGGTCTTCCTGTAGGGGTGCTGCCTTATTACAGGGTCTGCCTATAGGGGTGCTGCCTTATTACAGGGTCTTCCTATAGGGGTGCTGTCTTATTACAGGGTCTGCCTATAGGGATGCTGCCTTATTACAGGGTCTGCCTATAGGGGTGCTGTCTGATTACAGGGTCTGCCTATAGGGGTGCTGTCTTATTACAGGGTCTGCCTATAGTGGTGCTGCCTTATTACAGGGTCTGCCTGTAGGGGTGCTGTCTTATTACAGGGTGTGCCTATAGGGATGCTGCCTTATTACAGGGTCTGCCTATAGGGGTGTTGTCTTATTACAGGGTCTGCCTATAGGGGTGCTGCCTTATTACAGGATCTGTCTATAGGGGTGCTGCCTTATTACAGGGTCTGCCTATAGGGGTGTTGTCTTATTACAGGGTCTGCCTATAGGGGTGCTGCCTTATTACAGGATCTGTCTATAGGGGTGCTGCCTTATTACAGGGTCTGCCTATAGGGGTGCTGTCTTATTACAGGGTCTGCCTATAGGGGTGCTGCCTTATTACAGGGTCTGCCTGTAGGGGTGCTGCCTTATTACAGGGTCTGCCTATAGGGGTGTTGTCTTATTACAGGGTCTGCCTATAGGGGTGCTGTCTTATTACAGGATCTGCCTATAGGGGTGCTGTCTTATTACAGGGTCTGCCTATAGGGGTGCTGCCTTATTACAGGTCTGTCTATAGGGGTGCTGCCTTATTACAGGGTCTGCCTATAGGGGTGTTGTCTTATTACAGGGTCTGCCTGTAGGGGTGCTGCCTTATTACAAGGTCTTCCTATAGGGGTGCTGTCTTATTACAGGGTCTGCCTGTAGGGGTGCTGTCTTATTGCAGGGTCTGCCTATAGGGGTGCTGTCTTATTACAGGGTCTGCCTATAGGGGTGCTGCCTTATTACAGGATCTGCCTATAGGGGTGCTGTCTTATTACAGGGTCTGCCTGTAGGGGTGCTGTCTTATTACAGGGTCTGCCTATAGGGGTGCTGTCTTATTACAGGGTCTGCCTATAGGGGTGCTGCCTTATTACAGGATCTGCCTATAGGGGTGCTGCCTTATTACAGGGTCTGCCTATAGGGGTGCTGTCTTATTACAGGGTCTGCCTGTAGGGGTGCTGTCTTATTACAGGGTCTGCCTGTAGGGGTGCTGTCTTATTACAGGGTCTGCCTGTAGGGGTGCTGTCTTATTACAGGGTCTGCCTATAGGGGTGCTGTCTTATTACAGGGTCTGCCTGTAGGGGTGCTGTCTTATTACAAGGTCTGCCTGTAGGGGTGCTGTCTTATTACAGGGTCTGCCTGTAGGGGTGCTGTCTTATTACAGGGTCTGCCTATAGGGGTGCTGTCTTATTACAGGGTCTGCCTGTAGGGGTGCTGCCTTATTACAGGGTCTTCCTATAGGGGTGCTGTCTTATTACAGGATCTGCCTATAGGGGTGCTGCCTTATTTCAGGGTCTGCCTATAGGGGTGCTGTTTTATTACAGGGTCTGCCTATAGTGGTGCTGCCTTATTACAGGGTCTTCCTATAGTGGTGCTGCCTTATTACAGGGTCTGCCTATAGTGGTGCTGCCTTATTACAGGGTCTTCCTATAGTGGTGCTGCCTTATTACAGGGTCTGCCTATAGGGGTGCTGTCTTATTACAGGGTCTGCCTATAGTGGTGCTGTCTTATTACAGGGTCTGCCTATAGTGGTGCTGTCTTATTACAGGGTCTGCCTATAGGGGTGCTGTCTTATTACAGGGTCTGCCTATAGTGGTGCTGCCTTATTACAGGGTCTTCCTATAGGGGTGCTGTCTTATTACAGGGTCTGCCTGTAGGGGTGTTGTCTTATTACAGGGTCTGCCTATAGGGGTGCTGTCTTATTACAGGGTCTGCCTATAGGGGTGCTGCCTTATTACAGGGTCTGCCTATAGGGATGCTGCCTTATTACAGGGTCTGCCTGTAGGGGTGTTGTCTTATTACAGGGTCTGCCTGTAGGGGTGCTGCCTTATTACAGGGTCTGCCTATAGGGGTGCTGTCTTATTACAGGGTCTGCCTATAGGGGTGCTGTCTTATTACAGGGTCTGCCTATAGTGGTGCTGCCTTATTACAGGGTCTTCCTATAGGGGTGCTGTCTTATTACAGGGTCTGCCTATAGGGATGCTGCCTTATTACAGGGTCTGCCTGTAGGGGTGTTGTCTTATTACAGGGTCTGCCTGTAGGGGTGCTGCCTTATTACAGGGTCTGCCTATAGGGGTGCTGTCTTATTACAGGGTCTGCCTATAGGGGTGCTGTCTTATTACAGGGTCTGCCTGTAGGGGTGCTGTCTTATTACAGGGTCTGCCTGTAGGGGTGCTGTCTTATTACAGGGTCTGCCTGTAGGGGTGCTGTCTTATTACAGGGTCTGCCTATAGGGGTGCTGTCTTATTACAGGGTCTGCCTATAGGGGTGCTGTCTTATTACAGGGTCTGCCTGTAGGGATGCTGCCTTATTACAGGGTCTGCCTATAGGGGTGCTGTCTTATTACAGGGTCTGCCTGTAGGGATGCTGCCTTATTACAGGGTCTGCCTATAGGGGTGCTGCCTTATTACAGGGTCTGCCTATAGGGGTGCTGCCTTATTACAGGGTCTGCCTGTAGGGGTGCTGTCTTATTACATGGTCTGCCTATAGGGGTGCTGTCTTATTACAGGGTCTGCCTGTAGGGGTGCTGTCTTATTACAGGGTCTGCCTGTAGGGGTGCTGCCTTATTACAGGGTCTGCCTATAGGGGTGCTGTCTTATTACAGGGTCTGCCTATAGGGGTGCTGTCTTATTACAGGGTCTGCCTATAGGGGTGCTCCCTTATTACAGGGTCTGCCTATAGGGGTGCTGTCTTATTACAGGGTCTGCCTGTAGGGGTGCTGCCTTATTACAGGATCTGCCTATAGGGGTGCTGCCTTATTACAGGGTCTGCCTATAGGGGTGCTGTCTTATTACAGGGTCTGTCTATAGTGGTGCTGTCTTATTACAGGGTCTGCCTATAGGGATGCTGTCTTATTACAGGGTCTGCCTGTAGGGGTGCTGCCTTATTACAGGATCTGCCTATAGGGGTGCTGCCTTATTACAGGGTCTGCCTATAGGGGTGCTGTCTTATTACAGGGTCTGCCTATAGGGATGCTGTCTTATTACAGGGTCTGCCTATAGGGGTGCTGTCTTATTACAGGGTCTGCCTATAGGGGTGCTGCCTTATTACAGGGTCTGCCTATAGGGGTGTTGTCTTATTACAGGGTCTGCCTATAGGGGTGCTGTCTTATTACAGGGTCTGCCTGTAGGGGTGCTGCCTTATTACAGGGTCTGTCTATAGGGGTGCTGTCTTATTACAGGGTCTGCCTGTAGGGGTGCTGCCTTATTACAGGGTCTGTCTATAGGGGTGCTGTCTTATTACAGGGTCTTTCTATAGGGGTGCTGTCTTATTACAGGGTCTGTCTATAGGGGTGCTGTCTTATTACAGGGTCTGCCTATAGGGGTGCTGTCTTATTACAGGGTCTGCCTATAGTGGTGCTGTCTTATTACAGGATCTGCCTGTAGGGGTGTTGTCTTATTACAGGGTCTTCCTATAGGGGTGCTGTCTTATTACAGGGTCTTTCTATAGGGGTGCTGTCTTATTACAGGGTCTGCCTATAGTGGTGCTGCCTTATTACAGGGTCTTCCTATAGGGGTGCTGTCTTATTACAGGGTCTTTCTATAGGGGTGCTGTCTTATTACAGGGTCTGTCTATAGGGGTGCTGTCTTATTACAGGGTCTGCCTATAGGGGTGCTGTCTTATTACAGGATCTGCCTGTAGGGGTGTTGTCTTATTACAGGATCTGCCTATAGGGGTGCTGTCTTATTACAGGGTCTGTCTATAGGGGTGCTGTCTTATTACAGGGTCTGCCTGTAGGGGTGCTGCCTTATTACAGGGTCTGTCTATAGGGGTGCTGTCTTATTACAGGGTCTTTCTATAGGGGTGCTGTCTTATTACAGGGTCTTTCTATAGGGGTGCTGTCTTATTACAGGGTCTGCCTATAGGGATGCTGTCTTATTACAGGGTCTGCCTGTAGGGGTGCTGTCTTATTACAGGATCTGCCTGTAGGGGTGTTGTCTTATTACAGGATCTGCCTATAGGGGTGCTGTCTTATTACAGGGTCTGCCTATAGTGGTGCTGCCTTATTACAGGGTCTTCCTATAGGGGTGCTGTCTTATTACAGGGTCTGTCTATAGGGGTGCTGTCTTATTACAGGGTCTGCCTATAGTGGTGCTGTCTTATTACAGGGTCTGCCTATAGTGGTGCTGTCTTATTACAGGGTATGTCTATAGGGATGCTGTCTTATTACAGGGTCTGTCTATAGGGGTGCTGTCTTATTACAGGGTCTGTCTATAGGGGTGCTGTCTTATTACAGGGTCTGCCTATAGTGGTGCTGCCTTATTACAGGGTCTTCCTATAGGGGTGCTGTCTTATTACAGGGTCTGTCTATAGGGGTGCTGTCTTATTACAGGGTCTGCCTATAGTGGTGCTGTCTTATTACAGGGTCTGCCTATAGTGGTGCTGCCTTATTACAGGGTATGTCTATAGGGATGCTGTCTTATTACAGGGTCTGTCTATAGGGGTGCTGTCTTATTACAGGGTCTGCCTATAGGGGTGCTGTCTTATTACAGGGTCTGTCTATAGGGGTGCTGTCTTATTACAGGGTCTGCCTATAGGGGTGCTGTCTTATTACAGGGTCTGTCTATAGGGGTGCTGTCTTATTACAGGGTCTGCCTATAGGGGTGCTGTCTTATTACAGGGTATGTCTATAGGGATGCTGTCTTATTACAGGGTCTGTCTATAGGGATGCTGTCTTATTACAGGGTCTGCCTATAGGGGTGCTGTCTTATTACAGGGTCTGCCTATAGGGGTGCTGCCTTATTACAGGGTCTGCCTATAGGGGTGCTGTCTTATTACAGGGTCTGCCTATGGGGGTGCTGCCTAATTACAGGGTCTGCCTATGGGGGTGCTGCCTTATTACAGGGTCTGTCTATAGGGATGCTGTCTTATTACAGGGTCTGCCTATAGGGGTGCTGCCTTATTACAGGGTCTGCCTATAGGGGTGCCGCCTTATTACAGGGTCTGTCTATAGGGATGCTGTCTTATTACAGGGTATGTCTATAGGGGTGCTGCCTTATTACAGGATCTGCCTATAGGGGTGCTGTCTTATTACAGGGTCTGACTATAGGGGTGCTGTCTTATTACAGGATCTGCCTATAGGGGTGCTGCCTTATTACAGGGTCTGCCTATAGGGGTGCTGTCTTATTACAGGATCTGCCTATAGGGGTGCTGTCTTATTACAGGATCTGCCTATAGGGGTGCTGTCTTATTACAGGGTCTGTCTGTAGGGGTGCTGTCTTATTACAGGGTCTGCCTATAGGGGTGCTGCCTTATTACAGGGTCTGTCTATACGGGTGCTGTCTTATTACAGGGTATGTCTATAGGGATGCTGTCTTATTACAGGGTCTGTCTATAGGGGTGCTGTCTTATTACAGGGTATGTCTATAGGGATGCTGTCTTATTACAGGGTCTGTCTATAGGGGTGCTGTCTTATTACAGGGTCTGTCTGTAGGGGTGCTGTCTTATTACAGGGTCTGTCTATAGGGGTGCTGTCTTATTACAGGGTCTGTCTATAGGGGTGCTGTCTTATTACAGGGTCTGTCTATAGGGGTGCTGTCTTATTACAGGGTCTGCCTGTAGGGATGCTGCCTTATTACAGGGTCTGTCTATAGGGGTGCTGTCTTATTACAGGGTATGTCTATAGGGATGCTGTCTTATTACAGGGTCTGTCTATAGGGGTGCTGTCTTTTTACAGGGTCTGCCTATAGGGGTGCTGTCTTATTACAGGGTCTGCCTATAGGGGTGCTGTCTTATTACAGGGTCTGTCTATAGGGGTGCTGTCTTATTACAGGGTCTGACTATCGGGGTGCTGTCTTATTACAGGGTCTGCCTATAGGGGTGCCGTCTTATTACAGGGTCTGCCTATAGGGGTGCTGTCTTATTACAGGGTCTGCCTATAGGGGTGCTGCCTTATTACAGGGTCTGCCTATAGGGGTGCTGTCTAATTACAGGATCTGCCTATAGGGGTGCTGTCTTATTACAGGGTCTGACTATAGGGGTGCTGTCTTATTACAGGGTCTGCCTATAGTGGTGCTGTCTTATTACAGGATCTGCCTATAGGGGTGCTGTCTTATTACAGGATCTGCCTATAGGGGTGCTGTCTTATTACAGGATCTGTCTATAGGGGTGCTGCCTTATTACAGGGTATGTCTATAGGGGTGCTGCCTTATTACAGGATCTGTCTATAGGGGTGCTGCCTTATTACAGGGTCTGTCTATAGGGGTGCTGTCTTATTACAGGGTCTGCCTATAGGGGTGCTGCCTTATTACAGGGTCTGTCTATAGGGGTGCTGCCTTATTACAGGGTCTGCCTGTAGGGGTGCTGTCTTATTACAGGGTCTGCCTATAGGGGTGCTGTCTTATTACAGGGTCTGCCTGTAGGGGTGCTGTCTTATTACAGGGTCTGCCTGTAGGGGTGCTGTCTTATTACAGGGTCTGCCTATAGGGGTGCTGTCTTATTACAGGGTCTGCCTATAGTGGTGCTGCCTTATTACAGGGTCTGCCTATAGGGGTGCTGTCTTATTACAGGGTCTGCCTATAGGGGTGCTGTCTTATTACAGGATCTGCCTATAGGGGTGCTGCCTTATTACAGGGTCTGCCTGTAGGGGTGCTGTCTTATTACAGGGTCTGCCTGTAGGGGTGCTGTCTTATTACAGGGTCTGCCTATAGGGGTGCTGTCTTATTACAGGGTCTGTCTATAGGGGTGCTGTCTTATTACAGGGTCTGCCTATAGTGGTGCTGTCTTGTTACAGGATCTGTCTATAGGGGTGCTGTCTTATTACAGGGTCTGCCTATAGGGGTGCTGTCTTATTACAGGGTCTGTCTATAGGGGTGCTGTCTTATTACAGGGTCTGCCTGTAGGGGTGCTGTCTTATTACAGGGTCTGCCTATAGTGGTGCTGCCTTATTACAGGATCTGCCTATAGGGGTGCTGTCTTATTACAGGGTCTGCCTATAGGGGTGCTGTCTTATTACAGGGTCTGTCTATAGGGGTGCTGTCTTATTACAGGGTCTGCCTGTAGGGGTGCTGTCTTATTACAGGGTCTGCCTATAGTGGTGCTGCCTTATTACAGGATCTGCCTATAGGGATGCTGCCTTATTACAGGATCTGCCTATAGGGGTGCTGTCTTATTACAGGGTCTGCCTGTAGGGGTGCTGTCTTATTACAGGGTCTGCCTATAGTGGTGCTGCCTTATTACAGGATCTGCCTATAGGGATGCTGCCTTATTACAGGGTCTTCCTATAGGGGTGCTGTCTTATTACAGGGTCTGCCTGTAGGGGTGCTGCCTTATTACAGGATCTGCCTATAGGGGTGCTGTCTTATTACAGGGTCTGCCTATAGGGGTGCTGCCTTATTACAGGGTCTGCCTGTAGGGGTGCTGCCTTATTACAGGATCTGCCTATAGGGGTGCTGTCTTATTACAGGGTCTGCCTATAGGGGTGCTGCCTTATTACAGGATCTGCCTATAGGGGTGCTGTCTTATTACAGGGTCTGCCTGTAGGGGTGCTGTCTTATTACAGGATCTGCCTATAGGGGAGCTGTCTTATTACAGGATCTGCCTATAGGGGAGCTGTCTTATTACAGGGTCTGCCTGTAGGGGTGCTGTCTTATTACAGGGTCTGCCTGTAGGGGTGCTGTCTTATTACAGGGTCTGTCTATAGGGGTGCTGTCTTATTACAGGGTCTGTCTATAGGGGTGCTGTCTTATTACAGGGTCTGCCTGTAGGGGTGTTGTCTTATTACAGGATCTGCCTGTAGGGGTGCTGTCTTATTACAGGGTCTGTCTATAGGGGTGCTGTCTTATTACAGGGTCTGTCTATAGGGGTGCTGTCTTGTTACAGGGTCTGCCTGTAGGGGTGCTGTCTTATTACAGGGTCTGCCTGTAGGGGTGCTGTCTTATTACAGGATCTGCCTGTAGGGGTGCTGTCTTATTACAGGGTCTGTCTATAGGGGTGCTGTCTTATTACAGGGTCTGTCTATAGGGGTGCTGCCTTATTACAGGGTCTTCCTATAAGGGTGCTGCCTTATTACAGGGTCTGCCTATAGGGGTGCTGTCTTATTACAGGGTCTGCCTATAGGGATGCTGCCTTATTACAGGGTCTTCCTGTAGGGGTGCTGCCTTATTACAGGGTCTTCCTATAAGGGTGCTGCCTTATTACAGGGTCTGCCTATAGGGGTGCTGTCTTATTACAGGGTCTGTCTATAGGGGTGCTGTCTTATTACAGGGTCTGCCTGTAGGGGTGCTGCCTTATTACAGGGTCTTCCTATAAGGGTGCTGCCTTATTACAGGGTCTGCCTATAGGGGTGCTGTCTTATTACAGGGTCTGTCTATAGGGGTGCTGTCTTATTACAGGGTCTGCCTGTAGGGGTGCTGTCTTATTACAGGGTCTGCCTATAGGGGTGCTGTCTTATTACAGGGTCTGCCTATAGGGGTGCTGTCTTATTACAGGGTATGTCTATAGGGATGCTGCCTTATTACAGGGTCTTCCTATAGGGGTGCTGTCTTATTACAGGGTCTGCCTGTAGGGGTGCTGCCTTATTACAGGATCTGCCTATAGGGGTGCTGTCTTATTACAGGGTCTGCCTATAGGGGTGCTGTCTTATTACAGGGTCTGCCTATAGGGATGCTGCCTTATTACAGGGTCTTCCTATAGGGGTGCTGTCTTATTACAGGGTCTGCCTGTAGGGGTGCTGCCTTATTACAGGATCTGTCTATAGGGGTGCTGTCTTATTACAGGGTCTGCCTGTAGGGGTGCTGCCTTATTACAGGATCTGCCTATAGGGGTGCTGTCTTATTACAGGGTCTGCCTGTAGGGGTGCTGCCTTATTACAGGATCTGTCTATAGGGGTGCTGTCTTATTACAGGGTCTGCCTGTAGGGGTGCTGCCTTATTACAGGATCTGCCTATAGGGGTGCTGTCTTATTACAGGGTCTGCCTGTAGGGGTGCTGCCTTATTACAGGATCTGCCTATAGGGGTGCTGTCTTATTACAGGGTCTGCCTGTAGGGGTGCTGCCTTATTACAGGATCTGCCTATAGGGGTGCTGTCTTATTACAGGATCTGCCTATAGGGGTGCTGTCTTATTACAGGGTCTGCCTATAGGGGTGCTGTCTTATTACAGGGTCTGCCTGTAGGGGTGCTGTCTTAGTACAGGGTCTGCCTGTAGGGGTGTTGTCTTATTACAGGATCTGCCTGTAGGGGTGCTGTCTTATTACAGGGTCTGTCTATAGGGGTGCTGTCTTATTACAGGGTCTGTCTATAGGGGTGCTGTCTTATTACAGGGTCTGCCTGTAGGGGTGCTGCCTTATTACAGGGTCTGCCTGTAGGGGTGCTGCCTTATTACAGGGTCTGCCTATAGTGGTGCTGTCTTATTACAGGGTCTGTCTATAGGGGTGCTGTCTTATTACAGGGTCTGTCTATAGGGGTGCTGTCTTATTACAGGGTCTGCCTGTAGGGGTGCTGTCTTATTACAGGGTCTGCCTATAGGGGTGCTGTCTTATTACAGGGTCTGTCTATAGGGGTGCTGTCTTATTACAGGATCTGCCTATAGGGGTGCTGTCTTATTACAGGGTCTGCCTGTAGGGGTGCTGTCTTATTACAGGGTCTGCCTATAGGGATGCTGCCTTATTACAGGGTCTGCCTATAGGGGTGCTGTCTTATTACAGGATCTGCCTATAGGGGTGCTGTCTTATTACAGGGTCTGCCTGTAGGGGTGCTGTCTTATTACAGGGTCTGCCTATAGGGGTGCTGCCTTATTACAGGGTCTGCCTATAGGGGTTCTGTCTTATTACAGGATCTGCCTATAGGGGTGCTGTCTTATTACAGGGTCTGCCTATAGTGGTGCTGTCTTATTACAGGGTCTGTCTATAGGGGTGCTGTCTTATTACAGGATCTGCCTATAGGGGTGCTGTCTTATTACAGGGTCTGTCTATAGGGGTGCTGTCTTATTACAGGATCTGCCTATAGGGGTGCTGTCTTATTACAGGGTCTGCCTATAGGGGTTCTGTCTTATTACAGGATCTGCCTATAGGGGTGCTGTCTTATTACAGGGTCTGCCTATAGTGGTGCTGTCTTATTACAGGGTCTGTCTATAGGGGTGCTGTCTTATTACAGGGTCTGCCTATAGGGGTGCTGTCTTATTACAGGGTCTGTCTATAGGGGTGCTGTCTTATTACAGGATCTGCCTATAGGGGTGCTGTCTTATTACAGGGTCTGCCTGTAGGGGTGCTGTCTTATTACAGGGTCTGCCTATAGGGATGCTGCCTTATTACAGGGTCTGCCTATAGGGGTGCTGTCTTATTACAGGATCTGCCTATAGGGGTGCTGTCTTATTACAGGGTCTGCCTGTAGGGGTGCTGTCTTATTACAGGGTCTGCCTATAGGGGTGCTGCCTTATTACAGGGTCTGCCTATAGGGGTTCTGTCTTATTACAGGATCTGCCTATAGGGGTGCTGCCTTATTACAGGGTCTGCCTATAGTGGTGCTGTCTTATTACAGGGTCTGCCTGTAGGGGTGCTGTCTTATTACAGGGTCTGCCTATAGGGGTGCTGCCTTATTACAGGGTCTGCCTATAGGGGTGCTGTCTTATTACAGGGTCTTCCTATAAGGGTGCTGTCTTATTACAGGGTCTGCCTGTAGGGGTGCTGTCTTATTACAGGGTCTGCCTGTAGGGGTGCTGTCTTATTACAGGGTCTGCCTATAGTGGTGCTGTCTTATTACAGGGTCTGCCTGTAGGGGTGCTGCCTTATTACAGGGTCTGCCTATAGGGGTGCTGTCTTATTACAGGGTCTGCCTGTAGGGGTGCTGCCTTATTACAGGGTCTGTCTATAGGGGTGCTGTCTTATTACAGGGTCTGCCTGTAGGGGTGCTGTCTTATTACAGGGTCTGCCTGTAGGGGTGCTGCCTTATTACAGGGTCTGTCTATAGGGGTGCTGTCTTATTACAGGGTCTGCCTGTAGGGGTGCTGCCTTATTACAGGGTCTGCCTATAGGGGTGCTGTCTTATTACAGGGTCTGCCTGTAGGGGTGCTGTCTTATTACAGGGTCTGCCTGTAGGGGTGCTGCCTTATTACAGGGTCTGTCTATAGGGGTGCTGTCTTATTACAGGGTCTGCCTGTAGGGGTGCTGTCTTATTACAGGGTCTGTCTATAGGGGTGCTGTCTTATTACAGGGTCTGCCTGTAGGGGTGCTGTCTTATTACAGGGTCTGCCTGTAGGGGTGCTGTCTTATTACAGGATCTGTCTATAGGGGTGCTGTCTTATTACAGGGTCTGCCTGTAGGGGTGCTGCCTTATTACAGGGTCTGCCTATAGGGGTGCTGTCTTATTACAGGGTCTGCCTGTAGGGGTGCTGTCTTATTACAGGGTCTGCCTGTAGGGGTGCTGCCTTATTACAGGGTCTGTCTATAGGGGTGCTGTCTTATTACAGGGTCTGCCTGTAGGGGTGCTGTCTTATTACAGGGTCTGTCTATAGGGGTGCTGTCTTATTACAGGGTCAGTCTATAGGGGTGCTGTCTTATTACAGGGTCTGCCTATAGGGGTGCTGTCTTATTACAGGGTCTGTCTATAGGGGTGCTGTCTTATTACAGGGTCTGCCTATAGGGGTGCTGTCTTATTACAGGGTCTGTCTATAGGGGTGCTGTCTTATTACAGGGTCTGCCTATAGGGGTGCTGCCTTATTACAGGGTCTGCCTATAGGGGTGCTGTCTTATTACAGGGTCTGCCTATGGGGGTGCTGCCTAATTACAGGGTCTGCCTATGGGGGTGCTGCCTTATTACAGGGTCTGTCTATAGGGATGCTGTCTTATTACAGGGTCTGCCTATAGGGGTGCTGTCTTATTACAGGGTCTGCCTATAGGGGTGCTGCCTTATTACAGGGTCTGCCTATAGGGGTGCTGCCTTATTACAGGGTCTGTCTATAGGGATGCTGTCTTATTACAGGGTATGTCTATAGGGATGCTGTCTTATTACAGGGTCTGTCTATAGGGGTGCTGTCTTATTACAGGATCTGCCTATAGGGGTGCTGTCTTATTACAGGGTCTGACTATAGGGGTGCTGTCTTATTACAGGATCTGCCTATAGGGGTGCTGCCTTATTACAGGATCTGCCTATAGGGGTGCTGTCTTATTACAGGGTCTGACTATAGGGGTGCTGTCTTATTACAGGGTCTGCCTATAGTGGTGCTGTCTTATTACAGGGTATGTCTATAGGGATGCTGTCTTATTACAGGGTCTGTCTATAGGGGTGCTGTCTTATTACAGGGTCTGTCTGTAGGGGTGCTGTCTTATTACAGGGTCTGCCTATAGGGGTGCTGCCTTATTACAGGGTCTGTCTATAGGGGTGCTGTCTTATTACAGGGTATGTCTATAGGGATGCTGTCTTATTACAGGGTCTGTCTATAGGGGTGCTGTCTTATTACAGGGTATGTCTATAGGGATGCTGTCTTATTACAGGGTCTGTCTATAGGGGTGCTGTCTTATTACAGGGTCTGTCTGTAGGGGTGCTGTCTTATTACAGGGTCTGTCTATAGGGGTGCTGTCTTATTACAGGGTCTGTCTATAGGGGTGCTGTCTTATTACAGGGTCTGTCTGTAGGGGTGCTGTCTTATTACAGGGTCTGCCTATAGGGATGCTGCCTTATTACAGGGTCTGTCTATAGGGGTGCTGTCTTATTACAGGGTATGTCTATAGGGATGCTGTCTTATTACAGGGTCTGTCTATAGGGGTGCTGTCTTTTTACAGGGTCTGCCTATAGGGGTGCTGTCTTATTACAGGGTCTGCCTATAGGGGTGCTGTCTTATTACAGGGTCTGTCTATAGGGGTGCTGTCTTATTACAGGGTCTGACTATCGGGGTGCTGTCTTATTACAGGGTCTGCCTATAGGGGTGCTGTCTTATTACAGGGTCTGCCTATAGGGGTGCTGTCTTATTACAGGGTCTGCCTATAGGGGTGCTGCCTTATTACAGGGTCTGCCTATAGGGGTGCTGTCTTATTACAGGATCTGCCTATAGGGGTGCTGTCTTATTACAGGGTCTGACTATAGGGGTGCTGTCTTATTACAGGGTCTGCCTATAGTGGTGCTGTCTTATTACAGGATCTGCCTATAGGGGTGCTGTCTTATTACAGGATCTGTCTATAGGGGTGCTGCCTTATTACAGGGTCTGTCTATAGGGGTGCTGTCTTATTACAGGATCTGCCTATAGGGGTGCTGTCTTATTACAGGATCTGTCTATAGGGGTGCTGCCTTATTACAGGGTCTGTCTATAGGGGTGCTGTCTTATTACAGGATCTGTCTATAGGGGTGCTGCCTTATTACAGGGTCTGTCTATAGGGGTGCTGTCTTATTACAGGGTCTGCCTATAGGGGTGCTGTCTTATTACAGGGTCTGTCTATAGGGGTGCTGTCTTATTACAGGGTCTGCCTGTAGGGGTGCTGTCTTATTACAGGGTCTGCCTGTAGGGGTGCTGTCTTATTACAGGGTCTGCCTATAGGGGTGCTGTCTTATTACAGGGTCTGCCTGTAGGGGTGCTGTCTTATTACAGGGTCTGCCTATAGGGGTGCTGTCTTATTACAGGGTCTGTCTATAGTGGTGCTGTCTTGTTACAGGATCTGTCTATAGGGGTGCTGTCTTATTACAGGGTCTGTCTATAGGGGTGCTGTCTTATTACAGGGTCTGCCTGTAGTGGTGCTGCCTTATTACAGGATCTGCCTATAGGGGTGCTGTCTTATTACAGGGTATGTCTATAGGGATGCTGCCTTATTACAGGGTCTTCCTATAGGGGTGCTGTCTTATTACAGGGTCTGCCTGTAGGGGTGCTGCCTTATTACAGGATCTGCCTATAGGGGTGCTGCCTTATTACAGGATCTGCCTATAGGGGTGCTGTCTTATTACAGGGTCTGCCTATAGGGGTGCTGTCTTATTACAGGGTCTGCCTGTAGGGGTGCTGTCTTATTACAGGGTCTGCCTATAGGGGTGCTGCCTTATTACAGGATCTGCCTATAGGGATGCTGCCTTATTACAGGGTCTGCCTATAGGGGTGCTGTCTTATTACAGGGTCTGCCTGTAGGGGTGTTGTCTTATTACAGGGTCTGCCTATAGGGGTGCTGTCTTATTACAGGGTCTGCCTGTAGGGGTGCTGTCTTATTACAGGGTCTGCCTGTAGGGGTGTTGTCTTATTACAGGATCTGCCTGTAGGGGTGCTGTCTTATTACAGGGTCTGTCTATAGGGGTGCTGTCTTATTACAGGATCTGCCTATAGGGGTGCTGTCTTATTACAGGGTCTGCCTGTAGGGGTGCTGCCTTATTACAGGGTCTTCCTATAAGGGTGCTGCCTTATTACAGGGTCTGCCTATAGGGGTGCTGCCTTATTACAGGGTCTGCCTGTAGGGGTGCTGTCTTATTACAGGGTCTGTCTATAGGGGTGCTGCCTTATTACAGGGTCTGCCTATAGGGGTGCTGCCTTATTACAGGGTCTGCCTATAGGGGTGCTGTCTTATTACAGGGTCTGTCTATAGGGGTGCTGTCTTATTACAGGGTCTGCCTATAGGGGTGCTGTCTTATTACAGGGTCTGCCTGTAGGGGTGCTGTCTTATTACAGGGTCTGCCTATAGGGATGCTGTCTTATTACAGGGTCTGCCTATAGGGGTGCTGTCTTATTACAGGGTCTGCCTATAGGGGTGCTGCCTTATTACAGGATCTGCCTATAGGGGTGCTGCCTTATTACAGGGTCTGCCTATAGGGGTGCTGTCTTATTACAGGGTCTGCCTGTAGGGGTGCTGCCTTATTACAGGATCTGCCTATAGGGGTGCTGCCTTATTACAGGGTCTGCCTGTAGGGGTGCTGCCTTATTACAGGGTCTTCCTATAAGGGTGCTGCCTTATTACAGGGTCTGCCTATAGGGGTGCTGCCTTATTACAGGGTCTGCCTGTAGGGGTGCTGCCTTATTACAGGGTCTGCCTATAGTGGTGCTGTCTTATTACAGGGTCTGTCTATAAGGGTGCTGCCTTATTACAGGGTCTGCCTATAGGGGTGCTGCCTTATTACAGGGTCTGCCTGTAGGGGTGCTGCCTTATTACAGGGTCTGTCTATAGGGGTGCTGTCTTATTACAGGGTCTGTCTATAGGGGTGCTGTCTTATTACAGGGTCTGCCTGTAGGGGTGCTGTCTTATTACAGGGTCTGCCTATAGGGGTGCTGTCTTATTACAGGGTCTGTCTATAGGGGTGCTGTCTTATTACAGGATCTGCCTATAGGGGTGTTGTCTTATTACAGGGTCTGCCTGTAGGGGTGCTGTCTTATTACAGGGTCTGCCTATAGGGGTGCTGTCTTATTACAGGGTCTGTCTATAGGGGTGCTGTCTTATTACAGGATCTGCCTATAGGGGTGCTGTCTTATTACAGGGTCTTCCTATAGGGGTGCTGTCTTATTACAGGATCTGCCTGTAGGGGTGCTGCCTTATTACAGGGTCTTCCTATAGGGGTGTTGTCTTATTACAGGGTCTGCCTGTAGGGGTGCTGTCTTATTAAAGGGTCTTCCTATAGGGGTGCTGTCTTATTACAGGGTCTGCCTATAGGGGTGCTGTCTTATTACAGGGTCTGCCTATAGGGGTGCTGTCTTATTACAGGGTCTGCCTGTAGGGGTGCTGCCTTATTACAGGGTCTGCCTGTAGGGGTGCTGTCCTATTACAGGGTCTGCCTAGACTGCAGAGACCCGTGTGTCGTAACCAATGCCTTCCCCCGTCCCACCACTCCGTAATAAAAGATACCAACAAACCTGGATGGGTTGAACAGGTCGGTCACAGTTTTATTAATTGCAAAGTAGAGAAGGGCAATTACACATCGCGACGCACTCATTGCTGAAGGCCCCAGCCGACGACCGCTGGGCCAGCAAGCCGATGAGAGGTTACGAACCTTTGCCCCCCTCTACCTACCGCCACGGAGGATCATGTGTATGACCTACACAAGACTCCGACCCCCACACAACATCATTAGAGCCTGTTCAACACCATCCCGCAAACCCTCCAAGAATATGTCCAGTCCGATGTCCGTGAGGTGGATGCCATCTGGTCTCAGCAAAGCAAAATTGTTCCCTTCTAACTCCTGGTGTCGAACCACAATGCCGTAATTTTCTCTCACAAACTTCGACATCTTTGTGTTAATCCTTTTTCTTGCGTTTTCGATGGCTTTTACGTCCTTAGCTCCGTGCCAAACCGCTCGAGGTATTATCTCTGACCACACCACCACCATATCTGGTAATAAACAGACAAACCGCTCGATGTCCGTTGACATTACTGTGTACAGCTCGGCCCCTTTCCGCTTGCCCAAATCATTGCCTCCGGCATGTAGCACCAGAACCACCGGCCCCTTGGCCTTCTTAGCGATGTCGACCAACTCCGGGAAGATCTGACGCCACCGAAGCCCTCTGACGCCTCTCCAGTTGACTTCCAAATTCGGGAAGCCAAAATTGGTTCCCCCCGTCCTGAGTTTGGCCCTTTTGCACGCCCAGTAGACAAAAGAATGCCCCACTACCCAAACTGTGGGCTTAAAGCTGCCTGGAAGAGACAAGAAGTGTTAGAGCAGGTCTGGTCTTATGTATCTTGCAAAGCATGCGGATTTCCAGCGGCCCATTCTCTGCACCTCGACTTCCGATACCCCCGCTCTAGCTGCTTCGGTCGCCGCCCCTATTCGGAATGAATGTGTCCCATATTCCTTTGGAGCCACGCCGAGTGCCTCTAGGCACAGTCTAAAAATCGCTTGAAATTGATATTTAGTAAGAGGGGACCCGTCGGTGTGTGAAAGGAGGAATCTACCCGGATGTCTTACTAGCGCATAGTTTTTAACTATTTTTACGGGGCATATAGGGCCGCCTGACGCCTTGACCAATACCCATGTCCCCCTCCCGGTGGGGTCGCACTTGGATCTCCGT
Source organism: Ranitomeya imitator (assembly GCF_032444005.1). Lineage (NCBI taxonomy): Eukaryota > Metazoa > Chordata > Amphibia > Anura > Dendrobatidae > Ranitomeya > Ranitomeya imitator. The sequence continues at coordinate 567,490,013 of NC_091287.1, read as the reverse complement.
ACTCTAATGCGCAGAGCTTCGCTGCATATGACGAGGTCTTCATTGATTAAGCCGCCTATTGATGCTGTTTTTGACTGGGGCACTAATTCGCTGATGCGAAGTGCCCCGAAGAAGGCGATTGCGAACGCTGCGGATATCAGCGTTGCCTCGTATTGTGATTTGCACACCGATGAAGAAATTGCAATTATGTCGGCCAGCAGCCTTAAGGAAACTGGGCGTCGGCATTCCTGACTAGGTTGCAACCTTCTCCAGCCTTTAACGGCTTGTTTGATGAAAAAATATTTGGTTACGTCCACCCACCCCAGCAGCTGAAAGAAGAATGCTATTCCCGACAGATGACGTTGCGCTAATGTCCCTGACGCACCTCCCTGCCTGAGCTTTTCTAAAAGTTCTACTAGGACGTCGCATCTCGTCCGGTTGCACCTATCGACTGGTCTTCCTTGCGTTAGCGAGCACCACTCCTCCCACGCCTTACCGTAAACCTGCCAAGTCGCCGGTGTCACCGAAGCGCGGATCAAGGGCATCAATGATTGGCCACCATGTCCAAGAGAGAAGGAGGACACCGCAGGCCCGACGTTCGCGCCCTGGGGGAGGAAGAGTTTGAATGCCTGCCAATCGGAAGATAACAAAGAGTTAACAATTTTATCATCGACAGTCGCCGTAAATCTGGCCCGGCACCAGATGTTGTGCTTCAGGCATAATAGTGCTAGGTGGCGCAACAGCGCGAGTACCGGCTGAGAAGAAGAGGACATGCTGTTTAGGGCTTTTGCTGTTCTCAGCTGTTTTGTTGTAAATCTGATGTTTGTATTTTCCAATTGGGCACCCCATAGCTCGACTGATGTTACTATTGCCAAAATTTCCACCAGTGCTGGGTCACGGCCCCATGCGGCCGTGGTCCATAGTTCAGGCCATTGGCCTTTGCACCACTGGTTTTTGTATATCGCCGCGAAACCATCAGTAATATTTCCACCAACCATCAAGTCTAAATCTTTGCTTGGCGTCTCCTGCGCCATAACGCATGTATGCCCATTGTAGGACTCCAGGAATGTCCTCCAGACCAGCAAGTCTGCCTTCAGGGAACGGTTTAGCCTAATTCTGTGGCTCGGCTGGGCTATGCCCTTGGTTGCCAGTGATAGTCGGCGTGAAAACGCTCTGCCCGCCGGCATTACACGACAGGCAAAGTTGAGCAATCCTAGCAGGGACTGCATCTGCTGCAGGGTAACTTTTTTTGCTTCGTAGCAATTTTTAACCATTTGCAGAGTTTTTTGCAGCTTATCAGCTGGTAATCGAAACACCATTGCATTGGTGTCTATTTCAATACCGAGGAAAGGCAAAACGTTACAAGGGCCGACTGTTTTATCCGGTGAAAGTGGTACCCCAAATTTTTTGGCTAAAAACTTAAACTTTTGGAGAAGAAAGGAGCAGAGTCTGGAGTCCCCGGGACCGACGAACAAAAAATCGTCGAGGTAGTGAATCGTTGAGTTGCTACCAGTTTCGTATCGTAATACCCAGTCTAGGAAGGTGCTGAAAAGCTCGAAGTAATGACAGGAAATGGAGCAGCCCATTGGTAGGCACATATCAAAGTAAAATAGCCTGTCCACCTCACAGCCTAATAAATGAAAACATTCCGGGTGAACGGGCAAAAGGCGGAAGGCTGACTCTATGTCGGATTTCGCCAGCAGGGCACCGGGCCCGGCTGCGCGCACGAGCTCGACCGCCCTGTCAAAAGAAGAGTAGGTTACGGACGAGTCTTCCGCGGGTATTGCAGCGTTAACCGATGCGCCTTTTGGGTAGGAAAGGTGATGTATTAGCCGATATTTTCCTGGCTCCTTTTTGGGAACAATACCTAAAGGCGAGATTCTGAGATTTTTAAATGGCAACGAACTAAAAGGTCCCGCCATCCTGCCCAGCTCAACTTCTTTTTGGATTTTTTGCTGTAAAATATCAGGGAATTCGCGTGCCGATTTTAAATTATTTGCAATAGTTGGCGAGGGGCTGGGTTTGAAAGGGATATAAAAACCGTGTTTAAAACCGAAATATAGTTGTTCTGCCGCTTCTTTATTGGGATAACGGCTTAGCCATGGGCCCATTGCGGTTACGTTCACCGGGGTTAGACCTCGCAGGTGCTCTATTTGACTGGCGGGTACATCTGGCCGCAGGGTGTCCACCTCCGCAGGAGGAGCATTCGTGTCTATATTTACAGGACCCTTGGAAACGGCAGTATCCATCGTTAAACAGTAAGCAGGCCCCAGGTCCGCGTGCGACCACTGTGTTCTGGCCTGCTGCTGTTGAGTGATAAGTGGTCGCTGCCGAAAAGGGGGGCTGCTTTTGGGACAACATCAGTCGTAACCAAACGTCCGTCGCTTTCACCCCCCAGCCCAAGTCTGGTTGCATGGCCAACCGCCTGCGGAACTCCTCGTCGTACCGTTTCCATGCCGCCCCGCTGTGACACTTATATGAATTATATATTAGATCTTGGTAAATAAATAATTCGGAACAACGCTCTGGGTGCTTTTGGCCCATTATACATCCGAGAACCGCGAAGGCCTGGAGCCAGTTATTCATTGTTTGAGCTATTTTTGGTTTGCTCCTATCTTGCAACCGCTCGCCAGTCCTCCTTTCCTTGTCTACGGACTGTTGGTCGGCCGATATCAGTGACCATATATCCACATAACCATTTTCCCAAATTTTTTGCTTTGTCTCCAAGTCAACATGCGCTCCCAGTGGGCTAACTCCACAGAAAAATGCATCCTTGTGCAGACTAGCTGCTTGGGTGGTGCTAGCATCAGTTGGTACGCCTGGGCGTGTCAACTGCTGAACTAGGGTCTTAATAGCGGCCGCCAGCTCGCTTTCTCCCACATTTTGCATTGTAGAATGTTCACCAACATCAAAGAACTCACCGCTGTCAGATGCCGGCCGAGTGTCTCCGGACGGAGGTACTCTGGCTCCTGCCGTGGCGCTGTCCTGGTGCTGGCCGCCCGCCCAGGAGGATGAAGATGGCAGGCCAGCGGCCAGCGCCGTGGCACGGGGATGTATTCTCGTCTGGTGCCGAGCGTCCCCTGGAGAGGGAGGTGCTCCGGCGTCAGTTGTCTCCATGGTTCGGTGCTGGCTGGTGGACCGTGGAGGTACGTATGGTGTGTCTCCCTGTGCGTCAGCCCAGGACGGAGCTCGGTGCTGGCTGGTGGACCGGGGAGGTACGTATGGCGTGTCTCCCCGTGCGTCAGCCAATGAAGGAGCACGTGACGGATGAGATCTGTCGTGTGCTCGATGATGAGAGGCTATTGGGGCTCCGATCTCTGCCTGGTCGGTAACGGGGGGTGTCAGTGTCTGTTCCCACCGGGTACCCGCTCTGGGTGTCCGGTGAGACCGCCGTCTTTCGGCGTGTGACCGGTACCGCCCGTTGTGACTCCCCGATGTTTCTGAACCGGTTGTGGATGGCGAACGCCATCTGGAGGAGCGGGATCTGTGGTGGCTCCTGCGTGAGTGGTGTCGGCATCTGGAGTGGGAATGGCGACAGCCAGAGGGACAGCGGGAACGGTGGCGGGAATCTACTGATGAGGGTGAGGACGATCTGCGGCATCTATGTCTGCGATCGCCCTGTCTAGGGGTTGTGTTTGGTGCATGCACCTCGGGAGTAAGGGGGAAGTTATCTTGGCCACGGGGCGTGAGTGGCGGTGCAGGGGGTAGAGACGGGGAAGGTGCAGAGACTATTAGGCTGGAACCGCAGGGTGAGCGCAACAGGGCGGGGACTGATAGTAAACTGTCTGCAATTAGCGTTTGGGAGCATGGGGGTGTTGGCGGCGCGTAATTTATTGCAGCTGTGTTAGTGTTTGGTGCGACTGTGTGCGTGTTTGGTGCGTACATTCCTGGCTGCGGAGCGTGCTGGCTGGTCTGAATAGACCAGTCATCACGCTCCGCGGCCGTGTTCGTGGCTCTGGCCCCCGACCGCCGCCCGCCTCCCCGCATAGGCAACGCTGATGTGCCTGCTGGGGGGACGCGGTGGGCCAGGGGTGGGCTGGCCAGAGGTCCAAAGTGAGGGACCTGGCTCGGGGAGCTTGTGAGGGCCGTGTTTGAGGCGCCCCCCCGGCCAATTTGGCGGGTTGGGGCCCCGCCGCTGTTAGTGGGCGGTGCTTGGCAGTCCCAAGCCGGCATCAGGGAGAGGGGATTCCCTGACGCTGCCGGGGACCTGCGGTATGCCTGGGCCGGCTGCCCCCCGGTCCCCCTAAGCGGCTGGCGCGCCACCGAGGGGACCGAGGCGGCGGGCGGCCCCCTGCTTGCTCCTGCACTGGAGGAAGTGGGGCCGGAAGTGGGCGTGTCCTGCCCGGCCCGCACTGCACTATGGGAGGCAGGGCGGGCCTGCATAACATGGGAGGGCGGCGGATGATGTGCTAAGCGCGCCGGGCCCCGGGTTTCAGAGCGGGGACAGGAAGTGCCCGGGGCCCGGACGCGATCGGCGCATGGAGCCGGCACCCGGCACCGGCGGGCAGCGGCGCCAGGGGCAAGCGCCGAGCCCTCCGCCGCGCATCCCGGCGCCACACGTGGGGCAGAAGCACGGCGACCTGGCAGCGCCGGCTCCCCCCCAACACGTAGGCGCACGGGAGGACGGGAGGACCGCCCCGAACGTCTGCCCTGGGGCGCCGCTGCGGCCCGGTCAGCCGGAGCGCCAGGGGCTGGCAGCTGGAGCCCCGAAGGACCGGAGTCTGAAGCCACAATGAGCTGGTGAGTGGGGGTCAGCAGCGCCGGGGAGACAGGAGAGGACAAGGCCCCAGGAGGGGGGATAAGCCGGGACGGAGCCCTGGGGGAGGACGGAGAGGCCAGGGGGTGAGAAGAGGACGAGGCCCCAGGAGGGGGGATGTGCAGGGATGGAGCCCAGGGGGACGACGGGGAGGCCTGAGGGGATGCTAGGGGGTGAGGAGAGGGCACAGGAAGGTGAGCACCCAAACCAGGATTAGGGGATCGCGACCATTGCTCACCTTCCTGTGCAGCTCCTTGCTGTAGGGCCTCGGTCGTAGGGGCAGCCATGGTGGTCAGGAGATCAGGGACAACAACAGCTTCCAAGGGTCAACCGGGGAGAAAGAGGGAGAACCTGGCCCGGTCACTGGAATTTAACCCCTGAGGGTGTGGCCTGACTCACCTCCTCTCCCCGGTTGGTCCGCTGGGCGTCCCAATCATGACCTCACCTGGGGAGGTAGTGGGAGGGGGGAATTGGGCACTGCACTGATTTCCCCTCTAGCTATCCCTTAGGGGCTCTGCAGTCAGAGGCACGTTCCTTATACAGTGCCGTGCCTACCATAGTGATGCTGCCTTATTACAGGGTCTGCCTATAGGGGTGCTGCCTTATTACAGAGTCTGTCTATAGGGGTGCTGCCTTATTACAGAGTCTGTCTATAGGGGTGCTGTCTTATTACAGGGTCTGCCTATAGGGGTGCTGTCTTATTACAGGGTCTGTCTATATGGGTGCTGTCTTATTACAGGGTCTGCCTGTAGGGGTGCTGTCTTATTACAGGGTCTGCCTATAGGGGTGCTGTCTTATTACAGGGTCTGCCTATAATGGTGCTGCCTTATTACAGGGTCTGCCTATAGGGGTGCTGCCTTATTACAGGGTCTGTCTATAGGGGTGCTGTCTTATTACAGGGTCTGTCTATAGGGGTGCTGCCTTATTACAGAGTCTGTCTATAGGGGTGCTGTCTTATTACAGGGTCTGTCTATAGGGGTGCTGTCTTATTACAGGGTCTGCCTATAGGGGTGCTGTCTTATTACAGGGTCTGTCTATATGGGTGCTGTCTTATTACAGGGTCTGCCTGTAGGGGTGCTGTCTTATTACAGGGTCTGCCTATAGGGGTGCTGTCTTATTACAGGGTCTGTCTATAGGGGTGCTGTCTTATTACAGAGTCTGTCTATAGGGGTGCTGCCTTATTACAGAGTCTGTCTATAGGGGTGCTGTCTTATTACAGAGTCTGTCTATAGGGGTGCTGTCTTATTACAGGGTCTGTCTATATGGGTGCTGTCTTATTACAGGGTCTGCCTGTAGGGGTGCTGTCTTATTACAGGGTCTGCCTATAGGGGTGCTGTCTTATTACAGGGTCTGCCTATAATGGTGCTGCCTTATTACAGGGTCTGCCTATAGGGGTGCTGCCTTATTACAGGGTCTGTCTATAGGGGTGCTGTCTTATTACAGGGTCTGTCTATATGGGTGCTGTCTTATTACAGGGTCTGCCTGTAGGGGTGCTGTCTTATTACAGGGTCTGTCTATAGGGGTGCTGCCTTATTACAGGGTCTTCCTGTAGGGGTGTTGTCTTATTACAGGGTCTGCCTATAGGGGTGCTGTCTTATTACAGGGTCTTCCTATAGGGGTGTTGTCTTATTACAGGGTCTGCCTATAGGGGTGCTCCCTTATTACAGGGTCTGCCTATAGGGGTGCTGCCTTATTACAGGGTCTGCCTATAGGGGTGCTCCCTTATTACAGGGTCTTCCTATAGGGGTGCTGTCTTATTACAGGGTCTGCCTGTAGGGGTGCTGCCTTATTACAGGGTCTGCCTGAAGGGGTGTTGTCTTATTACAGGGTCTGCCTATAGGGGTGCTGCCTTATTACAGGGTCTGCCTATAGGGGTGCTGCCTTATTACAGGGTCTGCCTGAAGGGGTGTTGTCTTATTACAGGGTCTGCCTATAGGGATGCTGCCTTATTACAGGGTCTGCCTATAGGGGTGCTGCCTTATTACAGGGTCTGCCTATAGGGGTGCTGCCTTATTACAGGGTCTTCCTATAGGGGTGTTGTCTTATTACAGGGTCTGCCTGTAGGGGTGCTGTCTTATTACAGGGTCTGCCTATAGGGGTGCTGTCTTATTACAGGGTCTGTCTATAGGGGTGCTGTCTTATTACAGGGTCTGCCTGTAGGGGTGTTGTCTTATTACAGGGTCTGCCTATAGGGGTGCTGTCTTATTACAGGGTCTGCCTATAGGGGTGCTGTCTTATTACAGGGTCTGCCTGAAGGGGTGTTGTCTTATTACAGGGTCTGCCTATAGGGGTGCTGTCTTATTACAGGGTCTGCCTATAGGGATGCTGCCTTATTACAGGGTCTGCCTATAGGGGTGTTGTCTTATTACAGGGTCTGCCTGTAGGGGTGCTGTCTTATTACAGGGTCTGCCTATAGGGGTGCTGTCTTATTACAGGGTCTGTCTATAGGGGTGCTGTCTTATTACAGGGTCTGCCTGTAGGGGTGCTGTCTAATTACAGGGTCTGCCTATAGGGGTGCTGTCTTATTACAGGGTCTGCCTGTAGGGGTGCTGTCTTATTACAGGATCTGCCTATAGGGGTGCTGTCTTATTACAGGGTCTGCCTATAGGGGTGCTGTCTTATTACAGGGTCTGCCTGTAGGGGTGCTGTCTTATTACAGGGTCTGCCTGTAGGGGTGCTGTCTTATTACAGGATCTGCCTATAGGGGTGCTGTCTTATTACAGGGTCTGCCTATAGGGGTGCTGTCTTATTACAGGGTCTGCCTGTAGGGGTGCTGTCTTATTACAGGGTCTGCCTGTAGGGGTGCTGTCTTATTACAGGGTCTGCCTGTAGGGGTGCTGTCTTATTACAGGGTCTGCCTATAGGGGTGCTGTCTTATTACAGGGTCTGCCTGTAGGGGTGCTGTCTTATTACAGGGTCTGCCTGTAGGGGTGCTGTCTTATTACAGGGTCTGCCTGTAGGGGTGCTGTCTTATTACAGGGTCTGCCTATAGGGGTGCTGTCTTATTACAGGGTCTGCCTATAGGGGTGCTGCCTTATTACAGGGTCTGCCTATAGGGGTGCTGCCTTATTACAGGATCTGCCTGTAGAGGTGCTGTCTTATTACAGGGTCTGCCTATAGGGGTGCTGCCTTATTACAGGGTCTGCCTATAGGGGTGCTGCCTTATTACAGGGTCTTCCTATAGGGGTGCTGTCTTATTACAGGGTCTGCCTGTAGGGGTGCTGTCTTATTACAGGGTCTGCCTATAGGGGTGCTGCCTTATTACAGGGTCTTCCTGTAGGGGTGTTGTCTTATTACAGGGTCTGCCTATAGGGGTGCTGCCTTATTACAGGGTCTGCCTATAGGGGTGCTGTCTTATTACAGGATCTGCCTATAGGGGTGCTGCCTTATTACAGGGTCTTCCTGTAGGGGTGCTGTCTTATTACAGGGTCTGCCTATAGGGGTGCTGTCTTATTACAGGATCTGCCTATAGGGGTGCTGTCTTATTACAGGGTCTTCCTATAGGGGTGTTGTCTTATTACAGGGTCTGCCTATAGGGGTGCTCCCTTATTACAGGGTCTGCCTATAGGGGTGCTGCCTTATTACAGGGTCTTCCTATAGGGGTGCTGCCTTATTACAGGGTCTGCCTATAGGGGTGCTGTCTTATTACAGGGTCTGCCTATAGGGGTGCTCCCTTATTACAGGGTCTGCCTATAGGGGTGCTGTCTTATTACAGGGTCTGCCTATAGGGATGCTGCCTTATTACAGGGTCTGCCTATAGGGGTGCTGTCTTATTACAGGGTCTGCCTATAGGGGTGCTGCCTTATTACAGGGTCTTCCTATAGGGGTGTTGTCTTATTACAGGGTCTGCCTATAGGGGTGCTCCCTTATTACAGGGTCTGCCTATAGGGGTGCTGCCTTATTACAGGGTCTTCCTATAGGGGTGCTGTCTTATTACAGGGTCTGCCTGTAGGGGTGCTGTCTTATTACAGGGTCTGCCTATAGGGGTGCTGCCTTATTACAGGGTCTTCCTGTAGGGGTGTTGTCTTATTACAGGATCTGCCTATAGGGGTGCTGTCTTATTACAGGGTCTTCCTATAGGGGTGTTGTCTTATTACAGGGTCTGCCTATAGGGGTGCTCCCTTATTACAGGGTCTGCCTATAGGGGTGCTGCCTTATTACAGGGTCTTCCTATAGGGGTGCTGTCTTATTACAGGGTCTGCCTATAGGGGTGCTCCCTTATTACAGGGTCTGCCTATAGGGGTGCTGCCTTATTACAGGGTCTTCCTATAGGGGTGTTGTCTTATTACAGGGTCTGCCTGTAGGGGTGCTGTCTTATTACAGGGTCTGCCTGTAGGGGTGCTGTCTTATTACAGGGTCTGCCTATAGGGGTGCTGTCTTATTACAGGGTCTGTCTATAGGGGTGCTGTCTTATTACAGGGTCTGCCTGTAGGGGTGCTGTCTTATTACAGGGTCTGTCTATAGGGGTGCTGTCTTATTACAGGGTCTGCCTGTAGGGGTGCTGCCTTATTACAGGGTCTGCCTGTAGGGGTGCTGCCTTATTACAGGGTCTTCCTGTAGGGGTGTTGTCTTATTACAGGGTCTGCCTGTAGGGGTGCTGCCTTATTACAGGGTCTTCCTATAGGGGTGCTGTCTTATTACAGGGTCTGCCTATAGGGGTGCTCCCTTATTACAGGGTCTGCCTATAGGGGTGCTGCCTTATTACAGGGTCTTCCTATAGGGGTGTTGTCTTATTACAGGGTCTGCCTATAGGGGTGCTGTCTTATTACAGGGTCTGTCTATAGGGGTGCTGTCTTATTACAGGGTCTGCCTGTAGGGGTGCTGTCTTATTACAGGGTCTGTCTATAGGGGTGCTCCCTTATTACAGGGTCTGCCTATAGGGGTGCTGCCTTATTACAGGGTCTGCCTATAGGGGTGCTGCCTTATTACAGGGTCTTCCTATAGGGGTGTTGTCTTATTACAGGGTCTGCCTATAGGGGTGCTGTCTTATTACAGGGTCTGTCTATAGGGGTGCTGTCTTATTACAGGGTCTGCCTGTAGGGGTGCTGCCTTATTACAGGGTCTGCCTGTAGGGGTGCTGCCTTATTACAGGGTCTGCCTATAGGGGTGCTGCCTTATTACAGGGTCTGCCTATAGGGGTGCTGTCTTATTACAGGGTCTGCCTATAGTGGTGTTGTCTTATTACAGGGTCTGCCTATAGGGGTGCTGTCTTATTACAGGGTCTGTCTATAGGGGTGCTGTCTTATTACAGGGTCTGCCTGTAGGGGTGCTGCCTTATTACAGGGTCTGCCTGTAGGGGTGCTGCCTTATTACAGGGTCTTCCTATAGGGGTGCTGTCTTATTACAGGGTCTGCCTATAGGGGTGCTCCCTTATTACAGGGTCTGCCTATAGGGGTGCTGCCTTATTACAGGGTCTGCCTATAGGGGTGCTGCCTTATTACAGGGTCTTCCTATAGGGGTGTTGTCTTATTACAGGGTCTGCCTATAGGGGTGCTGTCTTATTACAGGGTCTGTCTATAGGGGTGCTGTCTTATTACAGGGTCTGCCTGTAGGGGTGCTGCCTTATTACAGGGTCTGCCTGTAGGGGTGCTGCCTTATTACAGGGTCTTCCTATAGGGGTGCTGTCTTATTACAGGGTCTGCCTATAGGGGTGCTCCCTTATTACAGGGTCTGCCTATAGGGGTGCTGCCTTATTACAGGGTCTTCCTATAGGGGTGCTGTCTTATTACAGGGTCTGCCTATAGGGGTGCTCCCTTATTACAGGGTCTGCCTATAGGGGTGCTGCCTTATTACAGGGTCTTCCTATAGGGGTGTTGTCTTATTACAGGGTCTGCCTGTAGGGGTGCTGTCTTATTACAGGGTCTGCCTATAGGGGTGCTGTCTTATTACAGGGTCTGTCTATAGGGGTGCTGTCTTATTACAGGGTCTGCCTGTAGGGGTGCTGCCTTATTACAGGGTCTGCCTGTAGGGGTGCTGCCTTATTACAGGGTCTTCCTATAGGGGTGCTGTCTTATTACAGGGTCTGCCTATAGGGGTGCTCCCTTATTACAGGGTCTGCCTATAGGGGTGCTGCCTTATTACAGGGTCTTCCTATAGGGGTGCTGTCTTATTACAGGGTCTGCCTATAGGGGTGCTCCCTTATTACAGGGTCTGCCTATAGGGGTGCTGCCTTATTACAGGGTCTTCCTATAGGGGTGTTGTCTTATTACAGGGTCTGCCTGTAGGGGTGCTGTCTTATTACAGGGTCTGCCTGTAGGGGTGCTGTCTTATTACAGGGTCTGTCTATAGGGGTGCTGTCTTATTACAGGGTCTGCCTGTAGGGGTGCTGTCTTATTACAGGGTCTGTCTATAGGGGTGCTGTCTTATTACAGGGTCTGCCTGTAGGGGTGCTGCCTTATTACAGGGTCTTCCTGTAGGGGTGTTGTCTTATTACAGGGTCTGCCTGTAGGGGTGCTGCCTTATTACAGGGTCTTCCTGTAGGGGTGTTGTCTTATTACAGGGTCTGCCTGTAGGGGTGCTGTCTTATTACAGGGTCTGCCTGTAGGGGTGCTGTCTTATTACAGGGTCTTCCTGTAGGGGTGCTGCCTTATTACAGGGTCTGCCTATAGGGGTGCTGCCTTATTACAGGGTCTTCCTATAGGGGTGCTGTCTTATTACAGGGTCTGCCTATAGGGATGCTGCCTTATTACAGGGTCTGCCTATAGGGGTGCTGTCTGATTACAGGGTCTGCCTATAGGGGTGCTGTCTTATTACAGGGTCTGCCTATAGTGGTGCTGCCTTATTACAGGGTCTGCCTGTAGGGGTGCTGTCTTATTACAGGGTGTGCCTATAGGGATGCTGCCTTATTACAGGGTCTGCCTATAGGGGTGTTGTCTTATTACAGGGTCTGCCTATAGGGGTGCTGCCTTATTACAGGATCTGTCTATAGGGGTGCTGCCTTATTACAGGGTCTGCCTATAGGGGTGTTGTCTTATTACAGGGTCTGCCTATAGGGGTGCTGCCTTATTACAGGATCTGTCTATAGGGGTGCTGCCTTATTACAGGGTCTGCCTATAGGGGTGCTGTCTTATTACAGGGTCTGCCTATAGGGGTGCTGCCTTATTACAGGGTCTGCCTGTAGGGGTGCTGCCTTATTACAGGGTCTGCCTATAGGGGTGTTGTCTTATTACAGGGTCTGCCTATAGGGGTGCTGTCTTATTACAGGATCTGCCTATAGGGGTGCTGTCTTATTACAGGGTCTGCCTGTAGGGGTGCTGCCTTATTACAAGGTCTTCCTATAGGGGTGCTGTCTTATTACAGGGTCTGCCTGTAGGGGTGCTGTCTTATTGCAGGGTCTGCCTATAGGGGTGCTGTCTTATTACAGGGTCTGCCTATAGGGGTGCTGCCTTATTACAGGATCTGCCTATAGGGGTGCTGTCTTATTACAGGGTCTGCCTGTAGGGGTGCTGTCTTATTACAGGGTCTGCCTATAGGGGTGCTGTCTTATTACAGGGTCTGCCTATAGGGGTGCTGCCTTATTACAGGATCTGCCTATAGGGGTGCTGCCTTATTACAGGGTCTGCCTATAGGGGTGCTGTCTTATTACAGGGTCTGCCTGTAGGGGTGCTGTCTTATTACAGGGTCTGCCTGTAGGGGTGCTGTCTTATTACAGGGTCTGCCTGTAGGGGTGCTGTCTTATTACAGGGTCTGCCTATAGGGGTGCTGTCTTATTACAGGGTCTGCCTGTAGGGGTGCTGTCTTATTACAAGGTCTGCCTGTAGGGGTGCTGTCTTATTACAGGGTCTGCCTGTAGGGGTGCTGTCTTATTACAGGGTCTGCCTATAGGGGTGCTGTCTTATTACAGGGTCTGCCTGTAGGGGTGCTGCCTTATTACAGGGTCTTCCTATAGGGGTGCTGTCTTATTACAGGATCTGCCTATAGGGGTGCTGCCTTATTTCAGGGTCTGCCTATAGGGGTGCTGTTTTATTACAGGGTCTGCCTATAGTGGTGCTGCCTTATTACAGGGTCTTCCTATAGTGGTGCTGCCTTATTACAGGGTCTGCCTATAGTGGTGCTGCCTTATTACAGGGTCTTCCTATAGTGGTGCTGCCTTATTACAGGGTCTGCCTATAGGGGTGCTGTCTTATTACAGGGTCTGCCTATAGTGGTGCTGTCTTATTACAGGGTCTGCCTATAGTGGTGCTGTCTTATTACAGGGTCTGCCTATAGGGGTGCTGTCTTATTACAGGGTCTGCCTATAGTGGTGCTGCCTTATTACAGGGTCTTCCTATAGGGGTGCTGTCTTATTACAGGGTCTGCCTGTAGGGGTGTTGTCTTATTACAGGGTCTGCCTATAGGGGTGCTGTCTTATTACAGGGTCTGCCTATAGGGGTGCTGCCTTATTACAGGGTCTGCCTATAGGGATGCTGCCTTATTACAGGGTCTGCCTGTAGGGGTGTTGTCTTATTACAGGGTCTGCCTGTAGGGGTGCTGCCTTATTACAGGGTCTGCCTATAGGGGTGCTGTCTTATTACAGGGTCTGCCTATAGGGGTGCTGTCTTATTACAGGGTCTGCCTATAGTGGTGCTGCCTTATTACAGGGTCTTCCTATAGGGGTGCTGTCTTATTACAGGGTCTGCCTATAGGGATGCTGCCTTATTACAGGGTCTGCCTGTAGGGGTGTTGTCTTATTACAGGGTCTGCCTGTAGGGGTGCTGCCTTATTACAGGGTCTGCCTATAGGGGTGCTGTCTTATTACAGGGTCTGCCTATAGGGGTGCTGTCTTATTACAGGGTCTGCCTGTAGGGGTGCTGTCTTATTACAGGGTCTGCCTGTAGGGGTGCTGTCTTATTACAGGGTCTGCCTGTAGGGGTGCTGTCTTATTACAGGGTCTGCCTATAGGGGTGCTGTCTTATTACAGGGTCTGCCTATAGGGGTGCTGTCTTATTACAGGGTCTGCCTGTAGGGATGCTGCCTTATTACAGGGTCTGCCTATAGGGGTGCTGTCTTATTACAGGGTCTGCCTGTAGGGATGCTGCCTTATTACAGGGTCTGCCTATAGGGGTGCTGCCTTATTACAGGGTCTGCCTATAGGGGTGCTGCCTTATTACAGGGTCTGCCTGTAGGGGTGCTGTCTTATTACATGGTCTGCCTATAGGGGTGCTGTCTTATTACAGGGTCTGCCTGTAGGGGTGCTGTCTTATTACAGGGTCTGCCTGTAGGGGTGCTGCCTTATTACAGGGTCTGCCTATAGGGGTGCTGTCTTATTACAGGGTCTGCCTATAGGGGTGCTGTCTTATTACAGGGTCTGCCTATAGGGGTGCTCCCTTATTACAGGGTCTGCCTATAGGGGTGCTGTCTTATTACAGGGTCTGCCTGTAGGGGTGCTGCCTTATTACAGGATCTGCCTATAGGGGTGCTGCCTTATTACAGGGTCTGCCTATAGGGGTGCTGTCTTATTACAGGGTCTGTCTATAGTGGTGCTGTCTTATTACAGGGTCTGCCTATAGGGATGCTGTCTTATTACAGGGTCTGCCTGTAGGGGTGCTGCCTTATTACAGGATCTGCCTATAGGGGTGCTGCCTTATTACAGGGTCTGCCTATAGGGGTGCTGTCTTATTACAGGGTCTGCCTATAGGGATGCTGTCTTATTACAGGGTCTGCCTATAGGGGTGCTGTCTTATTACAGGGTCTGCCTATAGGGGTGCTGCCTTATTACAGGGTCTGCCTATAGGGGTGTTGTCTTATTACAGGGTCTGCCTATAGGGGTGCTGTCTTATTACAGGGTCTGCCTGTAGGGGTGCTGCCTTATTACAGGGTCTGTCTATAGGGGTGCTGTCTTATTACAGGGTCTGCCTGTAGGGGTGCTGCCTTATTACAGGGTCTGTCTATAGGGGTGCTGTCTTATTACAGGGTCTTTCTATAGGGGTGCTGTCTTATTACAGGGTCTGTCTATAGGGGTGCTGTCTTATTACAGGGTCTGCCTATAGGGGTGCTGTCTTATTACAGGGTCTGCCTATAGTGGTGCTGTCTTATTACAGGATCTGCCTGTAGGGGTGTTGTCTTATTACAGGGTCTTCCTATAGGGGTGCTGTCTTATTACAGGGTCTTTCTATAGGGGTGCTGTCTTATTACAGGGTCTGCCTATAGTGGTGCTGCCTTATTACAGGGTCTTCCTATAGGGGTGCTGTCTTATTACAGGGTCTTTCTATAGGGGTGCTGTCTTATTACAGGGTCTGTCTATAGGGGTGCTGTCTTATTACAGGGTCTGCCTATAGGGGTGCTGTCTTATTACAGGATCTGCCTGTAGGGGTGTTGTCTTATTACAGGATCTGCCTATAGGGGTGCTGTCTTATTACAGGGTCTGTCTATAGGGGTGCTGTCTTATTACAGGGTCTGCCTGTAGGGGTGCTGCCTTATTACAGGGTCTGTCTATAGGGGTGCTGTCTTATTACAGGGTCTTTCTATAGGGGTGCTGTCTTATTACAGGGTCTTTCTATAGGGGTGCTGTCTTATTACAGGGTCTGCCTATAGGGATGCTGTCTTATTACAGGGTCTGCCTGTAGGGGTGCTGTCTTATTACAGGATCTGCCTGTAGGGGTGTTGTCTTATTACAGGATCTGCCTATAGGGGTGCTGTCTTATTACAGGGTCTGCCTATAGTGGTGCTGCCTTATTACAGGGTCTTCCTATAGGGGTGCTGTCTTATTACAGGGTCTGTCTATAGGGGTGCTGTCTTATTACAGGGTCTGCCTATAGTGGTGCTGTCTTATTACAGGGTCTGCCTATAGTGGTGCTGTCTTATTACAGGGTATGTCTATAGGGATGCTGTCTTATTACAGGGTCTGTCTATAGGGGTGCTGTCTTATTACAGGGTCTGTCTATAGGGGTGCTGTCTTATTACAGGGTCTGCCTATAGTGGTGCTGCCTTATTACAGGGTCTTCCTATAGGGGTGCTGTCTTATTACAGGGTCTGTCTATAGGGGTGCTGTCTTATTACAGGGTCTGCCTATAGTGGTGCTGTCTTATTACAGGGTCTGCCTATAGTGGTGCTGCCTTATTACAGGGTATGTCTATAGGGATGCTGTCTTATTACAGGGTCTGTCTATAGGGGTGCTGTCTTATTACAGGGTCTGCCTATAGGGGTGCTGTCTTATTACAGGGTCTGTCTATAGGGGTGCTGTCTTATTACAGGGTCTGCCTATAGGGGTGCTGTCTTATTACAGGGTCTGTCTATAGGGGTGCTGTCTTATTACAGGGTCTGCCTATAGGGGTGCTGTCTTATTACAGGGTATGTCTATAGGGATGCTGTCTTATTACAGGGTCTGTCTATAGGGATGCTGTCTTATTACAGGGTCTGCCTATAGGGGTGCTGTCTTATTACAGGGTCTGCCTATAGGGGTGCTGCCTTATTACAGGGTCTGCCTATAGGGGTGCTGTCTTATTACAGGGTCTGCCTATGGGGGTGCTGCCTAATTACAGGGTCTGCCTATGGGGGTGCTGCCTTATTACAGGGTCTGTCTATAGGGATGCTGTCTTATTACAGGGTCTGCCTATAGGGGTGCTGCCTTATTACAGGGTCTGCCTATAGGGGTGCCGCCTTATTACAGGGTCTGTCTATAGGGATGCTGTCTTATTACAGGGTATGTCTATAGGGGTGCTGCCTTATTACAGGATCTGCCTATAGGGGTGCTGTCTTATTACAGGGTCTGACTATAGGGGTGCTGTCTTATTACAGGATCTGCCTATAGGGGTGCTGCCTTATTACAGGGTCTGCCTATAGGGGTGCTGTCTTATTACAGGATCTGCCTATAGGGGTGCTGTCTTATTACAGGATCTGCCTATAGGGGTGCTGTCTTATTACAGGGTCTGTCTGTAGGGGTGCTGTCTTATTACAGGGTCTGCCTATAGGGGTGCTGCCTTATTACAGGGTCTGTCTATACGGGTGCTGTCTTATTACAGGGTATGTCTATAGGGATGCTGTCTTATTACAGGGTCTGTCTATAGGGGTGCTGTCTTATTACAGGGTATGTCTATAGGGATGCTGTCTTATTACAGGGTCTGTCTATAGGGGTGCTGTCTTATTACAGGGTCTGTCTGTAGGGGTGCTGTCTTATTACAGGGTCTGTCTATAGGGGTGCTGTCTTATTACAGGGTCTGTCTATAGGGGTGCTGTCTTATTACAGGGTCTGTCTATAGGGGTGCTGTCTTATTACAGGGTCTGCCTGTAGGGATGCTGCCTTATTACAGGGTCTGTCTATAGGGGTGCTGTCTTATTACAGGGTATGTCTATAGGGATGCTGTCTTATTACAGGGTCTGTCTATAGGGGTGCTGTCTTTTTACAGGGTCTGCCTATAGTGGTGCTGTCTTATTACAGGGTCTGCCTATAGGGGTGCTGTCTTATTACAGGGTCTGTCTATAGGGGTGCTGTCTTATTACAGGGTCTGACTATCGGGGTGCTGTCTTATTACAGGGTCTGCCTATAGGGGTGCCGTCTTATTACAGGGTCTGCCTATAGGGGTGCTGTCTTATTACAGGGTCTGCCTATAGGGGTGCTGCCTTATTACAGGGTCTGCCTATAGGGGTGCTGTCTAATTACAGGATCTGCCTATAGGGGTGCTGTCTTATTACAGGGTCTGACTATAGGGGTGCTGTCTTATTACAGGGTCTGCCTATAGTGGTGCTGTCTTATTACAGGATCTGCCTATAGGGGTGCTGTCTTATTACAGGATCTGCCTATAGGGGTGCTGTCTTATTACAGGATCTGTCTATAGGGGTGCTGCCTTATTACAGGGTATGTCTATAGGGGTGCTGCCTTATTACAGGATCTGTCTATAGGGGTGCTGCCTTATTACAGGGTCTGTCTATAGGGGTGCTGTCTTATTACAGGGTCTGCCTATAGGGGTGCTGCCTTATTACAGGGTCTGTCTATAGGGGTGCTGCCTTATTACAGGGTCTGCCTGTAGGGGTGCTGTCTTATTACAGGGTCTGCCTATAGGGGTGCTGTCTTATTACAGGGTCTGCCTGTAGGGGTGCTGTCTTATTACAGGGTCTGCCTGTAGGGGTGCTGTCTTATTACAGGGTCTGCCTATAGGGGTGCTGTCTTATTACAGGGTCTGCCTATAGTGGTGCTGCCTTATTACAGGGTCTGCCTATAGGGGTGCTGTCTTATTACAGGGTCTGCCTATAGGGGTGCTGTCTTATTACAGGATCTGCCTATAGGGGTGCTGCCTTATTACAGGGTCTGCCTGTAGGGGTGCTGTCTTATTACAGGGTCTGCCTGTAGGGGTGCTGTCTTATTACAGGGTCTGCCTATAGGGGTGCTGTCTTATTACAGGGTCTGTCTATAGGGGTGCTGTCTTATTACAGGGTCTGCCTATAGTGGTGCTGTCTTGTTACAGGATCTGTCTATAGGGGTGCTGTCTTATTACAGGGTCTGCCTATAGGGGTGCTGTCTTATTACAGGGTCTGTCTATAGGGGTGCTGTCTTATTACAGGGTCTGCCTGTAGGGGTGCTGTCTTATTACAGGGTCTGCCTATAGTGGTGCTGCCTTATTACAGGATCTGCCTATAGGGGTGCTGTCTTATTACAGGGTCTGCCTATAGGGGTGCTGTCTTATTACAGGGTCTGTCTATAGGGGTGCTGTCTTATTACAGGGTCTGCCTGTAGGGGTGCTGTCTTATTACAGGGTCTGCCTATAGTGGTGCTGCCTTATTACAGGATCTGCCTATAGGGATGCTGCCTTATTACAGGATCTGCCTATAGGGGTGCTGTCTTATTACAGGGTCTGCCTGTAGGGGTGCTGTCTTATTACAGGGTCTGCCTATAGTGGTGCTGCCTTATTACAGGATCTGCCTATAGGGATGCTGCCTTATTACAGGGTCTTCCTATAGGGGTGCTGTCTTATTACAGGGTCTGCCTGTAGGGGTGCTGCCTTATTACAGGATCTGCCTATAGGGGTGCTGTCTTATTACAGGGTCTGCCTATAGGGGTGCTGCCTTATTACAGGGTCTGCCTGTAGGGGTGCTGCCTTATTACAGGATCTGCCTATAGGGGTGCTGTCTTATTACAGGGTCTGCCTATAGGGGTGCTGCCTTATTACAGGATCTGCCTATAGGGGTGCTGTCTTATTACAGGGTCTGCCTGTAGGGGTGCTGTCTTATTACAGGATCTGCCTATAGGGGAGCTGTCTTATTACAGGATCTGCCTATAGGGGAGCTGTCTTATTACAGGGTCTGCCTGTAGGGGTGCTGTCTTATTACAGGGTCTGCCTGTAGGGGTGCTGTCTTATTACAGGGTCTGTCTATAGGGGTGCTGTCTTATTACAGGGTCTGTCTATAGGGGTGCTGTCTTATTACAGGGTCTGCCTGTAGGGGTGTTGTCTTATTACAGGATCTGCCTGTAGGGGTGCTGTCTTATTACAGGGTCTGTCTATAGGGGTGCTGTCTTATTACAGGGTCTGTCTATAGGGGTGCTGTCTTGTTACAGGGTCTGCCTGTAGGGGTGCTGTCTTATTACAGGGTCTGCCTGTAGGGGTGCTGTCTTATTACAGGATCTGCCTGTAGGGGTGCTGTCTTATTACAGGGTCTGTCTATAGGGGTGCTGTCTTATTACAGGGTCTGTCTATAGGGGTGCTGCCTTATTACAGGGTCTTCCTATAAGGGTGCTGCCTTATTACAGGGTCTGCCTATAGGGGTGCTGTCTTATTACAGGGTCTGCCTATAGGGATGCTGCCTTATTACAGGGTCTTCCTGTAGGGGTGCTGCCTTATTACAGGGTCTTCCTATAAGGGTGCTGCCTTATTACAGGGTCTGCCTATAGGGGTGCTGTCTTATTACAGGGTCTGTCTATAGGGGTGCTGTCTTATTACAGGGTCTGCCTGTAGGGGTGCTGCCTTATTACAGGGTCTTCCTATAAGGGTGCTGCCTTATTACAGGGTCTGCCTATAGGGGTGCTGTCTTATTACAGGGTCTGTCTATAGGGGTGCTGTCTTATTACAGGGTCTGCCTGTAGGGGTGCTGTCTTATTACAGGGTCTGCCTATAGGGGTGCTGTCTTATTACAGGGTCTGCCTATAGGGGTGCTGTCTTATTACAGGGTATGTCTATAGGGATGCTGCCTTATTACAGGGTCTTCCTATAGGGGTGCTGTCTTATTACAGGGTCTGCCTGTAGGGGTGCTGCCTTATTACAGGATCTGCCTATAGGGGTGCTGTCTTATTACAGGGTCTGCCTATAGGGGTGCTGTCTTATTACAGGGTCTGCCTATAGGGATGCTGCCTTATTACAGGGTCTTCCTATAGGGGTGCTGTCTTATTACAGGGTCTGCCTGTAGGGGTGCTGCCTTATTACAGGATCTGTCTATAGGGGTGCTGTCTTATTACAGGGTCTGCCTGTAGGGGTGCTGCCTTATTACAGGATCTGCCTATAGGGGTGCTGTCTTATTACAGGGTCTGCCTGTAGGGGTGCTGCCTTATTACAGGATCTGTCTATAGGGGTGCTGTCTTATTACAGGGTCTGCCTGTAGGGGTGCTGCCTTATTACAGGATCTGCCTATAGGGGTGCTGTCTTATTACAGGGTCTGCCTGTAGGGGTGCTGCCTTATTACAGGATCTGCCTATAGGGGTGCTGTCTTATTACAGGGTCTGCCTGTAGGGGTGCTGCCTTATTACAGGATCTGCCTATAGGGGTGCTGTCTTATTACAGGATCTGCCTATAGGGGTGCTGTCTTATTACAGGGTCTGCCTATAGGGGTGCTGTCTTATTACAGGGTCTGCCTGTAGGGGTGCTGTCTTAGTACAGGGTCTGCCTGTAGGGGTGTTGTCTTATTACAGGATCTGCCTGTAGGGGTGCTGTCTTATTACAGGGTCTGTCTATAGGGGTGCTGTCTTATTACAGGGTCTGTCTATAGGGGTGCTGTCTTATTACAGGGTCTGCCTGTAGGGGTGCTGCCTTATTACAGGGTCTGCCTGTAGGGGTGCTGCCTTATTACAGGGTCTGCCTATAGTGGTGCTGTCTTATTACAGGGTCTGTCTATAGGGGTGCTGTCTTATTACAGGGTCTGTCTATAGGGGTGCTGTCTTATTACAGGGTCTGCCTGTAGGGGTGCTGTCTTATTACAGGGTCTGCCTATAGGGGTGCTGTCTTATTACAGGGTCTGTCTATAGGGGTGCTGTCTTATTACAGGATCTGCCTATAGGGGTGCTGTCTTATTACAGGGTCTGCCTGTAGGGGTGCTGTCTTATTACAGGGTCTGCCTATAGGGATGCTGCCTTATTACAGGGTCTGCCTATAGGGGTGCTGTCTTATTACAGGATCTGCCTATAGGGGTGCTGTCTTATTACAGGGTCTGCCTGTAGGGGTGCTGTCTTATTACAGGGTCTGCCTATAGGGGTGCTGCCTTATTACAGGGTCTGCCTATAGGGGTTCTGTCTTATTACAGGATCTGCCTATAGGGGTGCTGTCTTATTACAGGGTCTGCCTATAGTGGTGCTGTCTTATTACAGGGTCTGTCTATAGGGGTGCTGTCTTATTACAGGATCTGCCTATAGGGGTGCTGTCTTATTACAGGGTCTGTCTATAGGGGTGCTGTCTTATTACAGGATCTGCCTATAGGGGTGCTGTCTTATTACAGGGTCTGCCTATAGGGGTTCTGTCTTATTACAGGATCTGCCTATAGGGGTGCTGTCTTATTACAGGGTCTGCCTATAGTGGTGCTGTCTTATTACAGGGTCTGTCTATAGGGGTGCTGTCTTATTACAGGGTCTGCCTATAGGGGTGCTGTCTTATTACAGGGTCTGTCTATAGGGGTGCTGTCTTATTACAGGATCTGCCTATAGGGGTGCTGTCTTATTACAGGGTCTGCCTGTAGGGGTGCTGTCTTATTACAGGGTCTGCCTATAGGGATGCTGCCTTATTACAGGGTCTGCCTATAGGGGTGCTGTCTTATTACAGGATCTGCCTATAGGGGTGCTGTCTTATTACAGGGTCTGCCTGTAGGGGTGCTGTCTTATTACAGGGTCTGCCTATAGGGGTGCTGCCTTATTACAGGGTCTGCCTATAGGGGTTCTGTCTTATTACAGGATCTGCCTATAGGGGTGCTGCCTTATTACAGGGTCTGCCTATAGTGGTGCTGTCTTATTACAGGGTCTGCCTGTAGGGGTGCTGTCTTATTACAGGGTCTGCCTATAGGGGTGCTGCCTTATTACAGGGTCTGCCTATAGGGGTGCTGTCTTATTACAGGGTCTTCCTATAAGGGTGCTGTCTTATTACAGGGTCTGCCTGTAGGGGTGCTGTCTTATTACAGGGTCTGCCTGTAGGGGTGCTGTCTTATTACAGGGTCTGCCTATAGTGGTGCTGTCTTATTACAGGGTCTGCCTGTAGGGGTGCTGCCTTATTACAGGGTCTGCCTATAGGGGTGCTGTCTTATTACAGGGTCTGCCTGTAGGGGTGCTGCCTTATTACAGGGTCTGTCTATAGGGGTGCTGTCTTATTACAGGGTCTGCCTGTAGGGGTGCTGTCTTATTACAGGGTCTGCCTGTAGGGGTGCTGCCTTATTACAGGGTCTGTCTATAGGGGTGCTGTCTTATTACAGGGTCTGCCTGTAGGGGTGCTGCCTTATTACAGGGTCTGCCTATAGGGGTGCTGTCTTATTACAGGGTCTGCCTGTAGGGGTGCTGTCTTATTACAGGGTCTGCCTGTAGGGGTGCTGCCTTATTACAGGGTCTGTCTATAGGGGTGCTGTCTTATTACAGGGTCTGCCTGTAGGGGTGCTGTCTTATTACAGGGTCTGTCTATAGGGGTGCTGTCTTATTACAGGGTCTGCCTGTAGGGGTGCTGTCTTATTACAGGGTCTGCCTGTAGGGGTGCTGTCTTATTACAGGATCTGTCTATAGGGGTGCTGTCTTATTACAGGGTCTGCCTGTAGGGGTGCTGCCTTATTACAGGGTCTGCCTATAGGGGTGCTGTCTTATTACAGGGTCTGCCTGTAGGGGTGCTGTCTTATTACAGGGTCTGCCTGTAGGGGTGCTGCCTTATTACAGGGTCTGTCTATAGGGGTGCTGTCTTATTACAGGGTCTGCCTGTAGGGGTGCTGTCTTATTACAGGGTCTGTCTATAGGGGTGCTGTCTTATTACAGGGTCAGTCTATAGGGGTGCTGTCTTATTACAGGGTCTGCCTATAGGGGTGCTGTCTTATTACAGGGTCTGTCTATAGGGGTGCTGTCTTATTACAGGGTCTGCCTATAGGGGTGCTGTCTTATTACAGGGTCTGTCTATAGGGGTGCTGTCTTATTACAGGGTCTGCCTATAGGGGTGCTGCCTTATTACAGGGTCTGCCTATAGGGGTGCTGTCTTATTACAGGGTCTGCCTATGGGGGTGCTGCCTAATTACAGGGTCTGCCTATGGGGGTGCTGCCTTATTACAGGGTCTGTCTATAGGGATGCTGTCTTATTACAGGGTCTGCCTATAGGGGTGCTGTCTTATTACAGGGTCTGCCTATAGGGGTGCTGCCTTATTACAGGGTCTGCCTATAGGGGTGCTGCCTTATTACAGGGTCTGTCTATAGGGATGCTGTCTTATTACAGGGTATGTCTATAGGGATGCTGTCTTATTACAGGGTCTGTCTATAGGGGTGCTGTCTTATTACAGGATCTGCCTATAGGGGTGCTGTCTTATTACAGGGTCTGACTATAGGGGTGCTGTCTTATTACAGGATCTGCCTATAGGGGTGCTGCCTTATTACAGGATCTGCCTATAGGGGTGCTGTCTTATTACAGGGTCTGACTATAGGGGTGCTGTCTTATTACAGGGTCTGCCTATAGTGGTGCTGTCTTATTACAGGGTATGTCTATAGGGATGCTGTCTTATTACAGGGTCTGTCTATAGGGGTGCTGTCTTATTACAGGGTCTGTCTGTAGGGGTGCTGTCTTATTACAGGGTCTGCCTATAGGGGTGCTGCCTTATTACAGGGTCTGTCTATAGGGGTGCTGTCTTATTACAGGGTATGTCTATAGGGATGCTGTCTTATTACAGGGTCTGTCTATAGGGGTGCTGTCTTATTACAGGGTATGTCTATAGGGATGCTGTCTTATTACAGGGTCTGTCTATAGGGGTGCTGTCTTATTACAGGGTCTGTCTGTAGGGGTGCTGTCTTATTACAGGGTCTGTCTATAGGGGTGCTGTCTTATTACAGGGTCTGTCTATAGGGGTGCTGTCTTATTACAGGGTCTGTCTGTAGGGGTGCTGTCTTATTACAGGGTCTGCCTATAGGGATGCTGCCTTATTACAGGGTCTGTCTATAGGGGTGCTGTCTTATTACAGGGTATGTCTATAGGGATGCTGTCTTATTACAGGGTCTGTCTATAGGGGTGCTGTCTTTTTACAGGGTCTGCCTATAGGGGTGCTGTCTTATTACAGGGTCTGCCTATAGGGGTGCTGTCTTATTACAGGGTCTGTCTATAGGGGTGCTGTCTTATTACAGGGTCTGACTATCGGGGTGCTGTCTTATTACAGGGTCTGCCTATAGGGGTGCTGTCTTATTACAGGGTCTGCCTATAGGGGTGCTGTCTTATTACAGGGTCTGCCTATAGGGGTGCTGCCTTATTACAGGGTCTGCCTATAGGGGTGCTGTCTTATTACAGGATCTGCCTATAGGGGTGCTGTCTTATTACAGGGTCTGACTATAGGGGTGCTGTCTTATTACAGGGTCTGCCTATAGTGGTGCTGTCTTATTACAGGATCTGCCTATAGGGGTGCTGTCTTATTACAGGATCTGTCTATAGGGGTGCTGCCTTATTACAGGGTCTGTCTATAGGGGTGCTGTCTTATTACAGGATCTGCCTATAGGGGTGCTGTCTTATTACAGGATCTGTCTATAGGGGTGCTGCCTTATTACAGGGTCTGTCTATAGGGGTGCTGTCTTATTACAGGATCTGTCTATAGGGGTGCTGCCTTATTACAGGGTCTGTCTATAGGGGTGCTGTCTTATTACAGGGTCTGCCTATAGGGGTGCTGTCTTATTACAGGGTCTGTCTATAGGGGTGCTGTCTTATTACAGGGTCTGCCTGTAGGGGTGCTGTCTTATTACAGGGTCTGCCTGTAGGGGTGCTGTCTTATTACAGGGTCTGCCTATAGGGGTGCTGTCTTATTACAGGGTCTGCCTGTAGGGGTGCTGTCTTATTACAGGGTCTGCCTATAGGGGTGCTGTCTTATTACAGGGTCTGTCTATAGTGGTGCTGTCTTGTTACAGGATCTGTCTATAGGGGTGCTGTCTTATTACAGGGTCTGTCTATAGGGGTGCTGTCTTATTACAGGGTCTGCCTGTAGTGGTGCTGCCTTATTACAGGATCTGCCTATAGGGGTGCTGTCTTATTACAGGGTATGTCTATAGGGATGCTGCCTTATTACAGGGTCTTCCTATAGGGGTGCTGTCTTATTACAGGGTCTGCCTGTAGGGGTGCTGCCTTATTACAGGATCTGCCTATAGGGGTGCTGCCTTATTACAGGATCTGCCTATAGGGGTGCTGTCTTATTACAGGGTCTGCCTATAGGGGTGCTGTCTTATTACAGGGTCTGCCTGTAGGGGTGCTGTCTTATTACAGGGTCTGCCTATAGGGGTGCTGCCTTATTACAGGATCTGCCTATAGGGATGCTGCCTTATTACAGGGTCTGCCTATAGGGGTGCTGTCTTATTACAGGGTCTGCCTGTAGGGGTGTTGTCTTATTACAGGGTCTGCCTATAGGGGTGCTGTCTTATTACAGGGTCTGCCTGTAGGGGTGCTGTCTTATTACAGGGTCTGCCTGTAGGGGTGTTGTCTTATTACAGGATCTGCCTGTAGGGGTGCTGTCTTATTACAGGGTCTGTCTATAGGGGTGCTGTCTTATTACAGGATCTGCCTATAGGGGTGCTGTCTTATTACAGGGTCTGCCTGTAGGGGTGCTGCCTTATTACAGGGTCTTCCTATAAGGGTGCTGCCTTATTACAGGGTCTGCCTATAGGGGTGCTGCCTTATTACAGGGTCTGCCTGTAGGGGTGCTGTCTTATTACAGGGTCTGTCTATAGGGGTGCTGCCTTATTACAGGGTCTGCCTATAGGGGTGCTGCCTTATTACAGGGTCTGCCTATAGGGGTGCTGTCTTATTACAGGGTCTGTCTATAGGGGTGCTGTCTTATTACAGGGTCTGCCTATAGGGGTGCTGTCTTATTACAGGGTCTGCCTGTAGGGGTGCTGTCTTATTACAGGGTCTGCCTATAGGGATGCTGTCTTATTACAGGGTCTGCCTATAGGGGTGCTGTCTTATTACAGGGTCTGCCTATAGGGGTGCTGCCTTATTACAGGATCTGCCTATAGGGGTGCTGCCTTATTACAGGGTCTGCCTATAGGGGTGCTGTCTTATTACAGGGTCTGCCTGTAGGGGTGCTGCCTTATTACAGGATCTGCCTATAGGGGTGCTGCCTTATTACAGGGTCTGCCTGTAGGGGTGCTGCCTTATTACAGGGTCTTCCTATAAGGGTGCTGCCTTATTACAGGGTCTGCCTATAGGGGTGCTGCCTTATTACAGGGTCTGCCTGTAGGGGTGCTGCCTTATTACAGGGTCTGCCTATAGTGGTGCTGTCTTATTACAGGGTCTGTCTATAAGGGTGCTGCCTTATTACAGGGTCTGCCTATAGGGGTGCTGCCTTATTACAGGGTCTGCCTGTAGGGGTGCTGCCTTATTACAGGGTCTGTCTATAGGGGTGCTGTCTTATTACAGGGTCTGTCTATAGGGGTGCTGTCTTATTACAGGGTCTGCCTGTAGGGGTGCTGTCTTATTACAGGGTCTGCCTATAGGGGTGCTGTCTTATTACAGGGTCTGTCTATAGGGGTGCTGTCTTATTACAGGATCTGCCTATAGGGGTGTTGTCTTATTACAGGGTCTGCCTGTAGGGGTGCTGTCTTATTACAGGGTCTGCCTATAGGGGTGCTGTCTTATTACAGGGTCTGTCTATAGGGGTGCTGTCTTATTACAGGATCTGCCTATAGGGGTGCTGTCTTATTACAGGGTCTTCCTATAGGGGTGCTGTCTTATTACAGGATCTGCCTGTAGGGGTGCTGCCTTATTACAGGGTCTTCCTATAGGGGTGTTGTCTTATTACAGGGTCTGCCTGTAGGGGTGCTGTCTTATTAAAGGGTCTTCCTATAGGGGTGCTGTCTTATTACAGGGTCTGCCTATAGGGGTGCTGTCTTATTACAGGGTCTGCCTATAGGGGTGCTGTCTTATTACAGGGTCTGCCTGTAGGGGTGCTGCCTTATTACAGGGTCTGCCTGTAGGGGTGCTGTCCTATTACAGGGTCTGCCTAGACTGCAGAGACCCGTGTGTCGTAACCAATGCCTTCCCCCGTCCCACCACTCCGTAATAAAAGATACCAACAAACCTGGATGGGTTGAACAGGTCGGTCACAGTTTTATTAATTGCAAAGTAGAGAAGGGCAATTACACATCGCGACGCACTCATTGCTGAAGGCCCCAGCCGACGACCGCTGGGCCAGCAAGCCGATGAGAGGTTACGAACCTTTGCCCCCCTCTACCTACCGCCACGGAGGATCATGTGTATGACCTACACAAGACTCCGACCCCCACACAACATCATTAGAGCCTGTTCAACACCATCCCGCAAACCCTCCAAGAATATGTCCAGTCCGATGTCCGTGAGGTGGATGCCATCTGGTCTCAGCAAAGCAAAATTGTTCCCTTCTAACTCCTGGTGTCGAACCACAATGCCGTAATTTTCTCTCACAAACTTCGACATCTTTGTGTTAATCCTTTTTCTTGCGTTTTCGATGGCTTTTACGTCCTTAGCTCCGTGCCAAACCGCTCGAGGTATTATCTCTGACCACACCACCACCATATCTGGTAATAAACAGACAAACCGCTCGATGTCCGTTGACATTACTGTGTACAGCTCGGCCCCTTTCCGCTTGCCCAAATCATTGCCTCCGGCATGTAGCACCAGAACCACCGGCCCCTTGGCCTTCTTAGCGATGTCGACCAACTCCGGGAAGATCTGACGCCACCGAAGCCCTCTGACGCCTCTCCAGTTGACTTCCAAATTCGGGAAGCCAAAATTGGTTCCCCCCGTCCTGAGTTTGGCCCTTTTGCACGCCCAGTAGACAAAAGAATGCCCCACTACCCAAACTGTGGGCTTAAAGCTGCCTGGAAGAGACAAGAAGTGTTAGAGCAGGTCTGGTCTTATGTATCTTGCAAAGCATGCGGATTTCCAGCGGCCCATTCTCTGCACCTCGACTTCCGATACCCCCGCTCTAGCTGCTTCGGTCGCCGCCCCTATTCGGAATGAATGTGTCCCATATTCCTTTGGAGCCACGCCGAGTGCCTCTAGGCACAGTCTAAAAATCGCTTGAAATTGATATTTAGTAAGAGGGGACCCGTCGGTGTGTGAAAGGAGGAATCTACCCGGATGTCTTACTAGCGCATAGTTTTTAACTATTTTTACGGGGCATATAGGGCCGCCTGACGCCTTGACCAATACCCATGTCCCCCTCCCGGTGGGGTCGCACTTGGATCTCCGTACTCTAATGCGCAGAGCTTCGCTGCATATGACGAGGTCTTCATTGATTAAGCCGCCTATTGATGCTGTTTTTGACTGGGGCACTAATTCGCTGATGCGAAGTGCCCCGAAGAAGGCGATTGCGAACGCTGCGGATATCAGCGTTGCCTCGTATTGTGATTTGCACACCGATGAAGAAATTGCAATTATGTCGGCCAGCAGCCTTAAGGAAACTGGGCGTCGGCATTCCTGACTAGGTTGCAACCTTCTCCAGCCTTTAACGGCTTGTTTGATGAAAAAATATTTGGTTACGTCCACCCACCCCAGCAGCTGAAAGAAGAATGCTATTCCCGACAGATGACGTTGCGCTAATGTCCCTGACGCACCTCCCTGCCTGAGCTTTTCTAAAAGTTCTACTAGGACGTCGCATCTCGTCCGGTTGCACCTATCGACTGGTCTTCCTTGCGTTAGCGAGCACCACTCCTCCCACGCCTTACCGTAAACCTGCCAAGTCGCCGGTGTCACCGAAGCGCGGATCAAGGGCATCAATGATTGGCCACCATGTCCAAGAGAGAAGGAGGACACCGCAGGCCCGACGTTCGCGCCCTGGGGGAGGAAGAGTTTGAATGCCTGCCAATCGGAAGATAACAAAGAGTTAACAATTTTATCATCGACAGTCGCCGTAAATCTGGCCCGGCACCAGATGTTGTGCTTCAGGCATAATAGTGCTAGGTGGCGCAACAGCGCGAGTACCGGCTGAGAAGAAGAGGACATGCTGTTTAGGGCTTTTGCTGTTCTCAGCTGTTTTGTTGTAAATCTGATGTTTGTATTTTCCAATTGGGCACCCCATAGCTCGACTGATGTTACTATTGCCAAAATTTCCACCAGTGCTGGGTCACGGCCCCATGCGGCCGTGGTCCATAGTTCAGGCCATTGGCCTTTGCACCACTGGTTTTTGTATATCGCCGCGAAACCATCAGTAATATTTCCACCAACCATCAAGTCTAAATCTTTGCTTGGCGTCTCCTGCGCCATAACGCATGTATGCCCATTGTAGGACTCCAGGAATGTCCTCCAGACCAGCAAGTCTGCCTTCAGGGAACGGTTTAGCCTAATTCTGTGGCTCGGCTGGGCTATGCCCTTGGTTGCCAGTGATAGTCGGCGTGAAAACGCTCTGCCCGCCGGCATTACACGACAGGCAAAGTTGAGCAATCCTAGCAGGGACTGCATCTGCTGCAGGGTAACTTTTTTTGCTTCGTAGCAATTTTTAACCATTTGCAGAGTTTTTTGCAGCTTATCAGCTGGTAATCGAAACACCATTGCATTGGTGTCTATTTCAATACCGAGGAAAGGCAAAACGTTACAAGGGCCGACTGTTTTATCCGGTGAAAGTGGTACCCCAAATTTTTTGGCTAAAAACTTAAACTTTTGGAGAAGAAAGGAGCAGAGTCTGGAGTCCCCGGGACCGACGAACAAAAAATCGTCGAGGTAGTGAATCGTTGAGTTGCTACCAGTTTCGTATCGTAATACCCAGTCTAGGAAGGTGCTGAAAAGCTCGAAGTAATGACAGGAAATGGAGCAGCCCATTGGTAGGCACATATCAAAGTAAAATAGCCTGTCCACCTCACAGCCTAATAAATGAAAACATTCCGGGTGAACGGGCAAAAGGCGGAAGGCTGACTCTATGTCGGATTTCGCCAGCAGGGCACCGGGCCCGGCTGCGCGCACGAGCTCGACCGCCCTGTCAAAAGAAGAGTAGGTTACGGACGAGTCTTCCGCGGGTATTGCAGCGTTAACCGATGCGCCTTTTGGGTAGGAAAGGTGATGTATTAGCCGATATTTTCCTGGCTCCTTTTTGGGAACAATACCTAAAGGCGAGATTCTGAGATTTTTAAATGGCAACGAACTAAAAGGTCCCGCCATCCTGCCCAGCTCAACTTCTTTTTGGATTTTTTGCTGTAAAATATCAGGGAATTCGCGTGCCGATTTAAAATTATTTGCAATAGTTGGCGAGGGGCTGGGTTTGAAAGGGATATAAAAACCGTGTTTAAAACCGAAATATAGTTGTTCTGCCGCTTCTTTATTGGGATAACGGCTTAGCCATGGGCCCATTGCGGTTACGTTCACCGGGGTTAGACCTCGCAGGTGCTCTATTTGACTGGCGGGTACATCTGGCCGCAGGGTGTCCACCTCCGCAGGAGGAGCATTCGTGTCTATATTTACAGGACCCTTGGAAACGGCAGTATCCATCGTTAAACAGTAAGCAGGCCCCAGGTCCGCGTGCGACCACTGTGTTCTGGCCTGCTGCTGTTGAGTGATAAGTGGTCGCTGCCGAAAAGGGGGGCTGCTTTTGGGACAACATCAGTCGTAACCAAACGTCCGTCGCTTTCACCCCCCAGCCCAAGTCTGGTTGCATGGCCAACCGCCTGCGGAACTCCTCGTCGTACCGTTTCCATGCCGCCCCGCTGTGACACTTATATGAATTATATATTAGATCTTGGTAAATAAATAATTCGGAACAACGCTCTGGGTGCTTTTGGCCCATTATACATCCGAGAACCGCGAAGGCCTGGAGCCAGTTATTCATTGTTTGAGCTATTTTTGGTTTGCTCCTATCTTGCAACCGCTCGCCAGTCCTCCTTTCCTTGTCTACGGACTGTTGGTCGGCCGATATCAGTGACCATATATCCACATAACCATTTTCCCAAATTTTTTGCTTTGTCTCCAAGTCAACATGCGCTCCCAGTGGGCTAACTCCACAGAAAAATGCATCCTTGTGCAGACTAGCTGCTTGGGTGGTGCTAGCATCAGTTGGTACGCCTGGGCGTGTCAACTGCTGAACTAGGGTCTTAATAGCGGCCGCCAGCTCGCTTTCTCCCACATTTTGCATTGTAGAATGTTCACCAACATCAAAGAACTCACCGCTGTCAGATGCCGGCCGAGTGTCTCCGGACGGAGGTACTCTGGCTCCTGCCGTGGCGCTGTCCTGGTGCTGGCCGCCCGCCCAGGAGGATGAAGATGGCAGGCCAGCGGCCAGCGCCGTGGCACGGGGATGTATTCTCGTCTGGTGCCGAGCGTCCCCTGGAGAGGGAGGTGCTCCGGCGTCAGTTGTCTCCATGGTTCGGTGCTGGCTGGTGGACCGTGGAGGTACGTATGGTGTGTCTCCCTGTGCGTCAGCCCAGGACGGAGCTCGGTGCTGGCTGGTGGACCGGGGAGGTACGTATGGCGTGTCTCCCCGTGCGTCAGCCAATGAAGGAGCACGTGACGGATGAGATCTGTCGTGTGCTCGATGATGAGAGGCTATTGGGGCTCCGATCTCTGCCTGGTCGGTAACGGGGGGTGTCAGTGTCTGTTCCCACCGGGTACCCGCTCTGGGTGTCCGGTGAGACCGCCGTCTTTCGGCGTGTGACCGGTACCGCCCGTTGTGACTCCCCGATGTTTCTGAACCGGTTGTGGATGGCGAACGCCATCTGGAGGAGCGGGATCTGTGGTGGCTCCTGCGTGAGTGGTGTCGGCATCTGGAGTGGGAATGGCGACAGCCAGAGGGACAGCGGGAACGGTGGCGGGAATCTACTGATGAGGGTGAGGACGATCTGCGGCATCTATGTCTGCGATCGCCCTGTCTAGGGGTTGTGTTTGGTGCATGCACCTCGGGAGTAAGGGGGAAGTTATCTTGGCCACGGGGCGTGAGTGGCGGTGCAGGGGGTAGAGACGGGGAAGGTGCAGAGACTATTAGGCTGGAACCGCAGGGTGAGCGCAACAGGGCGGGGACTGATAGTAAACTGTCTGCAATTAGCGTTTGGGAGCATGGGGGTGTTGGCGGCGCGTAATTTATTGCAGCTGTGTTAGTGTTTGGTGCGACTGTGTGCGTGTTTGGTGCGTACATTCCTGGCTGCGGAGCGTGCTGGCTGGTCTGAATAGACCAGTCATCACGCTCCGCGGCCGTGTTCGTGGCTCTGGCCCCCGACCGCCGCCCGCCTCCCCGCATAGGCAACGCTGATGTGCCTGCTGGGGGGACGCGGTGGGCCAGGGGTGGGCTGGCCAGAGGTCCAAAGTGAGGGACCTGGCTCGGGGAGCTTGTGAGGGCCGTGTTTGAGGCGCCCCCCCGGCCAATTTGGCGGGTTGGGGCCCCGCCGCTGTTAGTGGGCGGTGCTTGGCAGTCCCAAGCCGGCATCAGGGAGAGGGGATTCCCTGACGCTGCCGGGGACCTGCGGTATGCCTGGGCCGGCTGCCCCCCGGTCCCCCTAAGCGGCTGGCGCGCCACCGAGGGGACCGAGGCGGCGGGCGGCCCCCTGCTTGCTCCTGCACTGGAGGAAGTGGGGCCGGAAGTGGGCGTGTCCTGCCCGGCCCGCACTGCACTATGGGAGGCAGGGCGGGCCTGCATAACATGGGAGGGCGGCGGATGATGTGCTAAGCGCGCCGGGCCCCGGGTTTCAGAGCGGGGACAGGAAGTGCCCGGGGCCCGGACGCGATCGGCGCATGGAGCCGGCACCCGGCACCGGCGGGCAGCGGCGCCAGGGGCAAGCGCCGAGCCCTCCGCCGCGCATCCCGGCGCCACACGTGGGGCAGAAGCACGGCGACCTGGCAGCGCCGGCTCCCCCCCAACACGTAGGCGCACGGGAGGACGGGAGGACCGCCCCGAACGTCTGCCCTGGGGCGCCGCTGCGGCCCGGTCAGCCGGAGCGCCAGGGGCTGGCAGCTGGAGCCCCGAAGGACCGGAGTCTGAAGCCACAATGAGCTGGTGAGTGGGGGTCAGCAGCGCCGGGGAGACAGGAGAGGACAAGGCCCCAGGAGGGGGGATAAGCCGGGACGGAGCCCTGGGGGAGGACGGAGAGGCCAGGGGGTGAGAAGAGGACGAGGCCCCAGGAGGGGGGATGTGCAGGGATGGAGCCCAGGGGGACGACGGGGAGGCCTGAGGGGATGCTAGGGGGTGAGGAGAGGGCACAGGAAGGTGAGCACCCAAACCAGGATTAGGGGATCGCGACCATTGCTCACCTTCCTGTGCAGCTCCTTGCTGTAGGGCCTCGGTCGTAGGGGCAGCCATGGTGGTCAGGAGATCAGGGACAACAACAGCTTCCAAGGGTCAACCGGGGAGAAAGAGGGAGAACCTGGCCCGGTCACTGGAATTTAACCCCTGAGGGTGTGGCCTGACTCACCTCCTCTCCCCGGTTGGTCCGCTGGGCGTCCCAATCATGACCTCACCTGGGGAGGTAGTGGGAGGGGGGAATTGGGCACTGCACTGATTTCCCCTCTAGCTATCCCTTAGGGGCTCTGCAGTCAGAGGCACGTTCCTTATACAGTGCCGTGCCTACCATAGTGATGCTGCCTTATTACAGGGTCTGCCTATAGGGGTGCTGCCTTATTACAGAGTCTGTCTATAGGGGTGCTGCCTTATTACAGAGTCTGTCTATAGGGGTGCTGTCTTATTACAGGGTCTGCCTATAGGGGTGCTGTCTTATTACAGGGTCTGTCTATATGGGTGCTGTCTTATTACAGGGTCTGCCTGTAGGGGTGCTGTCTTATTACAGGGTCTGCCTATAATGGTGCTGCCTTATTACAGGGTCTGCCTATAGGGGTGCTGCCTTATTACAGGGTCTGTCTATAGGGGTGCTGTCTTATTACAGGGTCTGTCTATAGGGGTGCTGCCTTATTACAGAGTCTGTCTATAGGGGTGCTGTCTTATTACAGGGTCTGTCTATAGGGGTGCTGTCTTATTACAGGGTCTGCCTATAGGGGTGCTGTCTTATTACAGGGTCTGTCTATATGGGTGCTGTCTTATTACAGGGTCTGCCTGTAGGGGTGCTGTCTTATTACAGGGTCTGCCTATAGGGGTGCTGTCTTATTACAGGGTCTGTCTATAGGGGTGCTGTCTTATTACAGAGTCTGTCTATAGGGGTGCTGCCTTATTACAGAGTCTGTCTATAGGGGTGCTGTCTTATTACAGAGTCTGTCTATAGGGGTGCTGTCTTATTACAGGGTCTGTCTATATGGGTGCTGTCTTATTACAGGGTCTGCCTGTAGGGGTGCTGTCTTATTACAGGGTCTGCCTATAGGGGTGCTGTCTTATTACAGGGTCTGCCTATAATGGTGCTGCCTTATTACAGGGTCTGCCTATAGGGGTGCTGCCTTATTACAGGGTCTGTCTATAGGGGTGCTGTCTTATTACAGGGTCTGTCTATATGGGTGCTGTCTTATTACAGGGTCTGCCTGTAGGGGTGCTGTCTTATTACAGGGTCTGTCTATAGGGGTGCTGTCTTATTACAGGGTCTGCCTGTAGGGGTGCTGTCTTATTACAGGGTCTGTCTATAGGGGTGCTGCCTTATTACAGGGTCTGCCTGTAGGGGTGCTGCCTTATTACAGGGTCTGTCTATAGGGGTGCTGTCTTATTACAGGATCTGCCTATAGGGGTGCTGTCTTATTACAGGGTCTGCCTGTAGGGGTGCTGTCTTATTACAGGGTCTGTCTATAGGGGTGCTGTCTTATTACAGGGTCTGCCTATAGGGGTGTTGTCTTATTACAGGGTCTGCCTATAGGGGTGCTGCCTTATTACAGGGTCTGTCTATAGGGGTGCTGTCTTATTACAGGGTCTGCCTATAGGGGTGTTGTCTTATTACAGGGTCTGCCTATAGGGGTGCTGCCTTATTACAGGGTCTGTCTATAGGGGTGTTGTCTTATTACAGGGTCTGCCTATAGGGGTGCTGTCTTATTACAGGGTCTGTCTATAGGGGTGCTGTCTTATTACAGGGTCTGCCTATAGGGGTGCTGTCTTATTACAGGGTCTGCCTATAGGGGTGCTGTCTTATTACAGGGTCTGCCTATAGGGGTGCTGCCTTATTACAGGGTCTGTCTATAGGGGTGCTGTCTTATTACAGGGTCTGTCTATAGGGGTGCTGTCTTATTACAGGGTCTGCCTATAGGGGTGCTGTCTTATTACAGGGTCTGCCTATAGGGGTGCTGCCTTATTACAGGGTCTGCCTATAGGGGTGCTGCCTTATTACAGGGTCTGTCTATAGGGGTGCTGTCTTATTACAGGGTCTGTCTACAGGGGTGCTGTCTTATGACAGGGTCTGTCTATAGGGGTGCTGCCTTATTACAGGGTCTGTCTATAGGGGTGCTGCCTTATTACAGGGTCTGTCTATAGGGGTGCTGTCTTATTACAGGGTCTGTCTATAGGGGTGTTGTCTTATTACATGGTCTGCCTATAGGGGTGTTGTCTTGTTACATGGTTTGCCTATAGGGGTGCTGGCTTATTACAGGGTCTGTCTATAGGGGTGCTGCCTTATTACAGGGTCTGCCTGTAGGGGTGCTGCCTTATTACAGGGTCTGTCTATAGGGGTGCTGCCTTATTACAGGGTGTGCCTGTAGGGGTGCTGTCTTATTACAGGGTCTCTCTATAGGGGTGCTGTCTTATTACAGGGTCTGTCTATAGGGGTGCTGTCTTATTACAGGGTCTGCCTGTAGGGGTGCTGTCTTATTACAGGGTCTGTCTATAGGGGTGCTGTCTTATTACAGGGTCTGCCTGTAGGGGTGCTGTCTTATTACAGGGTCTGACTATAGGGATGCTGTCTTATTACAGGGTCTGTCTATAGGGGTGCTGTCTTATTACAGGGTCTGTCTATAGGGGTGCTGTCTTATTACAGGGTCTGCCTATAGGGGTGCTGTCTTATTACAGGGTCTGCCTATAGGGGTGCTGCCTTATTACAGGGTCTGTCTATAGGGGTGCTGTCTTATTACAGGGTCTGCCTGTAGGGGTGCTGTCTTATTACAGGGTCTGTCTATAGGGGTGCTGTCTTATTACAGGGTCTGTCTATAGGGATGCTGTCTTATTACAGGGTCTGTCTATAGGGATGCTGTCTTATTACAGGGTCTGTCTATAGGGGTGCTGTCTTATTACAGGGTCTGTCTATAGGGATGCTGTCTTATTACAGGGTCTGTCTATAGGGGTGCTGTCTTATTACAGGGTCTGACTATAGGGATGCTGTCTTATTACAGGGTCTGTCTATAGGGGTGCTGTCTTATTACAGGGTCTGTCTATAGGGGTGCTGTCTTATTACAGGGTCTGCCTATAGGGGTGCTGTCTTATTACAGGGTCTGCCTATAGGGGTGCTGCCTTATTACAGGGTCTGTCTATAGGGGTGCTGTCTTATTACAGGGTCTGCCTGTAGGGGTGCTGTCTTATTACAGGGTCTGCCTGTAGGGGTGCTGTCTTATTACAGAGTCTGTCTATAGGGGTGCTGTCTTATTACAGGGTCTGTCTGTAGGGGTGCTGTCTTATTACAGGGTCTGCCTGTAGGGGTGCTGTCTTATTACAGGGTCTGTCTATAGGGGTGCTGTCTTATTACAGGGTCTGACTATAGGGATGCTGTCTTATTACAGGGTCTGTCTATAGGGGTGCTGTCTTATTACAGGGTCTGTCTATAGGGGTGCTGTCTTATTACAGGGTCTGCCTATAGTGGTGTTGTCTTATTACAGGGTCTGCCTATAGGGGTGCTGTCTTATTACAGGGTCTGCCTATAGGGGTGCTGTCTTATTACAGGGTCTGTCTATAGGGGTGCTGTCTTATTACAGGGTCTGCCTATAGGGGTGCTGTCTTATTACAGGGTCTGCCTATAGGGGTGCTGTCATATTACAGGGTCTGCCTATAGGGGTGCTGTCTTATTACAGGGTCTGCCTGTAGGGGTGCTGTCTAATTACAGGGTCTGTCTATAGGGGTGCTGCCTTATTACAGGGTCTGCCTATAGTGGTGTTGTCTTATTACAGGGTCTGTCTATAGGGGTGTTGTCTTATTACAGGGTCTGCCTGTAGGGGTGCTGTCTTATTACAGGGTCTGCCTGTAGGGGTGCTGTCTTATTACAGGGTCTGCCTGTAGGGGTGCTGTCATATTACAGGGTCTGCCTATAGGGGTGCTGTCTTATTACAGGGTCTGCCTGTAGGGGTGCTGTCTTATTACAGGGTCTGCCTATAGGGGTGCTGTCTTATTACAGGGTCTGCCTGTAGGGGTGCTGTCTTATTACAGGATCTGCCTGTAGGGGTGCTGTCTTATTACAGGGTCTGCCTGTAGGGGTGCTGTCATATTACAGGGTCTGCCTATAGGGGTGCTGTCTTATTACAGGGTCTGCCTGTAGGGGTGCTGTCTTATTACAGGGTCTGCCTATAGGGGTGCTGTCTTATTACAGTGTCTGCCTGTAGGGGTGCTGTCTTATTACAGGGTCTGCCTGTAGGGGTGCTGTCTTATTACAGGGTCTGCCTGTAGGGGTGCTGTCTTATTACAGGGTCTGCCTGTAGGGGTGCTGTCATATTACAGGGTCTGCCTATAGGGATGCTGCCTTATTACAGGGTCTGCCTGTAGGGGTGCTGTCTTATTACAGGGTCTGCCTGTAGGGGTGCTGTCATAT
Source organism: Ranitomeya imitator (assembly GCF_032444005.1). NCBI lineage: Eukaryota > Metazoa > Chordata > Amphibia > Anura > Dendrobatidae > Ranitomeya > Ranitomeya imitator. The sequence goes on along the minus strand of NC_091287.1, from coordinate 567,452,361 downwards.
TACAGGGTCTGCCTGTAGGGGTGCTGTCTTATTACAGGGTCTGCCTGTAGGGGTGCTGTCTTATTACAGGGTCTGCCTGTAGGGGTGCTGTCATATTACAGGGTCTGCCTATAGTGGTGTTGTCTTATTACAGGGTCTGCCTATAGGGGTGCTGTCTTATTACAGGGTCTGCCTGTAGGGGTGCTGTCTTATTACAGGGTCTGCCTGTAGGGGTGCTGTCTTATTACAGGGTCTGCCTGTAGGGGTGCTGTCATATTACAGGGTCTGCCTATAGTGGTGTTGTCTTATTACAGGGTCTGCCTATAGGGGTGCTGTCTTATTACAGGGTCTGCCTGTAGGGGTGCTGTCTTATTACAGGGTCTGCCTGTAGGGGTGCTGTCTTATTACAGGGTCTGCCTATAGGGGTGCTGTCTTATTACAGGGTCTGCCTGTAGGGGTGCTGTCATATTACAGGGTCTGCCTATAGTGGTGTTGTCTTATTACAGGGTCTGCCTGTAGGGGTGCTGTCTTATTACAGGGTCTGCCTGTAGGGGTGCTGTCTTATTACAGGGTCTGCCTATAGGGGTGCTGTCTTATTACAGGGTCTGCCTGTAGGGGTGCTGTCATATTACAGGGTCTGCCTATAGTGGTGTTGTCTTATTACAGGGTCTGCCTGTAGGGGTGCTGTCTTATTACAGGGTCTGCCTGTAGGGGTGCTGTCTTATTACAGGGTCTGCCTATAGGGGTGCTGTCTTATTACAGGGTCTGCCTGTAGGGGTGCTGTCTTATTACAGGGTCTGCCTATAGTGGTGTTGTCTTATTACAGGGTCTGCCTGTAGGGGTGCTGTCTTATTACAGGGTCTGCCTATAGTGGTGTTGTCTTATTACAGGGTCTGCCTGTAGGGGTGCTGTCTTATTACAGGGTCTGCCTATAGGGGTGCTGTCTTATTACAGGGTCTGCCTGTAGGGGTGCTGTCTTATTACAGGGTCTGCCTGTAGGGGTGCTGTCATATTACAGGGTCTGCCTATAGGGGTGCTGTCTTATTACAGGGTCTGCCTATAGGGGTGCTGTCTTATTACAGGGTCTGCCTATAGGGGTGCTGTCTTATTACAGGGTCTGCCTGTAGGGGTGCTGTCTTATTACAGGGTCTGCCTGTAGGGGTGCTGTCATATTACAGGGTCTGCCTATAGGGGTGCTGTCTTATTACAGGGTCTGCCTGTAGGGGTGCTGTCTTATTACAGGGTCTGCCTATAGGGGTGCTGTCTTATTACAGGGTCTGCCTATAGTGGTGTTGTCTTATTACAGGGTCTGCCTGTAGGGGTGCTGTCTTATTACAGGGTCTGCCTGTAGGGGTGCTGTCTTATTACAGGGTCTGCCTGTAGGGGTGCTGTCTTATTACAGGGTCTGCCTGTAGGGGTGCTGTCTTATTACAGGGTCTGCCTGTAGGGGTGCTGTCTTATTACAGGGTCTGCCTGTAGGGGTGCTGTCTTATTACAGGGTCTGCCTATAGGGGTGCTGCCTTATTACAGGGTCTGCCTGTAGGGGTGCTGTCTTATTACAGGGTCTGCCTATAGGGGTGCTGTCTTATTACAGGGTCTGCCTATAGGGGTGCTGTCTTATTACAGGGTCTGTCTATAGGGGTGCTGTCTTATTACAGGGTCTGCCTATAGGGGTGCTGTCTTATTACAGGGTCTTCCTATAAGGGTGCTGTCTTATTACAGGGTCTGCCTATAGGGGTGCTGTCTTATTACAGGGTCTGTCTATAGGGGTGCTGTCTTATTACAGGGTCTGCCTATAGGGGTGCTGCCTTATTACAGGGTCTGCCTATAGTGGTGCTGTCTTATTACAGGGTATGTCTATAGGGATGCTGTCTTATTACAGGGTCTGTCTATAGGGGTGCTGTCTTATTACAGGGTCTGCCTATAGGGGTGCTGCCTTATTACAGGGTCTGCCTATAGGGGTGCTGCCTTATTACAGGGTCTGTCTATAGGGGTGCTGTCTTATTACAGGGTCTGCCTATAGGGGTGCTGTCTTATTACAGGGTCTGTCTATAGGGGTGCTGTCTTATTACAGGGTCTGCCTATAGGGGTGCTGCCTTATTACAGGGTCTGCCTATAGGGGTGCTGCCTTATTACAGGGTCTGTCTATAGGGGTGCTGTCTTATTACAGGGTCTGCCTATAGGGGTGCTGTCTTATTACAGGGTCTGTCTATAGGGGTGCTGTCTTATTACAGGGTCTGCCTATAGGGGTGCTGTCTTATTACAGGGTCTGCCTATAGTGGTGCTGCCTTATTACAGGGTCTTCCTATAGGGGTGCTGTCTTATTACAGGGTCTGTCTATAGGGGTGCTGCCTTATTACAGGGTCTCTCTGTAGGGGTGCTGTCTTATTACAGGGTCTGCCTATAGGGGTGTTGTCTTATTACAGGGTCTGCCTATAGGGGTGCTGTCTTATTACAGGGTCTGCCTATAGGGGTGCTGTCTTATTACAGGATCTGCCTATAGGGGTGCTGTCTTATTACAGGGTTTTCCTATAGGGGTGCTGTCTTATTACAGGGTCTGCCTGTAGGGGTGTTGTCTTATTACAGGGTCTGCCTATAGGGGTGCTGTCTTATTACAGGGTCTGCCTATAGTGGTGCTGCCTTATTACAGGGTCTGCCTATAGTGGTGCTGCCTTATTACAGGGTCTGTCTATAGGGGTGCTGTCTTATTACAGGGTCTGTCTATAGGGGTGCTGTCTTATTACAGGGTCTGTCTATAGGGGTGCTGTCTTATTACAGGGTCTGCCTATAGGGGTGCTGTCTTATTACAGGGTCTGCCTATAGTGGTGCTGCCTTATTACAGGGTCTTCCTATAGGGGTGCTGTCTTATTACAGGGTCTGCCTGTAGGGGTGTTGTCTTATTACAGGGTTTGCCTATAGTGGTGCTGTCTTATTACAGGGTCTGCCTGTAGGGGTGCTGTCTTATTACAGGGTCTGCCTGTAGGGGTGTTGTCTTATTACAGGGTCTGCCTATAGTGGTGCTGTCTTATTACAGGATCTGCCTGTAGGGGTGCTGTCTTATTACAGGGTCTGCCTATAGGGGTGTTGTCTTATTACAGGGTCTGCCTGTAGGGGTGCTGTCTTATTACAGGGTCTGTCTATAGGGGTGCTGCCTTATTACAGGGTCTGCCTATAGGGGTGCTGCCTTATTACAGGGTCTTCCTATAAGGGTGCTGTCTTATTACAGGGTCTGTCTATAGGGGTGCTGTCTTATTACAGGGTCTGCCTATAGTGGTGCTGCCTTATTACAGGGTCTTCCTATAAGGGTGCTGTCTTATTACAGGGTCTGTCTATAGGGGTGCTGCCTTATTACAGGGTCTGCCTATAGGGGTGCTGCCTTATTACAGGGTCTTCCTATAAGGGTGCTGTCTTATTACAGGGTCTGCCTATAGGGGTGCTGTCTTATTACAGGGTCTGCCTATAGGGGTGCTGCCTTATTACAGGGTCTGCCTGTAGGGGTGCTGTCTTATTACAGGGTCTGCCTATAGGGGTGCTGCCTTATTACAGGGTCTTCCTATAAGGGTGCTGTCTTATTACAGGGTCTGCCTATAGGGGTGCTGTCTTATTACAGGGTCTGCCTATAGGGGTGCTGCCTTATTACAGGGTCTGCCTGTAGGGGTGCTGTCTTATTACAGGGTCTGTCTATAGGGGTGCTGTCTTATTACAGGGTCTGTCTATAGGGGTGCTGCCTTATTACAGGGTCTTCCTATAAGGGTGCTGTCTTATTACAGGGTCTGCCTATAGGGGTGCTGTCTTATTACAGGGTCTGCCTGTAGGGGTGCTGCCTTATTACAGGGTCTTCCTATAAGGGTGCTGTCTTATTACAGGGTCTGCCTATAGGGGTGCTGTCTTATTACAGGGTCTTCCTATAAGGGTGCTGTCTTATTACAGGGTCTGCCTGTAGGGGTGCTGTCTTAGACTGCAGAGACCCGTGTGTCGTAACCAGTGCCTTCCCCCGTCCCACCACTCCGTAATAAAAGATACCAACAATCCTGGATGGGTTGAACAGGTCGGTCACAGTTTTATTAATTGCAAAGTAGAGAAGGGCAATTACACATCGCGACGCACTCATTGCTGAAGGCCCCAGCCGACGACCGCTGGGCCAGCAAGCCGATGAGAGGTTACGAACCTTTGCCCCCCTCTACCTACCTCCACTGTGACGTATATAAAAGAACATAAAAATCTTTTTTTTTTTTTTTTTTTTTTTTTTTAAATTTAAAATTCAAAACATTTTAACAGTAATTGCACAGCACATTTATCAATTTATAAGGGAGGGAGGGTGGGACAACAGCTTCCAAGGGTCAACCGGGGAGAAAGAGGGAGAACCTGGCCCGGTCACTGGAATTTAACCCCTGAGGGTGTGGCCTGACTCACCTCCTCTCCCCGGTTGGTCCGCTGGGCGTCCCAATCATGACCTCACCTGGGGAGGTAGTGGGAGGGGGGAATTGGGCACTGCACTGATTTCCCCTCTAGCTATCCCTTAGGGGCTCTGCAGTCAGAGGCACGTTCCTTATACAGTGCCGTGCCTACCAGACTGCAGAGACCCGTGTGTCGTAACCAGTGCCTTCCCCCGTCCCACCACTCCGTAATAAAAGATACCAACAAACCTGGATGGGTTGAACAGGTCGGTCACAGTTTTATTAATTGCAAAGTAGAGAAGGGCAATTACACATCGCGACGCACTCATTGCTGAAGGCCCCAGCCGACGACCGCTGGGCCAGCAAGCCGATGAGAGGTTACGAACCTTTGCCCCCCTCTACCTACCGCCACGGAGGATCATGTGTATGACCTACACAAGACTCCGACCCCCACACAACATCATTAGAGCCTGTTCAACACCATCCCGCAAACCCTCCAAGAATATGTCCAGTCCGATGTCCGTGAGGTGGATGCCATCTGGTCTCAGCAAAGCAAAATTGTTCCCTTCTAACTCCTGGTGTCGAACCACAATGCCGTAATTTTCTCTCACAAACTTCGACATCTTTGTGTTAATCCTTTTTCTTGCGTTTTCGATGGCTTTTACGTCCTTAGCTCCGTGCCAGACCGCTCGAGGTATTATCTCTGACCACACCACCACCATATCTGGTAATAAACAGACAAACCGCTCGATGTCCGTTGACATTACTGTGTACAGCTCGGCCCCTTTCCGCTTGCCCAAATCATTGCCTCCGGCATGTAGCACCAGAACCACCGGCCCCTTGGCCTTCTTAGCGATGTCGACCAACTCCGGGAAGATCTGACGCCACCGAAGCCCTCTGACGCCTCTCCAGTTGACTTCCAAATTCGGGAAGCCAAAATTGGTTCCCCCCGTCCTGAGTTTGGCCCTTTTGCACGCCCAGTAGACAAAAGAATGCCCCACTACCCAAACTGTGGGCTTAAAGCTGCCTGGAAGAGACAAGAAGTGTTAGAGCAGGTCTGGTCTTATGTATCTTGCAAAGCATGCGGATTTCCAGCGGCCCATTCTCTGCACCTCGACTTCCGATACCCCCGCTCTAGCTGCTTCGGTCGCCGCCCCTATTCGGAATGAATGTGTCCCATATTCCTTTGGAGCCACGCCGAGTGCCTCTAGGCACTGTCTAAAAATCGCTTGAAATTGATATTTAGTAAGAGGGGACCCGTCGGTGTGTGAAAGGAGGAATCTACCCGGATGTCTTACTAGCGCATAGTTTTTAACTATTTTTACGGGGCATATAGGGCCGCCTGACGCCTTGACCAATACCCATGTCCCCCTCCCGGTGGGGTCGCACTTGGATCTCCGTACTCTAATGCGCAGAGCTTCGCTGCATATGACGAGGTCTTCATTGATTAAGCCGCCTATTGATGCTGTTTTTGACTGGGGCACTAATTCGCTGATGCGAAGTGCCCCGAAGAAGGCGATTGCGAACGCTGCGGATATCAGCGTTGCCTCGTATTGTGATTTGCACACCGATGAAGAAATTGCAATTATGTCGGCCAGCAGCCTTAAGGAAACTGGGCGTCGGCATTCCTGACTAGGTTGCAACCTTCTCCAGCCTTTATGGAAACAGGAACACATGGGCTACTTGCACAGTGAACAAGTCTGTATGATCATGTTCACACACCACCAAGAAACCTGAAGACACAAAAGAGAATAGTAAAACCAAAAACACTCAGTTTGAAAAAATGTTGCAGTAATCCGCAAGTGCTAGTAAAAGATGTAAAAAACAGGGTATTTGGTTGATACGTTTTTTGCAAAAAATGTATACTAAGCTGCTCTACCAATCTTCACGGTATACCCTTATCAGAGCAGTCCTAACTAATGTATGCAATCCCTATCTGATGTATTTAAAAACCTGATCATCTGTATATAACCTGTGTGAACAGGGTTCAGAGAGGAAAAATCCATGTGTGCATACAGGGTAGAACAGCTATTGTGCAGATAGCCCAAGAGGAGTGGTGGAACTCCCCAGTCTTGTAGACACAAGAGAATAATTATGGAAACAGGAACACATGGGCTACTTGCACAGTGAACAAGTCTGTATGATCATGTTCACACACCACCAAGAAACCTGAAGACACAAAAGAGAATAGTAAAACCAAAAACACTCAGTTTGAAAAAATGTTGCAGTAATCCGCAAGTGCTAGTAAAAGATGTAAAAAACAGGGTATTTGGTTGATACGTTTTTTGCAAAAAATGTATACTAAGCTGCTCTACCAATCTTCACGGTATACCCTTATCAGAGCAGTCCTAACTAATGTATGCAATCCCTATCTGATGTATTTAAAAACCTGATCATCTGTATATAACCTGTGTGAACAGGGTTCAGAGAGGAAAAATCCATGTGTGCATACAGGGTAGAACAGCTATTGTGCAGATAGCCCAAGAGGAGTGGTGGAACTCCCCAGTCTTGTAGACACAAGAGAATAATTATGGAAACAGGAACACATGGGCTACTTGCACAGTGAACAAGTCTGTATGATCATGTTCACACACCACCAAGAAACCTGAAGACACAAAAGAGAATAGTAAAACCAAAAACACTCAGTTTGAAAAAATGTTGCAGTAAAAACGTATCAACCAAATACCCTGTTTTTTACATCTTTTACTAGCACTTGCGGATTACTGCAACATTTTTTCAAACTGAGTGTTTTTGGTTTTACTATTCTCTTTTGTGTCTTCAGGTTTCTTGGTGGTGTGTGAACATGATCATACAGACTTGTTCACTGTGCAAGTAGCCCATGTGTTCCTGTTTCCATAATTGTTCTCTTGTGTCTACAAGACTGGGGAGTTCCACCACTCCTCTTGGGCTATCTGCACAATAGCTGTTCTACCCTGTATGCACACATGGATTTTTCCTCTCTGAACCCTGTTCACACAGGTTATATACAGATGATCAGGTTTTTAAATACATCAGATAGGGATTGCATACATTAGTTAGGACTGCTCTGATAAGGGTATACCGTGAAGATTGGTAGAGCAGCTTAGTATACATTTTTTGCAAAAAACGTATCAACCAAATACCCTGTTTTTTACATCTTTTACTAGCACTTGCGGATTACTGCAACATTTTTTCAAACTGAGTGTTTTTGGTTTTACTATTCTCTTTTGTGTCTTCAGGTTTCTTGGTGGTGTGTGAACATGATCATACAGACTTGTTCACTGTGCAAGTAGCCCATGTGTTCCTGTTTCCATAATTATTCTCTTGTGTCTACAAGACTGGGGAGTTCCACCACTCCTCTTGGGCTATCTGCACAATAGCTGTTCTACCCTGTATGCACACATGGATTTTTCCTCTCTGAACCCTGTTCACACAGGTTATATACAGATGATCAGGTTTTTAAATACATCAGATAGGGATTGCATACATTAGTTAGGACTGCTCTGATAAGGGTATACCGTGAAGATTGGTAGAGCAGCTTAGTATACATTTTTTGCAAAAAACGTATCAACCAAATACCCTGTTTTTTACATCTTTTACTAGCACTTGCGGATTACTGCAACATTTTTTCAAACTGAGTGTTTTTGGTTTTACTATTCTCTTTTGTGTCTTCACACTTCTCCAGCCTTTAACGGCTTGTTTGATGAAAAAATATTTTGTTACGTCCACCCACCCCAGCAGCTGAAAGAAGAATGCTATTCCCGACAGATGACGTTGCGCTAATGTCCCTGACGCACCTCCCTGCCTGAGCTTTTCTAAAAGTTCTACTAGGACGTCGCATCTCGTCCGGTTGCATCTATCGACTGGTCTTCCTTGCGTTAGCGAGCACCACTCCTCCCACGCCTTACCGTAAACCTGCCAAGTCGCCGGTGTCACCGAAGCGCGGATCAAGGGCATCAATGATTGGCCACCATGTCCAAGAGAGAAGGAGGACACCGCAGGCCCGACGTTCGCGCCCTGGGGAGGAAGAGTTTGAATGCCTGCCAATCGGAAGATAACAAAGAGTTAACAATTTTATCATCGACAGTCGCCGTAAATCTGGCCCGGCACCAGATGTTGTGCTTCAGGCATAATAGTGCTAGGCGGCGCAACAGCGCGAGTAGCGGCTGAGAAGAAGAGGACATGCTGTTTAGGGCTTTTGCTGTTCTCAGCTGTTTTGTTGTAAATCTGATGTTTGTATTTTCCAATTGGGCACCCCATAGCTCGACTGATGTTACTATTGCCAAAATTTCCACCAGTGCTGGGTCACGGCCCCATGCGGCCGTGGTCCATAGTTCAGGCCATTGGCCTTTGCACCACTGGTTTTTGTATATCGCCGCGAAACCATCAGTAATATTTCCACCAACCATCAAGTCTAAATCTTTGCTTGGCGTCTCCTGCGCCATAACGCATGTATGCCCATTGTAGGACTCCAGGAATGTCCTCCAGACCAGCAAGTCTGCCTTCAGGGAACGGTTTAGCCTAATTCTGTGGCTCGGCTGGGCTATGCCCTTGGTTGCCAGTGATAGTCGGCGTGAAAACGCTCTGCCCGCCGGCATTACACGACAGGCAAAGTTGAGCAATCCTAGCAGGGACTGCATCTGCTGCAGGGTAACTTTTTTTGCTTCGTAGCAATTTTTAACCATTTGCAGAGTTTTTTGCAGCTTATCAGCTGGTAATCGAAACACCATTGCATTGGTGTCTATTTCAATACCGAGGAAAGGCAAAACGTTACAAGGGCCGACTGTTTTATCCGGTGAAAGTGGTACCCCAAATTTTTTGGCTAAAAACTTAAACTTTTGGAGAAGAAAGGAGCAGAGTCTGGAGTCCCCGGGACCGACGAACAAAAAATCGTCGAGGTAGTGAATCGTTGAGTTGCTACCAGTTTCGTATCGTAATACCCAGTCTAGGAAGGTGCTGAAAAGCTCGAAGTAATGACAGGAAATGGAGCAGCCCATTGGTAGGCACATATCAAAGTAAAATAGCCTGTCCACCTCACAGCCTAATAAATGAAAACATTCCGGGTGAACGGGCAAAAGGCGGAAGGCTGACTCTATGTCGGATTTCGCCAGCAGGGCACCGGGCCCGGCTGCGCGCACGAGCTCGACCGCCCTGTCAAAAGAAGAGTAGGTTACGGACGAGTCTTCCGCGGGTATTGCGTCGTTAACCGATGCGCCTTTTGGGTAGGAAAGGTGATGTATTAGCCGATATTTTCCTGGCTCCTTTTTGGGAACAATACCTAAAGGCGAGATTCTGAGATTTTTAAATGGCAACGAACTAAAAGGTCCCGCCATCCTGCCCAGCTCAACTTCTTTTTGGATTTTTTGCTGTAAAATATCAGGGAATTCGCGTGCCGATTTTAAATTATTTGCAATAGTTGGCGAGGGGCTGGGTTTGAAAGGGATATAAAAACCGTGTTTAAAACCGAAATATAGTTGTTCTGCCGCTTCTTTATTGGGATAACGGCTTAGCCATGGGCCCATTGCGGTTACGTTCACCGGGGTTAGACCTCGCCGGTGCTCTATTTGACTGGCGGGTACATCTGGCCGCAGGGTGTCCACCTCCGCAGGAGGAGCATTCGTGTCTATATTTACAGGACCCTTGGAAACGGCAGTATCCATCGTTAAACAGTAAGCAGGCCCCAGGTCCGCGTGCGACCACTGTGTTCTGGCCTGCTGCTGTTGAGTGATAAGTGGTCGCTGCCGAAAAGGGGGGCTGCTTTTGGGACAACATCAGTCGTAACCAAACGTCCGTCGCTTTCACCCCCCAGCCCAAGTCTGGTTGCATGGCCAACCGCCTGCGGAACTCCTCGTCGTACCGTTTCCATGCCGCCCCGCTGTGACACTTATATGAATTATATATTAGATCTTGGTAAATAAATAATTCGGAACAACGCTCTGGGTGCTTTTGGCCCATTATACATCCGAGAACCGCGAAGGCCTGGAGCCAGTTATTCATTGTTTGAGCTATTTTTGGTTTGCTCCTATCTTGCAACCGCTCGCCAGTCCTCCTTTCCTTGTCTACGGACTGTTGGTCGGCCGATATCAGTGACCATATATCCACATAACCATTTTCCCAAATTTTTTGCTTTGTCTCCAAGTCAACATGCGCTCCCAGTGGGCTAACTCCACAGAAAAATGCATCCTTGTGCAGACTAGCTGCTTGGGTGGTGCTAGCATCAGTTGGTACGCCTGGGCGTGTCAACTGCTGAACTAGGGTCTTAATAGCGGCCGCCAGCTCGCTTTCTCCCACATTTTGCATTGTAGAATGTTCACCAACATCAAAGAACTCACCGCTGTCAGATGCCGGCCGAGTGTCTCCGGACGGAGGTACTCTGGCTCCTGCCGTGGCGCTGTCCTGGTGCTGGCCGCCCGCCCAGGAGGATGAAGATGGCAGGCCAGCGGCCAGCGCCGTGGCACGGGGATGTATTCTCGTCTGGTGCCGAGCGTCCCCTGGAGAGGGAGGTGCTCCGGCGTCAGTTGTCTCCATGGTTCGGTGCTGGCTGGTGGACCGGGGAGGTACGTATGGTGTGTCTCCCTGTGCGTCAGCCCAGGACGGAGCTCGGTGCTGGCTGGTGGACCGGGGAGGTACGTATGGCATGTCTCCCCGTGCGTCAGCCAAAGAAGGAGCACGTGACGGATGAGATCTGTCGTGTGCTCGATGATGAGAGGCTATTGGGGCTCCGATCTCTGCCTGGTCGGTAACGGGGGGTGTCAGTGTCTGTTCCCACCGGGTACCCGCTCTGGGTGTCCGGTGAGACCGCCGTCTTTCGGCGTGTGACCGGTACCGCCCGTTGTGACTCCCCGATGTTTCTGAACCGGTTGTGGATGGCGAACGCCATCTGGAGGAGCGGGATCTGTGGTGGCTCCTGCGTGAGTGGTGTCGGCGTCTGGAGTGGGAATGGCGACAGCTAGAGGGACAGCGGGAACGGTGGCGGGAATCTACTGATGAGGGTGAGGACGATCTGCGGCATCTATGTCTGCGATCGCCCTGTCTAGGGGTTGTGTTAGGTGCATGCACCTCGGGAGTAAGGGGGAAGTTATCTTGGCCACGGGGCGTGAGTGGCGGTGCAGGGGGTAGAGACGGGGAAGGTGCAGAGACTATTAGGCTGGAACCGCAGGGTGAGCGCAACAGGGCGGGGACTGATAGTAAACTGTCTGCAATTAGCGTTTGGGAGCATGGGGGTGTTGGCGGCGCGTAATTTATTGCAGCTGTGTTAGTGTTTGGTGCGACTGTGTGCGTGTTTGGTGCGTACATTCCTGGCTGCGGAGCGTGCTGGCTGGTCTGAATAGACCAGTCATCACGCTCCGCGGCCGTGTTCGTGGCTCTGGCCCCCGACCGCCGCCCGCCTCCCCGCACAGGCAACGCTGATGTGCCTGCTGGGGGGACGCGGTGGGCCAGGGGTGGGCTGGCCAGAGGTCCAAAGTGAGGGACCTGGCTCGGGGAGCTTGTGAGGGCCGTGTTTGAGGCGCCCCCCCGGCCAATTTGGCGGGTTGGGGCCCCGCCGCTGTTAGTGGGCGGTGCTTGGCAGTCCCAAGCCGGCATCAGGGAGAGGGGATTCCCTGACGCTGCCGGGGACCTGCGGTATGCCTGGGCCGGCTGCCCCCCGGTCCCCTTAAGCGGCTGGCGCGCCACCGAGGGGACCGAGGCGGCGGGCGGCCCCCTGCTTGCTCCTGCACTGGAGGAAGTGGGGCCGGAAGTGGGCGTGTCCTGCCCGGCCCGCACTGCACTATGGGAGGCAGGGCGGGCCTGCATAACATGGGAGGGCGGCGGATGATGTGCTAAGCGCGCCGGGCCCCGGGTTTCAGAGCGGGGACAGGAAGTGCCCGGGGCCCGGACGCGATCGGCGCATGGAGCCGGCACCCGGCACCGGCGGGCCGCGGCGCCAGGGGCAAGCGCCGAGACCTCCGCCGCGCATCCCGGCGCCACACGTGGGGCAGAAGCACGGCGACGTAGGCGCACGGGAGGACGGGAGGACCGCCCCGAACGTCTGCCCTGGGGCGCCGCTGCGGCCCGGTCAGCCGGAGCGCCAGGGGCTAGCAGCTGGAGCCCCGAAGGACCGGAGTCTGCAGCCACAATGAGCTGGTGAGTGGGGGTCAGCAGCGCCGGGGAGACAGGAGAGGACAGGGCCCCAGGAGGGGGGATAAGCCGGGACGGAGCCCTGGGGGAGGACGGAGAGGCCAGGGGGTGAGAAGAGGACGAGGCCCCAGGAGGGGGGATGTGCAGGGATGGAGCCCAGGGGGACGACGGGGAGGCCTGAGGGGATGCTAGGGGGTGAGGAGAGGGCACAGGAAGGTGAGCACCCAAAACCAGGATTAGGGGATCGCGACCATTGCTCACCTTCCTGTGCAGCTCCTTGCTGTAGGGCCTCGGTCGTAGGGGCAGCCATGGTGGTCAGGGGATCAGGGACAACAACAGCTTCCAAGGGTCAACCGGGGAGAAAGAGGGAGAACCTGGCCCGGTCACTGGAATTTAACCCCTGAGGGTGTGGCCTGACTCACCTCCTCTCCCCGGTTGGTCCGCTGGGCGTCCCAATCATGACCTCACCTGGGGAGGTAGTGGGAGGGGGGAATTGGGCACTGCACTGATTTCCCCTCTAGCTATCCCTTAGGGGCTCTGCAGTCCGAGGCACGTTCCTTATACAGTGCCGTGCCTACCATTACAGGGTCTGCCTATAGGGGTGCTGCCTTATTACAGGATCTGCCTATAGTGGTGCTGCCTTATTACAGGGTCTTCCTATAAGGGTGCTGTCTTATTACAGGGTCTGCCTATAGGGGTGCTGTCTTATTACAGGGTCTGCCTGTAGGGGTGCTGCCTTATTACAGGGTCTTCCTATAAGGGTGCTGTCTTATTACAGGGTCTGCCTATAGGGGTGCTGTCTTATTACAGGGTCTTCCTATAAGGGTGCTGTCTTATTACAGGGTCTGCCTGTAGGGGTGCTGTCTTATTACAGGGTCTGTCTATAGGGGTGTTGTCTTATTACAGGGTCTGCCTATAGGGGTGCTGCCTTATTACAGGGTCTTCCTATAAGGGTGCTGTCTTATTACAGGGTCTGCCTATAGGGGTGCTGTCTTATTACAGGGTCTTCCTATAAGGGTGCTGTCTTATTACAGGGTCTGCCTATAGGGGTGCTGTCTTATTACAGGGTCTGCCTATAGGGGTGCTGCCTTATTACAGGATCTGCCTATAGTGGTGCTGCCTTATTACAGGGTCTTCCTATAAGGGTGCTGTCTTATTACAGGGTCTGCCTATAGGGGTGCTGTCTTATTACAGGGTCTGCCTGTAGGGGTGCTGCCTTATTACAGGGTCTTCCTATAAGGGTGCTGTCTTATTACAGGATCTGCCTATAGGGGTGCTGTCTTATTACAGGGTCTGCCTATAGGGGTGCTGTCTTATTACAGGGTCTGCCTATAGGGGTGCTGTCTTATTACAGGGTATGTCTATAGGGGTGCTGTCTTATTACAGGGTCTGCCTATAGGGGTGCTGCCTTATTACAGGGTCTGCCTATAAGGGTGCTGTCTTATTACAGGGTCTGCCTATAGGGGTGCTGTCTTATTACAGGGTCTGCCTATAGGGGTGCTGTCTTATTACAGGGTATGTCTATAGGGGTGCTGCCTTATTACAGGGTCTGTCTGTAGGGGTGCTGCCTTATTACAGGGTCTGCCTGTAGGGGTGCTGCCTTATTACAGGGTCTTCCTATAAGGGTGCTGTCTTATTACAGGGTCTGCCTATAGGGGTGCTGTCTTATTACAGGGTCTGCCTGTAGGGGTGCTGTCTTATTACAGGGTCTGCCTGTAGGGGTGCTGTCTTATTACAGGGTCTGCCTATAGGGGTGCTGCCTTATTACAGGGTATGTCTATAGGGGTGCTGTCTTATTACAGGGTCTGCCTATAGGGGTGCTGTCTTATTACAGGGTCTTCCTATAAGGGTGCTGTCTTATTACAGGGTCTGCCTATAGGGGTGCTGTCTTATTACGGGGTCTGCCTATAGGGGTGCTGCCTTATTACAGGGTCTGCCTGTAGTGGTGCTGTCTTATTACAGGGTCTGCCTGTAGGGGTGCTGCCTTATTACAGGGTCTGCCTATAGGGGTGCTGTCTTATTACAGGGTCTGCCTGTAGGGGTGCTGTCTTATTACAGGGTCTGCCTATAGGGGTGTTGTCTTATTACAGGGTCTGTCTATAGGGGTGCTGTCTTATTACAGGGTCTGCCTATAGGGGTGCTGCCTTATTACAGGGTCTGTCTGTAGGGGTGCTGTCTTATTACAGGGTCTGCCTATAGGGGTGTTGTCTTATTACAGGGTCTGCCTGTAGGGGTGCTGTCTTATTACAGGGTCTGCCTATAGGGGTGTTGTCTTATTACAGGGTCTGTCTATAGGGGTGCTGTCTTATTACAGGGTCTGCCTATAGGGGTGCTGCCTTATTACAGGGTCTGTCTGTAGGGGTGCTGTCTTATTACAGGGTCTGCCTATAGGGGTGTTGTCTTATTACAGGGTCTGCCTGTAGGGGTGCTGTCTTATTACAGGGTCTGCCTATAGGGGTGTTGTCTTATTACAGGGTCTGTCTATAGGGGTGCTGTCTTATTACAGGGTCTGCCTATAGGGGTGTTGTCTTATTACAGGGTCTGTCTATAGGGGTGCTGTCTTATTACAGGGTCTGCCTATAGGGGTGCTGCCTTATTACAGGGTCTTCCTATAAGGGTGCTGCCTTATTACAGGGTCTGCCTATAGGGATGCTGCCTTATTACAGGGTCTGCCTGTAGGGGTGCTGTCTTATTACAGGGTCTGCCTATAGGGGTGTTGTCTTATTACAGGGTCTGTCTATAGGGGTGCTGTCTTATTACAGGGTCTGCCTATAGGGGTGCTGCCTTATTACAGGGTCTGTCTGTAGGGGTGCTGTCTTATTACAGGGTCTGCCTATAGGGGTGCTGCCTTATTACAGGGTCTGCCTATAGGGGTGCTGCCTTATTACAGGGTCTGCCTATAGTGGTGCTGCTTTATTACAGGGTCTGCCTATAGTGGTGTTGTCTTATTACAGGGTCTGCCTATAGGGGTGTTGTCTTATTACAGGGTCTGCCTATAGTGGTGCTGCCTTATTACAGGGTCTGCCTATAGGGGTGCTGCCTTATTACAGGGTCTTCCTATAGGGGTGCTGCCTTATTACAGGGTCTTCCTATAAGGGTGCTGTCTTATTACAGGGTCTGCCTATAGGGGTGCTGTCTTATTACAGGGTCTTCCTATAAGGGTGCTGTCTTATTACAGGGTCTTCCTATAAGGGTGCTGTCTTATTACAGGGTCTGCCTGTAGGGGTGCTGCCTTATTACAGGGTCTGCCTATAGGGGTGCTGCCTTATTACAGGGTCTGCCTATAGGGGTGCTGTCTTATTACAGGGTCTTCCTATAAGGGTGCTGTCTTATTACAGGGTCTGCCTATAGGGGTGCTGTCTTATTACAGGGTCTGCCTATAGGGGTGCTGTCTTATTACAGGGTCTGCCTATAGGGATGCTGCCTTATTACAGGGTCTGCCTGTAGGGGTGCTGTCTTATTACAGGGTCTGCCTGTAGGGGTGCTGCCTTATTACAGGATCTGTCTATAGGGGTGCTGCCTTATTACAGGATCTGCCTATAGGGGTGCTGTCTTATTACAGGGTCTGCCTGTAGGGGTGCTGTCTTATTACAGGGTCTGCCTGTAGGGGTGCTGTCTTATTACAGGGTCTGCCTATAGGGGTGCTGTCTTATTACAGGGTCTGTCTATAGGGATGCTGTCTTATTACAGGGTCTGCCTATAGGGGTGCTGTCTTATTACAGGATCTGCCTATAGGGGTGCTGTCTTATTACAGGGTCTGCCTGTAGGGGTGCTGCCTTATTACAGGATCTGCCTATAGTGGTGCTGTCTTATTACAGGGTCTGCCTGTAGGGGTGCTGCCTTATTACAGGGTCTGCCTGTAGGGGTGCTGTCTTATTACAGGGTCTGTCTGTAGGGGTGCTGTCTTATTACAGGGTCTGCCTATAGGGGTGTTGTCTTATTACAGGGTCTGCCTGTAGGGGTGCTGTCTTATTACAGGGTCTGCCTATAGGGGTGTTGTCTTATTACAGGGTCTGTCTATAGGGGTGCTGTCTTATTACAGGGTCTGCCTATAGGGGTGTTGTCTTATTACAGGGTCTGTCTATAGGGGTGCTGTCTTATTACAGGGTCTGCCTATAGGGGTGCTGCCTTATTACAGGGTCTTCCTATAAGGGTGCTGCCTTATTACAGGGTCTGCCTATAGGGATGCTGCCTTATTACAGGGTCTGCCTGTAGGGGTGCTGTCTTATTACAGGGTCTGCCTATAGGGGTGTTGTCTTATTACAGGGTCTGTCTATAGGGGTGCTGTCTTATTACAGGGTCTGCCTATAGGGGTGCTGCCTTATTACAGGGTCTGTCTGTAGGGGTGCTGTCTTATTACAGGGTCTGCCTATAGGGGTGCTGCCTTATTACAGGGTCTGCCTATAGGGGTGCTGCCTTATTACAGGGTCTGCCTATAGTGGTGCTGCTTTATTACAGGGTCTGCCTATAGTGGTGTTGTCTTATTACAGGGTCTGCCTATAGTGGTGCTGCCTTATTACAGGGTCTGCCTATAGGGGTGCTGCCTTATTACAGGGTCTTCCTATAGGGGTGCTGCCTTATTACAGGGTCTTCCTATAAGGGTGCTGTCTTATTACAGGGTCTGCCTATAGTGGTGCTGCCTTATTACAGGGTCTGCCTATAGGGGTGCTGCCTTATTACAGGGTCTTCCTATAGGGGTGCTGCCTTATTACAGGGTCTGCCTATAGGGGTGCTGTCTTATTACAGGGTCTTCCTATAAGGGTGCTGTCTTATTACAGGGTCTTCCTATAAGGGTGCTGTCTTATTACAGGGTCTGCCTGTAGGGGTGCTGCCTTATTACAGGGTCTGCCTATAGGGGTGCTGCCTTATTACAGGGTCTGCCTATAGGGGTGCTGTCTTATTACAGGGTCTTCCTATAAGGGTGCTGTCTTATTACAGGGTCTGCCTATAGGGGTGCTGTCTTATTACAGGGTCTGCCTATAGGGATGCTGCCTTATTACAGGGTCTGCCTGTAGGGGTGCTGTCTTATTACAGGGTCTGCCTGTAGGGGTGCTGCCTTATTACAGGATCTGCCTATAGGGGTGCTGTCTTATTACAGGGTCTGCCTGTAGGGGTGCTGTCTTATTACAGGGTCTGCCTGTAGGGGTGCTGTCTTATTACAGGGTCTGCCTATAGGGGTGCTGTCTTATTACAGGGTCTGCCTATAGGGGTGCTGTCTTATTACAGGGTCTGTCTATAGGGATGCTGTCTTATTACAGGGTCTGCCTATAGGGGTGCTGTCTTATTACAGGATCTGCCTATAGGGGTGCTGTCTTATTACAGGGTCTGCCTGTAGGGGTGCTGTCTTATTACAGGGTCTGTCTATAGGGGTGCTGTCTTATTACAGGGTCTGCCTGTAGGGGTGCTGTCTTATTACAGGGTCTGCCTGTAGGGGTGCTGCCTTATTACAGGATCTGCCTATAGTGGTGCTGTCTTATTACAGGGTCTGCCTGTAGGGGTGCTGCCTTATTACAGGGTCTGCCTGTAGGGGTGCTGTCTTATTACAGGGTCTGTCTGTAGGGGTGCTGTCTTATTACAGGGTCTGCCTATAGGGGTGTTGTCTTATTACAGGGTCTGCCTGTAGGGGTGCTGTCTTATTACAGGGTCTGCCTATAGGGGTGTTGTCTTATTACAGGGTCTGTCTATAGGGGTGCTGTCTTATTACAGGGTCTGCCTATAGGGGTGTTGTCTTATTACAGGGTCTGTCTATAGGGGTGCTGTCTTATTACAGGGTCTGCCTATAGGGGTGCTGCCTTATTACAGGGTCTTCCTATAAGGGTGCTGCCTTATTACAGGGTCTGCCTATAGGGATGCTGCCTTATTACAGGGTCTGCCTGTAGGGGTGCTGTCTTATTACAGGGTCTGCCTATAGGGGTGTTGTCTTATTACAGGGTCTGTCTATAGGGGTGCTGTCTTATTACAGGGTCTGCCTATAGGGGTGCTGCCTTATTACAGGGTCTGTCTGTAGGGGTGCTGTCTTATTACAGGGTCTGCCTATAGGGGTGCTGCCTTATTACAGGGTCTGCCTATAGGGGTGCTGCCTTATTACAGGGTCTGCCTATAGTGGTGCTGCTTTATTACAGGGTCTGCCTATAGTGGTGTTGTCTTATTACAGGGTCTGCCTATAGTGGTGCTGCCTTATTACAGGGTCTGCCTATAGGGGTGCTGCCTTATTACAGGGTCTTCCTATAGGGGTGCTGCCTTATTACAGGGTCTTCCTATAAGGGTGCTGTCTTATTACAGGGTCTGCCTATAGTGGTGCTGCCTTATTACAGGGTCTGCCTATAGGGGTGCTGCCTTATTACAGGGTCTTCCTATAGGGGTGCTGCCTTATTACAGGGTCTGCCTATAGGGGTGCTGTCTTATTACAGGGTCTTCCTATAAGGGTGCTGTCTTATTACAGGGTCTTCCTATAAGGGTGCTGTCTTATTACAGGGTCTGCCTGTAGGGGTGCTGCCTTATTACAGGGTCTGCCTATAGGGGTGCTGCCTTATTACAGGGTCTGCCTATAGGGGTGCTGTCTTATTACAGGGTCTTCCTATAAGGGTGCTGTCTTATTACAGGGTCTGCCTATAGGGGTGCTGTCTTATTACAGGGTCTGCCTATAGGGGTGCTGTCTTATTACAGGGTCTGCCTATAGGGGTGCTGTCTTATTACAGGGTCTGCCTATAGGGATGCTGCCTTATTACAGGGTCTGCCTGTAGGGGTGCTGTCTTATTACAGGGTCTGCCTGTAGGGGTGCTGCCTTATTACAGGATCTGCCTATAGGGGTGCTGTCTTATTACAGGGTCTGCCTGTAGGGGTGCTGTCTTATTACAGGGTCTGCCTGTAGGGGTGCTGTCTTATTACAGGGTCTGCCTATAGGGGTGCTGTCTTATTACAGGGTCTGCCTATAGGGGTGCTGTCTTATTACAGGGTCTGTCTATAGGGATGCTGTCTTATTACAGGGTCTGCCTATAGGGGTGCTGTCTTATTACAGGATCTGCCTATAGGGGTGCTGTCTTATTACAGGGTCTGCCTGTAGGGGTGCTGTCTTATTACAGGGTCTGTCTATAGGGGTGCTGTCTTATTACAGGGTCTGCCTGTAGGGGTGCTGTCTTATTACAGGGTCTGCCTGTAGGGGTGCTGCCTTATTACAGGATCTGCCTATAGTGGTGCTGTCTTATTACAGGGTCTGCCTGTAGGGGTGCTGTCTTATTACAGGGTCTGCCTGTAGGGGTGCTGCCTTATTACAGGATCTGCCTATAGTGGTGCTGTCTTATTACAGGGTCTGCCTGTAGGGGTGCTGCCTTATTACAGGGTCTGCCTGTAGGGGTGCTGTCTTATTACAGGGTCTGCCTATAGTGGTGCTGGTAGGCACGGCACTGTATAAGGAACGTGCCTCTGACTGCGGAGCCCCTAAGGGATAGCTAGAGGGGAAATCAGTGCAGTGCCCAATTCCCCCCTCCCACTACCTCCCCAGGTGAGGTCATGATTGGGACGACCAGCGGACCAACCGGGGAGAAGAGGGGAGTTAGGCCACACCCTCAGGGGTTAAATGCTAGCGACGGGACCAGGTTCTCCCTCTTTCTCCCCGGCTGACCCTTGGAAGCTGTTGTTGTCCCTGATCTCCTGACCACCATGGCTGCCCCTACGGTCGAGGCCCTGCAGCAAGGAGCTTCACAGGAAGGTGAGCAATGGCTGCGATCCCCTAATCCTGGTTTGGGTGCTCACCTTCCTGTGCCCTCTCCTCACCCCCTAGCATCCCCTCAGGCCTCCCCGTCATCCCCCTGGGCTCCGTCCCTGCACACCCCCCCTCCTGGGGCCTCGTCCTCTCCGGTGCCCTCTCCTCACCCCCTGGCCTCTCCGTCGTCCCCCAGGGCTCCGTCCCTGCATGCTCCCCCTCCTGGGGCCTCGTCCTCCCCTGTCTCCCCAGCGCTACTGACCCCCCCTCACCGGCTCATTGTGTCGGCCCCGGCCTCTGCAGATCCCGTTCCTCTGCTTCGAGCCCCCGGCGCTCCAGCTGACCGGGCCGCAGCGGCGCCCCAGGGCAGACGCTCGGGGCGTTCTTCCCATCCTCCCGTGCGCCTACATGTTGGGGCGGGAGCCGGCGCTGCCCCACGTGTGGCACCGGGATGCGCAGCGGACGTCTCAGCGCTTGCTTCAGGCGCCGGTGCCAGCTCCATACGCCGATCGCGTCCGGGCCCCGGGCACTTCTTGTCCCCGCTCTGAAACCCGGGGCCCGGCGCGCTTATTAGAACCCCCGCCCTGTTATCCTGTTCAGGCCCGCCCTGCCTCCCAGAGTGCAGTGCGGGCCTGGCGGGACACGCCCACTTCCGGCCCCACTTCCTCCCGGCTATCCCACTGCAGTGCTGGGGCAGGCGGGGGGCCGCCCGCTGCCTCGGTCCCCTCGGCGTCGCGCCAGATGCTCGGGGGGACCGGGAGCCAGCGTGGGCAGCCGGCCCAGGCACACTGCTGGTCCCCTGCAGCGTCAGGGAGACCCCTCTCCCTGATGCCGGCTTGGGACCGCCAAGCCCGGCCAAATAACAGCGGCGGGGCCTCAACCTGCCAAATCGGTCGGGGGGGGGCCCCTCAAAAGCGCTCACAAGCCCCCCGAGCCAGGCCCCTCCACGGGGTGCTGCAGCGTCCCCTGCCTCACCAGGACTGCAGCACCGTGGACCTCTGACCAGCCCACCCCTGGCCTGCTGCGTCACCCAAGCAGGCACATCAGCGTTGCCTGTGCGGGGGGGCGGGCGGTCGGGGGCCAGAGCCACAAGCACGGCAGCGGAGCGTGATGACTGGTCTATCCAGACCAGCCAGCACGCCCCGCAGCCAGGAATGTACGCACCAAACACGCACACAGTCGTACCAAAAACTCACACAGCCGCATTAAATTACGCGCCGCCAACAACCCCATGCTCCCAAATGCAAATCGCAGACAGTTCCCTATCAGTCCCCCCCCCTTTTGCGCTCACCCTGAGGTGACAGCCTAATAGTCTCCGCACCTTCCCCTACTCACGCCCCGTGGCCAAGGTAACGTCCCCCCTACTCCCGAGGTAAACGCACCTAACGCAACCCCTAGACAGGGCGATCACAGGCATAGATGCCACAGATCGTCCTCGCCCTCATCAGTAGATTCCCGCCACCGTTCCCGCTGTCCCTCTAGCTGTCGGCATTCCCACTCAAGAAGCCGATACCACTCACACAGGAGCCACCATAGATCCCGCTCCTCCAGATGGCGCAATCGCTCGCCATCCACAACCGGCTCAGATAGATCGGGGAGTTACAACGAGGGGTACCGGTCGCATGCCGAAAGACGGCGGTCTCACCGGACACCCAGAGCGGGTACCCGGTGGTAACAGACACTGACACCCCCCGTTACCGATCAGGCAGAGATCGGAGCCCCAATAGCCTCTCATCCTCGAGCACACGACAGATGTCATCCGTCACGTGCTCCGTCCTGGGCTGACGCACAGGGAGACACGAGATACGTACCTCCCCGGTCCACCAGCCAGCACCGAGCTCCATCCTGGGCTGACGCACAGGGAGACACGTCATACGTACTTCCCCGGTCCACCAGCCAGCACCGAACCATCGAAACAATAGAAGCCGGAGCACCTCCCTCTCCGGGGGACGCTCGGCAACAGACACAATGTAGCAGAATACATCCCCGTGCCACGGCGCTGGCCGCTGGCCTGCCATCTTCATCCTCCTGGTCGGGCGGCCAGCACCAGTACAGCGCCACGGCAGGAGCCAGAGTACCTCCGTCCGGAGACACTCGGCCTGCATCTGACAGCGGTGACTTCTTTGATGTTGGTGAGCACTCTACAATACAAAAGGTGGGAGAAAGCGAGCTGGCAGCCGCTATTAAGACCCTAGTTCAGCAGTTGACACGCCCAGGCGTACCGACTGACACTAGCACCACCCAAGCAGCTAGTCTGCACAAGGATGCATTTTTCTGTGGAGTAAGCCCGCTAGGAGCGCACGTTGAGTTAGAGACAAGGCAAAAAATTTGGGTTAATGCTTACGTTGATATATGGTCACTGTTATTGGCCGACCAACAGTCCGTGGACAAGGAAAGGAGAATTGGCGAGCGGTTACAAGATAGGAGCAAACCAAAAATAGCTCAAACGATGAATAACTGGCTCCAGGCCTTCGCGGTTCTCGGCTGCATCATGGGCCAAAAGCACCCAGAACGTTGTTCCGAATTATTTATTTACCAAGATCTGATATATAATTCATATAAGTGTCACAGCGGGTCGGCATGGAAACGGTACGACGAGAAGTTCCTCAGGCGGTTGGCCATGCAACCGGATTTGGGCTGGGGGGGTTAAAGCGACGGACGTTCGGTTTTAAACACGGTTTTTATATCCCTTTCAAACCCAGCCCCTCGCCAACTACTGCAAATAATTTAAAATCGGCACGCGAATTCCCTGCTATTCTACAGCAAAAAATCAAAACAAAAAAAAAAAAAAGTTGAACTGGGCAGGATGGCGGGACCTTTTAGATCCTTGCCATTTAAGAATCTCAGAATCTCGCCTTTAGGTATCGTTCCCAAAAAAGAGCCAGGAAAATATCGGCTAATACATCACCTTTCCTACCCAAAAGGCGCATCGGTTAACGACGCGATACCCGCGGAAGAGTCGTCCGTAACCTACTCTTCTTTTTCATTACTTCGAGCTTTTCAGCACCTTCCTAGACTGGGTATTACGATACGAAACCGCTAGCAACTCAACGATTCACTACCTCGACGATTTTTGTTCGTCGGTCCCGGGAACTCCAGACTCTGCTCCTTTCTTCTCCAAAAGTTTAAGTTTTTAGCCGGAAAATTCGGAGTACCATTCTCACCAGATAAAACAGTCGGCCCTTGTAACGTTTTGCCCTTTCTCGGTATTGAAATAGACACCAATGCAATGGTGCTTCGATTACTAGCTAAAAAACTGCAAAAAAAAAAAAAAAAAAACTCTGCAAATGTTTAAAAATTGCTATGAAGCAAAAAAAAAAAAAAAAAAAGTCACCCCGCAACAGATGCAGTCCCTACTAGGATTGCTCAACTTTGCCTGTCGTGTAATGCCAGCGGGCAGAGTTTTTTCACGCCGACTATCACTAGCAACCAAGGGCATATCCCAGCCGAGCCACAGAATTAGGCTAAACCGCTCCCTGAAGGCAGACTTGCTGATCTGGAGGACACTCCTGGAGTCCTACAATGGGCATACATGCGTTATGGCGCAGGAGACGCCAAGCAAAGATTTAGGCCTAGCGGTTGGTGGAAATATTACAGATGGTTTTGCGGCAATCTACAAAGACCAGTGGTGAAAAGGCCAATGGCCTAAACTATGGACCACGGCCGCATAGGCCGTGACCCAGCACTGGTGGAAATTCTGGCAATCTGTTGTGCGCGGTATAAATCAATAATGAATTAATGCCGAACGAGGCAGTTACTTGAATTGATGCCAAAAAAGGCGGTTACTACAACTATGACAAATCACTAATAAATCAATGCCAAACGAGGCAAATGCGAATAAACTACACTGAAGCAGGAGTTCCTCCATCAATGGGAGTCACTCTGCCAGAATCAGACAGCGGTGAGTGTTTTCATTTTGACAAACTCAAGGGTCCTGGGCTCATCGGACGGTGGAACGAGGGTCCCTGAGGTGGACTCTGAGAACGGTGGAATATGGTTTTTGATAATGCGGACAAGGACCAGTGGTGCAAAGGCCAATGGCCTGAACTATGGACCACGGCCGCATGGGGCCGTGACCCATCACTGGTAGAAATTTGGGCAATAGTAACATCAGGCGAGCTATGGGGTGCCCAATTGGAAAATATGAGCATCAGATTTACAACCCAACAGCTGAGAACAGCAAAAGCCCTAAACAGCATGTCCTCTTCTTCTCAGCCAGCACTCGCGCTGTTGCGCCGCCTAGCACTATGGTGCCTCAAACACAACATCTGTTGCCGGGCCAGATTTACAGCGAATATAGATGATAAAATCGTTAACTTTGTTATCTTCCGATTAGCAGGCCTTCAAAGTTTTCCTTCCTTCCCAATGCCCAGCCATCGGTCCTACAGTGTCCTGCTTCCCCCTAGGCCACGCAGGCCAAGCACTGATTCCCTTAATCCGTGCTTCAGTGACATCGGCTACTTGGCAGGTCTACGGTAAGGCGTGGGAGGAGTGGTGCTCGCTAACTTAACGAAGACCAGTCAATTGGTGCGACCGGGTGTTAGCAGTACTCTTAGAACGGTTCAGGCGTAGAGGTGAGTCAGTGAAATTAGCGCAGCGTCATTTATCGGGAATAGCGTTCTTCTTTCTGCTGCTGGGGTGGGTGCACGTAAACAAATATTTTTCATCAAGCAAGCCGTAAAGGCTGTGAAAAGCGTCAACCTAGCCAGGAAGGCCGTCGCCCACTTTCTTTAAGGCCACTGGACGGCATACTTGCAATATCATCATCAGCGTGCAAGTCGCAATACGAGGCCACGCTGATATCTGCAGCGTTCGCAATCACCTTCTTCGGGGCACTTCGCATCAGGGAATTAGTGCCGCAGTCAAAAAACAGCATCAATAGGCGGCTTAATCAACGAATACCTCGTCATATGCAGCGAAGCTCTGCGCATTAGAGTACGGAGATCCAAATGCGACCCCACCGGGAGGGTGACAATTGGTATTGGTCAAGGCGCCAGGCGGCCCTATATGCTCTCTAGAAATAGTCAAACACTATACGGTAGTAAGACGTACGGGGAGCTAGAGCGGGGCTATCGGAAGTCGAGGCGCAGAGAATGGGCTGCTGGGAATCCGCATGCTTTGTCAGATACATAACACCAGACCTGCTTTAACAACTATTTGTCTCTTACAGGTAGCTTTAAGCCCACAGTTTGGGTAGTGGGGCATTCTTTTTGTCTACTGGGCGTACGAAAGAGCCAAACTACGGCCGGGCGGAACAACATTTGGCTTCCCGAAGCGGGACGTCAACTGTAGAGGCATAAGAGGGCTCCGGTAGCGTCAGATCTTCCCGGAGAGGGTCGACATAGACATCGAGCGGTTTGTTTAGTACCGGATATGGTGGTGGTGTGGTCCGAGATAATTCCTCGAGCACTTTCGCATGGAGCCGAGGATGTGAAAGCCATCGAAAAATCAAGAAAAAGGATTAACACAAAGATGTCGAAGATTGTGAGAGAAAATTACAGCATTGTGGTTCTCCACCAGGAGCTAGAAGGGAACAATTTAGCTTTACTAAGACCAGACGGCATGCACTTCACGGACGTCGGGCTCGACATGTTCTTGACGGGTTTGCAGGATGGGGTTGAACAGGCTCTAATGCTGCTGTGTGGGGGTCGGAGTCCTGTGTAGGTCATACACATGATCCTCCGTGGCGGTAGGTAGAGGGGGGCAAAGGTTCGTAACCTCTCATCGGCTTGCTGGCCCAGCGGTCGTCGGATGGGGCCTTCAGCAATGAGTGCGTCACGATGTGTAATTGCCCTTCTCTACTTTGCAAATAATAAAACTGTGACCGACCTGTTCAACCCATCCAGGTTTGTTGGTGTCTTTTATTACGGAGTGGTGGGACGGGGGAAGGCACTGGTTACGACACACAGGTCTCCGCAGTCTGCCTTATTACAGGGTCTGCCTATAGGAGTGCTGCCTTATTACAGGGTCTGCCTATAGGGATGCTGTCTTATTACAGGGTCTGCCTATAGGGATGCTGCCTTATTACAGGGTCTGCCTATAGGGGTGCTGTCTTATTACAGGGTCTGTCTATAGGGGTGCTGTCTTATTACAGGGTCTGTCTATAGGGGTGCTGTCTTATTACAGGGTCTGACTATAGGGGTGCTGTCTTATTACAGGATCTGCCTATAGGGGTGCTGTCTTATTACAGGGTCTGCCTGTAGGGGTGTTGTCTTATTACAGGGTCTGCCTATAGGGGTGCTGTCTTATTACAGGGTCTGCCTATAGTGGTGCTGTCTTATTACAGGGTCTGCCTATAGGGATGCTGTCTTATTACAGGGTCTGCCTATAGGGGTGCTGTCTTATTACAGGATCTGCCTATAGGGGTGCTGCCTTATTACAGGGTCTGCCTATAGGGATGCTGTCTTATTACAGGGTCTGTCTATAGGGGTGCTGCCTTATTACAGGGTCTGCCTATAGGGATGCTGTCTTATTACAGGGTCTGTCTATAGGGATGCTGTCTTATTACAGGGTCTGTCTATAGGGGTGCTGTCTTATTACAGGGTCTTTCTATAGGGGTGCTGTCTTATTACAGGGTCTGTCTATAGGGGTGCTGTCTTATTACAGGGTCTGACTATAGGGGTGCTGTCTTATTACAGGGTCTGCCTATAGGGGTGCTGTCTTATTACAGGGTCTGCCTATAGGGGTGCTGCCTTATTACAGGGTCTGCCTATAGGGGTGCTGCCTTATTACAGGGTCTGTCTATAGGGGTGCTGTCTTATTACAGGGTATGTCTATAGGGATGCTGTCTTATTACAGGGTCTGTCTATAGGGGTGCTGTATTATTACAGGGTCTGACTATAGGGGTGCTGTCTTATTACAGGGTCTGCCTATAGGGGTGCTGTTTTAATACAGGGTCTGCCTATAGGGGTGCTGTCTTTTTACAGGGTCTGCCTATAGGGGTGCTGTCTTATTACAGGGTCTGTCTATAGGGGTGCTGTCTTATTACAGGGTCTGACTATAGGGGTGCTGTCTTATTACAGGGTCTGCCTATAGTGGTGCTGCCTTATTACAGGGTCTGCCTATAGGGGTGCTGTCTTATTACAGGGTCTGCCTATAGGGGTGTTGTCTTATTACAGGGTCTGCCTGTAGGGGTGCTGTCTTATTACAGGGTCTGCCTATAGTGGTGCTGCCTTATTACAGGGTCTTCCTATAGGGGTGCTGTCTTATTACAGGGTCTGCCTATAGAGGTGCTGTCTTATTACAGGGTCTGCCTGTAGGGGTGTTGTCTTATTACAGGGTCTGCCTATAGTGGTGCTGCCTTATTACAGGGTCTTCCTATAGGGGTGCTGCCTTATTACAGGGTCTTCCTATAGGGGTGCTGCCTTATTACAGGGTCTTCCTATAGGGGTGCTGCCTTATTACAGGGTCTTCCTATAGGGGTGCTGCCTTATTACAGGGTCTTCCTATAGGGGTGCTGCCTTATTACAGGGTCTGCCTGTAGGGGTGCTGTCTTATTACAGGGTCTGCCTGTAGGGGTGCTGTCTTATTACAGGGTCTGCCTATAGTGGTGCTGCCTTATTACAGGGTCTTCCTATAGTGGTGCTGCCTTATTACAGGGTCTTCCTATAGGGGGGCTGTCTTATTACAGGGTCTGCCTGTAGGGGTGCTGTCTTATTACAGGGTCTGCCTGTAGGGGTGTTGTCTTATTACAGGGTCTGCCTATAGGGGTGCTGTCTTATTACAGGGTCTGCCTATAGGGGTGCTGTCTTATTACAGGGTCTGCCTATAGGGATGCTGCCTTATTACAGGGTCTTCCTGTAGGGGTGTTGTCTTATTACAGTGTCTGCCTATAGTGGTGCTGCCTTATTACAGGGTCTGCCTGTAGGGGTGTTGTCTTATTACAGGGTCTGCCTATAGGAGTGCTGTCTTATTACAGGGTCTGCCTATAGGGATGGTGTCTTATTACAGGGTCTGCCTATAGTGGTGCTGCCTTATTACAGGGTCTGCCTGTAGGGGTGCTGTCTTATTACAGGGTCTGCCTATAGGGATGGTGTCTTATTACAGGGTCTGCCTATAGGGGTGTTGTCTTATTACAGGGTCTGCCTATAGGGGTGCTGTCTTATTACAGGGTCTGCCTATAGGAGTGCTGCCTTATTACAGGGTCTGCCTATAGGGGTGCTGTCTTATTACAGGGTCTGCCTATAGGGATGCTGTCTTATTACAGGGTCTGCCTATAGGAGTGCTGCCTTATTACAGGGTCTGCCTATAGGGATGCTGTCTTATTACAGGGTCTTCCTGTAGGGGTGCTGCCTTATTACAGGGTCTTCCTGTAGGGGTGCTGTCTTATTACAGGGTCTGCCTATAGGGGTGCTGTCTTATTACAGGGTCTTCCTGTAGGGGTGCTGCCTTATTACAGGGTCTGCCTATAGGAGTGCTGCCTTATTACAGGGTCTGCCTATAGGGATGCTGTCTTATTACAGGGTCTGCCTATAGGGATGCTGTCTTATTACAGGGTCTGACTATAGGGGTGCTGTCTTATTACAGGGTCTGTCTATAGGGGTGCTGTCTTATTACAGGGTCTGACTATAGGGGTGCTGTCTTATTACAGGATCTGCCTATAGGGGTGCTGTCTTATTACAGGGTCTGCCTGTAGGGGTGTTGTCTTATTACAGGGTCTGCCTATAGGGATGCTGTCTTATTACAGGGTCTGCCTATAGTGGTGCTGTCTTATTACAGGGTCTGCCTATAGTGGTGCTGTCTTATTACAGGGTCTGCCTATAGGGATGCTGTCTTATTACAGGGTCTGCCTGTAGGGGTGTTGTCTTATTACAGGGTCTGCCTATAGGGATGCTGTCTTATTACAGGGTCTGCCTATAGTGGTGCTGTCTTATTACAGGGTCTGCCTATAGTGGTGCTGTCTTATTACAGGGTCTGCCTATAGGGATGCTGTCTTATTACAGGGTCTGCCTATAGGGGTGCTGTCTTATTACAGGATCTGCCTATAGGGGTGCTGCCTTATTACAGGGTCTGCCTATAGTGGTGCTGTCTTATTACAGGGTCTGCCTATAGTGGTGCTGTCTTATTACAGGGTCTGCCTATAGGGATGCTGTCTTATTACAGGGTCTGCCTGTAGGGGTGCTGTCTTATTACAGGGTCTGTCTATAGGGGTGCTGCCTTATTACAGGGTCTGCCTATAGGGGTGCTGCCTTATTACAGGGTCTGCCTATAGGGGTGCTGTCTTATTACAGGGTCTGTCTATAGGGATGCTGTCTTATTACAGGGTCTGTCTATAGGGGTGCTGTCTTATTACAGGGTCTTTCTATAGGGGTGCTGTCTTATTACAGGGTCTGCCTATAGGGGTGCTGTCTTATTACAGGATCTGCCTATAGGGGTGCTGTCTTATTACAGGGTCTGCCTATAGGGGTGCTGCCTTATTACAGGGTCTGTCTATAGGGGTGCTGTCTTATTACAGGGTCTGTCTGTAGGGGTGCTGTCTTATTACAGGGTCTGCCTATAGGGATGCTGCCTTATTACAGGGTCTGTCTATAGGGGTGCTGTCTTATTACAGGGCATGCCTATAGGGGTGCTGTCTTATTACAGGGTCTGCCTGTAGGGGTGCTGCCTTATTACAGGGTCTTCCTATAAGGGTGCTGTCTTATTACAGGGTCTGCCTATAGGGGTGCTGTCTTATTACAGGGTCTTCCTATAAGGGTGCTGTCTTATTACAGGGTCTGCCTATAGGGGTGCTGTCTTATTACAGGGTCTGCCTATAGTGGTGCTGCCTTATTACAGGGTCTGCCTGTAGGGGTGCTGCCTTATTACAGGGTCTTCCTATAAGGGTGCTGTCTTATTACAGGGTCTGCCTATAGGGGTGCCGTCTTATTACAGGGTCTGCCTATAGTGGTGCTGCCTTATTACAGGGTCTGCCTGTAGGGGTGCTGTCTTATTACAGGGTCTGCCTATAGGGGTGCTGTCTTATTACAGGGTCTGCCTATAGTGGTGCTGTCTTATTACAGGGTCTGTCTATAGGGGTGCTGTCTTATTACAGGGTCTGCCTATAGGGGTGCTGTCTTATTACAGGGTCTTCCTATAAGGGTGCTGTCTTATTACAGGGTCTGTCTATAGGGGTGCTGTCTTATTACAGGGTCTGCCTATAGGGGTGTTGTCTTATTACAGGGTCTTCCTATAAGGGTGCTGTCTTATTACAGGATCTGCCTATAGGGGTGCTGTCTTATTACAGGGTCTTCCTATAAGGGTGCTGTCTTATTACAGGGTCTTCCTATAAGGGTGCTGTCTTATTACAGGGTCTGCCTATAGGGGTGCTGTCTTATTACAGGGTCTGCCTATAGGGGTGCTGTCTTATTACAGGGTCTTCCTATAAGGGTGCTGTCTTATTACAGGGTCTGCCTATAGGGGTGCTGTCTTATTACAGGGTCTGCCTATAGGGGTGCTGCCTTATTACAGGGTCTGCCTATAGGGGTGCTGTCTTATTACAGGGTCTGCCTATAGGGGTGCTGTCTTATTACAGGGTCTGTCTATAGGGGTGCTGCCTTATTACAGGGTCTGCCTATAGGGGTGCTGTCTTATTACAGGGTCTGCCTGTAGGGGTGCTGTCTTATTACAGGGTCTGTCTATAGGGGTGCTGCCTTATTACAGGGTCTGCCTATAGGGGTGCTGTCTTATTACAGGGTCTGCCTGTAGGGGTGCTGTCTTATTACAGGGTCTGCCTGTAGGGGTGCTGTCTTATTACAGGGTCTGCCTGTAGGGGTGCTGTCTTATTACAGGGTCTGCCTGTAGGGGTGTTGTCTTATTACAGGGTCTTCCTATAGGGGCGTGGTCTTATTACAGGGTCTGTCTATAGGGGTGCTGCCTTATTACAGGGTCTGCCTGTAGGGGTGCTGTCTTATTACAGGGTCTGCCTGTAGGGGTGTTGTCTTATTACAGGGTCTGCCTGTAGGGGTGCTGTCTTATTACAGGGTCTGCCTGTAGGGGTGTTGTCTTATTACAGGGTCTGCCTATAGGGGTGCTGCCTTATTACAGGGTCTGCCTATAGGGGTGCTGCCTTATTACAGGGTCTGTCTGTAGGGGTGCTGTCTTATTACAGGGTCTGCCTATAGGGGTGTTGTCTTATTACATGGTCTGCCTATAGGGGTGTTGCCTTATTACAGGGTCTGCCTATAGGGGTGCTGCCTTATTACAGGGTCTGTCTGT
Source organism: Ranitomeya imitator (assembly GCF_032444005.1). Taxonomy (NCBI): domain Eukaryota; kingdom Metazoa; phylum Chordata; class Amphibia; order Anura; family Dendrobatidae; genus Ranitomeya; species Ranitomeya imitator. The sequence continues at coordinate 567,420,993 of NC_091287.1, read as the reverse complement.
AGGGGTGCTGTCTTATTACAGGGTCTGCCTGTAGGGGTCCTGTCTTATTACAGGGTCTGCCTATAGGGGTGCTGCCTTATTACAGGGTCTGTCTGTAGGGGTGCTGTCTTATTACAGGGTCTGCCTATAGGGGTGCTGTCTTATTACAGGGTCTGCCTATAGGGGTGCTGCCTTATTACAGGGTCTGTCTGTAGGGGTGCTGTCTTATTACAGGGTCTGCCTATAGGGGTGCTGTCTTATTACAGGGTCTGCCTATAGGGGTGCTGCCTTATTACAGGGTCTGTCTGTAGGGGTCCTGTCTTATTACAGGGTCTGCCTATAGGGGTGCTGCCTTATTACAGGGTCTGTCTGTAGGGGTGCTGTCTTATTACAGGGTCTGTCTGTAGGGGTGCTGTCTTATTACAGGGTCTGCCTGTAGGGGTCCTGTCTTATTACAGGGTCTGCCTATAGGGGTGCTGCCTTATTACAGGGTCTGTCTGTAGGGGTGCTGTCTTATTACAGGGTCTGCCTGTAGGGGTGCTGTCTTATTACAGGGTCTGCCTATAGGGGTGTTGTCTTATTACAGGGTCTGCCTATAGGGGTGCTGTCTTATTACAGGGTCTGCCTATAGGGGTGCTGCCTTATTACAGGGTCTTCCTGTAGGGGTGTTGTCTTATTACAGGGTCTGCCTATAGGGGTGCTGTCTTATTACAGGATCTGCCTGTAGGGGTGCTGTCTTATTACAGGGTCTGCCTATAGGGGTGCTGCCTTATTACAGGGTCTGTCTGTAGGGGTGCTGTCTTATTACAGGGTCTGCCTATAGTGGTGCTGCCTTATTACAGGGTCTGCCTATAGGGGTGCTGCCTTATTACAGGGTCTTCCTGTAGGGGTGTTGTCTTATTACAGGGTGTGCCTATAGGGGTGCTGTCTTATTACAGGGTCTGTCTGTAGGGGTGCTGTCTTATTACAGGGTCTGCCTATAGGGGTGTTGTCTTATTACATGGTCTGCCTATAGGGGTGCTGTCTTATTACAGGGTCTGCCTATAGGGGTGCTGCCTTATTACAGGGTCTGTCTGTAGGGGTGCTGTCTTATTACAGGGTCTGCCTATAGTGGTGCTGCCTTATTACAGGGTCTGCCTATAGTGGTGCTGTCTTATTACAGGGTCTGCCTATAGGGGTGCTGTCTTATTACAGGGTCTGCCTATAGGGGTGCTGCCTTATTACAGGGTCTGCCTATAAGGGTGCTGTCTTATTACAGGGTCTGCCTATAGGGGTGCTGTCTTATTACAGGGTCTGCCTGTAGGGGTGTTGTCTTATTACAGGGTCTGCCTATAGGGGTGCTGTCTTATTACAGGGTCTGCCTGTAGGGGTGCTGTCTTATTACAGGGTCTGCCTATAGGGGTGCTGCCTTATTACAGGGTCTGCCTGTAGGGGTGCTGCCTTATTACAGGGTCTGCCTGTAGGGGTGCTGCCTTATTACAGGGTCTTACTATAAGGGTGCTGTCTTATTACAGGGTCTGCCTGTAGGGGTGCTGCCTTATTACAGGGTCTGCCTATAGGGGTGCTGTCTTATTACAGGGTCTTCCTATAAGGGTGCTGTCTTATTACAGGGTCTTCCTATAAGGGTGCTGTCTTATTACAGGGTCTGCCTATAGGGGTGCTGCCTTATTACAGGGTCTGTCTATAGGGGTGCTGTCTTATTACAGGGTCTGCCTATAGGGGTGCTGCCTTATTACAGGGTCTGCCTGTAGGGGTGCTGCCTTATTACAGGGTCTGCCTGTAGGGGTGCTGCCTTATTACAGGGTCTTCCTATAAGGGTGCTGTCTTATTACAGGGTCTGCCTATAGGGGTGCTGTCTTATTACAGGGTCTTCCTATAGGGGTGCTGCCTTATTACAGGGTCTGCCTGTAGGGGTGCTGCCTTATTACAGGTTCTGCCTGTAGGGGTGCTGTCTTATTACAGGGTCTGCCTGTAGGGATGCTGTCTTATTACAGGGTCTGCCTATAGGGGTGCTGTCTTATTACAGGGTCTGCCTATAGGGGTGCTGCCTTATTACAGGGTCTGTCTATAGGGGTGCTGCCTTATTACAGGGTCTGCCTATAGGGGTGCTGTCTTATTACAGGGTCTGCCTATAAGGGTGCTGTCTTATTACAGGGTCTGCCTATAGGGGTGCTGTCTTATTACAGGGTCTTCCTATAGGGGTGCTGCCTTATTACAGGGTCTGCCTGTAGGGGTGCTGCCTTATTACAGGTTCTGCCTGTAGGGGTGCTGTCTTATTACAGGGTCTGCCTGTAGGGATGCTGTCTTATTACAGGGTCTGCCTATAGGGGTGCTGTCTTATTACAGGGTCTGCCTGTAGGGATGCTGTCTTATTACAGGGTCTGCCTATAGGGGTGCTGTCTTATTACAGGGGCTGCCTATAGGGGTGCTGTCTTATTACAGGGTCTGCCTATAGGGGTGCTGCCTTATTACAGGGTCTGCCTATAAGGGTGCTGTCTTATTACAGGGTCTGCCTGTAGGGGTGTTGTCTTATTACAGGGTCTGCCTATAGGGGTGCTGCCTTATTACAGGGTCTTACTATAAGGGTGCTGTCTTATTACAGGGTCTGCCTATAGGGGTGCTGCCTTATTACAGGGTCTGCCTATAGGGGTGCTGTCTTATTACAGGGTCTGCCTATAGGGGTGCTGTCTTATTACAGGGTCTTCCTATAAGGGTGCTGTCTTATTACAGGGTCTTCCTATAAGGGTGCTGTCTTATTACAGGGTCTGCCTGTAGGGGTGCTGCCTTATTACAGGATCTGCCTATAGGGGTGCTGTCTTATTACAGGGTCTTCCTATAAGGGTGCTGTCTTATTACAGGGTCTGCCTATAGGGGTGCTGCCTTATTACAGGGTCTGCCTATAGGGGTGCTGTCTTATTACAGGGTCTTCCTATAGGGGTGCTGCCTTATTACAGGGTCTGCCTGTAGGGGTGCTGCCTTATTACAGGTTCTGCCTGTAGGGATGCTGTCTTATTACAGGGTCTGCCTGTAGGGATGCTGTCTTATTACAGGGTCTGCCTATAGGGGTGCTGCCTTATTACAGGATCTGCCTATAGGGGTGCTGTCTTATTACAGGGTCTGCCTGTAGGGATGCTGTCTTATTACAGGGTCTGCCTATAGGGGTGCTGTCTTATTACAGGGTCTGCCTATAGGGGTGCTGCCTTATTACAGGATCTGCCTATAGGGGTGCTGTCTTATTACAGGGTCTGTCTATAGGGGTGCTGTCTTATTACAGGATCTGCCTGTAGGGGTGCTGTCTTATTACAGGGTCTGCCTGTAGGGGTGCTGTCTTATTACAGGGTCTGTCTATAGGGGTGCTGTCTTATTACAGGGTCTGCCTATAGGGATGCTGCCTTATTACAGGGTCTGCCTATAGGGGTGCTGTCTTATTACAGGGTCTGTCTATAGGGGGGCTGCCTTATTACAGGATCTGCCTGTAGGGGTGCTGCCTTATTACAGGGTCTGCCTGTAGGAGTGCTGTCTTATTACAGGGTCTGTCTATAGGGGTGCTGTCTTATTACAGGGTCTGTCTATAGGGGTGCTGTCTTATTACAGGGTCTGCCTGTAGGGGTGCTGTCTTATTACAGGGTCTGTCTATAGGGGTGCTGTCTTATTACAGGGTCTGCCTGTAGGGGTGCTGTCTTATTACAGGGTCTGCCTGTAGGGGTGCTGCCTTATTACAGGGTCTTCCTATAAGGGTGCTGTCTTATTACAGGGTCTGCCTGTAGGGGTGCTGCCTTATTACAGGGTCTGCCTGTAGGGGTGCTGCCTTATTACAGGGTCTGCCTATAGTGGTGCTGCCTTATTACAGGGTCTTCCTATAGGGGTGCTGCCTTATTACAGGGTCTGCCTGTAGGGGTGCTGTCTTATTACAGGGTCTGCCTATAGGGGTGCTGCCTTATTACAGGGTCTTCCTTTAAGGGTGCTGTCTTATTACAGGGTCTTTCTATAGGGATGCTGCCTTATTACAGGGTCTTCCTATAGGGGTGCTGCCTTATTACAGGGTCTTCCTTTAAGGGTGCTGTCTTATTACAGGGTCTTTCTATAGGGATGCTGTCTTATTACAGGGTCTGCCTATAGGGGTGCTGTCTTATTACAGGGTCTGCCTATAGGGGTGCTGTCTTATTACAGGGTCTGCCTGTAGGGGTGTTGTCTTATTACAGGGTCTGCCTATAGTGGTGCTGCCTTATTACAGGGTCTTCCTATAAGGGTGCTGTCTTATTACAGGGTCTGCCTATAGGGGTGCTGTCTTATTACAGGGTCTGCCTATAGGGGTGCTGCCTTATTACAGGGTCTTCCTATAGGGGTGCTGCCTTATTACAGGGTCTGTCTATAGGGATGCTGTCTTATTGCAGGGTCTGCCTATAGGGGTGCTGTCTTATTACAGGGTCTGCCTATAGGGGTGCTGTCTTATTACAGGGTCTGCCTATAGGGGTGCTGCCTTACTACAGGGTCTTCCTATAGGGGTGCTGTCTTATTACAGGGTTTTTCTATAGGGATGCTGTCTTATTACAGGGTCTGCCTATAGTGGTGCTGTCTTATTACAGGGTCTGCCTATAGGGGTGCTGTCTTATTACAGGGTCTGCCTATAGGGGTGCTGTCTTATTACAGGGTCTGCCTGTAGGGGTGTTGTCTTATTACAGGGTCTGCCTATAGGGGTGCTGCCTTATTACAGGGTCTGCCTATAGGGGTGCTGCCTTATTACAGGGTCTTCCTATAAGGGTGCTGTCTTATTACAGGGTCTGCCTATAGGGGTGCTGCCTTATTACAGGGTCTTCCTATAGGGGTGCTGATTTATTACAGGGTCTGCCTATAGTGGTGCTGCCTTATTACAGGGTCTTCCTATAGGGTTGCTGTCTTATTACAGGGTCTGTCTATAGGGATGCTGTCTTATTACAGGGTCTGCCTATAGGGGTGCTGTCTTATTACAGGGTCTGCCTATAGGGGTGCTGCCTTATTACAGGGTCTTCCTATAAGGGTGCTGTCTTATTACAGGGTTTTTCTATAGGGATGCTGTCTTATTACAGGGTCTGCCTATAGGGGTGCTGTCTTATTACAGGGTCTGCCTATAGGGGTGCTGTCTTATTACAGGGTCTGCCTATAGGGATGCTGCCTTATTACAGGGTCTGCCTATAGGGATGCTGCCTTATTACAGGGTCTGCCTATAGGGATGCTGCCTTATTACAGGGTCTTCCTATAAGGGTGCTGTCTTATTACAGGGTCTGCCTATAGGGATGCTGTCTTATTACAGGGTCTGTCTGTAGGGGTGCTGTCTTATTACAGGGTCTGCCTATAGGGGTGCTGTCTTATTACAGGGTCTGCCTATAGGGGTGCTGCCTTATTACAGGGTCTTCCTATAAGGGTGCTGTCTTATTACAGGGTCTGCCTATAGGGGTGCTGTCTTATTACAGGGTCTGCCTATAGGGGTGCTGCCTTATTACAGGGTCTTCCTATAAGGGTGCTGTCTTATTACAGGGTCTGCCTATAGGGGTGCTGTCTTATTACAGGGTCTGTCTATAGGGGTGCTGTCTTATTACAGGGTCTGCCTGTAGGGGTGCTGTCTTATTACAGGGTCTGCCTATAGGGGTGCTGCCTTATTACAGGGTCTTCCTATAAGGGTGCTGTCTTATTACAGGGTTTTTCTATAGGGATGCTGTCTTATTACAGGGTCTGCCTATAGGGATGCTGTCTTATTACAGGGTCTGCCTATAGGGGTGTTGTCTTATTACAGGGTCTGCCTATAGGGATGCTGCCTTATTACAGGGTCTGCCTATAGGGGTGCTGTCTTATTACAGGGTCTGCCTATAGGGGTGCTGTCTTATTACAGGGTCTGCCTATAGGGATGCTGCCTTATTACAGGGTCTGCCTATAGGGATGCTGCCTTATTACAGGGTCTGCCTATAGGGATGCTGCCTTATTACAGGGTCTTCCTATAAGGGTGCTGTCTTATTACAGGGTCTGCCTATAGGGATGCTGTCTTATTACAGGGTCTGTCTGTAGGGGTGCTGCCTTATTACAGGGTCTTCCTATAAGGGTGCTGTCTTATTACAGGGTCTGCCTATAGGGGTGCTGTCTTATTACAGGGTCTGCCTATAGGGGTGCTGTCTTATTACAGGGTCTGCCTATAGGGGTGCTGCCTTATTACAGGGTCTTCCTATAAGGGTGCTGTCTTATTACAGGGTCTGCCTATAGGGGTGCTGTCTTATTACAGGGTCTGCCTATAGGGGTGCTGCCTTATTACAGGGTCTTCCTATAAGGGTGCTGTCTTATTACAGGGTCTGCCTATAGGGGTGCTGTCTTATTACAGGGTCTGTCTATAGGGGTGCTGTCTTATTACAGGGTCTGCCTGTAGGGGTGCTGTCTTATTACAGGGTCTGCCTATAGGGGTGCTGTCTTATTACAGGGTCTGCCTATAGGGGTGCTGCCTTATTACAGGGTCTTCCTATAAGGGTGCTGTCTTATTACAGGGTCTGCCTATAGGGGTGCTGTCTTATTACAGGGTCTGCCTATAGGGGTGCTGCCTTATTACAGGGTCTTCCTATAAGGGTGCTGTCTTATTACAGGGTCTGCCTATAGGGGTGCTGTCTTATTACAGGGTCTGCCTATAGGGGTGCTGCCTTATTACAGGGTCTTCCTATAAGGGTGCTGTCTTATTACAGGGTCTGCCTATAGGGGTGCTGTCTTATTACAGGGTCTGTCTATAGGGGTGCTGTCTTATTACAGGGTCTGCCTGTAGGGGTGCTGTCTTATTACAGGGTCTGCCTATAGGGGTGCTGCCTTATTACAGGGTCTTCCTATAAGGGTGCTGTCTTATTACAGGGTTTTTCTATAGGGATGCTGTCTTATTACAGGGTCTGCCTATAGGGATGCTGTCTTATTACAGGGTCTGCCTATAGGGGTGCTGTCTTATTACAGGGTCTGCCTATAGGGGTGCTGTCTTATTACAGGGTCTGCCTGTAGGGGTGTTGTCTTATTACAGGGTCTGCCTGTAGGGGTGTTGTCTTATTACAGGGTCTGCCTATAGGGGTGCTGCCTTATTACAGGGTCTGCCTGTAGGGGTGCTGTCTTATTACAGGGTCTGCCTATAGGGGTGCTGTCTTATTACAGGGTCTGCCTATAGGGGTGCTGCCTTATTACAGGGTCTTCCTATAAGGGTGCTGTCTTATTACAGGGTCTGCCTATAGGGATGCTGCCTTATTACAGGGTCTGCCTATAGGGGTGCTGTCTTATTACAGGGTCTGCCTATAAGGGTGCTGTCTTATTACAGGGTCTGCCTGTAGGGGTGCTGTCTTATTACAGGGTCTGCCTATAGGGGTGCTGTCTTATTACAGGGTCTGTCTATAGGGGTGCTGTCTTATTACAGGGTCTGCCTGTAGGGGTGCTGTCTTATTACAGGGTCTGCCTGTAGGGGTGCTGCCTTATTACAGGGTCTGCCTGTAGGGGTGCTGCCTTATTACAGGGTCTGTCTATAGGGGTGCTGTCTTATTACAGGGTCTGCCTGTAGGGGTGCTGCCTTATTACAGGGTCTGCCTGTAGGGGTGCTGCCTTATTACAGGGTCTTCCTATAGGGGTGCTGCCTTATTACAGGGTCTGCCTGTAGGGGTGCTGCCTTATTACAGGGTCTGCCTGTAGGGGTGCTGTCTTATTACAGGGTCTGCCTATAGTGGTGCTGCCTTATTACAGGGTCTGCCTGTAGGGGTGCTGCCTTATTACAGGGTCTGTCTATAGGGGTGCTGTCTTATTACAGGGTCTGCCTGTAGGGGTGCTGCCTTATTACAGGGTCTGTCTATAGGGGTGCTGTCTTATTACAGGGTCTGCCTGTAGGGGTGCTGCCTTATTACAGGGTCTTCCTATAGGGGTGCTGTCTTATTACAGAGTCTGCCTATAGGGGTGCTGCCTTATTACAGGGTCTGCCTGTAGGGGTGCTGTCTTATTACAGGGTCTGTCTATAGGGGTGCTGTCTTATTACAGGATCTGCCTGTTGGGGTGCTGCCTTATTACAGGGTCTGCCTGTAGGGGTGCTGTCTTATTACAGGATCTGACTATAGGGGTGCTGCCTTATTACAGGGTCTGCCTGTAGGGGTGCTGCCTTATTACAGGGTCTTCCTATAGGGGTGCTGCCTTATTACAGGGTCTGCCTGTAGGGGTGCTGTCTTATTACAGGGTCTGCCTATAGGGGTGCTGCCTTATTACAGGGTCTTCCTTTAAGGGTGCTGTCTTATTACAGGGTCTTTCTATAGGGATGCTGTCTTATTACAGGGTCTGCCTATAGGGGTGCTGCCTTATTACAGGGTCTTCCTATAGGGATGCTGTCTTATTACAGGGTCTTCCTATAGGGGTGCTGCCTTATTACAGGGTCTTCCTATAGGGGTGCTGCCTTATTACAGGGTCTGCCTGTAGGGGTGCTGTCTTATTACAGGGTCTGCCTATAGTGGTGCTGCCTTATTACAGGGTCTTCCTATAGGGGTGCTGCCTTATTACAGGGTCTGCCTGTAGGGGTGCTGTCTTATTACAGGGTCTGCCTATAGGGGTGCTGCCTTATTACAGGGTCTTCCTTTAAGGGTGCTGTCTTATTACAGGGTCTTCCTATAGGGGTGCTGCCTTATTACAGGGTCTGCCTGTAGGGGTGCTGTCTTATTACAGGGTCTGCCTATAGTGGTGCTGCCTTATTACAGGGTCTTCCTATAGGGATGCTGTCTTATTACAGGGTCTGCCTATAGGGGTGCTGTCTTATTACAGGGTCTGCCTATAGGGGTGCTGTCTTATTACAGGGTCTGCCTGTAGGGGTGTTGTCTTATTACAGGGTCTGCCTATAGGGGTGCTGCCTTATTACAGGGTCTTCCTATAAGGGTGCTGTCTTATTACAGGGTCTGTCTATAGGGGTGCTGTCTTATTACAGGGTCTGCCTGTAGGGGTGCTGCCTTATTACAGGGTCTTCCTATAGGGGTGCTGCCTTATTACAGGGTCTGCCTGTAGGGGTGCTGTCTTATTACAGGGTCTGCCTGTAGGGGTGCTGTCTTATTACAGGGTCTGCCTATAGGGGTGCTGCCTTATTACAGGGTCTTCCTATAGGGGGGCTGTCTTATTACAGGGTCTGCCTATAGGGGTGCTGCCTTATTACAGGGTCTGCCTGTAGGGGTGCTGTCTTATTACAGGGTCTGTCTATAGGGGTGCTGTCTTATTACAGGGTCTGCCTGTAGGGGTGCTGTTTTATTACAGGATCTGACTATAGGGGTGCTGTCTTATTACAGGGTCTGCCTGTAGGGGTGCTGCCTTATTACAGGGTCTTCCTATAGGGGTGCTGCCTTATTACAGGGTCTGCCTGTAGGGGTGCTGTCTTATTACAGGGTCTGCCTATAGGGGTGCTGCCTTATTACAGGGTCTTCCTTTAAGGGTGCTGTCTTATTACAGGGTCTTTCTATAGGGATGCTGTCTTATTACAGGGTCTGCCTGTAGGGGTGCTGTCTTATTACAGGGTCTGTCTATAGGGGTGCTGTCTTATTACAGGGTCTGCCTGTAGGGGTGCTGCCTTATTACAGGGTCTGCCTGTAGGGGTGCTGTCTTATTACAGGGTCTGCCTGTAGGGGTGCTGCCTTATTACAGGGTCTGCCTGTAGGGGTGCTGTCTTATTACAGGATCTGACTATAGGGGTGCTGTCTTATTACAGGGTCTGCCTGTAGGGGTGCTGTCTTATTACAGGGTCTGCCTATAGGGGTGCTGCCTTATTACAGGGTCTTCCTTTAAGGGTGCTGTCTTATTACAGGGTCTTTCTATAGGGATGCTGTCTTATTACAGGGTCTGCCTGTAGGGGTGTTGTCTTATTACAGGGTCTGCCTATAGGGGTGCTGTCTTATTACAGGGTCTGCCTATAGTGGTGCTGTCTTATTACAGGGTCTGCCTGTAGGGGTGTTGTCTTATTACAGGGTCTGCCTATAGGGGTGCTGCCTTATTACAGGGTCTGCCTATAGGGGTGCTGCCTTATTACAGGGTCTTCCTATAAGGGTGCTGTCTTATTACAGGGTCTGCCTATAGGGGTGCTGCCTTATTACAGGGTCTTCCTATAAGGGTGCTGTCTTATTACAGGGTCTGCCTGTAGGGGTGCTGTCTTATTACAGGGTCTGCCTGTAGGGGTGCTGCCTTATTACAGTGTCTTCCTATAGTGGTGCTGCCTTATTACAGGGTCTGCCTATAGGAGTGCTGCCTTATTACAGGGTCTGTCTATAGGGATGCTGTCTTATTACAGGGTCTGCCTATAGGGGTGCTGTCTTATTACAGGGTCTGCCTATAGGGGTGCTGCCTTATTACAGGGTCTGCCTATAGGGGTGCTGCCTTATTACAGGGTCTTCCTATAAGGGTGCTGTCTTATTACAGGGTCTGCCTGTAGGGGTGCTGTCTTATTACAGGGTCTGCCTGTAGGGGTGCTGCCTTATTACAGTGTCTTCCTATAGTGGTGCTGCCTTATTACAGGGTCTGCCTATAGGAGTGCTGCCTTATTACAGGGTCTGTCTATAGGGATGCTGTCTTATTACAGGGTCTGCCTATAGGGGTGCTGTCTTATTACAGGGTCTGCCTATAGGGGTGCTGCCTTATTACAGGGTCTGCCTATAGGGGTGCTGTCTTATTACAGGGTTTTTCTATAGGGATGCTGTCTTATTACAGGGTCTTCCTATAGGGGTGCTGTCTTATTACAGGGTTTTTCTATAGGGATGCTGTCTTATTACAGGGTCTGCCTATAGTGGTGCTGTCTTATTACAGGGTCTGCCTATAGGGGTGCTGTCTTATTACAGGGTCTGCCTATAGGGGTGCTGTCTTATTACAGGGTCTGCCTGTAGGGGTGTTGTCTTACTACAGGGTCTGCCTATAGGGGTGCTGCCTTATTACAGGGTCTGCCTATAGGGGTGCTGCCTTATTACAGGGTCTTCCTATAAGGGTGCTGTCTTATTACAGGGTCTGCCTATAGGGGTGCTGCCTTATTACAGGGTCTTCCTATAAGGGTGCTGTCTTATTACAGGGTCTGCCTATAGGGGTGCTGCCTTATTACAGGGTCTTCCTATAAGGGTGCTGTCTTATTACAGGGTCTGCCTATAGGGGTGCTGTCTTATTACAGGGTCTGCCTATAGGGGTGCTGTCTTATTACAGGGTCTGCCTATAGGGATGCTGCCTTATTACAGGGTCTGCCTATAGGGGTGCTGTCTTATTACAGGGTCTGCCTATAAGGGTGCTGTCTTATTACAGGGTCTGCCTGTAGGGGTGCTGCCTTATTACAGGGTCTTCCTATAAGGGTGCTGTCTTATTACAGGGTCTGCCTATAGGGGTGCTGCCTTATTACAGGGTCTTCCTATAAGGGTGCTGCCTTATTACAGGGTCTGCCTATAGGGGTGCTGCCTTATTACAGGGTCTGCCTATAGGGGTGCTGTCTTATTACAGGGTCTGCCTATAAGGGTGCTGTCTTATTACAGGGTCTGCCTGTAGGGGTGCTGCCTTATTACAGGGTCTTCCTATAAGGGTGCTGTCTTATTACAGTGTCTTCCTATAGGGGTGCTGTCTTATTACAGGGTCTGTCTATAGGGATGCTGTCTTATTACAGGGTCTGCCTATAGGGGTGCTGTCTTATTACAGGGTCTGCCTATAGGGGTGCTGCCTTATTACAGGGTCTGCCTATAGGGGTGCTGTCTTATTACAGGGTCTGCCTATAGGGGTGCTGTCTTATTACAGGGTTTTTCTATAGGGATGCTGTCTTATTACAGGGTCTGCCTATAGTGGTGCTGTCTTATTACAGGGTCTGCCTATAGGGGTGCTGTCTTATTACAGGGTCTGCCTATAGGGGTGCTGTCTTATTACAGGGTCTGCCTGTAGGGGTGTTGTCTTACTACAGGGTCTGCCTATAGGGGTGCTGCCTTATTACAGGGTCTGCCTATAGGGGTGCTGCCTTATTACAGGGTCTTCCTATAAGGGTGCTGTCTTATTACAGGGTCTGCCTATAGGGGTGCTGCCTTATTACAGGGTCTTCCTATAAGGGTGCTGTCTTATTACAGGGTCTGCCTATAGGGGTGCTGCCTTATTACAGGGTCTTCCTATAAGGGTGCTGTCTTATTACAGGGTCTGCCTATAGGGGTGCTGTCTTATTACAGGGTCTGCCTATAGGGGTGCTGTCTTATTACAGGGTCTGCCTATAGGGGTGCTGCCTTATTACAGGGTCTTCCTATAAGGGTGCTGTCTTATTACAGGGTCTGCCTATAGGGATGCTGCCTTATTACAGGGTCTGCCTATAGGGGTGCTGTCTTATTACAGGGTCTGCCTGTAGGGGTGCTGCCTTATTACAGGGTCTTCCTATAAGGGTGCTGTCTTATTACAGGGTCTGCCTATAGGGGTGCTGCCTTATTACAGGGTCTTCCTATAAGGGTGCTGCCTTATTACAGGGTCTGCCTATAGGGGTGCTGCCTTATTACAGGGTCTGCCTATAGGGGTGCTGCCTTATTACAGGGTCTTCCTATAAGGGTGCTGTCTTATTACAGGGTCTGCCTATAGGGGTGCAGTCTTATTACAGGGTCTGCCTATAGGGGTGCTGCCTTATTACAGGGTCTGCCTATAGGGGTGCTGCCTTATTACAGGGTCTGCCTATAGGGGTGCTGCCTTATTACAGGGTCTTCCTATAAGGGTGCTGTCTTATTACAGGGTCTGCCTATAGGGGTGCAGTCTTATTACAGGGTCTGCCTGTAGGGGTGTTGTCTTATTACAGGGTCTGCCTATAGGGGTGCTGTCTTATTACAGGGTCTGCCTGTAGGGGTGTTGTCTTATTACAGGGTCTGCCTATAGGGGTGCTGTCTTATTACAGGGTCTGCCTATAGGGGTGCTGTCTTATTACAGGATCTGCCTATAGTGGTGCTGTCTTATTACAGGGTCTTCCTATAAGGGTGCTGCCTTATTACAGGGTCTGCCTATAGGGGTGCTGCCTTATTACAGGGTCTGCCTATAGGGGTGCTGCCTTATTACAGGGTCTTCCTATAAGGGTGCTGTCTTATTACAGGGTCTGCCTATAGGGGTGCAGTCTTATTACAGGGTCTGCCTATAGGGGTGCTGCCTTATTACAGGGTCTGCCTATAGGGATGCTGTCTTATTACAGGGTCTGCCTATAGGGGTGCTGTCTTATTACAGGGTCTGCCTGTAGGGGTGTTGTCTTATTACAGGGTCTGCCTATAGGGGTGCTGTCTTATTACAGGGTCTGCCTGTAGGGGTGCTGTCTAATTACAGGGTCTGCCTATTGGGGTGCTGCCTTATTACAGGGTCTTCCTATAAGGGTGCTGCCTTATTACAGGGTCTGCCTATAGGGGTGCAGTCTTATTACAGGGTCTGCCTGTAGGGGTGTTGTCTTATTACAGGGTCTTCCTATAAGGGTGCTGTCTTATTACAGGGTCTGCCTATAGGGGTGCAGTCTTATTACAGGGTCTGCCTGTAGGGGTGTTGTCTTATTACAGGGTCTGCCTATAGGGGTGCTGTCTTATTACAGGGTCTGCCTATTGGGGTGCTGCCTTATTACAGGGTCTTCCTATATGGGTGCTGCCTTATTACAGGGTCTGCCTATAGGGGTGCTGCCTTATTACAGGGTCTTCCTATAAGGGTGCTGTCTTATTACAGGGTCTGCCTATAGGGGTGCAGTCTTATTACAGGGTCTGCCTGTAGGGGTGTTGTCTTATTACAGGGTCTGCCTATAGGGGTGCAGTCTTATTACAGGGTCTGCCTATTGGGGTGCTGCCTTATTACAGGGTCTTCCTATAAGGGTGCTGCCTTATTACAGGGTCTGCCTATAGGGGTGCTGCCTTATTACAGGGTCTTCCTATAAGGGTGCTGTCTTATTACAGGGTCTGCCTATAGGGGTGCAGTCTTATTACAGGGTCTGCCTGTAGGGGTGTTGTCTTATTACAGGGTCTGCCTATAGGGGTGCAGTCTTATTACAGGGTCTGCCTATTGGGGTGCTGCCTTATTACAGGGTCTTCCTATAAGGGTGCTGTCTTATTACAGGGTCTGCCTATTGGGGTGCTGCCTTATTACAGGGTCTTCCTATAAGGGTGCTGTCTTATTACAGGGTCTGCCTATAGGGGTGCAGTCTTATTACAGGGTCTGCCTGTAGGGGTGTTGTCTTATTACAGGGTCTGTCTATAGGGGTGCTGCCTTATTACAGGGTCTGCCTATAGGGGTGCTGCCTTATTACAGGGTCTTCCTATAAGGGTGCTGTCTTATTACAGGGTCTGCCTATAGGGGTGCTGTCTTATTACAGGGTCTGCCTGTAGGGGTGTTGTCTTATTACAGGGTCTGCCTATAGGGGTGCTGTCTTATTACAGGGTCTGCCTATAGGGGTGCTGTCTTATTACAGGGTCTGCCTGTAGGGGTGCTGTCTTATTACAGGGTCTGCCTGTAGGGGTGCTGTCTTATTACAGGGTCTGCCTATAGGGGTGCTGTCTTATTACAGGGTCTGCCTATAGGGGTGCTGTCTTATTACAGGGTCTGCCTATAGGGATGCTGTCTTATTACAGGGTCTGCCTGTAGGGGTGCTGTCTTATTACAGGGTCTGTCTATAGTGGTGCTGCCTTATTACAGGATCTGCCTGTAGGGGTGCTGTCTTATTACAGGGTCTGCCTATAGGGGTGCTGCCTTATTACAGGGTCTGCCTATAGGGGTGCTGTCTTATTACAGGGTCTGCCTATAGGGATGCTGTCTTATTACAGGGTCTGTCTATAGTGGTGCTGCCTTATTACAGGATCTGCCTGTAGGGGTGCTGTCTTATTACAGGGTCTGCCTATAGGGGTGCTGCCTTATTACAGGGTCTGCCTATAGGGGTGCTGTCTTATTACAGGGTCTGCCTATAGGGATGCTGTCTTATTACAGGGTCTGCCTATAGGGATGCTGTCTTATTACAGGGTCTGCCTATAGGGGTGCTGCCTTATTACAGGGTCTGCCTATAGGGGTGCTGTCTTATTACAGGGTCTGCCTATAGGGGTGCTGCCTTATTACAGGGTCTGCCTATAGGGATGCTGTCTTATTACAGGGTCTGCCTGTAGGGGTGCTGTCTTATTACAGGGTCTGCCTATAGGGGTGCTGCCTTATTACAGGGTCTGCCTATAGGGGTGCTGTCTTATTACAGGGTCTGCCTATAGGGATGCTGTCTTATTACAGGGTCTGCCTATAGGGATGCTGTCTTATTACAGGGTCTGCCTGTAGGGGTGCTGTCTTATTACAGGGTCTGCCTATAGGGGTGCTGCCTTATTACAGGGTCTGCCTATAGGGATGCTGTCTTATTACAGGGTCTGCCTATAGGGGTGCTGTCTTATTACAGGGTCTGCCTATAGGGGTGCTGCCTTATTACAGGGTCTTCCTATAAGGGTGCTGCCTTATTACAGGATCTGCCTATAGGGATGCTGCCTTATTACAGGGTCTGCCTATAGGGGTGCTGTCTTATTACAGGGTCTGCCTATAGGGATGCTGTCTTATTACAGGGTCTGCCTGTAGGGGTGCTGTCTTATTACAGGGTCTGCCTGTAGGGGTGCTGCCTTATTACAGGGTCTGCCTATAGGGATGCTGTCTTATTACAGGGTCTGCCTATAGGGGTGCTGTCTTATTACAGGGTCTGCCTGTAGGGGTGCTGTCTTATTACAGGGTCTGCCTGTAGGGGTGCTGCCTTATTACAGGGTCTGCCTATAGGGATGCTGTCTTATTACAGGGTCTGCCTATAGGGGTGCTGTCTTATTACAGGGTCTGCCTGTAGGGGTGCTGCCTTATTACAGGGTCTGCCTATAGGGGTGCTGCCTTATTACAGGGTCTGCCTATAGGGGTGCTGCCTTATTACAGGGTCTGCCTATAGGGGTGCTGTCTTATTACAGGGTCTGCCTATAGTGGTGCTGTCTTATTACAGGGTCTGCCTGTAGGGGTGCTGCCTTATTACAGGGTCTGCCTATAGGGGTGCTGCCTTATTACAGGGTCTGCCTATAGGGGTGCTGTCTTATTACAGGGTCTGCCTATAGTGGTGCTGTCTTATTACAGGGTCTGCCTGTAGGGGTGCTGCCTTATTACAGGGTCTGCCTATAGGGGTGCTGCCTTATTACAGGGTCTGCCTATAGGGGTGCTGTCTTATTACAGGGTCTGCCTATAGGGGTGCTGCCTTATTACAGGATCTGCCTATAGGGGTGCTGTCTTATTACAGGGTCTGCCTATAGGGGTGCTGTCTTATTACAGGGTCTGCCTGTAGGGGTGCTGTCTTATTACAGGGTCTGCCTGTAGGGGTGCTGCCTTATTACAGGGTCTGCCTATAGGGGTGCTGCCTTATTACAGGGTCTGTCTATAGGGGTGCTGCCTTATTACAGGGTCTGCCTATAGGGGTGCTGTCTTATTACAGGGTCTGCCTATAGGGGTGCTGTCTTATTACAGGGTCTGTCTATAGGGGTGCTGCCTTATTACAGGGTCTGCCTATAGGGGTGCTGTCTTATTACAGGGTCTGCCTATAGGGGTGCTGTCTTATTACAGGGTCTGCCTATAGGGGTGCTGCCTTATTACAGGATCTGCCTGTAGGGGTGCTGTCTTATTACAGGGTCTGCCTGTAGGGGTGCTGTCTTATTACAGGGTCTGCCTGTAGGGGTGCTGCCTTATTACAGGGTCTGCCTATAGGGGTGCTGCCTTATTACAGGGTCTGTCTATAGGGGTGCTGCCTTATTACAGGGTCTGCCTATAGGGGTGCTGTCTTATTACAGGGTCTGCCTATAGGGGTGCTGTCTTATTACAGGGTCTGCCTATAGGGGTGCTGCCTTATTACAGGATCTGCCTGTAGGGGTGCTGTCTTATTACAGGGTCTGCCTGTAGGGGTGCTGTCATATTACAGGGTCTGCCTATAGGGGTGCTGCCTTATTACAGGGTCTGTCTATAGGGGTGCTGTCTTATTACAGGGTCTGCCTGTAGGGGTGCTGCCTTATTACAGGGTCTGCCTGTAGGGGTGCTGCCTTATTACAGGGTCTGCCTGTAGGGGTGCTGCCTTATTACAGGGTCTGCCTATAGGGGTGCTGTCTTATTACAGGGTCTGTCTATAGGGGTGCTGTCTTATTACAGGGTCTGCCTATAGGGGTGCTGTCTTATTACAGGGTCTGCCTATAGGGGTGCTGTCTTATTACAGGGTCTGCCTATAGGGGTGCTGTCTTATTACAGGGTCTGCCTGTAGGGGTGCTGTCTTATTACAGGGTCTGCCTATAGGGGTGCTGTCTTATTACAGGGTCTGCCTATAGGGGTGCTGTCTTATTACAGGGTCTGTCTATAGGGGTGCTGTCTTATTACAGGGTCTGCCTATAGGGGTGCTGCCTTATTACAGGATCTGCCTGTAGGGGTGTTGTCTTATTACAGGGTCTGCCTGTAGGGGTGCTGTCTTATTACAGGGTCTGCCTATAGGGGTGCTGTCTTATTACAGGGTCTGCCTATAGGGGTGCTGTCTTATTACAGGGTCTGTCTATAGGGGTGCTGTCTTATTACAGGGTCTGCCTATAGGGGTGCTGCCTTATTACAGGATCTGCCTGTAGGGGTGTTGTCTTATTACAGGGTCTGCCTGTAGGGGTGCTGTCTTATTACAGGGTCTGCCTATAGGGGTGCTGTCTTATTACAGGGTCTGCCTATAGGGGTGCTGTCTTATTACAGGGTCTGCCTATAGGGGTGCTGCCTTATTACAGGGTCTGCCTGTAGGGGTGTTGTCTTATTACAGGGTCTGCCTGTAGGGGTGCTGTCTTATTACAGGGTCTGCCTATAGGGGTGTTGTCTTATTACAGGGTCTGCCTGTAGGGGTGCTGTCTTATTACAGGGTCTGCCTATAAGGGTGCTGTCTTATTACAGGGTCTGTCTATAGGGGTGCTGTCTTATTACAGGGTCTGCCTGTAGGGGTGCTGCCTTATTACAGGGTCTTCCTATAAGGGTGCTGTCTTATTACAGGGTCTGTCTATAGGGGTGCTGCCTTATTACAGGGTCTGTCTATAGGGGTGCTGCCTTATTACAGGGTCTGCCTATAGGTATGCTGTCTTATTACAGGGTCTGCCTATAGGGGTGCTGCCTTATTACAGGGTCTGTCTATAGGGGTGCTGCCTTATTACAGGGTCTGTCTATAGGGGTGCTGTCTTATTACAGGGTCTGCCTATAGTGGTGCTGCCTTATTACAGGGTCTGTCTATAGGGATGCTGTCTTATTACAGGGTCTGCCTATAGTGGTGCTGCCTTATTACAGGGTCTGTCTATAGGGGTGTTGTCTTATAATAATAATAATAATAATTTTATTTATATAGCGCCAACATATTCCGCAGCGCTTTACAAATTATAGAGGGGACTTGTACAGACAATAGACATTACAGCATAACAGAAATACAGTTCAAAACAGATACCAGGAGGAGTGAGGGCCCTGCTGCTCGCAAGCTACAAACTATGGGGAAAAGGGGAGACACGAGAGGTGGATGGTAACAATTGCTTTAGTTATTCGGACCGGCCATAGTGTAAGGCTCGGGTGTTCATGTAAAGCTGCATGAACCAGTTACCTGCCTAAGTATGTAGCAGTACAGACACAGAGGGCTAATACTGCATAAAGTGAATGAGAACATGATGCGAGGAACCTTTTTTTTTTTTTTTTTTTTATTATAAATAGGCCACACAGGGATCGTTAGGTTAATGCATTGAGGCGGTAGGCCAGTCTGAACAAATGAGTTTTTAGGGCACGCTTAAAACTGTGGGGATTGGGGATTAATCGTATTAACCTAGGTAGTGCATTCCAAAGAATCGGCGCAGCACGTGTAAAGTCTTGGAGACGGGAGTGGGAGGTTCTGATTATTGAGGATGCTAACCTGAGGTCATTAGCGGAGCGGAGGGCACGGGTAGGGTGGTAGACTGATACCAGGGAGGAGATGTAGGGTGGTGCTGAGCCATGGAGTGCTTTGTGGATGAGGGTAATAGTTTTGTACTGGATTCTGGAGTGGATGGGTAACCAGTGTAATGACTGGCACAAGGTAGAGGCATCGGTGTAACGGTTGGTGAGGAATATGATCCTGGCTGCAGCATTCAGGACAGATTGGAGCGGGGAGAGTTTTGCAAGAGGGAGACCGATTAGTAGAGAGTAGAGTAATAGAGTCTTATTACAGGATCTGTCTATAGGGGTGCTGCCTTATTACAGGGTCTGTCTATAGGGGTGCTGTCTTTTTACAGGGTCTGCCTATAGGGGTGCTGTCTTATTACAGGGTCTGACTATAGGGGTGCTGTCTTATTACAGGGTCTGACTATAGGGGTGCTGTCTTATTACAGGGTCTGTCTATAGGGGTGCTGTCTTATTACAGGGTCTGTCTATAGGGGTGCTGTCTTATTACAGGGTATGTCTATAGGGATGCTGTCTTATTACAGGGTCTGTCTATAGGGGTGCTGTCTTATTACAGGGTCTGCCTATAGGGGTGCTGTCTTATTACAGGGTCTGTCTATAGGGTTGCTGTCTTATTACAGGGTCTGTCTATAGGGGTGCTGTCTTATTACAGGGTCTGTCTATAGGGATGCTGTCTTATTACAGGGTCTGTCTATAGGGGTGCTGTCTTATTACAGGGTCTGCCTATAGGGGTGCTGCCTTATTACAGGGTCTGACTATAGGGGTGCTGTCTTATTACAGGGTCTGCCTATAGTGGTGCTGCCTTATTACAGGGTCTGCCTGTAGGGGTGCTGTCTTATTACAGGGTCTGCCTATAGGGGTGTTGTCTTATTACAGGGTCTGTCTATAGGGGTGCTGTCTTATTACAGGGTCTGCCTACAGGGATGCTGTCTTATTACAGGGTCTGCCTATAGGGGTGTTGTCTTATTACAGGGTCTGTCTATAGGGGTGCTGTCTTATTACAGGGTCTGCCTGTAGGGGTGCTGTCTTATTACAGGGTCTGCCTATAGGGGTGTTGTCTTATTACAGGATCTGCCTGTAGGGGTGCTGCCTTATTACAGGGTCTGCCTGTAGGGGTGCTGCCTTATTACAGGGTCTTCCTATAGGGGTGCTGTCTTATTACAGGGTCTGCCTATAGTGGTGCTGCCTTATTACAGGGTCTGTCTATAGGGGTGCTGTCTTATTACAGGGTCTGCCTGTAGGGGTGCTGTCTTATTACAGGGTCTGTCTATAGGGGTGCTGCCTTATTACAGGGTCTGTCTATAGGGGTGCTGCCTTATTACAGGGTCTGCCTATAGGGGTGCTGCCTTATTACAGGGTCTGCCTATAGGGGTGCTGTCTTATTACAGGGTCTGCCTATAGGGGTGCTGCCTTATTACAGGGTCTGCCTGTAGGGGTGCTGCCTTATTACAGGGTCTGCCTGTAGGGGTGCTGTCTTATTACAGGGTCTGCCTATAGGGGTGCTGCCTTATTACAGGGTCTGCCTATAGGGGTGCTGCCTTATTACAGGGTCTGCCTGTAGGGGTGCTGCCTTATTACAGGGTCTGCCTGTAGGGGTGCTGCCTTATTACAGGGTCTGCCTGTAGGGGTGCTGCCTTATTACAGGATCTGTCTATAGGGGTGCTGCCTTATTACAGGGTCTTCCTATAGGGGTGCTGTCTTATTACAGGGTCTGCCTATAGGGGTGCTGCCTTATTACAGGGTCTGCCTATAGGGGTGCTGTCTTATTACAGGGTCTGCCTATAGGGGTGCTGCCTTATTACAGGATCTGCCTGTAGGGGTGCTGCCTTATTACAGGATCTGTCTATAGGGGTGCTGCCTTATTACAGGGTCTGCCTATAGGGGTGCTACCTAATTACAGGGTCTGCCTATAGGGGTGCTGCCTTATTACAGGGTCTGTCTATAGGGGTGCTGTCTTATTACAGGGTCTGTCTATAGGGGTGCTGTCTTATACTGCAGGGTCTGCCTGTTGGGGTGCTGCCTTATTACAGGGTCTGCCTGTAGGGGTGCTGCCTTATTACAGGGTCTGCCTGTAGGGGTGCTGCCTTATTACATGATCTGCCTATAGGGGTGCTGCCTTATTACAGGGTCTGCCTATGGGGGTGCTGCCTAATTACAGGGTCTGCCTATGGGGGTGCTGCCTAATTACAAGGTCTGTCTGTAGGGGTGCTGCCTTATTACAGAGTCACTGAGCGTTCTATTAGATTTATGAGACTCCTACTTGAGGAAGAAAAAATCACATTGAATAAAGTGAATGACTCCTTGAAGGAACAAATCGAGGTCACAAAAAAGTTTAGAAGTCAACCCGATTTTTCAGTAAAAGAGTCGAGCCTTCAAAATAATACAGAAAGATTTCAGTTTCATCTGAAAGAACGTAAAGATAAATTTTACAATAGTGATCTATTGGAATTTAAAGAGAATAAGGCATACTCATACATAAGATAAGGCATACTCGGTGGCGATAAATCGTAATCCCAAGGTACCAGATACGGATATATCTTCATCTGAGGCGCAATTTTCAGACTCGGATACACGGATTAGACACCATAGAGGAAGGGGTAGAGGTGGACGAGGGGGGAAATAGTGGAGGAGGAGGCAAAAGGTCACCACAAAGGGATTTTTTTGAACTGAATTACAATCTCAGGAACAGACTAAAACCTCACAACGCACCCTAGAGCCCCAAGTCCTGAACCTATCCTCACGACCTATATCTACAAACCAAATGTGTGTCCTTAGTAAAGAACTATCCTTTGTCCCCACTACTGACTATGACAGTTTTGAAATAATTAAGGACCTCCACCTATTTGCCCGTAGACTAAGATGGAGAAAACATTTCGCAAAGGAGGAAAAAAGGACATCAACTGAGGTGGGAATCCCGGATAGTATGTTACCGGATGTACGCCTATTATTTCAGCTGGGGGATACGGACCCCAGACAGGCGATCTCAGCTCAATTGATGAGTTTGTCAACTTGGCATCCGAGGAACTTCTCAAACTGCCCAGATTGATTAATGCAGGGTACCTGTCAGGAACACCGCACTACACTTGCTAACTGAGCCAGTGCGCGTGTTCTGAGTAACCAAACGGTGCCCAAAGATACCTGTGGAGCAGGGCAGCAGTGGTGAAGATGCGTGCTTCAGATAAACAGGACCTGAAGCATGTGACTTCTGGGGGTGTGGCCTAACTCAGGAGAGCTAGGTGGTGAAGCAAAACTCCTAGAAGGATAACTTCGGGACTAAGTTATAAAGGGGCTAGTCAGGAAGTAGCCAAGAGGTCATACACAGAGAGGTCAGTGCAGTACAAGAGAAGCAGGCAGAGTGTAGTCAGGACGCAGCCAAGAGGTCATACATAGAGAGGTCAGCACAGTACAAAAGGGGTAGGCAAAACTCGACACAGCCAAATTAGAACCAGACAGACGAAACGTAGCACGGGCACAAAGCACAGGCACAGGCGCGACAGGGACAGACACACTCAGCCAAGGGTCAGAGTATTAACGACAGGGAATGGCCCCTGTTATGAAAGGCAATTCAGTACCACAATGGACATAGCGGTCAGAGCACATACAGTGATCTGACAATAACCCAAAATCATAGAACGAGCTCTGAGACGTGGGAACTCTGCAGACCGCAATCCCTAATCCTCTCCAAACAACACTAGAGGCAGCCGTGGATTGCGACTAACTCTGCCTATGCAACTCGGCACAGCCTGAGAAACTAACTAGCCTGAAGATTGAAAATAAGCCTACCTTGCCTCAGAGAAATACCCCAAAGGAAAAGGCAGCCCCCCACATATAATGACTGTGAGTTAAGATGAAAAGACAAACGTAGAGATGAAATAGATTCAGCAAAGTGAGGCCCGACTTTCTTAAGAGAGCGAGGATAGAAAAGGTAACTTTGCGGTCTACACAAAACCCTAAAGAAAACCACGCAAAGGGGGCAAAAAGACCCTCCGTACCGAACTAACGGCACGGAGGTACACCCTTTGCGTCCCAGAGCTTCCAGCAACAAATTAGACAAGCTGGACAGAAAAAATAGCAAACAAATAGCAAAGAAGAACTTAGCTATGCAGAGCAGCAGGCCACAGGAATGATCCAGGAAAAAGCAAGTCCAACACTGGAACATTGACAGGAAGCCAGGATCAAAGCATTAGGTAGAGTTAAGTAGAGACGCACCTAACGACCTCACCAAATCACCTGAGGGAGGAAACTCAGAAGCCGCAGTACCACTTCCCTCCACCAACAGAAGCTCACAGAGAGAATCAGCCGAAGTACCACTTGTGACCACAGGAGGGAGCTCTGCCACAGAATTCACAACAGTACCCCCCCCTTGTGGAGGGGTCACCGAACCCTCACCAGAGCCCCCAGGCCGACCAGGATGAGCCACATGAAAGGCATGAACAAGATCGGGAGCATGGATATCAGAGGCAAAAACCCAGGAATTATCTTCCTGAGCATAACCCTTCCATTTAACCAGATACTGGAGTTTCCGTATAGAAACACGAGAATCCAAAATCTTCTCCACAATATATTCCAATTCCCCCTCCACCAAAACCGGGGCAGGAGGATCAACAGATGGAACCATAGGTGCCACGTATCTCCGCAACAATGACCTATGGAATACGTTATGTATGGAAAAAGAATCTGGAAGGGTCAGACGAAAAGACACAGGATTAATAACCTCAGAAATCCTATACGGACCAATGAAACGAGGTTTAAACTTAGGAGAGGAAACCTTCATAGGAACATGACGAGAAGATAACCAAACCAGATCCCCAACACGAAGTCGGGGACCCACACAGCGTCTGCGATTAGCGAAACGTTGAGCCTTCTCCTGGGACAAGGTCAAATTGTCCACTACATGAGTCCAAATCTGCTGCAACCTGTCCACCACAGTATCCACACCAGGACAGTCTGAAGACTCAACCTGTCCTGAAGAGAAACGAGGATGGAACCCAAAATTGCAGAAAAATGGCGAAACCAAGGTAGCCGAGCTGGCCCGATTATTAAGGGCGAACTCAGCCAAAGGCAAAAAGGACACCCAGTCATCCTGATCGGCAGAAACAAAGCATCTCAGATATGTTTCCAAGGTCTGATTGGTTCGTTCGGTCTGGCCATTAGTCTGAGGATGGAAAGCCGAGGAAAAAGACAAGTCAATGCCCATCCTACCACAAAAGGCTCGCCAAAACCTTGAAACAAACTGGGAACCTCTGTCAGAAACGATATTCTCTGGAATGCCATGTAAACGAACCACATGCTGGAAGAACAATGGCACCAAATCAGAGGAGGAAGGCAATTTAGACAAGGGTACCAGATGGACCATCTTAAAAAAGCGATCACAGACCACCCAAATGACTGACATCTTTTGAGAAACGGGAAGATCAGAAATAAAATCCATAGAGATATGTGTCCAAGGCCTCTTCGGGACCGGCAAGGGCAAAAGCAACCCACTGGCACGAGAACAGCAGGGCTTAGCCCGAGCACAAATCCCACAGGACTGCACAAAAGCACGCACATCCCGCGACAGAGACGGCCTCCAAAAGGATCTAGCCACTAACTCTCTGGTACCAAAGATTCCAGGATGACCAGCCAAGACCGAACAATGAACCTCAGAGATAACTTTATTCGTCCACCTATCAGGGACAAACAGTCTCTCCGCTGGACAACGATCAGGTTTATTAGCCTGAAATTTTTACAGCACCCGCCGCAAATCAGAGGAGATGGCAGACACAATTACTCCTTCCTTGAGGATACCCGCCGGCTCAGACAAACCCGGAGAGTCGGGCACAAAACTCCTAGACAGAGCATCCGCCTTCACATTTTTAGAGCCCGGAAGGTATGAAATCACAAAGTCAAAACGGGCAAAAAACAGCGACCAACGAGCCTGTCTAGGATTCAACCGCTTAGCAGACTCAAGATAAGTCAAGTTCTTATGATCAGTCAATACCACCACGCGATGCTTAGCTCCTTCAAGCCAATGACGCCACTCCTCGAATGCCCACTTCATGGCCAGCAACTCTCGGTTGCCCACATCATAATTCCGCTCAGCAGGCGAAAACTTCCTGGAAAAAAAAGCGCATGGTTTCATCACTGAGCAATCAGAACCTCTCTGCGACAAAACAGCCCCTGCTCCAATCTCAGAAGCATCAACCTCGACCTGGAACGGAAGAGAAACATCTGGTTGACACAACACAGGGGCAGAAGAAAAACGACGCTTCAACTCTTGAAAAGCTTCCACAGCAGCAGAAGACCAATTGACCAAATCAGCATCCTTCTTGGTCAAATCGGTCAATGGTTTGGCAATACTAGAAAAATTGCAGATGAAGCGACGATAAAAATTAGCAAAGCCCAGGAACTTTTGCAGACTTTTCAGAGATGTCGGCTGAGTCCAATCATGGATGGCTTGGACCTTAACAGGATCCATCTCGATAGTAGAAGGGGAAAAGATGAACCCCAAAAATGAAACCTTCTGCACACCAAAGAGACACTTTGATCCCTTCACAAACAAAGAATTAGCACGCAGGACCTGAAAAACTGTTCTGACCTGCTTCACATGAGACTCCCAATCATCCGAGAAGATCAAAATGTCATCCAAGTACACAATCAGGAATTTATCCAGGTACTCTCGGAAGATGTCATGCATAAAGGACTGAAACACTGATGGAGCATTGGCAAGTCCGAATGGCATCACTAGATACTCAAAATGACCCTCGGGCGTATTAAATGCAGTTTTCCATTCATCTCCTCGCCTGATTCGCACCAGATTATACGCACCACGAAGATCTATCTTGTTAAACCAACTAGCCCCCTTAATCCGAGCAAACAAATCAGATAACAATGGCAAGGGGTACTGAAATTTAACCGTGATCTTATTTAGAAGGCGGTAATCTATACAAGGTCTCAGTGAACCATCCTTCTTGGCTACAAAAAAGAACCCTGCTCCTAATGGCGACGATGACGGGCGAATATGTCCCTTCTCCAGGGATTCATTCACATAACTGCGCATAGCGGCGTGCTCAGGCACGGATAAATTAAACAGTCGACCTTTTGGGAATTTACTACCAGGAATCAAATTGATAGCACAATCACAATCCCTATGCGGAGGTAGGGTATCGGACTTGGGCTCATCAAATACATCCCGGTAATCAGACAAGAACTCTGGAACCTCAGAAGGGGTGGATGACGAAATTGACAGAAATGGAACATCACCATGTACTCCCTGACAACCCCAGCTGGACACCGACATGGATTTCCAATCTAATACTGGATTATGGGCTTGTAGCCATGGCAACCCCAACACGACCACATCATGCAGATTATGCAACACCAGAAAGCGAAAAACCTCCTGATGTGCAGGAGCCATGCACATGGTCAGCTGGGTCCAGTATTGAGGCTTATTCTTGGCCAAAGGCGTGGCATCAATTCCTCTCAATGGAATAGGATACTGCAAGGGCTCCAAGAAAAAACCACAGCGCCTAGCATACTCCAAGTCCATCAAATTCAGGGCAGCGCCTGAATCCACAAATGCCATAACAGAATAGGATGACAAAGAGCAAATCAAAGTAACAGACAATAGAAATTTAGACTGTACCGTACCAATGGTGGCAGACCTAGTGAACCGCTTAGTGCGCTTAGAGAAACCCACAGCGCCTAGCATACTCCAAGTCCATCAAATTCAGGGCAGCGCCTGAATCCACAAATGCCATGACAGAATACGATGACAAAGAGCAGATCAAGGTAACGGACAGAAGAAATTTTGACTGTACCGTACCAATGGTGGCAGACCTAGCGAACCGCTTAGTGCGCTTAGGACAATCAGAGATAGCATGAGTGGAATCACCACAGTAGAAACACAGCCCATTCAGACATCTGTGTTCTTGCCGTGCAACTCTGGTCATAGTCCTATCGCACTGCATAGGCTCAGGTTTAACCTCAGGCAGTACCGCCAAATGGTGCACAAATTTACGCTCACGCAAGCGTCGACCGATCTGAATGGCCAAAGACAGACTCATTCAAACCAGCAGGCATAGGAAATCCCACCATGACATCCTTAAGGGCTTCAGAGAGACCCTTTCTGAACATAGCTGCCAGCGCAGATTCATTCCATTGAGTGAGCACGGACCACTTTCTAAATTTCTGACAATATGCCTCTATCTCATCCTGACCCTGACAAAGAGCCAGCAAATTTTTCTCTGCCTGATCCACTGAATTAGGTTCATCGTACAGCAATCCGAGCGCCAGGAAAAACGCATCGATATTACTTAATGCAGGATCTCCTGGCGCAAGAGAAAATGCCCAGTCCTGAGGGTCGCCGCGCAAAAAGAAATAATAATCAAAACCTGTTGAACTGGATCACCAGAGGAGCGAGGTTTCAAGGCCAGAAATAATTTACAATTATTTTTGAAACTCAGAAACTTAGTTCTATCTCCAAAAAACAAATCAGGAATAGGAATTCTTGGTTCTAACATAGATTTCTGATCAATAGTGTCTTGAAACTTTTGTACTCTTGCCGAGAGCTGATCCACAAATGAAGACAGACTTCTAATGTCCATCGCTACACCTGTGTCCTGAACCACCCAAATGTCTAGGGGAAAAAAAAGGCAAAACACAGTGCAAAGAAAAAAAAATGGTCTCAGAACTTCTCTTTTCCCTCTATTGAGAATCATTAGTACTTTTGGCTTCCTGTACTGTTATGAAAGGCAATTCAGTACCACAATGGACATAGCGGTCAGAGCACATACAGTGATCTGACAATAACCCAAAATCATAGAACGAGCTCTGAGACGTGGGAACTCTGCAGACCGCAATCCCTAATCCTCTCCAAACAACACTAGAGGCAGCCGTGGATTGCGCCTAACTCTGCCTATGCAACTCGGCACAGCCTGAGAAACTAACTAGCCTGAAGATTGAAAATAAGCCTACCTTGCCTCAGAGAAATACCCCAAAGGAAAAGGCAGCCCCCCACATATAATGACTGTGAGTTAAGATGAAAAGACAAACGTAGAGATGAAATAGATTCAGCAAAGTGAGGCCCGACTTTCTTAACAGAGCGAGGATAGAAAAGGTAACTTTGCGGTCTACACAAAACCCTAAAGAAAACCACGCAAAGGGGGCAAAAAGACCCTCCGTACCGAACTAACGGCACGGAGGTACACCCTTTGCGTCCCAGAGCTTCCAGCAACAAATTAGACAAGCTGGACAGAAAAAATAGCAAACAAATAGCAAAGAAGAACTTAGCTATGCAGAGCAGCAGGCCACAGGAATGATCCAGGGAAAAGCAAGTCCAACACTGGAACATTGACAGGAAGCCAGGATCAAAGCATTAGGTAGAGTTAAGTAGAGAAGCACCTAACGACCTCACCAAATCACCTGAGGGAGGAAACTCAGAAGCCGCAGTACCACTTCCCTCCACCAACAGAAGCTCACAGAGAGAATCAGCCGAAGTACCACTTGTGACCACAGGAGGGAGCTCTGCCACAGAATTCACAACAGGCCCCACAATGAGGCTATAAGAAGCCTCCCAGAATCCAAGAGTGAAGCCATCCATGTTAACCCTAAAACCACCTAAGCCCAGAAGCTTAGACCATGACAGTACCATAATCTATCAAGAGAAGAAATGGTGAGTTTGAGTAATCTAGAATAAGACCTGAACATAACAATCAAGCCCTCCGATAAGGGGGGTAATGTGGTTGCTATGGACACACCACGATACAGGTCACTTTGTTCCTCATTATTGGAGGATCAGGATGGCTATGAGATTCTATCACACAATCCAACTAATGAGATTATGAAGAAACTTAAGCATTTGGTCAATGAAGGATATGAGGCGGGCGTAATAGATACCAATGAGAAAGAATTTTTGATCCCCTGCCACCCTACGATGGCTACTTTTTATTGTCTCCCTAAGGTGCACAAGGGAATTGATCCATTGAAGGGTAGACCGATAGTGGCAGGGATCAATAGTATTACGCAGGGCCGGGGCCTTTATGTTGACCAGGTGCTTAGACCACTCGTTGTGGCATTGAACTCATTTGTGCGTGATATGACTGACCTCAGGAGACTGGACGGCATCTGTGTCGAATCGTATATGATATTTGGGAGTATAGACGTGGAGAAGCTTTACTCATCTATCCCTCACAAGGTGGGTTTATTGGCTGTGGACGCATACCTACAAACAAGAGGGTGCCAATATAAGAGACATAATGAATCCACATTGAAGGCTTTAGAAATCTGCCTGACCAATAACGTTTTTTGTTTGACGACAAGTACTTCCACCAGCTCAGGGGCACAGCAATGGGGAGCCCTTGTGCGCCCGCGTATGATAATTTGCTCCTTGGCTGGTGGGAGGAAAAGGTCGTTTTTAATGAGGCGTCTAGTCTTTCTGAGGAGAAAATAGTACTATGACTGCGCTATATAGATGACATCTTTGTTATTTGGAGGGGCACAGAGACAGAGTTTGGCAGTTTTGTGGAAGGACTAAATTCAAATAATCTGGGCCTAAGCTTTACCTTTGAAGTTAATGAATCCAGACTGGCGTTCCTGGATATCCTGATCCAGAGGGGCGAAAACGGTGAGATTAACACAGAGAACTACCGTAAACCCACCGCTACTAACTCACTCATGAGGTGGGAAAGCGGCCACCCTAAGCCCCTCAAAAGGGGAATACCAAAAGGGTAGGATCTCAGGATTCTGCAAAATTGCTCGGAACTAAATAGTTTTAAACAGCAGGCAGACGATCTAAGGGGAAGATTCCGTGAAAGGGGATACCCGGACAGTGTGCTATGTGAGGCCTATAAATAATCTCTTTCAAAAAAACCTTAAAGAGTTACTTACACCTACACCCCCAAAAGTAATGACAAAATGTCATGACAAAATTTTGTAATGGGGCAGGGGAAATAAGGAATATTCTTCATCGTCACTGGCAGATACTCTGCATGGATACGGACATCAGGGATTCAATAGGTCCTACACCTTAAATCACATTTCGAAGAGGGAGATCCCTCAAGGACAGGTTGGTCCACAGCCATTATCACACCCCCAAAAAACAGTCCTGGCTAGGCCCACGAGCCCATAAACCCATGCATAGATTACCGGGGTCTGAATGCTATTACAAAAAAAGAATAAATATCCTCTACCGCTTATTCCTGAACTTTTCGACCACCTGAGAGGGGCCCCGAGTGTTCTCTAAATTAGATTTACATGGAGCCTACAACCTCATTTGAATCCGCCCGGGAGACGAATGGAAGACAGCGTTTAACACCCGGGACGGTCACTATGAGTACCTTGTTATGCCCTTCGGTCTGTGTAATGCTCCCGCAGTGTTTCAAGAGTTTGTCAATGACATTGTCCGACATTTGCTATACTCCTGCGTTGTGGTCTATCTTGATGATATCCTCGTTTTCTCTCTGGATTTATCCTCCCACCGGAGGAGTGTTCGTCTTGTGCTGCAACATCTGCGAGAGAACCGGTTATACGCTAAGATAGAAAAGACCCTTCATAGGGTATATTGTCTCTGAGACTGGACTAGAAATGGATCCGGAAAAATTGTCTGCGATCCTCCAGTGGCCTCGGCCGGTAGGAGTAAAGGCTATCCAACGCTTTCTAGGTTTTGCCAACTACTACCGACAGTTCGTTCCACACTTCTCATCTGTAACTAAGCGAATCTCGAGTCTTACGCGGAGAGGAGTAGGTCCCGCAACTTGGTCCCTGGAGGCTGAAGATGCTTTTCTTAGTCTAAAACATGCTTTTGCGGCTGCTCCTATTCTACATCGACCCGAGGCGAACAAACCTTTTGTTCAGGAAGTGGACGCATATTCCGTTGATGCTGGCACGGTGCTGTCTCAGAGGTCCTCTACTGGTCGGTTGGTTACCTGTGGGCTCTTTTCTAAGGCCTTTTCATCTGCGGAGTGCAATTATTCCATCGGGGATCGGGATCTGTTGGCCATTAAAATGGCTCTGGAGGAGTTGCGATATTTACTGGAAGGGGCAGTCCATCCTTTTACTATCTTCACTGATCATAAGAATCTCTCCTACCTTCAGTCTGCCCAGAGGCTCAATCCCAGACAAGCCAGGTGGTCTCTGTTTTTTGCCCATTTCGATTTCGAGTTGCACTTTCGTCCAGGGTCGAAAAATATCAAGGCCGATGCATTATCTCGCTCTCTCTCTAGCCTTCTGACTTGGAGGAGGAACCCTCCCACATTTTGGATCCGTCCAAAATTGTTACTGTGGCTCCCGTAAACCTGATTACTAGGGTTGAGCGACTTTTACTTTTATAGGATCGGGTCGGGTTTCACGAAACCCGACTTTCTCAAAAGTCGGGTCGAGTGAAATCGGCCGATCCTATAGAAAAGTCGGGGTCGGGGTCGGCCGAAACACGAAACCCAATGCAGTGCAATGGGATACTATGGTTCCCAGGGTCTGAAGGAGAGGAAACTCTCCTTCAGGCCCTGGGATCCATATTTAAATGTAAAATAAAGAATTAAAATAAAAAATATTGCTATACTTACCCTCTGACGTGCCCTGGTACTAACCGGAAGCCTTCCTTCCTTAGAATCAGCGCGTGAAGGACCTTAGATGACGTCGCGGCTTGTGATTGGTCGCGCGACCGCCCATGTGACTGCTCACGCGACCAATCACAAGCCGCGACGTCACCGAAGGTCTTTCAAGCGCTGATTCTTAGGAAGGAAGGCTGCCAGAAAGAAGCAGGGCGCGTCCGAGGGTGAGTATATTCCTATTAGGTATATACTCACCCTCGGACGCGCCCTGCTTCTTTCCGGCAGCCTTCCTTCCTAAGAATCAGCGCTTGAAGGACCTTCGGTGACGTCGCAGCTTGTGATTGGTCGCGTGAGCGGTCACATGGGTGGTCGCGCGACCAATTACAAGCCGCGACGTCATCTAAGGTCCTTCACGCGCTGATTCTAAGGAAGGAAGGCTGCCGGTTAGTACCAGGGCGCATCAGAGGGTAAGTATAGCAATATTTTTTATTTTAATTCTTTATTTTACACTTAAATATGGATTCCGATACCGATTTCCGATATTGCAAACATATCGGAACTTGGTATTGGAATTCCGATACCAGATTCAGAAGATCGCCGACCTCATGGCCGACCCCACACAGGGGTCGGTTTGGGTTTCATGAAACCCGACTTTGCCAAAAGTCGGCGACTTCTGAAAATGGCCAACCCGTTTCGCTCAACCCTACTGATTACCCAACCTCCTGGCGGGAGGCCGATAGAAGAATTATCTTGCATTGGGGACATTCTTCTAAGATCTCTGGGCATTTCGGTGTTAAGAAGACTCTGAATCTCATTTCCCAGTTCTACTGGTGGCCTTCTCTCCGTCAAGATGTGACTGACTTTACGGCCTTGTGTTCTTCCTGTGCCAAAATCAAGGTTCCAAGGCATCTACCATCAGGACTTCTTCTTCTGTTACCTGTTCCGTCATCCCCGTGGCAACATATCGCCTTGCATTTTATTAATGACCTGCCTCGCTCTTCCGGATATACTACCATTCTGGTGGTGGTAGACCGACTCTCGAAGATGGGGCACTTTGTTCCTCTACCTGGACTGCCCTCCGCTCCTGAATTAGCTAAGGTCTTTGTCCAGCACATATTCCGACTTCATGGATTCCCTCAACATATTGTTTCTGATCGTGGAGTCCAATTCACAGCTCGATTCTGGAAGGCTTTGTGTGGTCTCTTAGAGGTGAAATTGGACTTCTCCTCCACTTACCATCTGCAAACCAACGGTCAAGTGGAGCGTATAAATCAAGTTTTGTCTTCCTACCTACTTCATTTTTCCAACTCTCATCAGGATAACTGGTCCGCTCTTCTTCCGTGGGCAGAGTTCGCCTATAATAATCATCCCAATGAGTCTTCAGCCAAGCCTCCATTCTTTGTAGTTTTTGGCATGCAGCCAAATATTCCCTTGCCGATTTCTGCCTCCTCTGGGGTTCCTGGAGCTGATTCCGAGGTCTTGGAATTTTCCAGAATCTGGCTTGAGACTAAAGAGGCGCTCAAGAGAGTGGGAGAACGTATGAAGAGACAAGCCGACAAGAGAAGTCTGGATGCGCCAACCTATCGGCCGGCGAGAGAGTTTGGCTTTCGTCAAAATATATCAGACTGAAGATGCCTTCCTACAAGTTGGGTCCTCTGTTATGAACAGGTGATTCAGAACCACAATGGACCTAGTGGTTAAGAGCACACAAGTGACCTGTTTAGTTACTAAATAGGACGAGCTCTGAGACGTGGGAACTCTGCTGACCGCAATCCCTGATCCTATCATACCACACTAAAGGTAGCCGTGGAGCGCTCCTGACCAGAACCTAGGCGCCTCGTCACAGCGTGAGAAACTAGCTAGCCCTGAAGATAGAAAAATAAGCCTACCTTGCCTCAGAGAAATTCCCCAAAGGAAAAGGCAGCCCCCCACATATAATGACTGTGAGTAAGATGAAAATACAAACACAGAGATGAAATAGATTTTAGCAAAGTGAGGCCCGACTTACTGAATAGACCGAGGATAGGAAAGATAGCTTTGCGGTCAGCACAAAAACCTACAAAAAACCACGCAGAGGGGCAAAAAGACCCTCCGCACCGACTAACGGTACGGAGGTGCTCCCTCTGTGTCTCAGAGCTTCCAGCAAGCATGAAAAACCAATATAGCAAGCTGGACAGAAAATATAGGAAACAAAAGTAACATAAGCAAAACTTAGCTCATGCAAGGCAGACAGGCCACAGGAAAGATCCAGGAGATAGCAAGGCCAATACTGGAACATTTCAAAAAACCTGATCTGCACATCCAAACATAGACACAGTGTGAACAGGTGCTGAACCCAGAGTCGCCAACTCGTATATATTTAAGTAAATAGGGCAGCACACTGCAGCGCCAAAACATGCAAACTTGAAAACACAAAATTTGAACTGCATTACTGCACTGAAAATATGAAAAATGAGAGCTTTTAGCGCATAAAAATGGCCAATTTTATGTGTACCTCGTAGCCACGATAAGGCATCTCTCTTATACGAGGCCCTACGCTTGACCTACCTCTCTGAGAATAAACGTCTCCATCTGAATGGGTACATGTGAAACCTCTCCTTGGACTCAAATTCTCTCTCACTGTGGAGGGGTATTGGACCTATTATAATTAAAACACCTGAAGCTAGGAGGCGGGGAGTGCACGATCAGAAGGCTAGAGAATACATTTCAAAAAACCTGATCTGCACATCCAAACATAGACACAGTGTGAACAGGTGCTGAACCCAGAGTCGCCAACTCGTATATATTTAAGTAAATAGGGCAGCACACTGCAGCGCCAAAACATGCAAACTTGAAAACACAAAATTTGAACTGCATTACTGCACTGAAAATATGAAAAATGAGAGCTTTTAGCGCATAAAAATGGCCAATTTTATGTGTACCTCGTAGCCACGATAAGGTATCTCTCTTATACGAGGCCAATACCCCTCCACAGTGAGAGAGAATTTGAGTCCAAGGAGAGGTTTCACATGTACCCATTCAGATGGAGACGTTTATTCTCAGAGAGGTAGGTCAAGCGTAGGGCCTCGTATAAGAGAGATGCCTTATCGTGGCTACGAGGTACACATAAAATTGGCCATTTTTATGCGCTAAAAGCTCTCATTTTTCATATTTTCAGTGCAGTAATGCAGTTCAAATTTTGTGTTTTCAAGTTTGCATGTTTTGGCGCTGCAGTGTGCTGCCCTATTTACTTAAATATATACGAGTTGGCGACTCTGGGTTCAGCACCTGTTCACACTGTGTCTATGTTTGGATGTGCAGATCAGGTTTTTTGAAATGTATTCTCTAGCCTTCTGATCGTGCACTCCCCGCCTCCTAGCTTCAGGTGTTTTAATTATAATAGGTCCAATACCCCTCCACAGTGAGAGAGAATTTGAGTCCAAGGAGAGGTTTCACATGTACCCATTCAGATGGAGACGTTTATTCTCAGAGAGGTAGGTCAAGCGTAGGGCCTCGTATAAGAGAGATGCCTTATCGTGGCTACGAGGTACACATAAAATTGGCCATTTTTATGCGCTAAAAGCTCTCATTTTTCATATTTTCAGTGCAGTAATGCAGTTCAAATTTTGTGTTTTCAAGTTTGCATGTTTTGGCGCTGCAGTGTGCTGCCCTATTTACTTAAATACTGGAACATTGACTGGAGGCCAGGAACAAAGAACTAGGTGGAGTTAAGTGGAGCACCACCTAACGACTTAACCTCGTCACCTGAGGAAGGAAACTCAGAAGCCGCAGCCCCACTCACATCCACCAGAGGAAGCTCATAGACAGAACCAGCCGAAGTACCACACATGACCACAGGAGGGAGCTTGACCACAGAATTCACAACAGTACCCCCCCTTGAGGAGGGGTCACCGAACCCTCACCAGAGCCCCCAGGCCGACTAGGATGAGCCAAATGAAAGGCACGAACCAGATCGGCAGCATGAACATCAGAGGCAAAGACCCAGGAATTATCTTCCTGACCATAACCCTTCCACTTAACCAGGTACTGGAGTTTCCGTCTCGAAATACGAGAATCCAAAATCTTCTCTACTATATACTCCAACTCCCCCTCAACCAAAACCGGGGCAGGAGGATCAACGGATGGAACCACAGGTGCCACGTATCTCCGCAACAATGACCTATGGAACACGTTATGGATGGAAAAAGAATCTGGAAGGGTCAAACGAAAAGACACAGGATTAAGAACCTCAGAAATCCTATACGGACCAATGAAACGAGGCTTAAACTTAGGAGAAGAAACTTTCATAGGGATATAACGAGATGACAACCAAACCAAATCCCCAACACGAAGTCGGGGACCCACATAGCGCCTGCGGTTAGCGAAACGCTGAGCCTTCTCCTGAGACAATGTCAAATTGTCCACCACATGAGTCCAAATCTGCTGCAACCTATCCACCACAGTATCCACGCCAGGACAGTCAGAAGACTCAACCTGCCCTGAAGAGAAACGAGGATGGAAGCCGGAATTGCAGAAAAACGGCGAAACCAAAGTTGCCGAGCTGGCCCGATTATTAAGGGCGAACTCAGCCAAAGGCAAAAAGGACACCCAATCATCCTGATCGGCAGAAACAAAACATCTCAGATATGTTTCCAAGGTCTGATTGGTTCGTTCAGTCTGGCCATTTGTCTGAGGATGGAAAGCCGAGGAAAAAGACAAATCAATGCCCATCCTAGCACAAAAGGCTCGCCAAAACCTCGACACAAACTGGGAACCTCTGTCAGCAACGATGTTCTCCGGAATACCATGCAAACGAACCACATGCTGGAAGAACAACGGCACCAAATCAGAGGAGGGCAATTTAGACAAGGGTACCAAATGGACCATCTTAGAAAAGCGATCACAAACAACCCAAATGACCGACATTTTTTGAGAGACGGGGAGATCCGAAATAAAATCCATAGAGATATGTGTCCAGGGCCTCTTCGGGACTGGCAAGGGCAAAAGCAACCCACTGGCATGAGAACAGCAGGGCTTAGCCCGAGCACAAATCCCACAGGACTGCACAAATGAACGCACATCCCGCGACAGAGACGGCCACCAAAAGGATCTAGCCACCAACTCTCTGGTACCAAAGATTCCAGGATGACCAGCCAACACCGAACAATGAACCTCAGAGATAACTCTACTCGTTCATTTATCAGGGACAAACAGTTTCTCCGCTGGGCAACGGTCAGGTCTATTAGCCTGAAATTTTTGTAGCACCCGCCGCAAATCAGGGGAGATGGCAGACAAAATTACCCCCTCCTTGAGAACACTCGCCGGCTCAGACAAACCTGGAGAGTCGGGCACAAAACTCCTAGACAGGGCATCCGCCTTCACATTTTTAGAGCCCGGAAGGTACGAAACCACAAAGTCAAAACGGGAGAAAAACAGCGACCAACGAGCCTGTCTAGGATTCAACCGCTTGGCTGACTCGAGATAAATCAAGTTCTTGTGATCAGTCAAGACCACCACGCGATGCTTAGCTCCTTCAAGCCAATGACGCCACTCCTCGAATGCCCACTTCATGGCCAGCAACTCACGATTGCCAACATCATAATTACGCTCAGCAGGCGAAAACTTCCTGGAAAAGAAGGCGCATGGCTTCATCACCGAGCCATCAGAACGTCTTTGCGACAAAACAGCCCCTGCTCCAATCTCAGAAGCATCAACCTCGACCTGGAACGGGAGCGAAACATCTGGTTGGCACAACACAGGGGCAGAGGAAAAACAACGCTTCAACTCTTGAAAAGCTTCCACAGCAGCAGAAGACCAATTGACCACATCAGTACCCTTCTTGGTTAAATCAGTCAACGGTTTAGCAATACAAGAAAAATAATTGATGAAGCGACGATAAAAATTAGCAAAACCCAGGAACTTTTGCAGACTCTTCAGAGATGTCGGCTGAGTCCAATCATGAACATAGTAACATAGTAACATAGTTAGTAAGGCCGAAAAAAGACATTTGTCCATCCAGTTCAGCCTATATTCCATCATAATAAATCCCCAGATCTACGTCCTTCTACAGAACCTAATTGTATGATAAAATATT
The DNA here is from genome assembly GCF_032444005.1 of Ranitomeya imitator. Lineage (NCBI taxonomy): Eukaryota > Metazoa > Chordata > Amphibia > Anura > Dendrobatidae > Ranitomeya > Ranitomeya imitator. The sequence goes on along the minus strand of NC_091287.1, from coordinate 567,383,499 downwards.
GTTCTGCTCCAGGAAGACATCCAGGCCTCTCTTGAACCCCTCGACTGAGTTCGCCATCACCAACTCCTCAGGCAAGCAATTCCAGATTCTCACTGCCCTAACAGTAAAGAATCCTCTTCTATGTTGGTGGAAAAACCTTCTCTCCTCCAGACGCAAAGAATGCCCCCTTGTGCCCGTCACCTTCCTTGGTTTAAACAGATCCTCAGCGAGATATTTGTATTGTCCCCTTATATACTTATACATGGTTATTAGATCGCCCCTCAGTCGTCTTTTTTCTAGACTAAATAATCCTAATTTCGCTAATCTATCTGGGTATTGTAGTTCTCCCATCCCCTTTATTAATTTTGTTGCCCTCCTTTGTACTCTCTCTAGTTCCATTATATTCTTCCTGAGCACCGGTGCCCAAAACTGGACACAGTACTCCATGTGCGGTCTAACTAGGGATTTGTACAGAGGCAGTATAATGCTCTCATCATGTGTATCCAGACCTCTTTTAATGCACCCCATGATCCTGTTTGCCTTGGCAGCTGCTGCCTGGCACTGGCTGCTCCAGGTAAGTTTATCATTAACTAGGATCCCCAAGTCCTTCTCCCTGTCAGATTTACCCAGTGGTTTCCCATTCAGTGTGTAATGGTGATATTGAGTCCTTCTTCCCATGTGTATAACCTTACATTTATCATTGTTAAACCTCATCTGCCACCTTTCAGCCCAAGTTTCCAACTTATCCAGATCCATCTGTAGCAGAATACTATCTTCTCTTGTATTAACTGCTTTACATAGTTTTGTATCATCTGCAAATATCGATATTTTACTGTGTAAACCTTCTACCAGATCATTAATGAATATGTTGAAGAGAACAGGTCCCAATACTGACCCCTGCGGTACCCCACTGGTCACAGCGACCCAGTTAGAGACTATACCATTTATAACCACCCTCTGCTTTCTATCACTAAGCCAGTTACTAACCCATTTACACACATTTTCCCCCAGACCAAGCATTCTCATTTTGTGTACCAACCTCTTGTGCGGCACGGTATCAAACGCTTTGGAAAAATCGAGATATACCACGTCCAATGACTCACCGTGGTCCAGCCTATAGCTTACCTCTTCATAAAAACTGATTAGATTGGTTTGACAGGAGCGATTTCTCATAAACCCATGCTGATATGGAGTTAAACAGTTATTCTCATTGAGATAATCCAGAATAACATCCCTCAGAAACCCTTCAAATATTTTACCAACAATAGAGGTTAGACTTACTGGCCTATAATTTCCAGGTTCACTTTTAGAGCCCTTTTTGAATATTGGCACCACATTTGCTATGCGCCAATCCTGTGGAACAGACCCTGTCGCTATAGAGTCCCTAAAAATAAGAAATAATGGTTTATCTATTACATTACTTAGTTCTCTTAGTACTCGTGGGTGTATGCCATCCGGAACCCGGAGATTTATCTATTTTAATCTTATTTAGCCGAATGGCTCGAACTTTAACAGGGTCCATCTCAATAGTAGAAGGGGAAAAAATGAAACCCAAAAATGAAACCTTCTGAACACCAAAGAGACACTTAGACCCCTTCACAAACAAGGAATTCGCACGCAGGATCTGGAACACCATTCTGACCTGCTTCACGTGAGACTCCCAAATCATCCGAGAAGACCAAAATATCATCCAAGTATACAATCAGGAATTTATCCAGGTACTCTCGGAAGATGTCATGCATAAAGGACTGAAACACTGATGGAGCATTAGAAAGCCCGAATGGCATAACCAGGTACTCAAAATGGCCCTCGGGTGTATTAAATGCTGTTTTCCATTCATCGCCCCTTTTAATACGCACAAGATTATACGCACCACGAAGATCTATCTTGGTGAAACAACTAGCCCCCTTAATCCGAGCGAACAAATCAGACAGCAAGGGCAAGGGGTACTGAAATTTGACTGTGATTTTATTTAGAAGGCGGTAATCAATACAAGGTCTCAGCGAACCATCCTTCTTGGCCACAAAAAAGAACCCTGCTCCCAATGGTGATGACGACGGGCGAATATGACCCTTCTCCAAGGATTCCTTTACGTAACTCCGCATAGCGGCGTGCTCAGGTACAGACAAATTAAACAGTCGACCTTTAGGAAACTTACTACCAGGAATCAAATCGATAGCACAATCACAATCCCTATGCGGAGGTAGGGCACTGGACTTGGGCTCATCAAATACATCCTGGTAATCTGACAAGAACTCTGGGACCTCAGAAGGGGTGGATGATGAAATAAACAGAAATGGAACATCACCATGTACCCCCTGACAACCCCAGCTGGACACAGACATTGATTTTCAATCCAATACTGGATTATGGACTTGTAGCCATGGCAACCCCAACACGACCACATCATGCAAATTATGCAACACCAAAAAGCAAATATCCTCCTGATGCGCAGGAGCCATGCACATGGTCAGCTGGGTCCAATACTGAGGCTCATTCTTGGCCAAAGGCGTAGCATCAATTCCTCTCAATGGAATAGGATACTGCAAGGGCTCCAAGAAAAACCCACAGCGCCTAGCAAACTCTACGTCCATCAAATTCAGGGCAGCGCCTGAATCCACAAATACCATGACAGAATAGGAAGACAAAGAGCAGATCAAAGTAACTGACAAAAGAAATTTCGACTGTACCGTACCAATGGTGGCAGACCTAGCGGACCGCTTAGTGCGCTTAGGACAATCGGAGATAGCATTAGTGGAATCACCACAATAAAAACACAGCCCATTCTGACGTCTGTGTTCTTGCCGTTCAGCTCTGGTCAAAGTCGTATCGCACTGCATAGACTCAGGTACATGCTCTGATAATACCGCCAAATGGTGCACAGTTTTACGCTCACACAAGCGTCAACCGATCTGAATAGCCAAAGACATAGACTCATTCAAACCAGGAGGCATAGGAAATCCCACCATGACATCCTTAAGGGCTTCAGAGAGACCCTTTCTGAAAATTGCTGCCAGCACGCATTCATTCCATTGAGTGAGCACAGACCACTTCCTAAACTTCTGACAATATATCTCTACCTCATCCTGACCCTGACACAGAGCCAGCAAATTTTTCTCTGCCTGATCCACTGAATTAGGTTCATCATACAGCAATCCGAGCGCCAGAAAAAACGCATCAATATTACATAATGCAGGATCTCCTGGCGCAAGAGAAAATGCCCAAGCTTGAGGGTCGCCGCGTAATAAAGAAATAATGATCTTTACTTGTTGAACTGGGTCACCAGAGGAGCGGGGTTTCAAAGCCAGAAATAGTTTACAATTATTTTTGAAATTCAGATATTTAGCTCTATCTCCAGAAAATAACTCAGGAATAGGAATTTTAGGTTCTAACATAGGATTCTGAACCACTAAATCTTGAATGTTCTGTACACTTATAACGAGATTATCCATCAAAGAGGACAGACCTTGAATGTCCATCACAACACCTGTGTTCTGAACCACCCAAATGTCTAGGGGAAAAGAGAGACAAAACACAGTGCAAAGAAAAAAAAATGGTCTCAGAACTTCTCTTTTCCCTCTATTGAGAAGCATTAGTACTTTGGGCCTCCAGTACTGTTATGAACAGGTGATTCAGAACCACAATGGACCTAGTGGTTAAGAGCACACAAGTGACCTGTTTAGTTACTAAATAGGACGAGCTCTGAGACGTGGGAACTCTGCTGACCGCAATCCCTGATCCTATCATACCACACTAAAGGTAGCCGTGGAGCGCTCCTGACCAGAACCTAGGCGCCTCGTCACAGCCTGAGAAACTAGCTAGCCCTGAAGATAGAAAAATAAGCCTACCTTGCCTCAGAGAAATTCCCCAAAGGAAAAGGCAGCCCCCCACATATAATGACTGTGAGTAAGATGAAAATACAAACACAGAAATGAAATAGATTTTAGCAAAGTGAGGCCCGACTTACTGAATAGACCGAGGATAGGAAAGATAGCTTTGCGGTCAGCACAAAAACCTACAAACAACCACGCAGAGGGGCAAAAAGACCCTCCGCACCGACTAACGGTACGGAGGTGCTCCCTCTGTGTCTCAGAGCTTCCAGCAAGCAAGAAAAACCAATATAGCAAGCTGGACAGAAAATATAGGAAACAAAAGTAACATAAGCAAAACTTAGCTCATGCAAGGCAGACAGGCCACAGGAAAGATCCAGGAGATAGCAAGGCCAATACTGGAACATTGACTGGAGGCCAGGAACAAAGAACTAGGTGGAGTTAAGTAGAGCAGCACCTAACGACTTAACCTCGTCACCTGAAGAAGGAAACTCAGAAGCCGCAGCCCCACTCACATCCACCAGAGGAAGCTCATAGACAGAACCAGCCGAAGTACCACTCATGACCACAGGAGGGAGCTTGACCACAGAATTCACAACAGTCCTCGTTACATCGGTCCATTTGAAGTCCTCAGCCATATTAATAACGTAGCCTACAAGCTGAGGTTGCCTGCTTCACTCCGCATTTCCAACGTCTTCCACATCTCGCTCCTCAAACCAGTCATTCTGAACCGTTTTCATCCTGTTTCCGGATCTTCTCCTCCACCGTTAGTGCTGATGATGTTTTTGAGGTGAGAGATATTTTAGCCTCCAAGAATGTAAGGGGCAAAACCTTCTTTCTAATTGATTGGAAGGGATTTGATTCTGAGGAGAGGTCTTGGGAGAACATTAATGCACCCCTTATTCTTAAGAGATTTTTGTCTAAGAGGAGGGGAGAGGGGTGTAAGAGAGGGGGTACTGTTACCACTATGCTCACCTCCGATGGTCCCAGGGCTGTCTCTGCTGGTGCTGTGCTCACTCCTCCTTCTTCCTCCTCGGTCGTCGCTCCAGCGCCACTGCTCACTTCTTCCTGCTCTGGTTCCCGGCGCGTGTCTCTTTGGGAGCGTCGGCGAGCTTCCCCTCTGTAGTCTGTCATGCATCCTGTCTCCTCCCATCTTCTCCTTAGAGATTGGGCGCTTGCACACTCCTCCTCCTTATCCTGTACTGCAACCTGACCCGGCAGTATTGTTTGGGCCAATGGGGGGTTAGCATCTAGTATTTCAGGCTGCCCTCTCCTTGTGAAGGCGCCTGACTTTTGAGTTCAGCTCTGAGTTCCTGCTCTAGTTTCACTCTTCTTTCCAGGCCCGTCCTTCTGTCTCTAGTCAGACTTTTGATCGCAATCCCTTTAACTTTTTCCCAAGCTCCTTTGTCCCATACACACCTTTTCTTTGCATCTTCTGGTTTCTCTGTTTACCACTTCCGTGGTTACCTCTCCCATACGTTGGCCGCTCAGTTCCTGTCTAGTTCGCCCTTTCCATCCCCGTTCCCTCCTTTCCTGAGCCGATCCCTGGTCCTGGCATCCGTGGTACTTGAGGCCTCCGAGTTTGCTTCCTAAGTATCCCTGTATAGGGGTTGTCGATACTGGTTCGCTTGCTCGGAGGAGGTTCGGTATCATGTTCCAGTGGGTCCACTCTTGTCTACCACCGCTTCTGGCATAACAGTCCGCCCCCGGCATAACAGAGGCCTTCACCACCTTCTATAATGATCGTAGGACCACCCAATGTATGTGTGATGACACAGCCGAGTGGTGGGAGACCATGAAAAGTGATATCAAGAAGTGATATCAAGCAGTTTATTATACGAGCAGCCAAGAAACATAGTAATGTGGAGTATATGAGATACTCTGCCCTGAGACTGCACCTGAGCCGGCTATATAGCAGGATGAATGGTGGTGAGGAGGTGGACGGACGGAGCGTCAGCCATATAAAACAGCAAATGAGGGAGCTGCAGTACGATCGCCTCAAGTCTCTCAAGGCAGAGGGACAGTTTGATAATTGGGGCGTTCTATCCAGGCCCAATGGTGGCATGGGTGCTCCTGACATAAGAAAATATTATTATGCTGCAGTATTATCGCGAGCAGTTGACTTAATCCGAGGCACTCTGAACAAACAGCGGCTGGCGGTGGAGGGGGGACTCTCTGCTCTACCCCTCAGACCACTTCTACTGTCTTATACTAAGGCGCAGCCGCCACCGAAGTCCTGTAACCTGCTTACCCAATCACTTATTAGAATCTGGGCCAAAACTTACAACATTCTTCTTCCTCCTTTATCCCCATTACTTACACTTGCAGACATCTTCCCACACACACTCATAACAACCAAAAGAGATGTTCTCGGACAACAGAGATTTGATATACCTATAGATAGATTAATGATGGACGGTATACTCCTACCACTAACTGAAATTAGAAAGCTCCCAGGCCTAGCAATTCTCAATTTTATACAATACTAGTGTTGAGCGATACCTTCCGATATTTCAAAGTATCGGTATCGGATTGTATCGGCTGATATCCGAAAAATATCGGATATCGCCGATACCGATATCCGATACCAATACAAGTCAATGGGACGCAAATATCGGAAGGTATCCTGTAATGGTTCCCTGGGTCTAAAGGAGAGGAAACTCTCCTTCAGGCCCTGGGATCCATATTCATGTAAAAATAAAGAATAAAAATAAAAAATATCGATATACTCACCCCTCCGACGGCCCCTGGCTATAAGCGGTGTAACCGGCAGCCTCTGTTCCTAAGAATGCAGGGTGAAGGACCTTTGATGACGTCGTGGCTTGTTATTGGTCGTGTGACCGCTCATGTAACCGCTCACGCGACCAATCACAAGCCGCGACGTCACCGCAGGTCCTTCACTCGCTCATTCTTAGGAGGGGAGACTGCCGGTTACAGCGGTTTCAACCAGGGCACGTCCGAGGGTGAGTATATAAATATTTTTTATTTTTATTCTTTATTTTACACATGAATATGGATCCCGATACCGATTCCCGATATCGCAAAAATATCGGAACTCAGCATCGGAATTCCGATACTGCAAATATCGGCCGATACTTGCGGTATCGGAATGCTCAACACTATGCAATACTCCTCTTTCAAAAATTCACTGAGACAAATGCGTTATAACCCAGACTTCACGCAAAATCTTACTCCCTTTGAAACCTTATGCGTTAATACATCTAGACCTTCAAAAATACTCTCCACAATATACCACTCATTCTTAACTGAAAACCTATGTTTAAAAAGAGCTTACATAACAAAATGGGAAAAGGATCTAGGCTATCCGCTCTCCACGGCTCAAGTGCAACACATTTATAAACATTCACATGGTCCTACAAGATGTGTGAAAACTCAGGAAAACTCCTACAAAATAATATCAAGATGGTATATATCGCAGACGCAAATTAGGACCTGGAGGGCAGATACCCCAACCACGTGCTGGAGATGTGGGAGAGGGACCGGAGACTACATGCATCTATGGTGGTCATGTCCAATTATAAAAATCTTTTGGTCATCAGTGGAGAAGACCATTCAAGAAGTCATGATGAAAACACTGAAGCTGACACCTGAAATTGCTCTATTAAATCTCCCTACAGGGTCCGAGTATACCTGCATATCCACTCTCATCGGCAATATCATAGCTGCTGCTAAACTACTGATTCCGTTATACTGGAAGTCACCGAACGTACCCTCACACTCCCAGTTATTAGCGAAAATAGATCAATTATATCGCATGGCCGAACTAGTTGCTTCAGTTCACCACTCACGGGCAAAATTTACAGAACAGTGGTGTCCATGGGCCCTATATAGAGCTCACCGATATATAGAATCTGAAGACTCAAATTGAGGACCATCCGAGATATTTATTGGATGCCCCCCCCCCCCTTCCTCCCTAAACTATACCACCTTCTTCTCTTTTTCACATGCTAACCCCCTTTCCCCTTTTCTATGGTTTCTTCTTTCCTATTGTTAGGTATTCTTTTGGGAATACTTCTAGTCTGCAACTAAGACAAGTTATACCCAGAGTCTTAGCTACAGACCAAATGTTTTCTTCAAAATTTTTGATTTACGATAACATTGATCACCATGGAGTTGCTGTTCGGAATGTAATTCCCCATCGTTATTATTTTCACCAACTCTCAAGTCTCTATATGCATGGTTTATGACTGATCATTTGTCTGTATAATATGACTCAATGTTTTTTTTTCTTCCTGTTATATCTTGTTACACTTTATTATTGTATCTTTAAACCTGTTAAACTTAATAAAAAGAACATTGAAAAGAAAGATAATTGGGGCGTTCATTACCCAGATCCCTTTAGTGCCTGTAAAAACAGGGTCAGTAAGAAGCTAATCACTGGCTTGTTGGATGAGAATGGGGTGGAGCAGTCACAGCAGGAGAAAGTCCACAAGATCATTGGTGATTATTATAGAGATCTCTATAAAGGGTCTCATATCAATAAGGAGGACATTAAAGCCTATCTGAAGGGGGTGTCCCTACCAATGTTAGACCCAGCGCAGGCAGCTAGTATGGCCGCTCCGATAACTGAGGAGGAGGTGAAGAAGAGCATCGACTCCTTAAAGGCCAACAAAAGCCCGGGGCTGGACGGCCTGACCAGCGAGTTTTATAGAGAGTTCAGGGACTTATTAGCCCCGGACCTGGTGCAGGTCTATAATGATTGCCTCTCTGCAGGGAAGCTCTAACAGTCCCAGTATAAGTCTGTTCTGGTTCTTCTGGCAAAGAAAGGAAATCTAAAAGATATAAAGAATTGGTGTCCATTGTCTTTGCTGAACACGGATTATAAAATTCTGGCCAAGATCTTGTATTATCGGCTGAGTGAGGTGGCGGTTGAGCTCATCATATTAACTAATATACTAATATGAACCAACAGGCCAGACGGCATATCAAATATACGGGTTGGGGGTCACTTGGGGAATAGTGATCACAAAATAATAAGTTTTCATGTATCCTTTAATAAGATGTGTAGTAGAGGGGTTACAAGGACACTAAACTTCAGGAGGGCAAATTTCCAACGGATGAGAGAGGATCTTGGTGCAATTAACTGGGACGATATCCTGAGACACAAAAATACACAAAGAAAATGGGAGACGTTTATCAGCATCCTGGATAGGACCTGTGCACAGTATATACCGTATGGGAATAAACATACTAGAAATAGGAGGAAACCAATATGGCTAAATAGAGCTGTAAGGGGCGCAATAAGTGACAAAAAGAAAGCATTTAGAGAATTAAAGGAAGTAGGTAGTGATGAGGCATTAAATAAATACAAAAAAAATTAAATAAATTCTGTAAAAAGCAAATCAAGGCAGCAAAGATTGAGACAGAGAGACTCATTGCCAGAGAGAGTAAAAATAATCCCAAAATATTCTTTAACTACGTAAATAGTAAGAAACTAAAAAATGATAGTGTTGGCCCCTTAAAAATAGTCTGGGTGAAATGGTGGATGAGGATGAGGAAAAAGCCAATATGCTAAATGACTTTTTATCATCAGTATTTACACAAGAAAATCCCATGGCGACAATATGATCACTGATACATAAAATGAGATTAATGGGGATAGGGGAAAATATGTGTAAGTGGGTTGAGAGCTGGCTCAGGGATAGGAAACAAAGGGTGTTTATTAATGGAGCACACTCAGACTGAGTAGCAGTTAGCAGTGGGGTACCACAGGGGTCAGTATTGGGCCCTCTTCTTTTAAACATATTTATTAATGATCTTGTAGGGGGCATTCAGAGCAGAATTTCAATATTTGCAGATGACACTAAACTCTGCAGGGTAATCAATACAGAGGAGGACAATTTTATATTGCAGGATGATTTATGTAAACTAGAAGCTTGGGCTGATAAATGGCAAATGAGCTTTAATGGGGATAAATGTAAGGTCATGCACTTGGGTAGAAGTAATAAGATGTATAATTATGTGCTTAATTCTAAAACTCTGGGCAAAACCGTCAATGAAAAAGACCTGGGTGTATGGGTGGATGACAAACTCATATTCAGGGGCCAGTGTCAGGCAGCTGCTACAAAGGCAAATAAAATAATGGGATGCATTAAAAGAAGCATAGATGCTCATGAGGAGAACATAATGTTACCTCTATACAAGTCACTAGTTCGACCACACTTAGAATACTGTGCACAGTTCTGGTCTCCGGTGTTTAAGAAAGACATAGCTGAACTAGAGCGGGTGCAGAGAAGAGCGACCAAGGTTATTAGAGGACTGGGGGGTCTGCAATACCAAGATTGGTTATTACACTTGGGGCTATTTAGTTTGGAAAAACGAAGACTGAGGGGTGATCTGATTTTAATGTATAAATATATGAGGGGACAGTACAAAGACCTTTCTGATAATCTTTTTAATCATAGACCGGAGACAGGGACAAGGGGGCATCCTCTGCGTCTGGAGGAAAGAAGGTTTAAGCATAATAACAGACGCGGGTTCTTTACTGTAAGAGCAGTGAGACTATGGAACTCTCTGCCGTATGATGTTGTAATGAGTGATTCATTACTAAAATTTAAGAGGGGACTGGATACATTTCTGGAAAAGTATAATGTTACAGGGTATATATACTAGATTCCTTGATAGGGTGTTGATCCAGGGAACTAGTCTGATTGCCGTATGTGGAGTCGGGAAGGAATTTTTTTCCCCAATGTGGAGCTTACTCTTTGCCACATGGGTTTTTTTTGCCTTCCTCTGGATCAACATGTTAGGGCATGTTAGGTTAGGCTATGGGGTGAACTAGATGGACTTAAAGTCTTCCTTCAACCTTAATAATTATGTTACTTTGTTATTATCATCCTCAACCAGACGTGTGGTGTGAAGGGTCGGACGATAGAGGACTCATTGCTGTTGGTGAGAGAAGCTGTGACGTATATTAAGCAGCACCATGTGGGGGCTTATATTGTGGGCTTAGACCAGAGTAAAGCCTTTCATAGAGTCCACCATGACTACCTGTATCAAGTGTTGTTGCAGTATGGCCTCTCAGTGCGGTTTGTGCAATGGCTGCGGTTTCTGTATAAGGGAGCTATGCCACTGATTAATGGTCACTTGGCCGAGCCCTTCGCGATCATGTCAGGGGTGAGGCAGGGATGTCCTCTTAGCCCATTGTTGTATGTCTTTAGTCTGGATCCTTTTCTCAGAAGGGTCCAGGATCACAGGGATTTCACAGGGCTGAGATGCCACCTGCAGAGTATGGTGGAGGATGTAAAGTTCTGTGCCTATGCTGATGATGTGTCGGTTGTGGTATCTTCTAAAGATGACTGTGTGGCTCTACAGCAGGAGATCACAGCCTTCTCCAATGTATCTAACTCCGCTGTGAACATGGAGAAGAGCGAGGCGCTGTGGTTGGGAGGTGACCATGATGTCTTCTCTGTGCCCTTCAGAACAGTTCAGGGTCAGATAAAGATTCTGGGAGTTGTGTTTGGTGCTGTAGATGATGGGAAGGTGAATTGGGAGGAGAAGCTGGTGGTGTGTGAGCGGAAGGTGCAGAGCTGGAAACACTGGAAGCTGACATATCTGGAGAAGGTCCGCCTGCTGAAGACCTTCCTGCTCCCGCTCTTCCTCTATATCAGTGTGGTGTTCCCGATGCCAGATACGCTGCTCCCCAGACTTACCAATGTCTTCTTTCACTTTTTGTGGGGTAACAGAGTGAATGTGGTCAGGAGAAACATTGTCTATCTCCCTCATAAGGATGGTGGTCTCTCCATGCCTTGTCCAGAGCTCTTCTTTAATGTCTTGTTTCTTATGAAGAATTTTTCGTTTTGTAAGAATTCGGAGAAGGTGCCATGGTCTTGTTTGTTTAAGAGCCAGATCCAGCAGTTTGTGTCTGTGTGGTCAGTAGGGGACTCCATCAAGAGAATCTCCGGAAGAATAAAGAATAATGTGTCTTGGTATGGTGTCCACATAATAAGTAAGGTCATCAGATGGAGGATCTTGTATGATGACGTCAAGCAGCTCAGTAGAAAGGAGCTGTATAAGAATGTCCTGTCTTCTCACTTCAGTGTCCAGGTACAACTGAGGGGCGCCCCAAGTGTAGATGTAAAACAGGCTGCAAGAAACGTGCTGGATCCCAGAGTTCCCCCTCATATGAGAGATGTAGCGTGGCTGGCGCTCCATGGTAAAATGTACGTTAGGGATAATCTAAAGTCCAGGAATGTGTCCGACAGATCCTGTCCCAGAGAAGAGTGCCCCCATATACTGGAGACCATGGAGCATCTGCTGTTAGAGTGTCCCTTTAGTATGCAGGTATGGGAGTCTGTGTCCTTGTCCCTAAAGTTACCGCACCTGGTGAGACAGTCATATGGTCAACTGCTGTACGGAGACTTCCAGCCTCAGCTCAGGGCGTATAACAGGAGCTCCCTGTATATAATAAATGTGGTGACCATCTACCACCTGTGGTGTGTGCGGTGCTGCCTGCTCATCAATAAGGAGGTCCTGTCCTGTGATACTGTCAGGTATAAGATCCTAGAAAGTCTCAAGGCCGTATATAAGAAGGATATGAGGAGGAACCCGGGTAATGTGACCTGGAGGAACATCCATGTATCGGGATTCGTCAATGCTATCGTATAAAGTGATGTAACAACATTATGTAATTCCTCTGTTATTTATTGTCTTGTGATTTTAATGTAATATATTTGTAATATATGGTTGTCAGTTTTAAAATAAAAAGATCATTATAGTAGTTATATTCTTGTACATAGGGGGCAGTATTATAGTAGTTATATTCTTGTACATAGGGGCAGTATTATAGTAGTTATATTCTTGTACATAGGGGGCAGTATTATAGTAGTTATATTCTTGTACATAGGGGGCAGTATTATAGTAGTTACATTCTTGTACATAGGGGGCAGTATTATAGTAGTTATATTCTTGTACATAGGGGGCGGTATTATAGTAGTTATATTCTTGTACATAGGGGGCGGTATTATATTAGATATATTCTTGTACATAGGGACAGTATTATAGTAGTTATATTCTTGTACATAGGGGCAGTATTATAGTAGTTATATTCCTGTACATAGTGGGCAGTATTATAGTAGTTATATTCTTGTACATAGGGGCAGTATTATAGTAGTTATATTCTTGTACATAGGGGCAGTATTATAGTAGTTATATTCTTGTACATAGGGGCAGTATTATAGTAGTTATATTCTTGTACGTAGGGGCAGTATTATAGTAGTTATATTCTTGTACATAGGAGCAGTATTATAGCAGTTATATTCTTGTACATAGGGGGCAGTATTATAGTAGTTATATTCTTGTACGTAGGGGCAGTATTATAGTAGTTATATTCTTGTACATAGGAGCAGTATTATAGCAGTTATATTCTTGTACATAGGGGGCAGTATTATAGTAGTTATATTCCTGTACATAGGGGCAGTATTATAGTAGTTATATTCTTGTACATAGGAGCAGTATTATAGTAGTTATATTCTTGTACATAGGAGCAGTATTATAGTAGTTATATTCTTGTACATAGGAGCAGTATTATAGTAGTTATATTCTTGTACATAGGAGCAGTATTATAGTAGTTATATTCTTGTACATAGGAGCAGTATTATAGTAGTTATATTCTTGTACATAGGAGCAGTATTATAGTAGATATATTCCTGTACATAGGGACAGTATTATAGTAGTTATATTCTTGTACATAGGGGCAGTATTATAGTAGTTATATTCTTGTACATAGGAGCAGTATTATAGTAGTTATATTCTTGTACATAGGAGCAGTATTATAGTAGTTATATTCTTGTACATAGGAGCAGTATTATAGTAGTTATATTCTTGTACATAGGAGCAGTATTATAGTAGATATATTCCTGTACATAGGGACAGTATTATAGTAGTTATATTCTTGTACATAGGGGCAGTATTATAGTAGTTATATTCTTGTACATAGGAGCAGTATTATAGTAGTTATATTCTTGTACATAGGAGCAGTATTATAGTAGTTATATTCTTGTACATAGGAGCAGTATTATAGTAGATATATTCTTGTACATAGGGGCAGTATTATAGTAGTTATATTCTTGTACATAGGGGCAGTATTATAGTAGTTATATTCTTGTACATAGGAGCAGTATTATAGTAGTTATATTCTTGTACATAGGAGCAGTATTATAGTAGATATATTCTTGTACATAGGGGCAGTATTATAGTAGTTATATTCTTGTACATAGGAGCAGTATTATAGTAGTTATATTCTTGTACATAGAAGCAGTATTAGTTATATTCTTGTACATAGGGGCAGTATTATAGTAGATATATTCTTGTACATAGGGGCAGTATTATAGTAGTTATATTCTTGTACATAGAAGCAGTATTATAGTAGATATATTCTTGTACATAGGAGCAGTATTAGTTATATTGTTGTACATAGGGGCAGTATTATAGTAGATATATTCTTGTACATAGGAGCAGTATTATAGTAGTTATATTCTTGTACATAGGAGCAGTATTATAGCAGTTATATTCTTGTACATAGGGGCAGTATTATAGCAGTTATATTCTTGTACATAGGGGCAGTATTATAGTAGTTATATTCTTGTACATAGGGGCAGTATTATAGTAGCTATATTCTTGTACGTAGGGGCAGTATTATAGTAGTTATATTCTTGTACGTAGGGGCAGTATTATAGTAGATATATTCTTGTACATAGGGGCAGTATTATAGTAGTTATATTCTTGTACGTAGGGGCAGTATTATAGTAGATATATTCTTGTACATAGGAGCAGTATTAGTTATATTCTTGTACATAGGGGCAGTATTAAAGTAGATATTTTCTTGAACATAGGGGCAGTATTATAGTAGTTATATTATTGTACATAGGAGCAGTATTATAGTAGTTATATTGTTGTACATAGGGGCAGTATTATAGTAGATATATTCTTGTACATAGGAGCAGTATTATAGCAGTTATATTCTTGTACATAGGGGCAGTATTATAGTAGTTATATTCTTGTACATAGGGGCAGTATTATAGTAGTTATATTCTTGTACATAGGGGCAGTATTATAGTAGTTATATTCTTGTACATAGGAGCAGTATTATAGTAGTTATATTCTTGTACATAGCGGCAGTATTATAGTAGTTATATTCTTGTACATAGGGGCAGTATTATAGTAGTTATATTGTTGTACATAGGGGCAGTATTATAGTAGATATATTCTTGTACATAGGAGCAGTATTATAGCAGTTATATTCTTGTACATAAGGGCAGTATTATAGCAGTTATATTCTTGTACATAGGGGCAGTATTATAGTAGTTATATTCTTGTACATAGGGGCAGTATTATAGTAGTTATATTCTTGTATATAGGAGCAGTATTATAGTAGTTATATCCTTGTACATAGGGGCAGTATTATAGTAGTTATATCCTTGTACATAGGGGCAGTATTATAGTAGTTATATTCTTGTACATAGGGGCAGTAATATAGTAGTTATATTCTTGTACATAGGGGCAGTATTATAGTAGTCATATTCTTGTATATAGGGAGCAGTATTATAGTAGTTTATATCCTTGTACATAGGGGCAGTATTATAGTAATTATGTTCTTGTACATAGGGGCAGTATTATAGTAGTTATATTCTTGTACATAGGAGCAGTATTATAGTAGTTATATCCTTGTACATAGGGGCAGTATTATAGTAGTTATATTCTTGTACATAGGGGCAGTATTATAGTAGTTATATTCTTGTATATAGGGAGCAGTATTATAGTAGTTATATCCTTGTCCATAGGGGCATTATTATAGTAGTTATATTCTTGTATATAGGGAGCAGTATTATAGTTATATTCAAGTTATATAGTTATATTCAAGTTATATTCTTGTATATAGGGAGCAGTATTATAGTAGTTATATCCTTGTCCATAGGGGCATTATTATAGTAGTTATATTCTTGTATATAGGGAGCAGTATTATAGTAGTTATATCCTTGTACATAGGGGCAGTATTATAGTAGTTATATTCTTGTACATAGGGGCAGTATTATAGTAGTTATATTCTTGTACATAGGAGCAGTATTATAGTAGTTATATTCTTGTACATAGGGGCAGTATTATAGTAGTTATATTCCTGTACATAGGGGCAGTATTATAGTAGTTATATTCTTGAATATAGGGGCAGTATTATAGTAGTTATATCCTTGTACATAGGGGCAGTATTATAGTAGTTATATCCTTGTATATAGGGGCAGTATTATAGTAGTTATATCCTTGTACATAGGGGCAGTATTATAGTAGTTATATCCTTGTATATAGGGGCAGTATTATAGTAGTTATATTCTTGTATATAGGGAGCAGTATTATAGTAGTTATATCCTTGTACATAGGGGCAGTATTATAGTAGTTATATTCTTGTACATAGCAGCAGTATTATAGTAGTTATATTCTTGTACATAGGAGCAGTATTATTGTAGATATATTCTTGTACAAAGGGGCAGTATTATAGTAGTTATATTCTTGTACATAGGAGCAGTATTAGTTATATTCTTGTACATAGGGGCAGTATTATAGTAGATATATTCTTGTACATAGGGGCAGTATTATAGTAGTTATATTCTTGTACATAGGAGCAGTATTATAGTAGTTATATTCTTGTACATAGGGGCAGAATTATAGTAGTTATATTCTTGTACATAGGGGAAGTATTATAGTAGTTTTATTCTTGTACATAGGAGCAGTATTATAGTAGTTATATCCTTGTACATAGGGACAGTATTATAGTATTTATATTCTTGTACATAGGGGCAGTATTATAGTAGTTATATTCTTGTATATAGGGAGCATTATTATAGTTGTTATATCCTTGTACATAGAGGCAGTATTATAGTAGTTATATTCTTGTATATAGGAGCAGTATTATAGTAGTTATATTCTTGTACATAGCGGCAGTATTATAGTAGTTATATTCTTGTACATAGGGGAAGTATTATAGTAGTTTTATTCTTGTACATAGGAGCAGTATTATAGTAGTTATATCCTTGTACATAGGGGCAGTATTATAGTATTTATATTCTTGTACATAGGGGCAGTATTATAGTAGTTATATTCTTGTATATAGGGAGCATTATTATAGTTGTTATATCCTTGTACATAGAGGCAGTATTATAGTAGTTATATTCTTGTATATAGGAGCAGTATTATAGTAGTTATATTCTTGTACATAGCGGCAGTATTATAGTAGTTATATTCTTGTACATAGGAGCAGTATTATAGTAGTTATATTCTTGTACATAGGAGCAGTATTATAGTAGTTATATCCTTGTACATAGGGGCAGTATTATAGTAGTTATATCCTTGTACATAGCGGCAGTATTATAGTAGTTATATTCTTGTACATAGGGGCAGTATTATAGTAGATATATTCTTGTACATAGGGGCAGTATTATAGTAGTTATATCCTTGTACATAGCGGCAGTATTATAGTAGTTATATTCTTGTACATAGGGGCAGTATTATAGTAGATATATTCTTGTACATAGGGGCAGTATTATAGTAGTTATATTCTTGTACATAGGAGCAGTATTATAGTAGTTATATTCTTGTACATAGGAGCAGTATTATAGTAGTTATATCCTTGTACATAGGGGCAGTATTATAGTAGTTATATTCTTGTACATAGGAGCAGTATTATAGTAGTTATATTCTTGTACATAGGAGCAGTATTATAGTAGTTATATCCTTGTACATAGGGGCAGTATTATAGTAGTTATATCCTTGTACATAGCGGCAGTATTATAGTAGTTATATTCTTGTACATAGGGGCAGTATTATAGTAGATATATTCTTGTACATAGGGGCAGTATTATAGTAGTTATATCCTTGTACATAGCGGCAGTATTATAGTAGTTATATTCTTGTACATAGGAGCAGTATTATAGTAGTTATATCCTTGTACATAGGGGCAGTATTATAGTAGTTATATTCTTGTACATAGGGGCAATATTATAGTAGTTATATTCTTGTATATAGGGAGCAGTATTATAGTAGTTATATCCTTGTACATAGGGGAAGTATTATAGTAGTTATATTCTTGTACATAGGGGCAGTATTATAGTAGTTATATTCTTGTACATAGGAGCAGTATTACAGTAGTTATATCCTTGTACATAGGGGCAGTATTATAGTAGTTATATTCTTGAACATAGGGGCAATATTATAGTAGTTATATTCTTGTATATATGGAGCAGTATTATAGTAGTTATATCCTTGTACATAGGGGAAGTATTATAGTAGTTATATTCTTGTACATAGGGGCAGTATTATAGTAGTTATATTCTTGTACATAGGAGCAGTATTATAGTAGTTATATTCTTGTACATAGGGGAAGTATTATAGTAGTTATATTCTTGTACATAGGAGCAGTATTATAGTAGTTATATCCTTGTACATAGGGGCAGTATTATAGTAGTTATATTGCTGTACATAGGGGCAGTATTATAGTAGTTATATTCTTGTATATAGGGAGCAGTATTATAGTAGTTATATCCTTGTACACAGGGGCAGTATTATAGTAGTTATATTCTTGTACATAGGGGCAGTATTATAGTAGTTATATTCTTGTACATAGGGGCAGTATTATAGTAGTTATATTCTTGTATATAGGGAGCAGTATTATAGTAGTTATATCCTTGTACATAGGGGCAGTATTATAGTAGTTATATTCTTGTACATAGGGGCAGTATTATAGTAGTTATATCCTTGTACACAGGGGCAGTATTATAGTAGTTATATTCTTGTACATAGGAGCAGTATAATAGTAGTTATATTCCTGTACATAGCAGTAGTATTATAGTAGTTATATTCTTGTATGTAGGGGCAGTATTATAGTAGATATATTCTTGTACATAGGAGCAGCATTAGTTATATTCTTGTACATAGGGGCAGTATTATAGTAGATATATTCTTGTACATAGGGGCAGTATTATAATAGTTATATTCTTGTACATAGGAGCAGAATTATAGTAGTTATATTGTTGTACATAGGGGCAGTATTATAGTAGATATATTCTTGTACATAGGAGCAGTATTATAGCAGTTATATTCTTGTACATAGGGGCAGTATTATAGTAGGTATATTCTTGTACATAGGGGCAGTATTATAGTAGTTATATTCTTGTACATAGGGGCAGTGTTATAGTAGTTATATTCTTGTACATAGGAGCAGTATTATAGTAGTTATATCCTTGTACATAGGGGCAGTATTATAGTAGTTATATTCTTGTACATAGGGGCAGTATTATAGTAGATATATCCTTGTATATAGGAGCAGTATTATAGTAGTTATATCCTTGTACATAGGGGCAGTATTATAGTAGTTATATTGCTGTACATAGGGGCAGTATTATAGTAGTTATATTCTTGTATATAGGGAGCAGTATTATAGTAGTTATATCCTTGTACACAGGGGCAGTATTATAGTAGTTATATTCTTGTACATAGGGGCAGTATTATAGTAGTTATATTCTTGTACATAGGGGCAGTATTATAGTAGTTATATTCTTGTACATAGGGAGCAGTATTATAGTAGTTATATCCTTGTACATAGGGGCAGTATTATAGTAGTTATATTCTTGTACATAGGGGCAGTATTATAGTAGTTATATCCTTGTACACAGGGGCAGTATTATAGTAGTTATATTCTTGTACATAGGAGCAGTATAATAGTAGTTCTATTCCTGTACATAGGAGCAGTATTATAGTAGTTATATTCTTGTACGTAGGGGCAGTATTATAGTAGATATATTCTTGTACATAGGAGCAGAATTAGTTATATTCTTGTACATAGGGGCAGTATTATAGTAGATATATTCTTGTACATAGGGGCAGTATTATAATAGTTATATTCTTGTACATAGGAGCAGTATTATAGTAGTTATATTGTTGTACATAGGGGCAGTATTATAGTAGATATATTCTTGTACATAGGAGCAGTATTATAGCAGTTATATTCTTGTACATAGGGGCAGTATTATAGTAGGTATATTCTTGTACATAGGGGCAGTATTATAGTAGTTATATTCCTGTACATAGGGGCAGTGTTATAGTAGTTATATTCTTGTACATAGGAGCAGTATTATAGTAGTTATATCCTTGTACATAGGGGCAGTATTATAGTAGTTATATTCTTGTACATAGGGGCAGTATTATAGTAGATATATTCTTTTACATAGGGGCAGTATTATAGTAGTTATATTCTTGTACATAGGGGCAGTAGTATAGTAGTTATATTCTTGTAGATAGGGGGCAGTATTATAGTAGTTATATTGCTGTACATAGGGGCAGTATTATAGTAGTTATATTCTTGTATATAGGGAGCAGTATTATAGTAGTTATATCCTTGTACACAGGGGCAGTATTATAGTAGTTATATTCTTGTACATAGGGGCAGTATTATAGTAGTTATATTCTTGTACATAGGGGCAGTATTATAGTAGTTATATTCTTGTATATAGGGAGCAGTATTATAGTAGTTATATCCTTGTACATAGGGGCAGTATTATAGTAGTTATATTCTTGTACATAGGGGCAGTATTATAGTAGTTATATCCTTGTACACAGGGGCAGTATTATAGTAGTTATATTCTTGTACATAGGAGCAGTATAATAGTAGTTATATTCCTGTACATAGCAGTAGTATTATAGTAGTTATATTCTTGTACGTAGGGGCAGTATTATAGTAGATATATTCTTGTACAATGGAGCAGCATTAGTTATATTCTTGTACATAGGGGCAGTATTATAGTAGATATATTCTTGTACATAGGGGCAGTATTAAAATAGTTATATTCTTGTACATAGGAGCAGAATTATAGTAGTTATATTGTTGTACATAGGGGCAGTATTATAGTAGATATATTCTTGTACATAGGAGCAGTATTATAGCAGTTATATTCTTGTACATAGGGGCAGTATTATAGTAGGTATATTCTTGTACATAGGGGCAGTATTATAGTAGTTATATTCTTGTACATAGGGGCAGTGTTATAGTAGTTATATTCTTGTACATAGGAGCAGTATTATAGTAGTTATATCCTTGTACATAGGGGCAGTATTATAGTAGTTATATTCTTGTACATAGGGGCAGTATTATAGTAGATATATCCTTGTACATAGGAGCAGTATTATAGTAGTTATATTCTTGTACGTAGGGGCAGTATTATAGTAGATATATTCTTGTACAAAGGAGCAGCATTAGTTATATTCTTGTACATAGGGGCAGTATTATAGTAGATATATTCTTGTACATAGGGGCAGTAATATAATAGTTATATTCTTGTACATAGGAGCAGAATTATAGTAGTTATATTGTTGTACATAGGGGCAGTATTATAGTAGATATATTCTTGTACATAGGAGCAGTATTATAGCAGTTATATTCTTGTACATAGGGGCAGTATTATAGTAGGTATATTCTTGTACATAGGGGCAGTATTATAGTAGTTATATTCTTGTACATAGGGGCAGTGTTATAGTAGTTATATTCTTGTACATAGGAGCAGTATTATAGTAGTTATATCCTTGTACATAGGGGCAGTATTATAGTAGTTATATTCTTGTACATAGGGGCAGTATTATAGTAGATATATCCTTGTACATAGGAGCAGTATTATAGTAGTTATATCCTTGTACATAGGGGCAGTATTATAGTAGTTATATTGCTGTACATAGGGGCAGTATTATAGTAGTTATATTCTTGTATATAGGGAGCAGTATTATAGTAGTTATATCCTTGTACACAGGGGCAGTATTATAGTAGTTATATTCTTGTACATAGGGGCAGTATTATAGTAGTTATATTCTTGTACATAGGGGCAGTATTATAGTAGTTATATTCTTGTACATAGGGAGCAGTATTATAGTAGTTATATCCTTGTACATAGGGGCAGTATTATAGTAGTTATATTCTTGTACATAGGGGCAGTATTATAGTAGTTATATCCTTGTACACAGGGGCAGTATTATAGTAGTTATATTCTTGTACATAGGAGCAGTATAATAGTAGTTCTATTCTTGTACATAGGAGCAGTATTATAGTAGTTATATTCTTGTACGTAGGGGCAGTATTATAGTAGATATATTCTTGTACATAGGAGCAGCATTAGTTATATTCTTGTACATAGGGGCAGTATTATAGTAGATATATTCTTGTACATAGGGGCAGTATTATAATAGTTATATTCTTGTACATAGGAGCAGTATTATAGTAGTTATATTGTTGTACATAGGGGCAGTATTATAGTAGATATATTCTTGTACATAGGAGCAGTATTATAGCAGTTATATTCTTGTACATAGGGGCAGTATTATAGTAGGTATATTCTTGTACATAGGGGCAGTATTATAGTAGTTATATTCCTGTACATAGGGGCAGTGTTATAGTAGTTATATTCTTGTACATAGGAGCAGTATTATAGTAGTTATATCCTTGTACATAGGGGCAGTATTATAGTAGTTATATTCTTGTACATAGGGGCAGTATTATAGTAGATATATTCTTTTACATAGGGGCAGTATTATAGTAGTTATATTCTTGTACATAGGGGCAGTAGTATAGTAGTTATATTCTTGTAGATAGGGGGCAGTATTATAGTAGTTATATTGCTGTACATAGGGGCAGTATTATAGTAGTTATATTCTTGTATATAGGGAGCAGTATTATAGTAGTTATATCCTTGTACACAGGGGCAGTATTATAGTAGTTATATTCTTGTACATAGGGGCAGTATTATAGTAGTTATATTCTTGTACATAGGGGCAGTATTATAGTAGTTATATTCTTGTATATAGGGAGCAGTATTATAGTAGTTATATCCTTGTACATAGGGGCAGTATTATAGTAGTTATATTCTTGTACATAGGGGCAGTATTATAGTAGTTATATTCTTGTACATAGGAGCAGTATAATAGTAGTTATATTCCTGTACATAGCAGTAGTATTATAGTAGTTATATTCTTGTACGTAGGGGCAGTATTATAGTAGATATATTCTTGTACATAGGAGCACCATTAGTTATATTCTTGTACATAGGGGAAGTATTATAGTAGATATATTCTTGTACATAGGGGCAGTATTATAATAGTTATATTCTTGTACATAGGGACAGTATTATAGTAGTTATATCCTTGTACATAGGGGCAGTATTATAGTAGTTATATCCTTGTACATAGGGGCAGTATTATAGTAGTTATATTCTTGTACATAGGGGCAGTAATATAGTAGTTATATTCTTGTACATAGGGGCAGTATTATAGTAGTTATATTCTTGTATATAGGGAGCACTATTATAGTAGTTATATCCTTGTACATAGGGGCAGTATTATAGTAATTATGTTCTTGTACATAGGGGCAGTATTATAGTAGTTATATTCTTGTACATAGGAGCAGTATTATAGTACTTATATCCTTGTACATAGGGGCAGTATTATAGTAGTTATATTCTTGTACATAGGGGCAGTATTATAGTAGTTATATTCTTGTATATAGGGAGCAGTATTATAGTAGTTATATCCTTGTCCATAGGGGCAGTATTATAGTAGTTATATTCTTGTATATAGGGAGCAGTATTATAGTAGTTATATCCTTGTACATAGGGGCAGTATTATAGTAGTTATATTCTTGTACATAGGGGCAGTATTATAGTAGTTATATTCTTGTACATAGGAGCAGTATTATAATAGTTATATCCTTGTACATAGGGGCAGTATTATAGTAGTTATATTCTTGTACATAGGGGCAGTATTATAGTAGTTATATTCTTTTATATAGGGAGCAGTATTATAGTAGTTATATCCTTGTACATAGGGGCAATATTATAGTAGTTATATTCTTGTACATAGGGGCAGTATTATAGTAGTTATATTCTTGTACATTATTATTATTATTATTATTTATTTATATAGCACCATTGATTCCATGGTGCTGTACATGAGAAGGGGTTACAAACAAGTAACAAATATCACATACAGAAAACAAACTAACAATGACGGACTGATACAGAGAGGCGAGGACCCTGCCCTTGCGGGCTTACATTCTACAGGATTATGGGGAAAGAGACATAGGAGCAGTATTATAGTAGTTATATTCTTGTACATAGGAGCAGTATTATAGTAGTTATATCCTTGTATATAGGGGCAGTATTATAGTAGTTATATTCTTGTACATAGGGGCAGTATTATAGTAGTTATATTCTTGTACATAGGAGCAGTATTATAGTAGTTATATTCTTGTACATAGGAGCAGTATTATAGTAGTTATATCCTTGTACATAGGGGCAGTATTATAGTAGTTATATCCTTGTACATAGCGGCAGTATTATAGTAGTTATATTCTTGTACATAGGGGCAGTATTATAGTAGATATATTCTTGTACATAGGGGCAGTATTATAGTAGTTATATCCTTGTACATAGCGGCAGTATTAAAGTAGTTATATTCTTGTACATAGGGGCAGTATTATAGTAGATATATTCTTGTACATAGGGGCAGTATTATAGTAGTTATATTCTTGTACATAGGAGCAGTATTATAGTAGTTATATCCTTGTACATAGGGGCAGTATTATAGTAGTTATATTCTTGTACATAGGGGCAATATTATAGTAGTTATATTCTTGTATATAGGGAGCAGTATTATAGTAGTTATATCCTTGTACATAGGGGAAGTATTATAGTAGTTATATTCTTGTACATCGGGGCAGTATTATAGTAGTTATATTCTTGTACATAGGGGCAATATTATAGTAGTTATATTCTTGTATATATGGAGCAGTATTATAGTAGTTATATCCTTGTACATAGGGGAAGTATTATAGTAGTTATATTCTTGTACATAGGGGCAGTATTATATTAGTTATATTCTTGTACATAGGAGCAGTATTATAGTAGTTATATTCTTGTACATAGGGGAAGTATTATAGTAGTTATATTCTTGTACATAGGAGCAGTATTATAGTAGTTATATCCTTGTACACAGGGGCAGTATTATAGTAGTTATATTCTTGTACATAGGAGCAGTATAATAGTAGTTCTATTCCTGTACATAGGAGCAGTATTATAGTAGTTATATTCTTGTACGTAGGGGCAGTATTATAGTAGTTATATTCTTGTACGTAGGGGCAGTATTATAGTAGATATATTCTTGTACATAGGAGCAGCATTAGTTATATTCTTGTACATAGGGGCAGTATTATAGTAGATATATTCTTGTACATAGGGGCAGTATTATATTAGTTATATTCTTGTACATAGGAGCAGTATTATAGTAGTTATATTCTTGTACATAGGGGAAGTATTATAGTAGTTATATTGTTGTACATAGGGGCAGTATTATAGTAGATATATTCTTGTACATAGGAGCAGTATTATAGTAGTTATATTGTTGTACATAGGGGCAGTATTATAGTAGATATATTCTTGTACATAGGAGCAGTATTATAGTAGTTATATTCTTGTACATAGGGGCAGTATTATATTAGTTATATTCTTGTACATAGGAGCAGTATTATAGTAGTTATATTCTTGTACATAGGGGAAGTATTATAGTAGTTATATTCTTGTACATAGGAGCAGTATTATAGTAGTTATATCCTTGTACACAGGGGCAGTATTATAGTAGTTATATTCTTGTACATAGGAGCAGTATAATAGTAGTTCTATTCCTGTACATAGGAGCAGTATTATAGTAGTTATATTCTTGTACGTAGGGGCAGTATTATAGTAGTTATATTCTTGTACGTAGGGGCAGTATTATAGTAGATATATTCTTGTACATAGGAGCAGCATTATAGTAGTTATATTGTTGTACATAGGGGCAGTATTATAGTAGATATATTCTTGTACATAGGAGCAGTATTATAGCAGTTATATTCTTGTACATAGGGGCAGTATTATAGTAGTTATATTCTTGTACATAGGGGCAGTGTTATAGTAGTTATATTCTTGTACATAGGAGCAGTATTATAGTAGTTATATTGTTGTACATAGGGGCAGTATTATAGTAGATATATTCTTGTACATAGGAGCAGTATTATAGCAGTTATATTCTTGTACATAGGGGCAGTATTATAGTAGTTATATTCTTGTACATAGGGGCAGTGTTATAGTAGTTATATTCTTGTACATAGGAGCAGTATTATAGTAGTTATATTCTTGTACATAGGGGCAGTATTATAGTAGTTATATTCTTGTACATAGGGGCAGTGTTATAGTAGTTATATTCTTGTACATAGGAGCAGTATTATAGTAGTTATATTCTTGTACATAGGGGCAGTATTATAGTAGTTATATTCTTGTACATAGCAGCAGTATTATAGTAGTTATATTCTTGTACATAGGGGCAGTATTATAGTAGTTATATTCTTGTACATAGGGGCAGTGTTATAGTAGTTATATTCTTGTACATAGGAGCAGTATTATAGTAGTTATATTCTTGTACATAGGGGCAGTATTATAGTAGTTATATTCTTGTACATAGGGGCAGTATTATAGTAGTTATATTCTTGTACATAGGGGCAGTGTTATAGTAGTTATATTCTTGTACATAGGAGCAGTATTATAGTAGTTATATTCTTGTACATAGGGGCAGTATTATAGTAGTTATATTCTTGTACATAGCAGCAGTATTATAGTAGTTATATTCTTGTACATAGGGGCAGTATTATAGTAGTTATATTCTTGTACATAGGGGCAGTGTTATAGTAGTTATATTCTTGTACATAGGAGCAGTATTATAGTAGTTATATTCTTGTACATAGGGGCAGTATTATAGTAGTTATATTCTTGTACATAGGGGCAGTATTATAGTAGATATATTCTTGTACATAGGAGCAGTATTATAGTAGTTATATCCTTGTACATAGGGGCAGTATTATAGTAGTTATATTGCTGTACATAGGGGCAGTATTATAGTAGTTATATTATTGTATATAGGGAGCAGTATTATAGTAGTTATATCCTTGTACACAGGGGCAGTATAATAGTAGTTATATTCTTGTACATAGGGGCAGTATTATAGTAGTTATATTCTTGTACATAGGGGCAGTATTATAGTAGTTATATTCTTGTACATAGGAGCAGTATTATAGCAGTTATATTCTTGTACATAGGGGCAGTATTATAG
This sequence comes from Ranitomeya imitator, assembly GCF_032444005.1. NCBI lineage: Eukaryota > Metazoa > Chordata > Amphibia > Anura > Dendrobatidae > Ranitomeya > Ranitomeya imitator. The sequence continues at coordinate 567,356,509 of NC_091287.1, read as the reverse complement.
TAGGTATATTCTTGTACATAGGGGCAGTATTATAGTAGTTATATTCTTGTACATAGGGGCAGTGTTATAGTAGTTATATTCTTGTACATAGGAGCAGTATTATAGTAGTTATATCCTTGTACACAGGGGCAGTATTATAATAGTTATATTCTTGTACATAGGAGCAGTATTATAGTAGTTATATTGTTGTACATAGGGGCAGTATTATAGTAGATATATTCTTGTACATAGGAGCAGTATTATAGCAGTTATATTCTTGTACATAGGGGCAGTATTATAGTAGGTATATTCTTGTACATAGGGGCAGTATTATAGTAGTTATATTCTTGTACATAGGGGCAGTGTTATAGTAGTTATATTCTTGTACATAGGAGCAGTATTATAGTAGTTATATCCTTGTACATAGGGGCAGTATTATAGTAGTTATATTCTTGTACATAGGGGCAGTATTATAGTAGATATATTCTTGTACATAGGGGCAGTATTATAGTAGTTAAATTCTTGTACATAAGGGCAGTAGTATAGTAGTTATATTCTTGTAGATAGGGGGCAGTATTATAGTAGATATATTCTTGTACATAGGGGCAGTATTATAGTAGTTATATCCTTGTACATAGGGGCAGTATTATAGTAGTTATATCCTTGTACATAGGGGCAGTATTATAGTAGTTATATTCTTGTACATAGGGGCAGTAATATAGTAGTTATATTCTTGTACATAGGAGCAGTATTATAGTAGTTATATTCTTGTATATAGGGAGCAGTATTATAGTAGTTATATCCTTGTACATAGGGGCAGTATTATAGTAATTATGTTCTTGTACATAGGGGCAGTATTATAGTAGTTATATTCTTGTACATAGGAGCAGTATTATAGTAGTTATATCCTTGTACATAGGGGCAGTATTATAGTAGTTATATTCTTGTATATAGGGAGCAGTATTATAGTAGTTATATCCTTCTCCATAGGGGCAGTATTATAGTAGTTATATTCTTGTATATAGGGAGCAGTATTATAGTAGTTATATCCTTGTACATAGGGGCAGTATTATAGTAGTTATATTCTTGTACATAGGGGCAGTATTATAGTAGTTATATTCTTGTACATAGGAGCAGTATTATAATAGTTATATCCTTGTACATAGGGGCAGTATTATAGTAGTTATATTCTTGTACATAGGGGCAGTATTATAGTAGTTATATTCTTGTATATAGGGAGCAGTATTATAGTAGTTATATCCTTGTACATAGGGGCAGTATTATAGTAGTTATATCCTTGTATATAGGGGCAGTATTATAGTAGTTATATTCTTTTATATAGGGAGCAGTATTATAGTAGTTATATCCTTGTACATAGGGGCAGTATTATAGTAGTTATATTCTTGTACATAGGGGCAGTATTATAGTAGTTATATTCTTGTACATTATTATTATTATTATTATTATTATTTATTTATATAGCACCATTGATTCCATGGTGCTGTACATGAGAAGGGGTTACAAACAAGTTACAAATATCACATACAGAAAACAAACTAACAATGACGGACTGATACAGAGGGGCGAGGACCCTGCCCTTGCGGGCTTACATTCTACAGGATTATGGGGAAAGAGACATAGGAGCAGTATTATAGTAGTTATATTCTTGTACATAGGAGCAGTATTATTGTAGATATATTCTTGTACATAGGAGCAGTATTATAGTAGTTATATTCTTGTACATAGGGGCAGTATTATAGTAGTTATATTCTTGTACATAGGAGCAGTATTATAGGAGATATATTCTTGTACATAGGAGCAGTATTATAGTAGTTATATTCCTGTACATAGGGGCAGTATTATAGTAGTTATATTCTTGTACATAGGAGCAGTATTATAGTAGTTATATTCCTGTACATAGGGGCAGTATTATAGTAGTTATATTCTTGTACATAGGGAGCAGTATTATAGTAGTTATATTCTTGTACATAGGAGCAGTATTATAGTAGTTATATTCTTGTACATAGGAGCAGTATAATAGCAGTTATATTCTTGTACATAGAAGCAGTATTATAGTAGTTATATTCTTGTACATAGGAGCAGTATTATAGTAGTTATATTCTTGTACATAGGGGCAGTATTATAGTAGTTATATTCTTGTACATAGGAGCAGTATTATAGTAGATATATTCTTGTACATAGGAGCAGTATTATAGTAGTTATATTCTTGTACATAGCAGCAGTATTATAGTAGTTATATTCTTGTACATAGCAGCAGTATTATAGTAGATATATTCTTGTACATAGGAGCAGTATAATAGTAGTTATGTTCTTGTACATAGGAGCAGTATAATAGCAGTTATGTTCTTGTACATAGGAGCAGTATTATAGTAGTTATATTCTTGTACATAGGAGCAGTATTATAGTAGTTATATTCTTGTACATAGGGGCAGTATTATAGTAGATATATTCTTGTACATAGCAGCAGTATTATAGTAGTTATATTCTTGTACATAGGAGCAGTATTATAGTAGTTATATTCTTGTACATAGGAGCAGTATTATAATAGTTATATTCTTGTACATAGGAGCAGTATTATAGTAGTTATATTCTTGTACATAGGAGCAGTATTATAGTAGTTATATTCCTGTACATAGGGGCAGTATTATAGTAGTTATATTCTTGTACATAGGGAGCAGTATTATAGTAGTTATATTCTTGTACATAGGAGCAGTATTATAGTAGTTATATTCTTGTACATAGGAGCAGTATAATAGCAGTTATATTCTTGTACATAGAAGCAGTATTATAGTAGTTATATTCTTGTACATAGGAGCAGTATTATAGTAGTTATATTCTTGTACATAGGGGCAGTATTATAGTAGTTATATTCTTGTACATAGGAGCAGTATTATAGTAGATATATTCTTGTACATAGGAGCAGTATTATAGTAGTTATATTGTTGTACATAGGAGCAGTATTATAGTAGTTATATTCTTGTACATAGGGGCAGTATTATAGTAGTTATATTCTTGTATATAGGAGCAGTATTATAGTAGTTATATTCTTGTACATAGCAGCAGTATTATAGTAGTTATATTCTTGTACATAGCAGCAGTATTATAGTAGATATATTCTTGTACATAGGAGCAGTATAATAGTAGTTATGTTCTTGTACATAGGAGCAGTATAATAGCAGTTATGTTCTTGTACATAGGAGCAGTATTATAGTAGTTATATTCTTGTACATAGGAGCAGTATTATAGTAGTTATATTCTTGTACATAAGGGCAGTATTATAGTAGATATATTCTTGTACATAGCAGCAGTATTATAGTAGTTATATTCTTGTACATAGGAGCAGTATTATAGTAGTTATATTCTTGTACATAGCAGCAGTATTATAGTAGATATATTCTTGTACATAGCAGCAGTATTATAGTAGTTATAGTCTTGTACATAGGGGCAGTATTATAGTAGTTATATTGTTGTACATAGGAGCAGTATTATAGTAGTTATATTCTTGTACATAGGGGCAGTATTATAGTAGTTATATTCTTGTATATAGGAGCAGTATTATAGTAGTTATATTCTTGTACATAGCAGCAGTATTATAGTAGTTATATTCTTGTACATAGCAGCAGTATTATAGTAGATATATTCTTGTACATAGGAGCAGTATAATAGTAGTTATGTTCTTGTACATAGGAGCAGTATAATAGCAGTTATGTTCTTGTACATAGGAGCAGTATTATAGTAGTTATATTCTTGTACATAGGAGCAGTATTATAGTAGTTATATTCTTGTACATAGGGGCAGTATTATAGTAGATATATTCTTGTACATAGCAGCAGTATTATAGTAGTTATATTCTTGTACATAGGAGCAGTATTATAGTAGATATATTCTTGTACATAGGAGCAGTATTATAGTAGATATATTCTTGTACATAGCAGCAGTATTATAGTAGTTATATTCTTGTACATAGGAGCAGTATTATAGTAGTTATATTCTTGTACATAGGAGCAGTATTATAATAGTTATATTCTTGTACATAGCAGCAGTATTATAGTAGTTATATTCTTGTACATAGGAGCAGTATTATAGTAGATATATTCTTGTACATAGGAGCAGTATTATAGTAGTTATATTCTTGTACATAGGGGCAGTATTATAGTAGTTATATTCTTGTACATAGGAGCAGTATTATAGTAGATATATTCTTGTACATAGGAGCAGTATTATAGTAGATATATTCTTGTACATAGCAGCAGTATTATAGTAGTTATATTCTTGTACATAGGAGCAGTATTATAGTAGTTATATTCTTGTACATAGGAGCAGTATAATAGCAGTTATATTCTTGTACATAGAAGCAGTATTATAGTAGTTATATTCTTGTACATAGGAGCAGTATTATAGTAGTTATATTCTTGTACATAGGAGCAGTATTATAGTAGTTATATTCTTGTACATAGGAGCAGTATTATAGTAGTTATATTCTTGTACATAGGAGCAGTATTATAGTAGTTATATTCTTGTACATAGAAGCAGTATTATAGTAGTTATATTCTTGTACATAGGAGCAGTATTATAGTAGTTATATTCTTGTACATAGGGGCAGTATTATAGTAGATATATTCTTGTACATAGGAGCAGTATTATAATAGTTATATTCTTGTACATAGGAGCAGTATTATAGTAGTTATATTCTTGTACATAGGAGCAGTATTATAATAGTTATATTCTTGTACATAGGGGCAGTATTATAGTAGATATATTCTTGTACATAGCAGCAGTATTATAGTAGTTATATTCTTGTACATAGGAGCAGTATTATAGTAGTTATATTCTTGTACATAGGAGCAGTATAATAGCAGTTATATTCTTGTACATAGAAGCAGTATTATAGTAGTTATATTCTTGTACATAGGAGCAGTATTATAGTAGTTATATTCTTGTACATAGGGGCAGTATTATAGTAGTTATATTCTTGTACATAGGAGAAGTATTATAGTAGATATATTCTTGTACATAGGAGCAGTATTATAGTAGTTATATTCTTGTACATAGCAGCAGTATTATAGTAGTTATATTCTTGTACATAGGGGCAGTATTATAGTAGATATATTCTTGTACATAGGAGCAGTATAATAGTAGTTATGTTCTTGTACATAGGAGCAGTATAATAGCAGTTACTTCTTATATTCTACTTCTAATTCTTTGAATCTTGAATCTTTGAATCTATATTCTTGTACATAGGAGCAGTATTATAGTAGTTATATTCTTGTACATAGGAGCAGTATTATAGTAGTTATATTCCTGTACATAGGGGCAGTATTATAGTAGTTATATTCTTGTACATAGGGTGCAGTATTATAGTAGTTATATTCTTGTACATAGGAGCAGTATTATAGTAGTTATATTCTTGTACATAGGGGCAGTATTATAGTAGTTATATTCTTGTACATAGGGAGCAGTATTATAGTAGATATATTCTTGTACATAGGGGCAGTATTATAGTAGTTATATTCTTGTACATAGGGGGCAGTATTATAGTAGTTATATTCTTGTACATAGGGGGCAGTATTATAGTAGTTATATTCTTGTACATAGGAGCAGTATTATAGTAGATATATTCTTGTACATAGGGGCAGTATTATAGTAGTTATATTCTTGTACATAGGGGCAGTATTATAGTAGTTATATTCTTGTACATAGGGGGCAGTATTATAGTAGTTATATTCTTGTACATAGGAGCAGTATTATAGTAGATATATTCTTGTACATAGGGGCAGTATTATAGTAGTTATATTCTTGTACATAGGGGCAGTATTATAGTAGTTATATTCTTGTACATAGGGGAAGTATTATAGTAGTTATATTCTTGTCCATAGGGAGCAGTATTATAGTAGTTATATTCTTGTCCATAGGGAGCAGTATTATAGTAGTTATATTCTTGTACATAGGGACAGTGTTATAGTAGTTATATTCTTGTACATAGGGGAAGTATTATAGTAGTTATATTCTTGTACATAGGGGAAGTATTATAGTAGTTATATTCTTGTACATAGTGTGAAGGAACAAATTATGAAAGATTCTCCATTTTGTGCTTTGACTCCATTTTGTTGTTGGTTAAAGATAAATTCTGTTATTTACTTAGGTAGAAGGTTACAGCTGCTATGAACTAACTGTCCTGTTTCTCACGAAGATAATATTTTGTTATTCAGCTAGTCTATGGTTCATAATAGGTATAAAGACCTTGAGTATTCTAACTCGAGTGAGCCAGATAAGAGACTCGTGGGGGTATCGCTATACAAGACTGAGGCATCTGTTAATATGTTTTTCTATGACAAAAAGACATGACCATATCTGTAGTTCCCATTTTTCCTGTATCCTCATGGGTTAAGTTTTTCCTGTATTCTTATAGGTTAAGAACTGTGAACGTGTTCTTATGCTGATTGGTTGAGGTATAATTTCTATGACTATGAAAAGTCAGACAATAAACGGGGCCCAGAGATCTGCTCGATCCCCCACACAGAGGCACGAGTCTCCGTCTGGTCATTTTCAGTTGCCGGCAACGCCCTGTAGATTAATCTGGAAATCACTAAGTCAACCGTGAAGGGTCACTTTAGATCCTCCCTCAACAGCTTGGCGCCCGAAAACATGGGGCCCCAACCAGGAACGCCTCTGCCCCCCGGAGGACAACCAGACAAAGGACCCTCGGAGCGGACACAGGCACTGGAAAATTGGGACTGATCATCCCCCACAACAACCACGGTAAGTTGGCAGTTATACTGTCCAGACTGACCGTTTGGTGTGGTTTTCCTGTGTTTGTTGCTGCAAAGAGGATCTGAGGTTTGTCCCCGATGGTGGGTGATTTTTGGGTGGAATCATATAGAGGTGTAGTTCCGTTGGGAGCCCAGTGCTCGAACCGTACCTCATAAGGGACGGACACCCCGGATTGACCAGTGATGTAATTCTCTTTATAGTCAAAATATCCTGAATTCCTGATCATTGTTAGAATCAGGCGCGGTGAGGTGATCGAAGATTGGGTAGGATACGTAACTCAGGAATATATAGAAGTATACAGTATATATATCCAGAGGTATTCGGAGGGAAGTCTAAGACGCCCTCCTCCTTTCACTGAGTACCGCGTTTTTGGGTTGTCCCAGTGGGGGACAGGTAAACCTAGTGGAATAGACTATATACGGCCGCTCTGGTACTATGCACGACAAAGTAAGGATATTTAGCTCTAAAGGAGAATCTTGTTTCCATGGAAGTAAGAGAAGACTTTGAATTTGTGTGTTGAATCTGATACTGTTAGCCCAAAGATGAGGAAAATATTCTCAATGATTGGTTTTTCTAAGGTGTTCTGGCATATGAATTGTGCGATGAAGGTTTTGTAGAAATTAATTAAGTCTGAGAACTGCTGCATTCTGTTTCTGTGTATAGATTTCCAAAATATCCGATGGGAGGGGTCAAATAGCTGCGCTATTGGTTTCTTTTGTGTTGAGGAATGCTGTGATGTTCTTATCTGTGTTTCTGGTATGGAGGGGGCACAATGCTGCGTCCTCTCTGAATTTTCTATCCTTGTGTAATACGTACTGGAAGATCTGTGCTTTATTTAAAGCAATAGTACAATATTGTATTGAATTAGAAAGAAATATCGTAAGTTCAAGTTGGAATTTGAAAGTGAAAGAATTGTGCCTATTTTAGAGGAAACTTGTAAGTAATTGAAAGATTGGTAAAAGATTCATCTGTTTCAAGTTGAATGGTTGATATATAGCTAATTAAGGATTAACAGAGAAAGTGAATTCGGATCTGTTTTTGTTACGTTGAAAAAAAAAAAAAAAAAAAAAAGGAAAGTTGTGTATTACTATGACAGAAAAACTGGATGTTTGTGGTGCAGGAAGGAACTGAGAAAGTGACTGAGATTAACCCCTTTACCCCCAAGGGTGGTTTGCACGTTAATGACCGGGCCAATTTTTACAATTCTGACCACTGTCCCTTTATGAGGTTATAACTCCGAAACGCTTCAACGGATCCTGGTGATTCTGACATTGTTTTCTCGTGACATATTGTACTTCATGATAGTGGTAAAATTTCTTTGATAGTACCTGCGTTTATTTGTGAAAAAAACGGAAATTTGGCGAAAATTTTGAAAATTTCGCAATTTTCAAACTTTGAATTTTTATGCAATTAAATCACAGAGATATGTCACACAAAATACTTAATAAGTAACATTTCCCACATGTCTCCTTTACATCAGCATAATTTTGGAACCAAATTTTTTTTTTGTTAGGGAGTTATAAGGGTTAAAAGTTGACCAGCAATTTCTCATTTTTACAACACCATTTTTTTTTAGGGACCACGTCTCATTTGAAGTCATTTTGAGGGGTCTATATGATAGAAAATGCCCAAGTATGACACCATTCTAAAAACTACACCCCTCAAGGTGCTCAAAACCACATTCAAGAAGTTTATTAACCCTTCAGGTGTTTAATAGGAATTTTTTGAATGTTTAAATAAAAATGAACATTTAACTTTTTTACACAAAAAATTTACTTCAGCTCCAATTTGTTTTATTTTACCAAGGGTAACAGGAGAAAATGGACCCCAAAAGTTGTTGTCCAAATTGTCCTGAGTACGCTGATACCCCATATGTGGCAGTAAACCACTTTTTGGGCACATGGGAGAGCTCGGAAGGGAAGGAGCGCCGTTTGACTTTTCAATGCAAAATTGACAGGAATTGAGATGGGACGCCATGTTGCGTTTGGAGAGCCACTGATGTGCCTAAACATTGAAACCCCCCACAAGTGACACCATTTTGGAAAGTAGACCCCCTAAGGAACTTATCTGGATGTGTGGTGAGCACTTTGACCCACCAAGGGCTTCACAGAAGTTTATAATGCAGAGCCATAAAAATAAAACAAAATTTTTTTCCCACAAAAATTATTTTTTAGCCCCCAGTTTTGTATTTTTCCTAGGGTAACAGGAGAAATTGGACCACAAAAGTTGTTGTCCAATTTGTCCTGAGTACGCTGATACCCCATATGTGAGGGGGAACCACCGTTTGGGCGCATGGGAGGGCTCGGAAGGGAAGGAGCACCATTTGGAATGCAGACTTAGATGGAATGGTCTGCAGGCGTCACATTGCGTTTGCAGAGCCCCTAATGTACCTAAACAGTAGAAACCCCCCACAAGTGACACCATTTTGGAAAGTAGACCCCCTAAGGATCTCATCTTGATGTGTTGTGAGAGCTTTGAACCCCCAAGTATTTCACTACAGTTTATAACGCAGAGCCGTGCAAATAAAAAATATTTTTTTTTCCACAAAAATTATATTTTAGCCCCCAGTTTTGTATTTTTCCAGGGTTAGCAGGAGAAATTGGACCATAAATGTTGTTGTCCAATTTGTCTTGAGTACGCTGATACCTGATATGTGGGGGGGAACCACCGTTTGGGCGCATGGGAGGGCTCGGAAGGGAAGGAGCATCATTTGGAATGCAGACTTAGATGGATTGGTCTGCAGGCGTCACATTGCGTTTGCAGAGCCCCTAATGTACCTAAACAGTAGAAACCCCCCACAAGTGACCCCATATTGGAAACTAGACCCCTCAATGAACTTATCTAGATGTGTTGTGAGAACTTTGAACCCCCAAGTGTTTCACTACAGTTTATAACGCAGAGCCGTGAAAATAAAAAATCTTTTTGTTTTCCCACAAAAATTATTTTTAGCCCCCAGTTTTGTATTTTCCCAAGGGTAACAGGAGAAATTGGTCTACAAAAGTTGTTGTCCAATTTGTCCTGAGTACGCTGATACCCCATATGTGAGGGTAAACCCCTGTTTGGGCACACGGGAGAGCTCGGAAGGGAAGGAGCACTGTTTTACTTTTTCAACGCAGAATTGGCTGGAATTGAGATCGGACGCCATGTCGTGTTTGGAGAGCCCCTGATGTGCCGAAACAGTGGAAACCCCCCAATTATAACTGAAACCCTAATCTAAACACACCCCTAACCCTAATTCCAACGGTAACCCTAACCACACCTCTAACCCTGACACACCCCTAACCCTAATCCCAACCCTATTCCCAACTGTAAATGTAATCTAAACCCTAACCCTAACTTTAGCCCCAACCCTAACTGTAGCCCCAACCCTAACCCTAGCCCTAACCCTAGCCCTAACCCTAACCCTAGCCCTAACCCTAGCCCTAACCCTAGCCCTAATCCTAACCCTAGCCCTAACCCTAGCCCTAAGCCTAGCCCTAACCCTAGCCCTAACCCTAACCCTAACCCTAGCCCTAACCCTAACCCTAGCCCTAACCCTAGCCCTAACCCTAGCCCTAATGGGAAAATGGAAATAAATACATTTTTTTTTATTTTTCCCTAACTAAGGGGGTGATGAAGGGGGGTTTGATTTACTTTTATAGCGAGTTTTTTAGCGGATTTTTATGATTGGCAACCGTCACACACTGAAAGACGCTTTTTATTGCAAAAAATATTTTTTGCAATACCACATTTTGAGAGCTATAATTTTTCCATATTTTGGTCCACAGAGTCATGTGAGGTCTTGTTTTTTGCGGGACGAGTTGACGTTTTTACTGAAAACATTTTCGGGCACGTGACATTTTTTGATCGCTTTTTATTCCGATTTTTGTGAGGAAGAATGACCAAAAACCAGCTATTCATGAATTTCTATTGGTGGAGGCGTTTATACCGTTCCGCGTTTGGTAAAATTGATAAATCAGTTTTATTCTTCGGGTCAGTACGATTACAGCGATACCTCATTTATATCATTTTTTTATGGTTTGGCGCTTTTATACGATAAAACCTATTTTACAGAAAAAATAATTATTTTTGCATCGCTTTATTCTCAGGACTATAACTTTTTTATTTTTTTGCTGATGATGCTGTATGGCGGCTCGTTTTTTTGCGGGACAATATGATGCTTTCAGCGGTACCATGGTTATTTATATCTGTCCTTTTGATCGCGTGTTATTCCACTTTTTGTTCGGCGGTATGATAATAAAGCGTTGTTTTTTGCCTCGTTTTTTTTTTTTTTTCCTTACGGTGTTTACTGAAGGAGTTAACTAGTGGGACAGTTTTATAGGTCGGGTCGTTACGGACGCGGCGATACTAAATATGTGTACTTTTGTTGGTTTTTTTTTGTTTAGATGAAGAAATGTATTTATGGGAATAATATTTTTTTTTTTTTCATTATTTTGGAATATTTTTTTTTATTTTTTTTTTACACATTTGGAAAATTTTTTTTTTACTTTTTTACTTTGTCCCAGGGGGGGACATCACAGATCAGTGATCTGACAGTTTGCACAGCACTCTGTCAGATCACTGATCTGACATGCAGCGCTGCAGCCTTCACAGTGCCTGCTCTGAGCAGGCTCTGTGAAGCCACCTCCCTCCCTGCAGGACCCGGATCCGCGGCCATCTTGGATCCGGAGGTGGAGGGAGCAGGGAGGGAGGTGAGACCCTCGCAGCAACGCGATCACATCGCGTTGCTGCGGGGGGCTCAGGGAAGCCCGCAGGGAGTCCCCTCCCTGCGCGGTGCTTCCCTGCACCGCCGGCACATCGCGATCATGTTTGATCGCGGTGTGCCAGGGGTTAATGTGCCGGGGGCGGTCCGTGACCGCTCCTGGCACATAGTGCCAGATGTCAGCTGCGATAAGCAGCTGACACCCGGCCGCGATCGGCCGCGCTCCCCCCGTGAGCGCGGCCGATCGGCTATGACGTACTATCCCGTCCAGGGTCAGATAAGCCCAGGGCACCTCGACGGGATAGTACGTCTAAGGTCACAGAGGGGTTAATGTGTTGGGAAAGCAAACAATAATAATCTGAAACAGGGGGGTCCCCTGTTAGGTAATATGGTCCCTCCCCAGGAAATTAAGCCTTTTCTCCCGACTGTAAGCCCTATGCCCCTCAACCCCAAAGCTCCAATATATCCTGGGTTGCCAAAACTATGATCCTGCCGGGTGGATTTGTGATGTATGCGGAGTTACTAATTCTCAGTGGAGAGACGTCTGTTACAATTGTGAAACAAGAAGACCCGGAGTTGTAGCCCCCACCTTTCCCTTGCTAAACGCTGACGGCACTTATTATCAGCCACCGCCAGCACCAGACTATAGACAAATAGCAGCAAATCGAGAGATTTATCCCACTCCCCGGAGAGATCTGTTACACTTACTCCAGGTGAAGGCTGGAGAGGGGTATTTTCCAATTATTGAGAGTGGCATAATGTATAATGTGAATGGGGAACCTATGAGAGTGATGTTGATTTCTGTAATGCTTTAAGGGTTTGGGCACAAGATAGACTAGCGGACCAAGCTACCCCCCTCACAGATGTCACACAGGACAAGGGGGAGACTGCCGAGAAGTTCTATGGGCGTCTTACGGTAGTATTTAAAGATTTGGGGTTTTCACTGTATAATAAAGCCCATTCACACCTTTTTGCAGTAGCTTTGATGTCCGGCCTTAAATCTGAATTGAAAGAGGCAGTAATGTCAGTTAGATCCGACATCGAGAATTCCACTCCGGACGATGCATTGAAAAAAATAGTACTAAGTTTTCAGAAGAACTTAACCCACTCTAAATCAGCAGCTGCAGCGATCTCTGCTCGCTCTCTAGCCCCCCCGCAGCAGCTTCAAGGACGCAGCTCGGTTCCTTACCAGTGGCCCAAGAAACAGACTCTAGCTCCAGCCCCCCCCTCCCTTACACAAATCCAGTCTTACGCTCCAATATCTATTTTAACCCTGTGTCTGGAAATCTCCCTCGCCATGTTAATTCTCAGACAAAGACAATATGATGGATGTATAAGTGCACCTGAGCAGACCTAGAGAGTTGGTGAGCCAAGATGATGGTCAAATGGTATTTATGTTATATAACCCCTATGCAGATGAACATAATAATATGTATATCTTACATGCCCTTCCCACGGTTATGATGGCCCTGATAGGCCCAGATCCACCCCCAATAATGCCTGTAAAACCAGTAAAAGTGTTTCTCAAACCTGGTGCCCCTTTTCCCAAAGTCCATCAGTACCCTTTGAAACATGATCAGGAGCGGGGCCTCAAGGGGCAAATACAAACGTTACTCGATAATGGTGCCCTGGTACCCTGTGTTTCCCCATGTAACACGCCCTTGTTTCCCGTTAAGAAAAAGACCCCACCCGGCCAACCCCCTGCCGGTATACAGACCTACGGGCAGTTAATGCAGCTACTGTTCTAGAAACTCCGGTGGTGCCTAATCCATATACTCTTGTCCCAGATATCTCAGGATGCTGCTTGGTTCACAGTCATCGACCTCGCCAATGCCTTCTTCAGCATTCCATTACACCCAGATTGCCAGTTTCTGTTTGCATTCACTTATCAGGGACGACAATTGATGTGGACAGTTATGTCACAAGGGGCCCAAAACAGTCCGAATCAGTTTGCAAAAAAATATGGGCGAGTGTCTCTTACCCTGGCAGTTAGAATATCCCTATGTCACGTTGCTTCAGTATGTGGGTAATCTTTTCTTGTGTGCACGAACAGAGCAGGAAGCCATTGTTGCCATTGTTAGCCTCCTCAAGTATCTGGCAGATCTGAACTGTCGGGTTTCGGCCTCGAAACTTCGGTTCTGCCTTGGTCAAGTGATATTTTTGGGTCACTGTCTCCTTCAGGGTGCCAGACACCTCACAGAAGAAAGAAAAATAGCCGTCAGCTCCCTTCCTTTCCCAAAAGATGAGACTGAACTCCAGCGTTTTCTTGGACTATGTACTTATTGTGTCAGTAAATACCGGACGCATCCCGCATAATGCTACCTCTCTACAAGGCCCTGAAAGACGGTTCAAGATATGATGATGATTTTGGCAGACTCCACACCGGATACGCTGTTACTATGGAAGACACTGTAGTGCACGCAGCTGCACTCCCTCCCTCCCTGTCAGCACAAGAAGCAGAACTTCAGGCTCTGTCTACTGCATGTGTTCTGGCCAAAGACAGGCGGGCTAATATATACACGGACTCACAGTATGCATTTGGTATTGCTCATGATTTCGGAGCCCTATGGGCCAATCGAGGATTTGTTACTACCGCCGGGACTCAGTGAAGAATGCTGAAGCTGTTAAAACCCTCATGGACTCAATCAAATTATCTACCCAGGTGGCCATTATCAAAGTTAAGGAGCGTCGGTCCTAGGAACAGTCCACAGACTGTTGGTAACGCCTCTGCAGATATGCAAGCAAAAGCTGCTGCTTTCCTACCCGTTGAACCGCCCATACCAACTATGGTGACCACACGCTCTCAGCGTAAACAGTTACAAGAAACACTGACTCTACAGGAACCTGATGATCTACGCCAGACTGAAATTTTCTGCCGGAACCCGCGAGACCGCTTAATGACGATGCAGAGAATGTCTCCAAAGGAAGAAGTGAAGCAGTGGAAAGCTGATGGAGCACGTATGGACAATGGTCTCTGGAAAAAGGACCAACTTGTGTGTTTCCCTAAGCGGATGTACCCTGCTATTGCCGTGTGGGCACATGGGCCCACACATCGAGGAAAAAAAAAAACAGGCCCTTGCCCTGGTACAAAAATTCTACTGGACTCCAGGTATTTCTACAGTCCTGACAGCACTCAACCGTGCATGTAATATCTGTCAGACCTGCAATCCCGGTCAACTTCAACGTGTACCCCCGAAGCACCTTGCTAAGCCCGACTATCCTTTCCAAAGGCTCCAGGTGGACCACATCACGTTGTCTAAGTCTGAAAGGTATGAATATTGTCTGGTGGTTGTCGACATGTTCTCCAATTGGCCGGAAGCATTCCCCGTTACCAACATGACTGCAAGAAGATCACAGCAAAGAAACTGGTGATGGAAGTTATATGCAGATATGGTGTTCCAGAAGTTGTTGAAAGTGACCAAGGCCCGGCCTTTTCTTCTCATGTGTCAGGAGGTTCTGACAATGCTTGGATCCACTGTAGCCCTCCATACCCCGTACCATCCACAATCCAGTGGGAAAGTTAAGAGGCTGAACGGCACACTGAGGGGACAATTGACCAAAATGATGCAGGAGACTACGGCTCCATGGCCAGGGCTCTTACACGTTCGTACTACCCCTATTGCAAAATATGGCCTGTCCCCATATGAGATATTGTTTGGTGCTAGGTTCTCAGTTGTAAATTTTCAGTCTCAGTAGTTATCAGAAGAAACTGTCCGTGCTGTTCAATATGTTATTCAGCTTAGTAAAAATGTTGCTAACACCCATGTTTTAGTTTCTTCTTCCCTTCCAGATTCAGCAGAAACCGAAAACTTGTCACAATTTGAAGTCTGGTGGTTTTATGGTCGTGAAAAAGCTATGTCAGAAAACACGGACTAGAACCCTTGTATGACGGTCCCTACCAAGTTCTCCTCATTACTCCTATGTCAGTAAAGCTGGAAGGAAGGCCGATGTGGATCCACGTATCGCACTGCAAGCTGGTCAAACAGACTAGTAGCAAATAAGGGGGACAATGTTTTGGTTTTTTGTATTTCTATATAATAATATTGGTAACCGTATGGGACAGCCTAAATTCTCCAATATCCTTGAATAATAAGTTTGTACAATATCATGAAAGATTAATAATACAGATGGGTATAGCCAATAAAATTGTCAGTTCTATTTCTATTTACCCTATGATTACACAAATGTGGGATAAATTGCTTAGGGCCACAGATTATCCAGATGATCAAATTTGGGATATATTGGATATACTTAATACTACTGTTGCTGTCCAAAACCAACTTATCATAGTCACTAATCAATATACTGTAGTACTGGATTACTTAACAGGAGCACAGGGTGGTATGTGTCAGATTATTGGACCCGCATGCTGTTATTATATAGATATAGAACCCAATAGTACAATAAAGTTAAAGTTAGAGGACATTCAAAGACTTAGAGATCAATCAATGACCGTAATAAGGACAGTTAGTGGGCAGACACCTTCTCTTTTCTTAATCCAGCCAATTGGTTTGAGGGACTTGCGGCTGGATAGCTGGAATCTTGCAAAGTTTGTTACACATCGCTGCCTATATCCTTGTCATGTATGTAACACTAAAACTTGTTCTTTGGTATATTTCTGTATGTATTAGGAAATTCTGCACTAAGACAACTAATGATGAAACCAAAAGTGTTGCCACCCCTGCTCTTCTCTACACCGATTTCACAAAGTTATCTGATGAAGATGTTGAAGCCAAGCACATGGCTATCTTCAAAAGATCCCAACTACAGTTATAAATAATTGTTATTCATAAACTCTAGTATACAGGGGGGACGGGTACGCCGCAACAGCCATGGCTGGTAACATGGCACCAGTCATGTGAAGACCAGTACCCCTCGAGCTTATAGCTTGGGATAGTACCTCTGATGCTGGACATTAATTAACAAAATTTAACTAGGGGGGAATGTGAAGGAACAAATTATGAAAGATTCTCCATTTTGTGCTTTGACTCCATTTTGTTTTTGGTTAAAGATAAATTCTGTTATTTACTTAGGTAGAAGGTTACAGCTGCTATGAACTAACTGTCCTGTTTCTCACGAAGATAATATTTTGTTATTCAGCTAGTCTATGGTTCATAATAGGTATAAAGACCTTGAGTATTCTAACTCGAGTGAGCCAGATAAGAGACTCGTGGGGGTATCGCTATACAAGACTGAGGCATCTGTTAATATGTTTTTCTATGCCAAAAAGAGACGACCATATCTGTAGTTCCCATTTTTCCTGTATCCTCATGGGTTAAGTTTTTCCTGTATTCTTATAGGTTAAGAACTGTGAACGTGTTCTTATGCTGATTGGTTGAGGTATAATTTCTATGACTATGAAAAGTCAGACAATAAACGGGGCCCAGAGATCTGCTCGATCCCCCATACAGAGGCACGAGTCTCCGTCTGGTCATTTTCAATTGCCGGCAATGCCCTGTAGATTAATCTGGAAATCACTGAGTCAACCGTGAAGAATCACTTTAAATCCTCCCTCAACAATAGGAGCAGTATTATAGTAGTTATATTCTTGTACATAGGAGCAGTATTATAGTAGTTATATTCTTGTACATAGGAGCAGTATTATAGTAGTAATATTCTTGTACATAGGAGCAGTATTATAGTAGTTATATTCCTGTACATAGGAGCAGTATTATAGTAGTAATATTCTTGTACATAGGAGCAGTATTATAGTAGTTATATTCTTGTACATAGGGGGCAGTATTATAGTAGTTATATTCTTGTACATAGGAGCAGTATTATAGTAGTTATATTCTTGTACATAGGAGCAGTATTATAGTAGATATATTCTTGTACATAGGAGCAGTATTATAGTAGTTATATTCTTGTACATAGGAGCAGTATTATAGTAGTTATATTCTTGTACATAGGGGCAGTATTATAGTAGTTATATTCTTGTACATAGGAGCAGTATTATAGTAGATATATTCTTGTACATAGGAGCAGTATTATAGTAGTTATATTCTTGTACATAGGGGGCAGTATTATAGTAGTTATATTCTTGTACATAGGGGCAGTATTATAGTAGTTATATTCTTGTACATAGGAGCAGTATTATAGTAGATATATTCTTGTACATAGGAGCAGTATTATAGTAGTTATATTCTTGTACATAGGAGCAGTATTATAGTAGTTATATTCTTGTACATAGGGGGCAGTATTATAGTAGTTATATTCTTGTACATAGGAGCAGTATTATAGTAGTTATATTCTTGTACATAGGGGGCAGTATTATAGTAGTTATATTCTTGTACATAGGAGCAGTATTATAGTAGTTATATTCTTGTACATAGGAGCAGTATTATAGTAGATATATTCTTGTACATAGGAGCAGTATTATAGTAGTTATATTCTTGTACATAGGAGCAGTATTATAGTAGTTATATTCTTGTACATAGGGGCAGTATTATAGTAGTTATATTCTTGTACATAGGAGCAGTATTATAGTAGATATATTCTTGTACATAGGAGCAGTATTATAGTAGTTATATTCTTGTACATAGGGGGCAGTATTATAGTAGTTATATTCTTGTACATAGGGGCAGTATTATAGTAGTTATATTCTTGTACATAGGAGCAGTATTATAGTAGATATATTCTTGTACATAGGAGCAGTATTATAGTAGTTATATTCTTGTACATAGGAGCAGTATTATAGTAGTTATATTCTTGTACATAGGGGGCAGTATTATAGTAGTTATATTCTTGTACATAGGGGGCAGTATTATAGTAGTTATATTCTTGTACATAGGAGCAGTATTATAGTAGTTATATTCTTGTACATAGGGGGCAGTATTATAGTAGTTATATTCTTGTACATAGGGGGCAGTATTATACTAGTTATATTCTTGTACATAGGAGCAGTATTATAGTAGTTATATTCTTGTATATAGGGGCAGTATTATAGTAGTTATATTCTTGTACATAGGAGCAGTATTATAGTAGTTATATTCTTGTACATAGGAGCAGTATTATAGTAGTTATATTCTTGTACATAGGGGGCAGTATTATAGTAGTTATATTCTTGTACATAGGGGGCAGTATTATAGTAGTTATATTCTTGTACATAGGAGCAGTATTATAGTAGTTATATTCTTGTACATAGGAGCAGTATTATAGTAGATATATTCTTGTACATAGGAGCAGTATTATAGTAGTTATATTCTTGTACATAGGAGCAGTATTATAGTAGTTATATTCTTGTACATAGGGGCAGTATTATAGTAGTTATATTCTTGTACATAGGAGCAGTATTATAGTAGATATATTCTTGTACATAGGAGCAGTATTATAGTAGTTATATTCTTGTACATAGGGGGCAGTATTATAGTAGTTATATTCTTGTACATAGGGGCAGTATTATAGTAGTTATATTCTTGTACATAGGAGCAGTATTATAGTAGATATATTCTTGTACATAGGAGCAGTATTATAGTAGTTATATTCTTGTACATAGGAGCAGTATTATAGTAGTTATATTCTTGTACATAGGGGGCAGTATTATAGTAGTTATATTCTTGTACATAGGGGGTAGTATTATAGTAGTTATATTCTTGTACATAGGAGCAGTATTATAGTAGTTATATTCTTGTACATAGGGGGCAGTATTATATATAGTAGTTATATTCTTGTACATAGGGGGCAGTATTATACTAGTTATATTCTTGTACATAGGAGCAGTATTATAGTAGTTATATTCTTGTATATAGGGGCAGTATTATAGTAGTTATATTCTTGTACATAGGAGCAGTATTATAGTAGTTATATTCTTGTACATAGGAGCAGTATTATAGTAGTTATATTCTTGTACATAGGGGGCAGTATTATAGTAGTTATATTCTTGTACATAGGAGCAGTATTATAGTAGTTATATTCTTGTACATAGGGGCAGTATTATAGTAGTTATATTCTTGTACATAGGGGGCAGTATTATACTAGTTATATTCTTGTACATAGGAGCAGTATTATAGTAGTTATATTCTTGTATATAGGAGCAGTATTATAGTAGTTACATTCTTGTACATAGGGGCAGTATTATAGTAGTTATATTCTTGTACATAGGGGCAGTGTTCTAGCAGTTTTACTCTTGTACATAGGAGCAGTATTATAGTAGTTATATTCTTGCACATAGGGGCAGTATTATAGTAGTTATATTCTTGTACATAGGGGCAGTATTATAGTAGTTATATTCTTGTACATAGGGGCAGTATTATAGTAGTTATATTCTTGTACATAGGGGCAGTATTATAGTAGTTATATTCTTGTACATAGGGGCAGTATTATAGTAGTTATATTCTTGTACATAGGGGCAGTATTATAGTAGTTATACTCTTGTACATAGGAGCAGTATTATAGTAGTTATATTCTTGTACATAGGGGCAGTATTATAGTAGTTATATTCTTGTACATAGGGGCAGTATTATAGTAGTTATATTCTTGTACATAGGGGCAGTATTATAGTAGTTATATTCTTGTACATAGGGGCAGTATTATAGTAGTTATATTCTTGTACATAGGGGCAGTATTATAGTAGTTATATTCTTGTACATAGGGGCAGTATTATAGTAGTTATATTCTTGTACATAGGAGCAGTATTATAGTAGTTATATTCTTGTACATAGGGGCAGTATTATAGTTGTTATATTCTTGTACATAGGGGCAGTGTTATAGCAGTTTTACTCTTGTACATAGGAGCAGTATTATAGTAGTTATATTCTTGTACATAGGGCAGTATTATAGTAGTTATATTCTTGTACATAGGGGCAGTTTTATAGTAGTTATATTCTTGTACATAGGGGAAGTATTATAGTAGTTATATTCTTGTACATAGGGGCAGTATTATAGTAGTTATATTCTTGTACATAGGGGCAGTATTATAGTAGTTATATTCTTGTACATAGGGGCAGTATTATAGTAGTTATATTCTTGTACATAGGGGCAGTATTATAGTAGTTATATTCTTGTACATAGGGGGCAGTATTATAGTAGTTATATTCTTGTACATAGGGGCAGTATTATAGTAGTTATATTCTTGTACATAGGAGCAGTATTATAGTAGTTATATTCTTGTACATAGGAGCAGTATTATAGCAGTTATATTCTTGTATATAGGAGCAGTATTATAGTAGTTATATTCTTGTACATAGGGGCAGTATTATAGTAGTTATATTCTTGTACATAGGGGAAGTATTATAGTAGTTATATTCTTGTACATAGGGGCAGTATTATAGTAGATATATTCTTGTACATAGGAGCAGTATTATAGCAGTTATATTCTTGTATATAGGAGCAGTATTATAGTAGTTATATTCTTGTACATAGGGGCAGTATTATAGTAGTTATATTCTTGTACATAGGGGCAGTATTATAGCAGTTTTACTCTTGTACATAGGGGCAGTATTATAGTATTTTCTATTGGTCCGCACATCTTTATCTATAACCACAGGCACACAGGGCTTTCAGCATTTGGCTCTTTATTGTTTTATTCTGCAGGTGAGGATTACTCTGGAGAAGGTGTCAGTATTTCACTTTCTTCAGCCATAACTGACGAACTATTGGAGAAGAGGAACTGTAATTATTCCGGCGTCCGTCCGTGTTGAGGTCTCAGTGTTCGGTCTGATGTCGGTGTCTGCGGTCGCACTGAGCTCATTGTGTGAGACATTTCTATCACTTCATATTAATATCATTTTACAGACATTATAGATTATTTCTATGAGTTAATACATGATGTAAGAGGTCATTAATTATATGAATGTAATAAGTATGGCAGCTGTCAGGAGAAGGACGGAGTGATGGGCATTTTCTGCCCCACTGATAATCCCCCCAGTACACAGGGTGGTCTTCTTATCCTCCTCTAGTTCCAGGTTGCAGGCCGTATTTGTGGCACATCCTGATATGGCGAGGGTCGCTGCGGGGGTGATACAAGGAAGAAAAGATTCAGAGGCTCCAGATGGAAAATCCTGTCAGGTCCAACAGTAATAGTGTCACATGACAATGCTAAACAATGCGTCATAAACAGACTCCCCCATAACAGTGCATCATCCACAAAACCTCCATAACAGCATCATCCACAGACTCCCCCATAACAGAGCATCGTCCACAAAACTCCCATAACAGAGCATCATCCACAGACTCCCCCATAACAGAGCATCATCCACAAAACTCCCATAGCAATGCATCATCTACAGACTCCCCCATAACAGAGCATCATCCACAAAACTCCCATAGCAGTGCATCATCTACAGACTCCCCCATAACAGAGCATCATCCACAAAACTCCCCCATAACAGTGCATCATCTACAAAACTCCCATAACAGTGCATCATCTACAGACTCCCCCATAACAGAGCATTGTCCACAGACTCCCCCATAACAGAGCATCATCCACAGATCCCCATAACAGTGCATCATCCACAAAACCCCCATAACAGAGCATCATCCACAGACTCCCCCATAACAGAGCATCATCCACAAAACTCCCATAACAGTTCATCATCCACAGACTCCCCCATAACAGAGCATCGTCCACAAAACTCCCATAACAGAGCATCATCCACACACTCCCCCATAACAGAGCATCATCCACAAAACTCCCATAACAGAGCATCGTCCACAGACTCCACCATGACAGAGCATCGTCCACAAAACTCCCATAACAGTGCATCATCCACAGACTCCCTTATAACAGAGCATCATTCACAGACTCCCCCATAACAGAGCATCGGCCACAAAACTCCCATAACGGTGCAACATCCACAGATCCCCATAACAGTGCATCATCCACAGACTCCCTTATAACAGAGCATCGTCCACAAAACTCCCATAACGGTGCAACATCCACAGATCCCCATAACAGTGCATCATCCACAGACTCCCTTATAACAGAGCATCGTCCACAAAACTCCCATAACGGTGCAACATCCACAGATCCCCATAACAGTGCATCATCCACAGACTCCCCCATAACAGAGCATCGTCCACAAAACTCCCATAACAGTGCAACATCCACAGATCCCCATAACAGTGCATCATCCACAGACTCCCTTATAACAGAGCATCGGCCACAAAACTCCCATAACGGTGCAACATCCACAGATCCCCATAACAGTGCATCATCCACAGACTCCCCCATAACAGAGCATCGTCCACAAAACTCCCATAACAGTGCAACATCCACAGATCCCCATAGCAGTGCATCATCCACAGACTCCCTTATAACAGAGCATCGGCCACAAAACTCCCATAACGGTGCAACATCCACAGATCCCCATAACAGTGCATCATCCACAGACTCCCTTATAACAGAGCATCATCCACAGACTCCCCCATAACAGTGCATCATCCACAAAACTCCCATAACAGTGTATCATCCACAGACTCCCCCATAACAGAGCATCGGCCACAAAACTCCCATAACGGTGCAACATCCACAGACTCCCTTATAACAGAGCATCATCCACAGACTCCCTCATAACAGAGCATCGTCCACAAAACTCCCATAACAGTGCATCATCCACAGACTTCCCCATAACAGAGCATCATCCACAGACTCCCCCATAACAGAGCATCATCTACCAAACTCCCATAACAGTGCAACATCCACAGATCCCCATAACAGTGCATCATCCACAGACTCCCCCATAAAAGAGCATCGTCCACAAAACTCGTATAACAGTGCATCATCCACAGACTCCCCCATAACAGAGCATCGTTCACAAAACTCCCATAACAGTGCAACATCCACAGATCCCCATAACAGTGCATCGTCCACAAAACTCCCATAAGAGAGCATCATCCACAGACTCCCCCATAACAGAGCATCGTCCACAAAACTCCCATAACAGTGCATCATCCACAGATCCTCATAACAGTGCATCATCCACAAAACTCCCATAACAGTGTATCATCCACAGACTCCCCCATAACAGAGCATCGTCCACAAAACTCCCATAACGGTGCAACATCCACAGATCCCCCATAACAGAGCATCATCCACAGACTCCCCCATAACAGAGCATCATCCACAGACTCCCCCATAACAGAGCATCGTCCACAAAACTCCCATAACAGAGAATCATCCACAATACTCCCATAACAGAGCATCATCCACAGACTCCCCGATAACAGAGCATCGTTCACAAAACTCCCATAACAGAGCATCATCCACAGACTCCCCCATAACAGAGCATTGGCCACAAAACTCCCATAACGGGGCAACATCCACAGATCCCCATAACAGAGCATCATCCACAGACTCCCCCATAACAGAGCATCATCCACAGACTCCCCCATAACAGTGCATCATCCACAGACTCCCCCATAACAGAGCATCATTCACAAAACTCCCATAACAGAGCATCGTCCACAAAACTCCCATAACAGAGCATCGTCCACAAAACTCCCATAACAGTGCATCATCCACAGACTCCCCCATAACAGAGCATCTTTCACAAAACTCCCATAACAGAGCATCATGCACAGATCCCCATAACAGAGCATCGTCCACAAAACTCCCATAACAGAGCATCATCCACAGACTCCCCCATAACAGTGCATCATCCACAGACTCCCCCATAACAGAGCATCGTCCACAAAACTCCCATAACAGTGCATCATCCACAAAACTCCCATAACAGAGCACCATCCACAGACTCCCCCATAACAGAGCATCGTTCACAAAACTCCCATAACAGAGCATCATGCACAGATCCCCATAACAGTGCATCATCCACAGACTCCCCCATAACAGAGCATCATCCACAGACTCCCCCATAACAGAGCATCGTCCACAAAACTCCCATAACAGAGCATCGTCCACAAAATTCCCATAACAGTGCATCATCCACAGAATTCCCCATAACAGAGCATCGTCCACAAAACTCCCATAACAGTGCATCATCCACAGACTCCCTTATAACAGAGCATCATCCACAGACTCCCCCATAACAGAGCATCGGCCACAAAACTCCCATAACGGTGCAACATCCACAGATCCCCATAACAGTGCATCATCCACAGACTCCCTTATAACAGAGCATCATCCACAGACTCCCCCATAACAGAGCATCGGCCACAAAACTCCCATAACGGTGCAACATCCACAGATCCCCATAACAGAGCATCATCCACAGACTCCCTTATAACAGAGCATCATCCACAGACTCCCCCATAACAGAGCATCGTCCACAAAACTCCCATAACAGTGCATCATCCACAAAACTCCCATAACAGAGCATCATCCACAGACTCCCCCATAACAGAGCATCGTCCACAAAACTCCCATAACAGAGCATCATCCACAGATCCCCATAACAGAGCATCATCCACAGACTCCCCCATAACAGAGCATCGTCCACAAAACTCCCATAACAGTGCAACATCCACAGACTCCCCCATAACAGAGCATCGGCCACAAAACTCCCATAACGGTGCAACATCCACAGATCCCCATAACAGAGCATCATCCACAGACTC